>NC_091466.1:54212880-54857175 GCF_027789765.1 Dendropsophus ebraccatus | reverse complement strand
TGAGCCGGTCAGGTCACGGAACGGCCATTGTCTTACTACATGGGAACATGGCCTTAAAGTCGTCTGTGCTTACGGTCACTGGGTTTCTGGGCAGTAGCAGAAAGTGGTGGCGCAAAATGTGAAAATGCGAAAATTTTGTGCAGTGTCTTACAATATGCTTCTGCCAGGGAAACCACGTAGCAGTAAGTAGTTGACAAAAAGCCATTGTTGTACACAGCTTCACAGGGTCAAAAACATATGTGATTCTCTGGGAATCTACTGTTTAGCCTTAAAGGGATTATCCAGCGCTACAAAAACATGGTCACTTTTTTACAGAGACACCACCACTCTTGTCTCCAGGTCAGGTGTGGTTTGCAATTAAGCTCCATTCACTTCAATAGATCTGAGTTACAAAACCTGCACTCAAACTGGGGGCAAGCATGGTGCTGTCTCTGGAAGAAAGTGGCCATGTTTTAGTAGTGCTGGATAACCCCTTTAAAGGGGTACTCTGGAGAAAAACACATTTTTAAATCATTGGTGCCAATACGTCAGATATGTAAATGTATTTATGTTTTTAATTTAAGCCTTCCAGTACTTATTAGCTGCTGTACTCCCTACAGAAAGTCCTGTGTTCTTTCCAGTCTGACACAGTGCTCTCTGCAGATGCCTCTGTGTGTGTTAGGAACTGTCCAGATCAGGAAAGGTTTCCTATGGGAATTTGATACTGCTCTGGAGAGTTTGTCACTGCCAGAGATGTTAGAAGATCTCCTGGTGACTGCCAGTCCTGACAGCAGTCTAGTGGAACAACACTCTTCAGCTTCTATATTGAATCCCCCCTCCCACATGGAGTAATTGCTTACTGGCCCTTTCCAGGCACCATGCTTCTTTTCTGTCAAAAAGTTCTCTCCTATGAAAAAGAAAAGGAACAAGGTATACACTTCATCTTATTTCCCACAGAAAAATGCAATGAAATAATTATTTGCGCCATGTGCTTGCCTGCAGGAGTCTTTTTTTTCGAAGTTCAGTTTACCTTTTTTTGGAGGCATGTCTGGTCTTAAAGGTGTCAGGAACCGGACAGCAGGACAATACAAGACAGTGAGCCCTAAGCTTAGCCCCGCTCACTGTCCTCTACCTATTTGCCACAATCCGCCCTAAGATGGCGGCGAGCAACTGGGCGGCGGTCCCTGCACTGGCTAGGTGGGACACAAAGACAAGACAGACAGACAAAACACAATAAAGAATAGTCCACAGTCCGGGTCACAACAATCGGGCAACACGGTACAGAATCACAATCCAAAAGCAAGGTCAATAAACAGGCAATACGGTCAGGGGCAGGCAGCTAGCAGGAATGGTCAGAAACACAGGCAAAGGGGTCAGAATAAACAGAGCAAGAGAAACAGAACCAGTCAGAGACAAGCTCAATATCCGGCAGTGAGAGGCAGGCTGGCACACACTATATAGGAGACCAGAGGTCCAGTGCAGAAGCTGATTGGACCAGAGCCCTAATCTCCTCAGAACACCTGGGGCAAGAGCAACCTGACTGGCAGAGAGAACAGTCTATCAGACTAGCTAACCAGCATCAGAGTTAACTCCGGAGTGGCCAGGAGTATCTCAGGCAAAGCGGGTGTGGCTGAACAAACACAGAAGGAAATAGAGCAGTGTTCAGACAAGGTTCAGGACACTGCACAAACATACAAAAACACTGAATATCAGCGCCATCTCAGGCGTGCAGCCTGAGCCAAGGGGCGCACGGAGTTCGGCACAGGCACATTCATGACAAAAGGGTTTTGATTTATGAGAATGCTTAAAACCAGTATGGAAAGTTAATTCACTATGAAGAGTGGAGAAAAACTGCTTGGTGTAGAAATGTGACATCTCACTAGTGGTGATATGACCATAATATACACTATAGTCACTGATATAGACCCTTCTTTTGCCCTAAAAGGGGAAATCCAGCATTATAAAATGCACAAAAAGCATATTCTTACTTGTCTAGGTTGCTAACCACAGATTTCATTTTTTACAAATGATCCCATTTTTACATCATGGCACCCAGCTGGGAAACTACATCTCCCAGCATGCACTGTACCTCAGAACAAACTGCCCGATACCCACTCCTGTTTTGTAGTATCTGCCCACAATTACCTCAATCTGCTTCTCAATATGCCTTGTGAAGAAAGAAGACATCAGATGGTAAGTATAAAAAACACCCTGCCTTCCCCACTGCACCTGTCCCTGAAAGGAAAAGGGTCACTTAACCCCCTTACTTGCTGGCATGAGTGCAGTGCAAGATCATTCTGGCTGCCCGGGGGTTAGGTGGGGCCAGACTGTTTAGTATGGGGTGGGGGAGCTTATATTTCAATAAAAATATTTGTCAATTGTGTATTGTTGTCTTTTTTAACTAAGTTATCCACTACCCCCCCCCCTTCCCCCTCACACACACACATCCTCAATTATTCCCTCAGTACCCACCACCACAGTGATACTGGGAAGAGCCAGATACCAGTGGACCATAGCAGGCTGGCATTACTAGGCTGGGGAGAGACAAAATAAATGGCCCTTCACATTCTAGTACTACTAGGCTGCTGTTTGTTTTTTTTATTTATGCAATACCCAGGCAGGTTAGTAGTACTAGAGTGGGAAGGGCCATTTAATACCAGTGGGAAGAGCCTAATAATACCAGCCTGCCACTGTCCAGCACTATTTTTTTATGCTCTAAGACTACTGGTACCCGGATCTTCCCAGTACCTCTGTGGAGGCTGGTTCTAGGATAATAATGGGGGAGTTAGTGTTAGCCATTTAACCAGCAAACACTGGCTTTGTAATGGATGCCGTCTATTAGACAGATTCCACTACAAAGCCTGTAAAGAAAAAATAAAAACACACCCCCCCCACCCCTCATTGTGAAAAAAAGGAGAGACACAAACAAAAAAGCAGGAGTAGAACACCCATTATTTTGACAATGGTTTTGCTCCTTAATATACAGTATGCAGCATTTGCACATCTGCTTACAGTCTGGCACCCAATGGGTTCCCTCTGGGGGGACAGACTGTGCCCAATACACTGTGCTGAGCTCACTGCACCTGCCCTAGCAAGAAAGCGGTCGCATACCTTAACCCCTTCCTTGCTAGGATAGGCACATTGAGGTCAGCACAGCATATTGGGATCAGACTGGACCCTAGAGGGGTTAAGTGCATAACATCTTAACGCCCCGGTATGTATGTATGGCATTTCTTACACTACCATTGACTTCCAGCTAAAATCCAGTCATGGGTGGTTTGTTAAATAAAAGCCATGACGTTTTTTTTTGTTTGTTTTTTTTGGGGGGGCAGATGTTTTGGGGGGCTGAAAATTTAAGGCAGTGTGAAACTAGCTGTAACAGCATTCGAGCTGTGTATCATTTGCAGTTATATTGACTGGCAGGTGTAGGAGTTCTTGCCCCAATCACACCTTGGGGCTGGGACTTCCCCTCCTTCGAAGCCCTGCCCTTTATTCCTTACCTGCGATAGAGCCTTGTTTTTAGGTGTATCTTGACCTAGCGTTTTTCCCTGCATTGCATTACTGGTATTTTGACTTTCTGGCTTTGACTCTTGACTTCTCTTTTGGATTACGTTTTTGGGCTGCACTGCCCACTTGTTAATGAACCAGATACCTGACCCTGACTTATTTTGTTTTTGTCTGTCTTGTCTTCATTTAGTGTTCTTACATATACAGGTTATGGACTGCCGACTAGTTGTCCACTGCCGCCTAGGGCAGTTGGGGCAATTAGGCAGGAACAGCGGGGCGGGTGCCAGATTCAGGGCTACACCTGTCCCTACTCTAACACCAGCCTTACAGCTTGTCTGGCAACAGAAAAGACAGAGATCATATGACCTCAGTCTCAGAAGAGCAGGAGGACAGAGGAGTTGAGAGGTTGAAGTTTTCAGCAGCTTCAGGGTATAAGTCAGGATGTGCTGCAGACAAACGGACTAAATTATATAATAGAAACCTATTACAAGCAAACATAGATTATGGATGGGGATTAAACAGGGTTAAATCTTTCGTAACCGGACTTCCCCTTTAACTAACTGCCTGTTTGAAAGCAACAATTGCCACAATGGAGGTAAATATCTCAAGAGTGTTAGTCCTAGAGAGCTGAAACCCAAACTAAAACCTTGAAATGCTCGTAAACTACTTATGTACCAAATTTGCTGCAGATTGGTTTAGTCGTATGGCCGTGCATAAAGAACAGACTAAACACATTAAATATATAACAACATGTTTGAAGATCATGCATATGATACCAACTAACCAAAAAGTAAGTCCTGCATCCAAGTGCTAACCACCAGACTCCTTAATAGAATTTGTTGCCATAAACTTTTGAAAGCAGTTTTTATATTTTCTGTGTCGATACTCAGTAAAACCACAAGGTGGATACAATAAAATGACAGACTGCATAACGCCAGGAAAGGTTGTTATGCTGTGCCTTATTTAGACCAGGGTGGAAGTGAGCTTGTATTACAAGCGTCATTATATAGGTGTGAGGATGCTGCACACAACCTCTGCAGGCTACATGCTACTCTCTATGATGGTGCCCATCGTTCTCTCAGCTTCAGGTAAAAGCTGCTAGTATCAATATATTTCACAGTATCCACCTTTCTCCTGGATTTAGCTGTGTATCAATCCTTATGATGTAGCAAAGCTGACTTTGTCATTCGACACGGCCCTTAGGGACTAAAAGGTAAACAGTTTCAATACTTCGACTTGTTTAATAACAAACTCAGCTCTGTAAAATCTGCTACATCTATCTACTTCAGAGAGATGCCTTTCTACCTACTGGGAGCATATTTGTACTGGGGGAACATATCTACTGTTGACATCTGTGGCAGCTCTACCTACTAGGGGCAGCTATCTACTGTTGTCTACTGTGGGGCATATACCTACCAGGAGGGACATTATTACAAGTTGGAGCACTTGGGTGGAGGTAAGGTGAAGATGATGTTAGAAAAAATGCACAGCCTTTGTCTGACAGATTCTGCAGATACAAGTTATGGAAAGGAGAAGTTGTCATGGTGGTCTAGATGGAGAAGAAATAGAAAGAGAACATCTACAATCACAGAAGATGGCCCCTTGTGAGTCACTGGATGTAACTGTAATTGTAGTCATTTTGTATATACTGCTATATGATCCTTATACAGGTAATATTGGTAGCGTAATTTGTTCAGAAACAACATAGAGATTATATTCAGACACTATGCTATTGCTATGTAGTCATGATGTGGTAATATTTTGTTGCTTGTATTGTTGGTAATGTTGGTTTCAATATACAGAACAGTTTTTTGTTCAGCAACATTGGGATGACAATAAGTATGGTGATAATATTAGTCAGTTGTATATTGATATTATTAAGTTACAGTATGACTATTTTATTAATTTGAGGTATATTATATTGTCACACAGAGCTTTGTCTGCTGTGTTCTCTTCTCTGAGATTTGGATATTTGGATGTGCTTTAAGGGGGGGGGGGTCTCCTGTACCCAGGTATTCCCCCCCATTTACACCTCCTGTAGCCATATACATATGCCTTCCTGTAACCAGATATTCCCCCTGTGGGCAGAGTTGCCCCCTGTAGCCATGTATGCCCTCTGTAGCCAAAGTTGCCCCTAGTAGCCTGATTGCCTGTTCCCCGGATATGCCACTCTTTTCCTCCCAGCGTCGCAGCTTTTTGTCTAGTTTACCGACCACCTCTTTGCTTTAAAATCAATGGTCAGACTGAGACTGTTTTCTAAACAAATGTATTTGCCAAAGTGTTGAACTTGATATGTTTACCTTTGTTAGTTGAGATCAGAATACCCCTTTAAGTCATGTTGACTACAGAGTACAGGAACAGATTTGTAAGCTGCTTACAGTTGTGCTTTGTTTGTCACTGGCCCCTGCTGGGTCAGCAGAACTTTATAATAACTCCATAGTAAATCCTTTAACCTTTATTGTTTTATACGGGCAGAGTTATATGCATTTGCCCAATAAGTGCACCTTTTAGCTTCAGTCTCATTTCTGGGTCTTTCTTGGACATTCAGGTAGTTGTATTTAGAAGATGCAGAGGAAACTTTTTACAACTTCGTTCTTGACCTGGTCTGGGAAACAGGATGTGGGTTGGTCAGTATTAGTGAAGTCAACTGAATGTATCACCAAAATAGGATCAAAGTAGTTTCACTATGTGTCACTGTATAGGGGGGTTTCACAGGTAGGCTGAGATTTTCCTCTGACCTAAATATACATCCTGTTGTATAAAATTGACAGCTTCTTGCTGGTCAAACCCATTTAGTCCCCACAGAGCAGATCAAAAATACTCTGACACCTGCTAGAGTACCATATCTATTTACTATAGTAGTGTCCCTGTGGATGGATCTAGTATAGCAGGGAAGTCAAGTAGGACAAAGCCATATAGACAAAGGTGGCACTATGTCAGATACTGGACAATACGATGGTGAAGAGGAAAGGGTAATGTTATTTTTGTAAGACAGTAGGTGTGTTTTTTCTAGTCCTGGATAACCCCCTTTAGGTTCAACTAAGGGAAGGATTTACATACAGTAGCTGCCCAAGTTAGAAAAAATAATATAAAAGGGATATGATCCATAATATCTATGCTAGTCAGTGTTTTTATTTGTCGGTGCCTAAAACCTTTAACACATGTTGCAGAAATGAAACAGAGAAAATGAGCCAGAAAGAATAAGTGATATATGTCCCTTTCTGCTGAATCAACTTTTGGCATTTGCCACATTTTCTGCGGAAGAAAATCTGTATTTCTGCAGCGTGTGGCACTTCCCTATGATTGTGTGAACAGTATGGCTTTGGGGTATAGCGATGGGTCCTACAGCCCAGATGGCACTCTTCCCCAAAGTTGGAAGGTACGGTTATAGGGTGCAATCAGGGCAATTTCCAAATGCCCATATCCCAAGCCCCCACCCCAAAGTTGCCATTGTGCTGGCTGGTAAGGGTCAAGGGTGCAAGGGAGATTTTCAGCAGTTAATTGCTGCTACCTGAGGTTCCCCTTCTATATAGCTGTAGTGTGTTGTTGGTGTCAAACTAAAAAAAAGGTTCTCTGTTTTGTGCAAGGGATAAACATTTCTGCTGTGTCATTACCACACCCAGTCACGTGTATGGGAGATCATACATGTGACAGGGTAAGATCATTTGATCACATGATGTCTCTCAGCCAGTGAAAGCAGTCCTTAGTCTAGTACCAACTAACCTACAAAGAGTGAGTCAACTCTCGCACTTTCCAAGGTCAGGTGAAGCAAGTCACCATATTTTCAGTCCATGCTGCAAAGATATGTTCTACATTCTTCTACTTTCTTCTTCAAGTCCAGGATTGGAGATAGTTGCTCAAGGGCCCCCTGGCATTGTCATTCTTTATTAGGCTCAAAGAGATGGTGTTGATCATCTCCCACGTGGGTGATTATGGTAGTATGCTTTATTGTATTATTTTAAAACACTAACAGGCTGTCTTTTTTTTATTTAAATCACAGATTCCTTTTTAATTAAAGGATAAACAATAACAGTTACGCATAAATTAATATTTGCTGATCTTAAATGGTCACCACCAAAACTATCATTAATATGTAAACGCTACTCGTGTTAGAACAGGGTAACAGCTATGCAATACAATCAGTATCTGTATGTGATGGTGTAGCCTCAGCTATGCTATAATAATACCTCCACATTCCATGTTCCATGCAATGTCCTTTGTATGTTGTATTCTGCTGCCTGTTTCGGTCTCTACATAACTAATGGGTTACAAAAACATTGTAGAATAGCTCACTAACCTGTTTTTGGAATCCTTTGTACAGTTTATTTTATTCAGCGACAGAAGTGACCTCTTGGGCTCTGGTTGCTGAGACAACGATCACTGGAACGAAGAGACTCTAAGCTCTGTGTCCCTTCATTTTAGCTTCTCTTTACTGAGAAAACCAAGTGCACCAAGTAAGAACTGAGTAAAAGTCCTATAGACTTTTACAGCATTCATACACCCGATGCTCATCTTTCTAAGGAAAGGGATACAGAAAAAAAGGGACATAGAGGTAGATTTATCAAACTGGTGTAAAGTAGAATTGGCTCAGTTGGCCCAACCAATCAGATTCCACTTTTCATTCCTCACAGATTCTTTGGAAAATGAAAGGTGGAATCTGATACTAGGGGCAACTGGGACCATTCTACTTTACACTAGTTTGATAAATCTCCTATATACTGCTCAGATGAGTTCTTCTGGCCCTTCACTATAGCAGTCAGAGGGGTCCTTAGCCAAACCCCCATTGATCACAACTTCCGCCTTTTCTATGACATGTCAGAAGTTGTCAGAAAGTTTTGGTTCCCCATGTTCTGATTTTTTTGTGTCTTGTTTACTTAGCCAAACAAGAGCCTGTGCTGGTGATGGGCCTGGTAAACCACTCAGTAGAACTGTCTACCCGCCTGCACTTTCCACTTCCTGTACAAGAAACCATTTGGAAATTTACGTCTGTGAGCAAGACAGTTAAAGTGGCAGAAATTGGAAATGGGTCACTTTTGACATATAGTGAGCAATTCAAGAGCCGCATCGGAGCTTTCAGTAATGGAACCACCATAGTGATCCAACATCTGAGCCTGAGGGATGCTGGGGAATACTGTGCTGAGATCATACTTACTAGCAAAGAGATGTACAGTTCATATTTTATCCTCGCAGTGTATGGTAAGTTCATACCCCCGCTGCCGATCACTGTGTCGCTCTCTGTCTCCGCTCCCTGGACTTCTTGGGAACCCAAACCAATATCAAACAAAAAAATGAGTATTAATCCAATTGACTAACAATAGTGCTCCTCATTTATACTATTAAACCTCATTGACATTTGTAATATTGTCCAATGAACCAGGATATCAGTAATAATCATAAGGATAAAAAAGATTAAAATACTCCCTCGCCCCATTATATTGGGTATCAGATCATTGTTGCAACCTTTAGGTCCTCTTTGACTCATTATATCAGGAAAATGTATACGATTTGCATCAAAATACAAAGTAAATCAACAAACTCGAATAATCTACACAATGGATGGTCTCACCCTCTAGATTGAAGCCTACGACGGGTGTGACAAGGATCTGATAACATGAACAGCACAAAACATAGGTTTTGCGCTCTCTCCAGGCTCCACCACCACCAGAAAAATTTTTGCACAAGAGTAAAGTTGTAAAACAATAAATCAGCTTTTAGGAGACAAAAGACTTTAAAGGGGTATTCCACCCAAAATCTTTTTTACATTGCATAATAGCCCACCAATAGCTTTATGTATTGGTCATAGCAAGTTATTATTAGAGATGAGCGAATTTGCCGAAGTTCGGGTTCGTATGAACCATAACTATCGGCTTCGGATTCCCGCTGTCTGTAGCCTCCGTGAACAGGATGGATACAGCGTAAGGACCGCCTGGAAAACTGGGATACAGACATTGGCATAGGCTGTATCCCAGTTTTCCAGGCGGTCCTTACGTTGTATCCACCCTGTTTACAGAGGCTGCAGATGGCGGGAATCAGAAGCCGATAGTTCAGTTCATAGGATGCTTTTTCTTCTGTCTCACCCCCCTGGATGTAAAAAATTAGCTAAATGGAGTCTTCTCCGACATGCTCCTTCCTCCTCGCCCACACGTTCAGAGTCGGGATCATGTGACCTCTTTCTCTTCAATCGGCTGGGTTAGTGATTACAACCATGCCTGCAGAAGTGACAGAGGACACGTGTGCCTCCAGTAAGCTATGTGATTTTGTTACTACATGTTCTCCATGTTCGCACCTCCCTCTCTCCCTCCCTCCCTCTCTCCCTCCTTCTCTCTCTCTCCTGGCCACTGATCACTGTGTCTCTCTCTCCGCTTTCCCTTCTCCCTCTGCCCCCTGCCACTGATCACTGTGTGGCTCTCTGTATCTGTTCCCCAACGCTTTAATGGTGTATGATACCTGTAATATGATGTATTTTATAACAATTTCGCTAATTACTATTGTCAGAGATTGGTCTGCTCTGTCAGGGTTGCTTCTTTTCAGTTGCAGTGGTGGGCACCAACCAGGGGGGTTCATGATGGGAAATGTAGTTTCCTGCCTGGCGCCATCTTGGATATAGGCCAGCTTTTAGCAAAACTTGTAGATCAGAAACGGCGGCAGCTAGAAAGATGGGAGACAGCTCTAAATACTCTTTATGTGTATATGAACTTTATGAGTAAGGCCAGCTAGGTTTGGGAGCATTTTTTTTCTTAGCTCTTGGGTAGAAGACCCCTTTAATACGCTCCTCAAAACACTGTCACTGAAAATTACCTTATAACCTATAGATACAGCAGCATGGCAGGTATTCTTTAACTTCAAGTTTTGAAAGAAGAAACATATGTACATTTTACTGATTTTACATAATTTTCATTATAGAGCCTGTTCCCTTGCCGGCTATATGGATTGAATGGGAAAAAAATACCACAGACCAATGTAATATCACTCTTCATTGTTCTGTCCCATCAATTACACCTTATTTATCATATATTTGGAAACGTAGACATAAGGACCCTGCGTTTTACCTGTACAGTACTGGAAGCAGCATCCAGATATCACTACCACCAGACCAGCAGGACACAGAATTCCTGTGTATAGTCAAGAATCCAGCTGACCAGAAGAACTTCTCTGTCCACATAGGTCACATCTGTGTGGGGACTAATATGATGCAAAACAGAGGTAACACAAAACATTTCTTTATATACATAAAGAATTAACGTGTATAGGCCACATGTAAATAGGGCAGCCATAAGGGAGAAACTATTGACCCTTTCTGGTGAATTTGCACCATAAAAGAACAGTAGTGCATTTTTTGGGGGCAGAGGACATGATACCTATGAAAATTCACCATCAGATGTTGTCTCAGTATGGACATGAATTCTAAAGAAACAGGTATAACTGATGGAGGATGACCTGGTCACCCATCACATACACAAGCACATCAACAGGGAGGATGCCATGATTGGAGAAGACTGATGGATAATGGTGTCTCAATTGGTTATACTACTTTACCATAATACATGATTATTTAGGATACATGAAAGTTTGCTCATGATGGATTCCCAAACAGGTTACTGATCTGCACAAACACAATATACAATATCAACAGCAGTAGCAATAGTAGATATGTGCAACAGCTGCACCATGACAATACACTACCAGCAGCAACAATGATAGATATCTGAAACAGCTGCACCATGACAATACACTACTAGCAACAGCGGCACTAATAGATATCTGGAACAGGTGCACCATGACAATACACTTCTAGCAACAGCAGAAATTGTAGATATCTGCAACAGCTGCAGCATGACAATACACTGCCAGCAACAGCAATGGTAGATATCAGGTATCCTTGTTGTTTAGGTATGTCTTATGTCTAATCACAAAGTCCCTTTGACCAGTGTTTTTTCTATGAAGGCAAAGAGACTTGTTTTTTCAGCATTTTCTTAAAGCAAATGTACCATCAGGTACATTGCTTTGGGTTTTTTACATTAACGGATCAGAGCCAGTGTGGGGAGGCCGGTAGCGCGTTCCTTTTCTTGAACCACCGCCCAATTCCTGCACACAGCGCTGGTCTATTCCCGAGGCTTAGCATGGAGCACTAGGGGCCGGCAGACAAAAACCCCTCCCCTTCGTGATGCGGCTGCATTGAGCTGCGTCACAGAGGGGAGGTGAGATCTTCACATTGGAGGCCAGCAGGCCTGCCCCCAGTGCTCTGGGGTGGGCTGGGGCTTGGGAATAGACCGGCACCGATGCGTTAATGTAAAAGACCTAAAGCAATGTACCTATTTTTGCAGAAATCAATAGTACAGGTAATTTTAAGAAACGTAATTCGGTTTATTAGCCGAAAAATGCATTTTTATCATGAAAAAGCAGTTTGAAGCTCTCCCCCCAGTCTTCATGGTTCTCTTATGGAGAGGGGAAGGGTGGAGAGAGATGAGGCACTAAAACAGGACAACAAAGAGTTAATTTACAGCTACATCTCCGGGCTATTTCCTCTGAAGTCAGCACTGACCTCTGAATACCAGCTTTCACACAGCTCCCACTGTGTAATTCTTTGTTCTCTTCTCTCTGCTGGTGGCTAATCTCCCTTCTCCACCCCCCTCCCCTCTCCATAGATTAGACAGGGCTCGACTGATGTAAACTAGTCGAGATTTCCTGATAATAAGCAGTAAATCAGAGAGAGGAGGGAGGGGGGACCTGGGGAAAGTCTTTTTGAATGCAGATAATGGCATATTTGCCTAATAAACCCAATTACAAAGTTTCTTAAAATCGTTTGGACTATTGATTTCTGCGGGGGGGGGAAAAAAAAACGACAGTGACTCTTTAAGTCTTTTAATCAGTTTAAAGTTTATAAAAAGGTATAGTTGTCTATATTACTTTGATCAATATAACTGTTCAAGTCTCTAACTTGCCTCTAGGATGTAATATGTATCTGAGGTCCTGCCTAACAGCAGCCTACGTGTTCCTATCTCTTTTCTCCATATGCCTGTCACACTGTTACAATACACAGGTAAAAAATTGTATTACGACAATGTATATCGTTGGTATTATGTAAATTCCTGCTCTCACTATTCTTTTTTTTTCTTCTTTATCAGAAACCTTTCACTTATAATCAGACAACTCTCATGGGAAACACTGAAGATTCTCAAAGGGAATATGTTGACAATGAAAATCTCCCTTGGGCCATTGATCTCTTCCTCCCTTACTGATGTATGTGGCTGTGGCTGTACATTTTCTGTTCATGTTTGCGGAATGGGTCAGCCCTGCTTCTACCCTCAAGTATTCAAGTATCAGGCTATGTTCACACACAGTATTTTGGACAATATTTTTCAACTAAACCAGGAATGGATTAAAAACACAGAAAGGCTATGTTCTAGTGATGAGCGAATACTGTTCGATCGAATAGATATTCGATCGAATAGTATGGTATTCGATCTTGTTGAATATTATCGAATAGTTCGCAGAACATTCGATAAATATTTGATGAGTGTTCAAATCCCCCTTCTTCCCTGTTTTTTTTTAGCCAATCAACATGCAGGGAGGCTGCCACAGCCCCTTGGTGTACGTAGCATCGCAAGAAACGAGAACAATGTTTGGATGGCATAGTCACATGACCCAATAACATATATATGTGTGTTCATCCAGTGCTTCGTGCTGCTGTGTCATACATAAATACAAAAAGAGTAGTGTAAGCACTCTGCTCACCAAGTGCTTTGTGCTGCTGATACGTGCTAGACCTTAAAAAAAAAAAAGTAGTACGTGTGTTCATCCAGTGCTACGTGCCGCTATGTCATACATAAATACACAGGGTGGTACAAGCAGGCCGCTGTGCTACTATAAGGCACTCTGCTTACCAAGTTCTACGTGCTACATAATACAGCCAACCAGCTGTACCTATAAAATATTCATACACCCTTTAATAACCAGGTAATTCACCTGTATAACATCAACTTGTGACTTTATTACCAGTGATTTTTGGGGTATTAGATGCTTCCCCAGCTGTCCCAGTTGCATTCCAGTGGTGTTGGCATCATTTCCTGGACTTGGTGAACCTCCAAGTGGTCGAATAGATGTTTTTCAATAAACGAATACTTGTTCCCATAGACTTTAATGGGATCGAATATTTGATCGAATAATAGAATATCGGGGAGATATTCGAATGAATATCGAATGTTCAGTGGCAGTGAAGATCATCTAGCCGGTACTGCAGTACCGGCCAGGATGATCTTCTTTGACACCGGCTGCTCCATGACCCGGTGTCTTACGCCATGTGAACATGGCCTAGTACTGTATAACCTAAGGTAGTATAAGGTTTAGAAAACGGTTTTATAGGTGAACCAAAAAGTTTCCTTCCAGAGATGGATGAATTTAGATTAAAATGTGAAGTGGAGCTTCCTATCTGCATTGAATATTTCCAAACAGAGTGTTAGTGCGTGAAGATTTCAAAATGCAAGTGCTTAAAAAAAAAAAAAGATAATAAAAATACATATTTACATACAAATAGGCAATGAGTGTCATATGTGGAAACATAGTTGCATGAAAGATACAGTATAATGAAGGGAAGGAGAAAGGAGAAAGAAGAAGAAGAAGAAGAAGAAGAAAGAAGAAGAAAGAAGAAAGAAGAAGAAGCAAATACCATCATGGGTCCTCCCTTATTGTACATGTCTGCTCATGTCCTCTCATAATTGCATTAGCCCTGTTGGTAAGCACAAGATCCATTGGCATGGCAGCAGAAGGAAGAAGATAGTATCACACGTGCCCTCCAATGGAAGGTCAAATTGGAAAAGCAAACAGCAACATCCCCTTATCTGGTGGCAAGACACTGTGCTACTGAACTTTGGGCCACACCAGGAGATGGAGTATATGGGATTATTGTGTAAAAAACAACTATCATTCTGTGTATTATGGAGAACGATTTCAGGTAGTTCCCAAAAGTGCTCATTTGGAATTTTTTATCGTTAATCGGTGAAAACGAAAAGAAAAAACGCTTTGTCTAATAGGATTTTAAGTGTTCAGGATGCAGACGCTTGACTTCTGCTACTGGGGGACGCTAGGTAGCTGAGTGAGTATCAACTGGTGCAAAGAACAAGTGCCAGTGCAAAGCACTGAGGGGTCCTGCAAAATGTGCAGCAAAATGTGCAAAGTCAGCAGGCTGCATCGTCGACAATAGAATCAACACGGTACATGTCCACTGTACTCTGGAGACTTTGAACAACCCGTGTGATGTCATAGTCACATGTCACTTATAATCTGGTAAATTGATTAAGGTAAAATGGTGATTTTGGTTCTAATCCTGTGTACAGTAGAGGTGGAGAGGGTGGTGATGGGGTAATGCCACTGATCTAGTTGAAGTAACATCTGGCACAGCAAAGGATAGATAAATAGTGATGAGCGAGCATGCTTGTCCGAGCTTGGTACTCGATCGAGTATTAGGGTACTCGATGGTACTTGTTACTCGGACGAGCATCTCGCGATACTCGAGAAAATCTCATCATCCGTTTCCTATAAGTTTGGGCGCTATGTCTCAGCCAATAAACATGCAGGAGACTCTTTGGTACAACCTGCGATGACGTGGGACCCATACATGTCGATAGCAGCAATTGGTTGACCAGATCAGATGACCCTGCCATATAAAACGCGCAACCGGCAGTACTCGCTTCAGACGCATGCTGTGAGACATTAGGGACAGAGCTGCTGCTTCTCAGGGAGAGTGTCAGTGTAGGATTTAGCGTTCCAGTAGGCAGAGAATATACTAGCAATATAAACAAACAGCCCTTTTCAGGGCTTCAAATCGTTGTTTAATAGTATTACTACAGACTACTGGCTGGGACTTGCAGTGCAGCTACCATGATTTCAGCAGCACACTGTGGTGATCTGCTGCTGGCAGAAAGGGGACATTAGGAGTTGCATACAGACCCCTAAGAAGTGCTCAGTACTCTTTTTTGATTTTGGGGCTGGTGGAACTGCTGTACTACATTGGATTGCTGGAATTTGTAGTACACCTGCATAGAACTTCACTGCTCATTAGACGGGGTGTCAGAGAGTGTGTCTAGGTCCAGCCAGTACCAGATAGTACCGTACAGCCCTCCTTAAACTAGTCGGTACTACACTGTATTGCTGGGATTTGTAGTACACCTTCATAGAACTTCACTGCTCATTGTAACGGGGGTATCACAGAGTGTGTGTATAGGTCCAGCCACTACCAGATTGTACCTTACAGCCCCTCAAAACTTGTGTATACTACACTGTATTGCTGGGATTTGTAGTACACCTGCATAGAACTTCAATAGAATGTTAACCCAACTGCTACAGTCAAATTGAAAATCGAAAGGGTGCTGGGGGTAGAAGACTACTTGTTGGCTACTGCTGGGCCTTAACTGGCATCCATGTTGACTACTGCTGGGCCTTTACTGGCATCCATGTTGACTACTGCTGGGCCTTTACTGGCATCCATGTTGACTACTGCTGACTACTACCTTCCTTGTCTTGTCCATTTCAAACCAAATTATCTGTGGATGTCGTCTTATCTTACGAGTGTTCTATGCCATTCTTTTACCAATACCTTCTACCTTTTATCAATGTTGTAGCCGTTTTTAAGGCAGGATTGACCAGAGCAGTAATGGAGAACCATGTTGACTGCTGCTGTGCCTGCCCTTGCGTCCATGTTGGCTATTGCTGGGCCTTTACTGGCATCCATGTTGACTACTGCTGGGCCTTTACTGGCATCCATGTTGACTACTGGTGTGCCTGCCCTTGCCTCCATGTTGGCTACTGTGGGGCCTTAACTGGCATCCATGTTGACTACTAGTGTGCCTGCCCTTGCCTCCTTGTTGGCTACTGCTGGGCCTTAACTGGCATCCATGTTGTCTACTGGTGTGCCTGCCCTTGCCTCCTTGTTGGCTGTCAACCCGGGGAAAGCAGCTCAACATGAAGATTCTTGTTATCTCCTCTCCTCCTCCTCCTCCTCCTCTTCCTTCAATTCTAAACCAACAGCCAAGTCTTCTTCCGCCATGTAGTGTCTGGCCTAAATTATTGCGGAGGAGCAGGACTGGTTGCCGGGGGCCCGTCGATCGTGCCCCCGCCAACCAGCCAGCTGTTTTATTTTTTTTTTTTTTTTTACTCTTACTCTGTGTCAGGCCTAATTTTTGTGAGGTTCCACGCCTGCCTCATCTAAAGGCTGGTAATGGCCACTTTATGTTTTTTTTTTTCTAACCTTCAATTTAAATGTTAAAATCAAATAGACTTCAATTCAAGTGCTATTTTGCAGGGCTGTCTGGTCATCTATTGTATCTCCAAGATACACGCCACTGTTCAAAGGAACAGACAGTGATAATGGTGGATCCTAATTTAGCATCCTTGTGTTGTCCATTTCGTCCCAGACAATCTGTGGATGTCAACTTGCGGGTGTTCTCTGCCGTCCTTTCATTTTTTAGCTCGGGGCCTCTTAAGAAGACTGTATTGTTATTCTTCGTCCCTACCTCAAAAGAGATGCCTCTAATGCACAACTGCATGAGGGTGTGAGGCTAAATCTAGCCATAATCCGGCTATTTTAGTTTTAGGGTACAAACCCACTTGCCGGATCTGCAGCGAGTCTCCTTGCTGCGTTTTTGCAGCGAGACTCGCTGCAGATCCTGGCCCTATACTTTCAATAGCAGAGAAACTCGCAGCAGGGATGTACATCCCTGCTGCGATTTTGTCTGCAGCCCGCCCCATTAACCCCCCGGCCGCCGGACATTATACATTACCGGGTCCCCGTTCCTGCTTGCTTCGGGGCTCCCGGTGTCTTCACGGCCCGCCCGGCCAATCAGTGCGCTGCGGCAGGGCAGCGCACTGATTGGCCGGGCAGAACGTGCCGGGAGCCGCCGAAGCAAGCAGGAGCGGGGACCTGGTAATGTATATCCTGCCCGCCCCCCCTGCAGCCCCGATCGCCCCGCAGCCCCGGCCGCCCCCCCGCAGCCCCGGCCGCCCGATCGCAGCCCCGGCCGCCCGATCGCAGCCCCGGCCGCCCGATCGCAGCCCCGGCCGCCCAATCGCCCCCCCCCCCGCAGCACCGATCGCTTACACGCCCCCGTGCGATCGGTGCTGCGGGGGGGGGGGCGATCGGGCGGCCGGGGCTGCGGGGGGACGATCGGGCGGCCGGGGCTGCGGGGGGGCGATCGGGCGGCCGGGGCTGCGGGGGGGCGATCGGGCGGCCGGGGCTGCGGGCGGCTGGCTGGGGCATATACTTCACCTGGTCCCCGCTCCGGCTTGCTGAAGACATCGGGATCAGGTGAAGTATCAGCTCCGGCGGCCGGGGGGGTTAATGGGGAGGGCTGCAGACAAACTCGCAGCAGGGATGTACATCCCTGCTGCGTGTTTGTCTGCCATTAAAAGCATAGGGCCGGGATCTGCAGCGAGTCTCGCTGCAAAAACGCAGCATGAAGACTCGCTGCAGACCCGCCAAGTGGGTTTGTAACCTTAGGAGCAGAAGCACTGCCGTGGGTAAGCGCCAACAGGCGGTGTTCAAACTGATGAACAGCACCTTCTACCTTCCTTGGATGTTTTAGCCTTTTGAAGGCAGGATTGACCAGGCCTCTTACCAGTAGCTTCTTTCCTTCCTTGGATGTTGTAGTAGCCTTTTTGGAGGTAGGATTCACCAGGCCTTTCACCAGTACAGTCTACCTTTCTTGGATGTTGTAGCCTTTTTAAAGGCAGGAACGACCAGGACGTTTTAATACGCAGGCTACCGAACTTGCCCTCTCTTAGAGACTCTTTAAAGGATTGAAAGTGTATTCGTTCAAATTCTGGGCCCTCTTGAGAAGACTGTATTGTTCTCTGTGTCCTCACTCACTGTGACGTCACACTACGTCTGCCGAGGAGCGGGACTGGTTGCCGGGGGCCCGCCGATCGCGCCCCCGCCAACCAGCCAGCTGTTTTATTTTATTTTTTTTTGGTCTAGCCGTGGCCTCACCACCCCAGGTCAAGAGGCATCAGGTGTACCCTAGATGGTGACTGACAGCTGGGCTAGCAGTCCAGCACCCGGGTTCGTGTCCACTAAATATCCCAGCCCCTGGACTCACTCCAATTTTTGGGTGGGCTCACTTGCTTTCTCACTCAATTTTTTAATGGTTCTCTGTGTGCTCAATGCCATGCAGTGTTTGGCCTAATTTTGGGGAGGCTCACTTGCTTCCTCACTCACTTTTAATGGTTCTCTGTGTGCTTACTGCCATGCTAGGTCTGGTATAATTTTTGGAAGGCTGACTGGCTACCCCTTCTACCTTGTTCACTCTGTCCTCACCGCCATGCTGTGTCAGGCTGAAATTTTTGGCTTGTTCATGATATGCTACCTCTGTTTTAATGGTTCTCTGTGTTCTCACTGCCATGCTGTGTCAGGCTGAGTTTTGGGGTGGTCCATATGCCTACCTCTGTTTTAACCAGGCTGTTGCACAGAATTAGGCAGCCTCAGAGGCATGCATACATGCTGGCCCTGCTGTTTCCTGTCCATTTCTGTGGTGTTTCCATCATTTTCTGAGGTTGACAGGTTTTCACACGACCTTCCACCTACCGAACTTGGGTCCCCTGCAAAAATGCTTGAGTCTCCCACTGACTGATTCGTCTCGAGTAACGAGCACCCGAGCATTTTAGTACTTGCTCATCACTATAGATAAAGTATCTTTTGAATGTGAACTACTTCACATATGTATTAAGATTCAAGAGAGAAAAGCTGTTATTTTAGCATCATCTAGAAGATTTCTTTAGGGATTGATTATTTTGATGGTTTCTAGTCATCCTTCTGTGGACTTTGTTGCACACTCCTCTACACTCTCACTTTCTCCTTTTTTCCCATTGTACCTGAGGGTGGCGCTATGTGAATTCATTCTATTGATGGTTGGTCCACCAAGATGGTGAATGATGCCTATGTAAAAATAAGTTGTATGGGAATACTTTTCTTCATTATAACAATATTTACCTTTAAGAGAAACAGATCACCGTTCTCAGGGAGCCAAAGATAACACTGTCGGCTGCTGGTTAAAGCACTCAATGCAGTGAAATATTAGGTGCATTGCTCCCTGAGAAACATGAAAATGCAAAAAAAGGTGCCTGTGCAGCCTCATTTAAGACTAGCCAGATATCCCTCCGGAAAGGGCACAGCCAAAGGGTGGCTCCTGTAGGAAAACCACCATATTAAGTGGCCCCATAAGTCAATGTAATGACAAGGGGGGGGGGGGGGAAACCAAGGTCAGGTATCCCTCCACAGACAGCATTGCTCCCACCTAGCCAGAATCCTGCTCCACACTGGTGAGGGGCAACACCCCTTGGTTTTTCCCTTGTCATTACATTGATTTATAGGGCCACTTAATATAGTGGTTTTGTTGGTTTCCCTACAGGAGCTACTCCTTGGCTGAGTCCTTCTTGGAGGGATATCTGGCTAGTCCTGTGTTTCCAGACTCTTAAATGAGGCTCCATGGGCTCTTTTATTGCAATATATACCTTCAAGATATGGGAATAGCAGATGAATCTGTTTCATTGGATAAGCCCTTTAGTCAGGTAGCGTTAATGAGAACATGGTTTAAAACCATTGGGAATGGGACATAAAAGCATGCATGTCGTCTGGGTACTGTATTGTTTGGGTACTTGTGCAGAATGTAATTGTATTATTTGGTTGACCCTAGACCCTCTTCTACTTTTCTAGAATCTATACAAGGGGCTAAACATCATGGTTTACTGGCACACCAATTTTTTTTGCAGAGCTAACAGAACAAACACTGTCCAATAAAAACATTCAAGTTCATCTGCTTCCCCCATAATACAAAAATCTTGATATTTATTTTTATGTAACACTTCTCAGCTACCACGTCTAGGAATGATATGGGGTGTGAATGACAAAAGATAAAAGAACCCTTAAGAATATGACCAGGCTATTTATATGTTATTTACCACTTAAAAAAAAAATGCTGAAAGAGGAGGGATCCTTACATTGTATAGAGCAGACTTTTTCTAACAAGGAGACTGAACATTATCTGTGCTAAAGATACTTGCTCTAAGACAGTGATCCTCCTCCGTTACAGAATATGCACATACTTATACTGCTCATTCTTATTCAAGGTAAGAATTTACTAAATTATTTTATTTACTTACGCTGCTATGTTTATCTCATTGGCCAGTGCTTTAAAAAAAAAAAAAAAAAAGTGTTTCAAATGTTTGGGCTATTTAGATTTAGTGCTGTATCTAGAAATGTGTAAGTACATTTTGAAGACTTACCAAAAATGCATAATCTACCTTAACAATAATCTATGTCAACAGTGACAATGTAATATGACAAAATGACATGCATAAAAAGATTATATCTGATTAAAAAAAAAGTTATACAAATAGGTTTTATTTGGGGACTATTTCTTTTAACACTATCATGAAGTGTGGTCCAAATTTTATAATGCTTTTAGAATACTCAATGGCTAGGTTCACACTATATAAAATTGACGTCCATCTTTTATAATAGCGGCCGGCGTTGTGCAAATACAGTGTGTTATTGCACAAATTGGCAATACAAGCCATACAATGACAATAGTTCACGTTAGTCTGAACTAATGTAAGCGGGAGGTTAAAAAAAAAAGTTATACTGTGAAATAGACTTAAAAAAAAAAAAAAAAAGGATCAAAAAAGTCAGTGTTTTTTAACCCTTTAACCCTTTAAGGACGTGGCCCATTTTCGTTTTTACGTTTTCGGTTTTTCCTCCTTGTGAAAGGTCATAGCACTTGCATTTTTCCACCTAGAAACCCACATGACCCCTTATTTTTTGCGTCACTAATTGTACTTTGCAATTACAGGCTGAATTTTTGCATAAAGTACACTGCGAAACCAGAAAAAAATTCAAAGTGTGGTGAAATTGAAAAAAAAAACGCATTTCTTTTATTTGGGGGAAATGTGTTTTTACGCCATTCGCCCTGGGGTAAAACTGACTTGTTATGCATGTTCCTCAAGTTGTTACGATTAAAACGATATATAACATGTATAACTTATATTGTATCTGATGGCCTGTAAAAAATTCAAACCGTTGTTAACCAATATACGTTCCTTAAAATCGCTCCATTCCCAGGCTTATAGCGCTTTTATCCTTTGGTCTATGGGGCTGTGCGAGGTGTCATTTTTTGCGCCATGATGTGATCTTTCTATCGGTACCTTGATTGCCCATATACGTCTTTTTGATCGCTTTTTATTACATTTTTTCTGGATTTGATGCGACCAAAAAATGCGCAATTTTGCACTTTGGGATTTTTTGGCGCTGACGCCGTTTACCGTACGAGATCAGGAATGTGATTAATTAATAGTTTGGGCGATTACGCACGCGGCGATACCAAACATGTTTATTTATTTATTTATTTATTTGTTTACTTTTATTTAAAACCTGGGAAAAGGGGGGTGATTCAGACTTTTATTAGGGGAGGGGGCTTTTTACTATTAACAACACTTTATTTATTTTTTTTTACACATGTACTAGAAGCCCCCCTGGGGGACTTCTAGTATATACACTTGGATCTCTCATTGAGATCTCTGCAGCGTAGATATGCTGCAGAGATCCATGAGATCGGCACTCGTTTGCTTTCGGGTGCTGCAGCCGAAAACGAACGAGTGCCGAGCCGAGGACGGCGCCATCTTGGACGCGTCCCCGGCCGGCATCAGTAACGGAGATCGCTCCTCCGGGATAAGGTCCCGGAGGAGCGATCTCCCCCACTAGACCCCAGGGAAACGTTGCCTCCGGTAATCGGAGGCAGCTGTCAACTTTGACAGCTGCCTCCGATTAGCTAATTAGCGGGCACGGCGATCAGACCGTGCCCGCTAATAGCAGCGGTCCCGGGCTACTCGCGGCACCCGGGATCGCGGCACTTCAAAGCGGGGCTGCCGCGCGGGCCCGCTTTGAAGTGCAAGTGCGGACATATGACGTACCGGTACGTCATATGTCCTTAAGAGGTTAAGGACGGGGCCCATTTTCATTTTTGCGTTTTCGGTTTTTCCTCCTTGTGTTTAAAAGGCCATAGCACTTGCATTTTTCCACCTAGAAACCCATATGAGTCCTTATTGTTTGCGTCACTAATTGTACTTTGCAATGACAGGCTGAATTTTTGCATAAAGTACAATGCGAAACCAGAAAAAAATTCAAAAAGTGTGGTGAAATTGAAAAAAAAAGCAATTTTTTTTTTATTTGGGGGGTATTTGTTTTTACGCCATTCGCCCTGGGGTAAAACTGACTTGTTATGCATGTTCCTCAAGTCGTTACGATTAAAACGATATATAACATGTATAACTTATATTGTATCTGATGGCCTGTAAAAAATTCAAACCATTGTTAACAAATATAAGTTCCCTAAAATCGCTCCATTCCCAGGCTTATAGCGCTTTTATCCTTTGGACTATGGGGCTGTGTCAGGTGTCATTTTTTGCGCCATGATATGTTCTTTCTATCGGTACCTTGATTGCGCATATACGACTTTTTGATCGCTTTTTATTACTTTTTTTCTGGATTTGATGCGACCAAAAATGCGCAATTTTGCACTTTGGGATTTTTTTGCGCTTATGCCGTTTACCGTGAGAGATCAGGAATGTGATTAATTAATAGTTCGGGCGATTACGCATGCGGCGATAGCAAACATGTTTATTCATTTATTTACTTTTATTTAAAATATGGGAAAAGGGGGGTGATTCAGACTTTTATTAGGGGAGGGGGCTTTTTATTGACAACAATACTTTTTTTTTTTTTTTTTTTTTACACATATACTAGAAGCCCCCCTGGGGGACTTCTAGTATATACACTTTGATCTCTCATTGAGATCTTTGCTGTATAGTTATACAGCAAAGATCAATGAGATCGGCACTCGTTTGTTATCTGCTGCTGCAGCAGATAACAAACGAGTGCCGAGCCAGGGACGGCGCCATCTTGTAGTGGTCCCCGGTTGGCATCAGAGGAGTTATCTCCCCCACTAGACACCAGGGAAATGCTGCGTCCGGTAATCGGATGCAGCTGTCATGTTTGACAGCTGCATCTGATTACTGTATTAGCGGGCACAGCGATCGGACCGTGCCCGCTTATAACTGCGGTCCCGGGCTACAAGCGGCACCTGGGACCGCCGCGGTTCATAGCGGGGCTGCTGCTCTGAACACCTCTTAGGGGCGCATGACGTACGGGTACGTCATGCGTCCTTAAGAGGTTAAAACACATTTTTATTTTTTAATTATTAAATAAGGCTATGTACCCACACAGTATTGTTGCTCAGTATTTTCGTCAGTATTTTGCAACCAAAACTAGGAGTTGATTGAAAACACAGAAAGGCTCTGTTCACACACTGTTGAAATTTAGTGGATGGCTGTCATTTAACAGCAAATAATGGCCGTTGTTTTAGAATAACGGTAATTATTTGCCACTAAATGGCGGCCATCCACTTAATCTCAGCAATGTGTGAACAGAGCCTTTCTGTGTTTTCAATCAACAGGTTTTGGTTGCAAAATACTGACCAAAATACTTAGAAAAAATACTGTGTGTGAACATAGCCTAATACATAGTTTTCTTCTCTTCTGTTATGTCACAAGTAATTACCCATTTTCAACAAGCATAAAAAAGTTATACTTGGTGTTGAATCTGGTCTCCTTTGTATGAGCTACCTATTATTACTAATGTCATATCAAGTGAATTATTTATTTTGCACTTCAGGGCTTTGTTCCCACAACATTTTTTGTGTCCGTTTCAAATTTTTTAAAATGACATCCATGATTTTGAGGTCAAAATGACGTCCGTTATTTTGTGATTTGGCCACCTGTCATAATGGCTGTTGATATGTTGTTCTAGTTTAGGTGGACTGATTGGCCTTTGGGTGCATCTTAAATTGAAAAGTCTATTAAATTTAATAGTAAGGATGGTGATAAAAGAAGAACTGTGTGTGAACAACTAAAAAATAACGTCCGCTGTTTGCAAAGGACGTCCGAAAATAATTGTCATGATCATTATCTGATGTCCATCTCAAAAGACGCCCAATCGCCTATCATTCAATACACTGTATGCCAATGCCGTCCTATTCCATAGACTTCAATGCATTTCATTGAAGTCAATTAAAATTCTGAAACAGACTTTTTTGTTTGTTTGTTTTTAACTTAGTGTGAACATACACTGTCGGGCCAGGTTTACATTATGCAGGTTCCAATGCAATATTGGTCAATGTTTTGTGATGACCAAGACATTCTTTGTAAGGTATGGGCAAAATTGTATTACCAAACAAAAAAGTAAAGAATAAAACGTAGTGCCCATGAATAGGATGCTGCATATTTCAGAAGAGCCTTTTTATTCTATTTCAAGAATCGCAGGCTTTCCTTTACCCTGGACAACAATGGGTGCCCTAATGCCGTGAACAATGGCAGAATGCCTTATTAAGCCCCTTCCCACCAGCTTCCAGTACTCAAGGCTCATGCCCTAGCAGCCTTTTTGTCTAGGTTTATAGGATATCCTCATTGTTCAATTAGTACTGGTTGGTAAAATAGGAGTATTTAAAAAATTACACTGTGTAAACTAGATGGACTGAGGGAGTAAATGGAAGCTGGCACTGCCAAATAATTACATAGTTTTAGATAAAGGGGTATGGTATAAGTTCAGTGATTTATGTAGCTAAAAGAGCAATAAAGAACACTGTATGAGTAAAGAAGGGGTTAATCAGTTAACTCTCCCCACACACACATATCCCCAGGTGGCTGCCAACCTGCTGGTACTGGTACTACTGCCGGCTGCCTGGAGTAACTATCGGTGAAGGGGTTAACTTAGGGGTCAGGGGGAAGTATTGGTGACGCGGACACCGGAGGAGCAACGGAAGATGTCAAATCACCAGCACCAGAGTTGATCAGGTAGCAGTGGGTTAAAATGAGAGGGTTTTCTACCCAGTACAGTGTAAGGATGGGGACACAGGGGGGCTCATTTATCGAATTACAATTTTTAAAAATGATTTGCTTGTCTTGCAGAACGCTCTCAAATCACACTACTCGTAATCCAATGTTTCACTGTATATAAAACTATAACCATGAACTATAATAAATTATATAAGCTATAATTCTATCATTATGTAAACCATATTTCATTGATTAAAAAAAAAAAACCTACGGGGTTTAACCAAAGTCACAATAAATGTCTTCGCAGGGCTCTTGCAGTAATTCAAACGTAGATAAATTGTTCTATTTCCTTATGAAGATAAATTGGACTGTGCTGTGTAACCTTTTAGGCTATGTTCACACAATGTTTGTTTTCAGCCATATTTTTGGACAGCCGTCATTAGGAAATGACGACCGTTCAAAAATACGTCGAAAACAAACGTTGTGTGAACATAACCTTAAAGTCAATGGCCCAGATTTACAAATATTTGCTTGTTTGCACTTACTGACTGGCAAGAACACTTGGACAACACTGTAGTTGTTTCTATTTCTTCTACCCATTATAATCTCAAATCTCACAGATTTACGTATACATAGTATAAGCAGTTGCATGCTTATTGCTTGTAGGAAGGTTGCGCATTTATATTTAGGCATGCACGTTTGCGCAACTACACTGTACTGATATATACATGTACGTTGGAGGTGTGGGTGTATGTACCTGGGGTTTAACCAATCAGTGTAATATGGTACATATAATAGACCAATGTATGACCAAAACAATTAGAGGGTTTGACTAAAACAGTCCTTCAAAAAATTTCCGTTGGCGACAAAAACCATACATTTGCCAATTCCTAAATAGACATAAAACATAACTTTTCTAATACAACACCTGCTCTGTGTGCATACCTCCCAAGTGGCCCTCTTTTGGAGGGACAGTCCCTACTTTTGACCCACGTCCCTTTTTGCCCCTTACATGTCCTTCTTTTTGACCTAGGAATTCCATTTGCATTAATAAACTTTTTATGTTGCTCTAAAAAGTGTCTGGTTTCTTACTGTAGAATAGACCCAAACGCGCAGATTATTCTATCATGTGGTGCAAGTTGGATGCTAAAAATTGTTATATTCAGATGAATCATATGACATTATGGCCCATTTAACACATGCAGTTCATTTGGCCCCATACACACATCTGTAGGTTTTACAGATCCATTCTAAGGACATGTTCCGAGACAGAAAAAACGATTAAGTCATTGTGCGTCCGTCCCACCTATCTAACAGGGGGTCCCTGTAAATGCGGGCAGTTACTGAAACACATTCCTAATCCTATCGCCATTTGCAGGTCCTCAATGACAGACAGGGTTACTGATGTGTGAATGAGATCTAAGGATCAAGTCACACATACAGGATCTGCTGCAGGATCCTGTATGTGTGATAGCATCAATCTGCAGCAGATCCTATATATGTGATTGCATTAATCTGCAGCAGATCCTGTATGTGTGATTGCATCCTTGAAATAAAAAATTTAGAATATATGTCTGTAAAATGTTCCTAGAGTGAGGCTACATTCACACATCAGTATATTTTCAAGGATGAAATTCATGATCCGCATTTTTTTCCTTTGCAATCTGCCAAATATCATCCGTATTGTGCTCCATATTTTACATATCTGCAAAAAAAAGGGGGACGGCTTAAAATGATGTCACTAGCTGTCCCAACCAGCCAGGAGGAGCTTAAATGGTGATGTCACAGAATTGCACAACGCAATTGCGGATGGTTTAGCAGATCGCTTAGTTGTTCTCAAAATGCTGAGGCTCTCATAGACTTCCATTGGATTGTCCATACCACAATTGCGGACCACATTACATCCAGTCCTATTTTTTAAGTTGTGGGTTGTGACCCCCAAAAGAGAATGTGTGAAGTGCACCATAGGAATTAATGGGTTACAAAGTACATATTTGCAGACTAAAAAAGGCCATCCAAAAAGTTGGGAGGTATGTGTGTGTAACAAAGGACCAAAAATAAATTCCCATCGCCATCAAGACGCTGACAGTCTCTTCTATCAACCTATGTGAACTTGTATAACCACTAGTGGCCAAAGGGTGGCAGTAATAGGCTTCCAGTATGCAATGGCACTTAACCCCTTCAAGACCCCTTCAAGACAGAGCCTTTTGATGCACAAAAGTCCGGGTCAAATTAATGCAATGTTCCTCCCCGCCTTTTATTTTTCCACCTACACGGCTGGTTGAGGTGTCATTGTTTTGCACCATGATCTCTAGTATTTATTAATATCATATTGGTGTAGCAGAAAAATTTAGATTGCCCTTTATGAAATTTTTTGTGATATAATTTAAAAAAAATCAGCAACCCTGGTGTGTTTTTTTTGTTTCCGTTTATGCCGCTCACCGTGCAGGAACAATAATGTTATATTTTAATAGATTGGACAATTCCGGACGCTACGATATATAATATGTTTATTTATTTATATTTTTATAATGGGCAAGGGGGTCTTTTAAACTTTTATTGGGAGGGTTTTTTTTTTAATACTTTTAAAAACTTTATTACACTTTTATTTACTGTAAAAGATGCAATCATTAGATTGCATATATTGATCTATGCTATGCCACAGCATAGCATAGATCTGTGTTATTGGCGATCTATGTATAGAGCCTGTCTGAAAGCAGACGCTACACATAGATCGCGGATCCAACAGGACGGAGGTAAGGAGCTTACCCCCGCCTGTTGCCACATGCGATCGGGGGACAGCATGGCTGCGGGGGTCCTGATCACTTAGTGACAGATGCTTGATCTGTCACTGAGCACCTTAAACGCCGCGATCGCTGTAGATCATTGCGTTTAAGGGGTTAGGGTATAAACACACACACCGTATAAGCAGCGTATTTACTGCTGCGATACACAGCAAATATGCAACAAATACGCAGCAGATTAGATCTAAATAACTGAACACACATCTGCTGCGTATACGGTGTGTGTGTTTGTACCCTTAATGAGAGTCGGCTGCGGAATTGCAGCTGACTCTCATTACCTGCAGCCCCGGAGACTGATGTGAGCGGGATCGCTCTCTCTGCAGCGCTCCCGCGCACATCAACATCCCTGTCAGTACAGGGAACAGGTATGTGCAGTAGGAACGTATATATACATATTACTGACGCAAAGGGGTTAATAGTTCTGTCACTGAGATGAATCATACAGATTTAATGCTTTATAATCTGTCACCCTGTATGGAGGCGGTTGATGCTCTAAATGTGTAAGAACATTTCTCTGTAACTGTGTGTACATGTATAAATGTGGTCATAAACTTCTTCATATTAGCATAGAACTCCATGATAACTTAAAACACACACACACAGCTGCTGAGTTTGGTGCTAAGTCCTGTGCTTGCGTCTTTTGGACCTACTTTCTTTGCACCCCCTCCTGCACTCCTTTAGGCAATTTTCCTATGTTTTGTTAGGCAAAATAACTTCCATTATTTTATAATGCCCACCATAAATAAGGTATGCCAAACCAGAGAGTATAGTGGGCACCACCCTATATCCTGAGTGCTAAACCAATGCATATAAGAAACGCAGAAGGACTAGGAAGAAAAAGCATATGCACAAAAAGGTAGCACATCAGAAAAAAAATAAATCTTTATTTAAATAGCCTAATACACAAATTATATATAAAACAGGAGCAGGAGACAAGCCCTAAATGCCAGTCAACATTAAAAAAAAAATAAAAGGTCATCCTTGGTCCAGCTGGCATCCCATCCTGGACTCAACACCCTACCTGACCCCGGACTCAGCACATGAGTACAATGCAAGAAAAAAAATCCCCTAAACTATTACAAAAATAATGGGTAATGCAGTGACTAATAATGAAAATGAAAAGTGTACTGAAAACAATATCACCATGTGCAGTCCAGTAGATAAAAGGATTGGTCAGGTGGGAGCAGCAAAAACACCCCACGCGTTCTGCCGTACCCAGCTTCCTCAGGGATGTGAGTAGCAGTAGTATAACAGAACATATATATAGATAGATAGAGAGAGAGCGAGAGAGAGAGAGAGCCTTAATTACAAAGACAACCCGAGAAACAATCAAAATATAATTACATACCATGTGCAGGGGAACACTGTGTGTTGGACCAAACACCGGCGCCATCTTGTGTATAGGGCACATGCTCCAGAGTCTCAAACACTAGAGACCAAAGATAAGAGTCTACAAGAAGATGGCGCCCGCTATAAAAAGGGAATAGATGGAGTGGACAATCGCTGACAACCTAAATTCTGACTCACAATATGGCATATATTATGGCATATATTAGGGGGTATTGCACTGGCGGAACTACCGCCGTAGCAGCCGTAGCGGCTGCTACGGGGCCCCGCCGCATCAGGGGCCCGTGACGCGGGCCCCTGGAGCATACATATCCTGCAGTACCCGGCGGCTGAGCATGCCTCCCGGGTGCTGTAGCCGGGGGCCGGTCCCGTGCTCCTCCTGACCCGGAGACTCCTTTCCCCAACCATAGGGAAAAGGAGTCACTGGGCCAGGAGGAGCACGGGACCGGTCCACAGCGCTCATGTCACCCCCTGTCTGATGCGCGGCTGCCATCTGATGCCGCGTCCTAGCCCAGGCAGCGCGCGTATCATAGAGTTCTGTGTGGGCTTGTGCTGCGGTTCGACTTCCGGCACAGAGACGTGTGCCGGAAGTCGCGGCCACAGGCCCACACAGAACTCTATGATACGCGCGCTGCCGGGGCTAGGACGCGGCATCAGACGGCAGCCGCGCATCAGACGGGGTGACAGGAAAAAGGCTCGACGGGGGAGCGTGTTGTTAGGTGAGTTTTTTTCTTTTTTTTTTAAACTTGCTTTCCTTGGAAGGGGGCATCTATAAGGAAGGGGGGGGGAGAGAAGGGGGCATATATAAGGAAGGGGAGGGAGGAGAGAAGGGGGCATCTATAAGGAAGGGGGGGGAGAAGGGAAGGGGGCATCTATAAGGAAGGGGGCATCTATAAGGAAGGGGGGGGAGAAGAGGAGGGGGCATCTATAAGGAAGGGGGGGAGAAGAGGAGGGGGCATCTATAAGGAAGGGGGGAGAAGGGAAGGGGGCATCTATAAGGAAGGGGGCATCTATAAGGAGGGGGGGGAGAGAAGGGGGCATCTATAAAGAAGGGGGGGGAGAGAAGGGGGCATCTATAAAGAAGGGGGGGGAGAGAAGGGGGCATCTATAAGGAAGGGGGGGGGAGAGAAGGGGGCATCTATAAGGAAGGGGGGGGGAGAGAAGGGGGCATCTATAAGGAAGGGGGGGAAGAAGAGAAGGGGGCATCTATAAGGAAGGGGGGGGGGAAGAGGAGGGGGCATCTATAAGGAAGGGGGGAGAAGAGAAGGGGGCATCTATAAGGAAGGGGGGGGGGGAGAGAGGGGGCATCTATAAGGAAGGGGGGGGGAGAGAAGGGGGCATCTATATGGAAGGGGGGGAAGAGAAGGGGGCATCTATAAGGAAACGGGGGGAGAGAAGGGGGCATCTATAAGGAAGGGGGGGCAAGAGAAGGGGGCATCTATAAGGAAGGGGGGGAAGAGAAGGGGGCATCTATAAGGAAGGGGGGGAGAAGAGAAGGGGGCATCTATAAGGAATGGGGGGAGAAGAGAAGGGGGCGTCTATAAGGAAGGGGGGAGGGGGGACATCTATAAGGAAGGGGGGAGAGGGGGGCATCTATAAGGGAGGGGGGAGAGGGGGACCGTCTATAAGGAAGGGGGGGGAGGGGGACATCTATAAGGGGGAGGAGAGAGGGCCATCTATAAGGGGGGGGACACCATAGGGGGAGAGCAGGCCATCTATAAGGGGAGAACATAGGGGGAGAGGGGGACAACATAGGGGGAGAGGGGGATATAAACGTACAACATTGGGGGAGAGGGGAACATCTATAAGGGGACAATAAAGGGGGAAAGGGGGCATCTATAAGGGGACAATATAGGGGAAGAGGGGGCCATCTATAGGGGGGGCAACATAGGGGACCATCTATAAGGGGACAACATGAGGGGCATCTATAAGGGGGACAGCGGGGGGGGGGGCAACATAAGGAAGCTATCTATAAGGAGGGGCGACAGAGAGGAGGGCCATATACTAAAATGGGATCACATAGAGTCAGCCTGCCCACTAAATGTGGGTGTAAAGGGGCCAATACAGATGTGCAGTTGGTAGAGATGGTGATGGTGAGTGTGGAGCCTAATATGTCTGTCTGGCAGATTCTGTGGATTCGTGGCCCGGAAAGGTTCTCATAACGGCCCAGGACAGATGGAAAAGAAAATGAAAAGGGAAGAACTCCGATCAGAGAAGACGTCTCCTGTAAGTCACCTGATGTAACTGTACTGTAATTTTTATGGTGTACAGAACCTGTGTAGAGCTGAGTGTGTTGATGGCATAGTGGTCGGTCAGAGGAGGGGGGCCCCAATCAAAAGTTTGCTATGGGGCCCAGCCATTTCTAGTTACGCCCCTGGGGTATTGTCATGTCTCTGGCACCTGAATGTAGTAGTGTTGTACTGAAGCTGGTTCAACGTGGTGAGGGGCACAGTTGGTAATTGTTAATTAGTGATCGATAGATATTGTAATGTGTGACTATTGATATCATTTTACATACTTTAGAACAGTAGCATCATGTATTAATAAGACGGGAGGGTAAATGCGCTGAATAGAAGCTTGTTCATATCGTATTATGAATACGATCGTATGGACGCCATTTTTTGGTGGTCCAGAAAGACTGCATTACATAGCTATTTCAGTATAATTGACGGGCGCCATTTTCTTGGAGTTCAGGGATCCACCTACAATATATTATTTAGTATGCCATTCTATGCAACTCTGTATCTAATGCAATTCAGTGTACCGTTCAGTATCACAGCCATTGTATAACAGCTCTGTAGCAAGCTCTGTATGATTATTATACACAGCGACCATGTTTCTGTGGCCTATGTCTTGAATACATTCGGAAGCTACTTCTCCATAACTCTATAATGTGAACCTTGCCCTGTAGCTAGCAGGCTTGTAAGTCAGAATTTAGGTTGTCAGCGATTGTTCACTCCATCTATTCCCTTTATATAACGGGCGCCATCTTCTTGTACACTCTTATCTTTGGTCTCTAGTGTTTGAGACTCTGGAGCATGTACCCTATAGATGGCGCTGGTGTTTGGTTACATGGTATGTAATTATATTTTGTATGTTTCTGGGGTTGTCTTTGTAATTGGGGCTCTGATATATATATACATACCTCCCAACTGTCCCGGATTCAGCGGGACGGTCCCGATTTTGGGGTCACGTCCCGCTGTCCCGGTACAGCCCCCATGTGTCCCGCCGCCCGCCCCCGCACACTGGTAGAGCAGGAAACATCAGCTTCCTGCTCTGCTAAAACTCTTGTGGCCGAAGGCGTCATTCTGCCTCCGGCCACAAGAGGCCGCTCTCTCCCCCATAGCTCCCAGGGCCGGATTATCACAGGTCTATGGTGCGCCCCCTATACAGTATCAGTACCTGGCAGAGAGAGCTGGGGGCGGAGGAGGAGGCTGCCGGGGTCCGGGGCACATGACCTGCATCAGCCTGGAGGGAGGGAGAGCAGTGGTGAGTGCTCCGGGGAGGGGGGTCTGTCAGGTGTCCCTCAGCTGTGCATGGTGCTTATCCCCTCTCCTTCCCCAGCTCTGTGCCCCCTGTGCTTATCTCCACCAGCTCTGTGCCCCTGTGCTTATCTCCACCAGCTCTGTGCCCCTGTGCTTATCTCCACCAGCTCTGTGCCCCTGTGCTTATCTCCACCGGCTCTCAGTGCCCCTGTGCTTATCTCCACCAGCTCTGTGCCCCTGTGCTTATCTCCACCAGCTCTGTGCCCCTGTGCTTATCTCCACCAGCTCTGTGCCCCTGTGCTTATCTCCACCAGCTCTGTGCCCCTGTGCTTATCTCCACCAGCTCTGTGCCCCTGTGCTTATCTCCACCAGCTCTGTGCTTATCTCCACCAGCTCTGTGCCCCCTGTGCTTATCTCCACCAGCTCTCTGTGCCCCCTGTGCTTATCTCCACCAGCTCTGTGCCCCTGTGCTTATCTCCACCAGCTCTGTGCCCCTGTGCTTATCTCCACCAGCTCTGTGCCCCTGTGCTTATCTCCACTAGCTCTGTGCCCCTGTGCTTATCTCCACCAGCTCTGTGCCCCTGTGCTTATCTCCACCAGCTCTGTGCCCCTGTGCTTATCTCCACCAGCTCTGTGCCCCTGTGCTTATCTCCACCAGCTCTGTGCCCCTGTGCTTATCTCCACCAGCTCTGTGCCCCTGTGCTTATCTCCACCAGCTCTCAGTGCCCCTGTGCTTATCTCCACCAGCTCTGTGCCCCTGTGCTTATCTCCACCAGCTCTCAGTGCCCCTGTGCTTATCTCCACCAGCTCTGTGCCTCTGTGCTTATCTCCACCAGCTCTGTGCCCCTGTGCTTATCTCCACCAGCTCTGTGCCCCTGTGCTTATCTCCACCAGCTCTGTGCTTATCTCCACCAGCTCTGTGCCCCCTGTGCTTATCTCCACCAGCTCTGTGCCCCTGTGCTTATCTCCACCAGCTCTGTGCTTATCTCCACCAGCTCTGTGCCCCTGTGCTTATCTCCACCAGCTCTGTGCTTATCTCCACCAGCTCTGTGCCCCCTGTGCTTATCTCCACCAGCTCTGTGCCCCTGTGCTTATCTCCACCAGCTCTGTGCCCCTGTGCTTATCTCCACCAGCTCTGTGCTTATCTCCACCAGCTCTGTGCCCCCTGTGCTTATCTCCACCAGCTCTGTGCCCCTGTGCTTATCTCCACCAGCTCTGTGCTTATCTCCACCAGCTCTGTGCCCCCTGTGCTTATCTCCACCAGCTCTGTGCTTATCTCCACCAGCTCTGTGCCCCTGTGCTTATCTCCACCAGCTCTGTGCTTATCTCCACCAGCTCTGTGCCCCTGTGCTTATCTCCACCAGCTCTGTGCTTATCTCCACCAGCTCTGTGCCCCCTGTGCTTATCTCCACCAGCTCTGTGCTTATCTCCACCAGCTCTGTGCCCCTGTGCTTATCTCCACCAGCTCTGTGCTTATCTCCACCAGCTCTGTGCCCCCTGTGCTTATCTCCACCAGCTCTGTGCCCCTGTGCTTATCTCCACCAGCTCTCAGTGCCCCTGTGCTTATCTCCACCAGCTCTCAGTGCCCCTGTGCTTATCTCCACCAGCTCTGTGCCCCCTGTGCTTATCTCCACCAGCTCTGTGCCCCCTGTGCTTATCTCCACCAGCTCTGTGCCCCTGTGCTTATCTCCACCAGCTCTGTGCCCCCTGTGCTTATCTCCACCAGCTCTGTGCCCCTGTGCTTATCTCCACCAGCTCTGTGCCCCTGTGCTTATCTCTACCAGCTCTGTGCCCCTGTGCTTATGTCCACCAGCTCTGTGCCCCTGTGCTTATCTCCACCAGCTCAGTGCCCCTGTGCTTATCTCCACCAGCTCTGTGCCCCTGTGCTTATCTCCACCAGCTCTGTGCCCCCTGTGCTTATCTCCACCAGCTCTCTGTGCCCCCTGTGCTTATCTCCACCAGCTCAGTGCCCCCTGTGCTTATCTCCACCAGCTCTGTGCCCCTGTGCTTATCTCCACCAGCTCTGTGCCCCCTGTGCTTATCTCCTTATGGAGGGCACAGAGGTGGTGTATCTACTATATGAGGGCACAGAGGTGGGGTATCTACTATATGAGGGCACAGAGGTGGGGTATCTACTATATGAGGGCACAGAGGGAGTGTATATACTATATGAGGGCACAGAGGGAGTGTATATACTATATGAGGGCACAGAGGGGGTGTATCTACTATATGAGGGCACAGAGGGGGCGTATCTACTATATGAGGGCACAGAGGTGGGGTATATACTATAAGAGGGCACAGAGGTGGGGTATCTACTATAGGAGGGCACAGAGGGGCCTAAGTACTATTTGAGGGTCCACAGTAGGCCTAAACACTACAGGGTGGCATAGAGTGAGCACTGTTACACTGCAGAGCAATATAGATGGGGACTTAGTATAAATGGTGAGGATGGTGCAAAAGCAAAAAGCCTAAAATATTTGTCTGGCAGATTCTTCAGGGACGAGGCATTGCCAGGAGTGGTTTTCATGATGGACTGTACCAGATGGAGAAGAAGAGAAAAAGTGAGCAATTCCAATCAGAGAAGACGCCCCCTGTGAGTCACTGAATGTAGCTGTACTGTAATCATGTAGATGGTGTGCAGAGCCTGTGCACCATTTGTATCTACATCCATATGGGTCAGTGTATGGGGAGATACTGGTCTTTGTATAGTGGATGTTATGTAGTAATGGTATGGGGAGTATAAGTCATGATATGGTGATATTTGTTTTTTATATAATGGTAATAGGTGACGTGGATATGAGGGTGTGGCTATGGGGGCGTGGTTATGGGGAGGGCGTGGCTATAGGGGGTGCGGTGCATTGCCGTGACTGTCCCTCTTTCCTCTCAGCAAAAGTTGGGAGGTATGTATATATATGTGCTGTTATACTACTGCTACTCACATCCCTAAGGAAGCCAGGTACGGTGGAACGTGTGGGGTGTTTTTGCTGCTCCCACCTGACCAATCCTTTTACCTACTGGACTGCACATGGTGATATGGTTTTCAGTTTCATCATTAGTCACTGCATTACCCATTATTTTTGTAATAGTTTGGGGGATTTATTTCTTGCATTGTACTCATGTGCTTAGACCGGGGTCAGGTAGGGTGTTGAGTCCAGGCTGGGACGCCAGCTGGACCAAGGATGACATTTTAGTGTTTTTAATGTTGAGTGGCATTTAGGGCTTGTCTCCCTAGGTTTACTGCTCCTGTTTTGTATATATTTTGTGTACTGTAAGGCTGTAAATAAAGATTTTTTTTTCTTGATGTGCTACCTTTTTGTGCATATGCTTTTTCTTCATAATCCACCATAAATAATAATCATTACTATCGGCGGTCATTATCAAAAAACGGCTGTATTTTTCACTTTAAAAAAAGACGCTGTGGGAATGTTCGCAAAACATTGTTTCTTGTTGGTTTATCATTTTTAAAATGACGTCCATTATTTTGAGGATTGGCCGCCCATTAGTGCAATAACTTATGCTGGTACATTATTCTAGTTTGGGTGGACTAATTGCCCTTTGGGTGTGTCTTTAATTGAAAAGTCCATTGAATTTAATAGTTTAAACTGAGAAAGGACGCAGAAAAAAGAAACTGTGTGTAAACAAAAAATAAACTCCGCTGTTTTCAAAACACATCCGAAAATAATTGACATGATCATTATTTTGACATCCGTCATTTTATACACTGTGTGCGTTGGACGCCCGTCGTTCCATTGACTTCAATGCATTGCAGTAAGCTTAACTGCAGCAATAACGGACATCTTTTTAAATAGAAAAACCGGACGCCTTTTCTCTTTTTTGGATGTTAAGTGAACATTTCCTTTGATTTACGAACATTGGAGGCGATTTATCAAATTGGTGTAAAGTGAAACTGGCTCAGTTGCCCCTAGCAACCAGATTCCAGCTTTCATTCGTGACAGACTCTTTAGAAAATGAAAGGTGGAATCTGGTTGGTTGCTAGGGACAACTGAGCCAGTTTCACGTTATACCATGTTTGATAAATCTCCCCCATTGTGTAAATTGTGATGCCAGTGGTCCCAGTGTCTATTTTCTTGCTTATTTTCCTATCAAGCACCTATTTGTATTATCATAAATTATAAACCATTAGATCTTTATTTGTCATCTTAGTGACAGAACTGTTAGGCCAAGTGTCACGGCATACTGCCACCAAGTGGCCACTGATGGTTATACATGTTCATGTAGGTTGATAGAAGAGACAGTAGGTGTCTTGATGCCTTTGGGCTCCCTGTAACAGAACTATTTCTTTTATTTCACTGTATTATTGCCAACAAAATTCTAACCTTTGTCTTTTGTTATGGGTGTTATATATAATAAGTTATATGTTTTAAATCTATTTAGTAACTGGTAGAAGTTTTTGTAACCAATGGCGATATTTGTAGTAATCAAAATGAGCCTTTTCAACCCAGAAATATTAGATTCCTCCTTGGGAGCATTAGTCTATACACCAGCTAACAATCTGGTCCCATGTACAGGGATCAGTGCTGTCTGTACCCGGTGATGGTGAGCAGGGAGAAACCATGAGTTGGATTAGGATGCAGATGTTGTTCTTTCTAAATTATATTTTTTACAATTTTCATACAATTTTATAATGTTTATTTATTTTTCACTTTTAGTCAATGGATTTTTGGGCTTTCAGCTGGAAGACGTTGTTTTTGCTGATCCTGGCAGCTCGGTAAACCTCACCTGTTTTTCTAATGGAACAAAGCAGATAAAGTGGTACAGAAGAAGAGAAAATGACATACGGACAGTAGTAAAAAACACTTCACAAAAATCTAATAACACTCTTGTCATAGACAATGTTATGGCCCAGGATTCAGGAAAATATTGTGCAGATTTTGATGGAAAAGCTCAAGTCTTTCATAGGAGAAGAACAATCTTTGGGGGTGAGGCGAATTTTTTATTGGCATTCATTTTAACACCTTTAAATAATTTATGGAAGTTTTATGGAAAACCATACAGCAATGTGCAAGATAGTGCTTCTTCTAATATACATTGTATATATGAATGAGAGTCAATTTTGTAATATACATCAGCTCCGGATTTGGCACCAAAATAGGTTTCCAACAAAAAAATTCACTCATAGGTGGCCCAGGAGTACCCACTGGCCAGTATTGGCACAAAACCCACAGGCACATAGGCCTGGAGTCAAAGACCCCCCTTAATTATATACTTTACCCCTAAAATATAACTTCTAGGCAGTTTCACACATAAAGGATCCTCATCGGATTTCCGGGCAAAACATACGGCTGAGTTTTCCCCAAAATATCTGGAGATTGTAATGGGTCTCAGGATCTCAGGAGTGAGAACATTTCAATAGGTATTGCAAATGACAGAAACTCCTTAAAGTAATGACATTGTCCAACATATCCACAGTTCTCAGTTGTTACCCTTGTATTTTTATTGACTTCTATTAATATTTGTGTTTCTAGATATCTCCATCTCCAATACCTCCGTCCATCAATTCAGCCCATCAATGACCAATTTCCTATTCCATTGGCTTGTGTAGTAGTTGATGCTTCCCAACAAGCCTACATAATCTGGATAATATCTGGGACATATAAAGAAGGCAGCACAATCTTTGTGAAGAAACCAGATGGGTCCTTCATCACCACTAATTCTTTCTTACTTTCTAAAGACACCTGGAGAGATGATGAGACCTGTGACCTGTGAAGTCTGGTTTACCTCCACTTCCATTAGTGTCCACTGGGAAATACCACAAAGGGGTAAAAATATAATTTACATTCCACAATGTATTTCACAAAAACTAAGTATATATTATGAATATGTAAAGTTCAGTATACTCTTACCATTGTAGTGTTTCCTAGAGGAAATAATGTTATTGTGCATTTTCGAAACATGTTTTTCCATTGTCTATAGATGAGAGGTTGTCTCTATGTTGGATCTGGGTGGTGACATTAATTGGCGGAGGATTCCTGGTATAAACTTTTAATATATATTACATTTACAAACACCTAGAAACAAGAAAACTGCAGAACAAAAGTGAGTATTTCCTTCATATGCTACATGTAAAGGGGAACTATGAGGTTAGACAAATCTAACCTGATTAAAGCTCCCTATAGTGCATGGGGTGCTGTTCCTGTGCAGTTGTTAATGTAATTGTGTCTCCAGTAAGGCTGTTAGGGGCACTGAGGGTGGAGCTATCACCCCCAGAGCACCAATCCGCCCCATCCCCGGCTGCTCCACTCCACTGGTAATCATTTAAAGGGGTGGGCGGGCTTGCCGGGGATGGGTCTGCACTCTGGGGGCGAGGCAGTGCTCCAAACGGCATTACCGAAGACAAAATTACATTAACAACTGCATAGAAACAGCACTGAGGATGAAGGTCAGAAACATACCTTCATCCCCAGTGCCTCATGCTTAATAGAGGGCTATCAGCAGGTTAGACAAATACCCTTAAAGTGTAATTATCATTTCAGGGGACTTTTCAGCATAAGCTGTTCAGTGTATGTATTGTTTATGAGGAGAAGGACTATATCTGGCCATTCTCTTACTTCTATATGCCATTTTCCACCTGGTTATCACCCTGCAATCTCCATCTCTCTGTATGCTTTTCCTATGCTAAGCTGCAATGTGGATGCAGATTAGTCTCTTTGCTGTCTCCTATACACTATATAAACAAACATCCTGAAATCCTACCTCAATGTATTAAAGTTTAAGAAGTTCCCAGACCAGCACTGGGCAGTCTAACGTGTGCATCCAGCGTTTTCTGTGGCCACAAAGTCTGCACAGGGCTACTTTGCTGCTCTTCCTGCTCACTCATCTCCCTCGTCCTCGACCCCCTCCTTAGAAATATAATGGACAGTGTAAATCAGTCTTCACTTTGCCTCTCTGTAATGTGGACAACTTTGCCTTTATAATGAGCAAATAAGAAAGGGGTGACAGTATAGAAGGCAGCTCTTTTGCCTAGTACAGGTTTTTTCTAATCACTTATACTATTATTTTCTGCACAGTTGTTTGAAATAAAACTACACTTTAAGGCCATGTTTACACATTGTGTGAACATCGGCTGTTTGACCCGGCCCATGTCTGAGATGCTCACCATGCTGATATTGCAGTATTGGCCAGATACACATCACTTAAAGCGACTCTGTACCCACAATCTGACCCCCCACCCTCCCCAAACCCCTTGTACCTTTGGATAGCTGCTTTTAATCCAAGATCTGTCCTGGGGTCCGTTCGGCATGTGATGCAGTTATTGTCCTAAAAAACAACTTTTAAACTTGCAACCCTGTGCCCAACGGCCGGGGCTTAGAATGTTTATGCATTAGGCTGGCACTTAGGAATGCTCCAGGCAGACTGTATTCTATTCATCAGCTGTGTGAATACTGAAAATGGGCTGGACCATTAGGGCACCTGTGCAATGTACAGTCAGGAGAAAATGTTCCAGGGGCATTCCTAATGATGAAGAGGGTGGGGAGGAGGGACGGAGGGGGTGGTGCAAAGTTAGGGCACAGATACTCTAAGCCCCGGTCGTTGGGAAAATCCACTGTGTCCTTAAAGGGTTAAGTTGTCATCTGGTAGAGCGTGGTCTATAATATCCAATCTGGCGATATTGGAGGTAAGTAAAACTTTAGGGGAGATGTCTAGGATTTGAAAACAAGGGCTGTTTTTTCCACACTTCTAGATACAGTGGCACTGTAGTTTGTTCTGGTCAAGTGGATAGTAAACAACTGCAATACCATACACTGCCCATGGACAAGACTGGCACTGTTACTGGAAAAAAAATGTTTAATTCTATAACTATTACTATGACATTTATATATTTATAGCATGTATAATGTAATGTTCGTATAAGGTGTATTTTATTTTTGCATTTATTTTTTAGATTATTAATCTTCTAGATTATAAGTCAAACAAATCTAACTTACATGAAACAGTAAGTAATGTTTTAGTAAAGGGATTCAATCTGGGACGGGGATTCTGGACTTTGAATTTTTATGGTGGCAGGGAAGGGAGTGGACATAAGGTGTGTTGATTATCCAACAATGTTGGTGCTGCCACTTCTTGTGTAGCTCTGCCAGCTACTGCACTGACTAGGCCTGGCCTGAAGCCCGGTAGGCCCTAGATTGCAATGAAGCACTTATATAACCTTCTCTCCCTGATTTGGAAAGATATAACCCATAATGCCTTTATTGGTATGAATAATGTTGAACAGTGTAAGGGTAGGTTCCCGCTGCCTTTTTGCTGTTCGTTTTATAGAAAAAAATGTATGCAATTTGTGCATCTGTTTGAATCTTTTTCCATTGATTTCATTTATAAAATAAAACAGATTAAAATGAATTTCTTTTTTTGCGTACATAAAAACGTTGTTTGTATATTAAAAGTAACAATATAAAAACAGATCTGTTAAACGGACAGCAAAAACACAGTGTGGACCTACCCTTAGGCCCCGTTCCCACTGAGGAAAGGTAGCGGAATTCCGCGACGGAATTGTCCGCCGCGGAATGCCGTTAGCCTCCTGCTCATAATGGGAGTCTATGGGAGGCGCGCGCTCCTGCCCTGTCCGCGCTGAAGAATGAACATGTTCATTCTTCAGCGCGTACAGAGCAGGAGCGCGCGCCTCCCATAGACTCCCATTATGAGCGGGAGGCTAACGGCATTCCGCGGCGGACAATTCCGTCGCGGAATTCCGCTACCTTTCCTCAGTGGGAACGGGGCCTTACAGTTACTGGCACACTATAAGGAAAGACCCTTCAATGGTGGACTGGTAGATCTGAGAAACGCTATAGACATTGCGGGGCTGTGGCTCTGTCTGCTCCCATGACAGTTGTAAGACCTAAGCTAAAGGAGAGAAGATTGAATTGTTCCTCACCACTTCACACTTTGCTGGCTAGTCTGCAACCACTCTATTCCTACTCAGAAAAAAATATATATCTTCGACTTTCTAGGGCTTTTTCCAGTATGCGCTTATTGCTCATGTATCAGCAATTCACGTTCTCTGGGTCTTAAAAACAAAGCAACCAGTAGGTGGCAGCAACATTCACACCACATGAGGATATTAGTATATAATGCAAATAACAGATATATTGTGGGTAGGCACATAATAGAAAGCGCAAATATGGAGGTGACTCCTCTGACAACCACAAAGCAACACAATAAATTGCAAGGGGGCACTACACACCTTTACAGTAGCAAATATTTCATAACCGTCTGACAGTGCCCATTGGTTAGGTTAGAAGAGGCAACAACTCTAAAGTGCAATGCTACCGGTAGTGGATTATAATAGGGGCGTTTTGGGCGGCAGCCCGGGGCCCTGAGCTCCTGGGGGGCCCATAACCACCCAAAAAGACTTAATACTTTCAATGGTGTACTGTCTCCTTGCTACACTTCCGCCATGATTTGCAAAAAATCACAGTTTTTTTATGGCAATTTTGCACAAATCAGGACATCATGACATTATCTATACTGTACTATGAACGCCAGGCTAGTGCTTCCATAGTTACAGTGGGGTGGGGGGGCCCAGGCTTGGTGAACAGCCCGGGGCCTATGGTAAAGTTAATCCGCCCCTGAATGCTACAGTGTCTTCTTTTTCTTCATAGGATAATATAGTTTATGTAGAAGTGAAGATCCAACCCCAGAACCTCAACAGAAGATGAATGAAATCCTGCTCACCCTCCATCAACATCTTATGAAATGGGATTCCTATGAAGCTACCTAAATCCATAAATTCTGCAATATATTCATTAATTAGCTTTTATACTATAGGGGAAATGATTGTCTTCTCACAAGAACATGACCAACCACAAGAGCTGACCACATAAAATTACAAGGCTGAGGTAGCTGCTGGCTTAGAGGGTTTAAGTAACCTACTGGGTGTAGTGTATCTGTTGAGGGAAATACTAACCATGGAGACCACAAGCAAATAAATGTCACCAATGATCTATCTGGTATTGTGTTTGCTATGCACATGGCTAGAAAAGGATAAAGTCCCAACATAATGAAACATTCTGTGTCTCATAAATTCACTCTCTTTGGTCAACATTTAAGAGTTTTTTCCACCATTGCAAATTATTCCCTATCCCCACCACAATCTTGAGAATGGAGTCCCAACCCTCCCGTGGGACCATAGCCAAACGCTCACACAGTGTTGGACTGGGGCATCTGGGGCCCACCAGAGGAAATGATCCTGGAGGCCCACCAATGAAGAATCAGTGATAAACAACATGTCAGTCAGTGTTTGTTCAGTGTTTGTTTGTTGCAGGTTCTAAAGCTGGAGGCCCACCGGAGGATCCTCCGTTCCTCTGGTCCGACACTGCTCTCACTTGCTAACCATGACTCTATTCATTGTTTATGGAAATTGCCAAACGATGTACTAAACCAACTACAGCAACTGCCATAGACAGTGAATGGTGCTGCGATGTGCATGTGCAACCACCACTCTGTTTCAATAGGAGACTCGGAACCCCATTCCTGAAGGTGTCCCAGCATTTCTTAATGCAACTTGCTTGCAATTTATGCAGAAGGTTTGTCATTTTGGTTTAAGCAGTCAGTGTGGATTAGAACCATCCAGTATCTCTCATCTCTCTTCAGCTCAGTAAAACAATGCGGCCACCAGAGGGAGAGAGACAACTACAAACTAGGTTTTCAACACATCTGAAGAATCTTGCTCGGGACTACTGCTCGCCCTTCTCCCTGTGCCCATGCACCCGGAAAGTTTTCTTCTCACACAGATACTGTACACTGGCTGTGTTTTTGGCTTTAGTGAAAAGCATTTTCACTGGACAACAAAGAACATTCCTACTATAAGAAGGCTTGATAAATTTCCACCTATAAAAAGAGACATCTCTGCCATGAAGTTACTTGAAGTGGCTACCTCAGGCAGTGCCACATGCTGACAGAAGAGACAACAGAGGAAGCTTTAGTACCCTGCAAACCAGGGCAAGTGCCAGGGCCTTCTGCTCCTTGGCAAGTCCAACTGTCTACCAGGTGCTGCGATTGGCCCTATCAGTTAATTAAAGGAGAGCTCTGGCAAAAAATTTCATCAAAGTATGTATTACTACCCAAAAGTTATACAAATTACGAATATACACTTATTACAGCAAAGTGCTTTTTTCCCTGCACTTACTGCTGCATCAAGGCTTAACTTCCTGGATAAAATGGTGATGTCACTTCCTGGATAAAATGGTTATCTCACTTCCTGGATAAAATGGTGATGTCACGACCCGACTCCCAGAGCTCTGCGGGCTGTGGCTGCTGGAGAGGATGATGGCAGAGGGATGCTTAGTGTCCCTCCAGTGCCCTGTGTCCCTCTGCCATCATCCTCTCCAGCAGCCACAGCCCACACAGCTCTGGGAGTCGGGTCGTGACATCACCATTTTAAGTGAAGCCTTGATGTAGTAGTAAGTGCAGGGGAAAAAAAGCACTTTATGGTCATTTCCCGTAATAAGTGTATATTGGGGATTTGTATAACCTTTGGGCGGCAATACAATACTTTAATAAAAATGCTCGCCATATAATAATTATAATAATAATTAAAAAGTTAATGGTAAAATGAAGTGTTTCATTAGCCAACAAAAAACAAGCCATAAAATGGCTCTGTAGATAGAAAAATAAAGAAGCTATGGCTCTAAGAAGGCAAAAGGAAAAAAAAAAAACCTCAAACGATTGCATCTTAAAAGGTGTTGAATACAAACTTCTATACTGAGATACTATGGAGCCTGTATGCCTCCTGTAAAGGATCTACACTGTGCCTAAAAAGTAAAATAAAGGCTTTTATGTCTGACTACCCATAAAGTTCTGAGTATGTTCCCTTGTGTGGCTTGGTACCAGTAGCAGTCTTCTGCTTAAGCCAGAGCTCCCTTTATAATATAACTCCTTCCCCCCCCCCCCCCCCCCCCCCCCAGGCCACAAGAGGGGTAGAGAAGAGGAGACGCCGGACCCAGGTGAGTATAAATGTGTGTTTTTTTAATGTTATATGCTATATGAGAGGTGGTTAGCGCACAGGGGGGCTATCCCCTTTGTACATAATTTCAAAGGGCCGGTGAGAAAAAAATGCCAGTTTCCCACTAATGAACATCAATTCTGTATGTATATAGTTCAACAACGTGTCAGGACGGAGCAGGTAGGGACCAGACACGACAGTGAGCCCTGATGCTGAACTCACCAACTGTCCCTACCTACTTGCCTTAACCGACCCTAGGCGGCCGTGGACAACCACGATGACGTTCCCTGCGCTAGATATGTGCACACAGAACAAGACAGACAAACAAACACAATATGGGAGAGTTGAACAGGCAGGGTCAGAACCAAACGGGCAGCACAGTACAAAAACAAGTAACAGTTGGTTAGTCAAAAGTCAAAGCCAGGGGTCAGGTAACACAGTCGAGCAAGCGGAGGGAGTTAGGACGGGGATCGCAGGAACAGACAGAGGGAGCTGGGATCAGGGTATGAACCTAATTAACCAGCAGGGAAAGACTGGCTTCAGCTTTCTTTTATGCTGACCTAGAGCCTGGTCTGAATCCTCATTGGACCGTCGCTCTGATCTCCCAGGCTCCAGACAGGCAGAGGAACCAGTCCATCACACAGACTAATGCTGCGTGTACACGGAGCGATAATTCGCTCGATCGTACGATTAACGATATCGAAAGAACGATGTTTTCTTTAGAACAATCAGCGTTTAGACGGAACGATATATCGTACGGAAAAATCGTTTTGCGATCGCTTAAGCCTATCTTGCACATGGGTTAAATCGGTGAACGACTGTTTACATGGAACGATCTGCAAATTTTTTGCGAACAGCGAACGATAATTTAGGAACATGTTGTAAGATCAAAATGAAGGATTTCTCGCTCGTTGTTTGATCGTTCGCTGCGTTTACACGTATGATCATTCGAATTTGATCGTTATCGTGCAAATTCGAACGATAATCGTTCCGTGTAAACGCAGCATAATCAGCTGCAATAATCAAGCCCAGCAGCTTCTCAGCTTAACTCCGGCATTGCCAGGAAGCTGAGAAGCAAGCGGGCATGTCACACAAAAGCAACAACAAGCCCAGTTCACACCAGGTTACTGCACAATCCTGACACAACGTTTGTGAAAAGTTAACAAAACAACACGTTTACTACTTCAGCTCGGACCTTCACCCGACAATAGACCCTGGTAAGTCACTAAAAGTTGTTGAGTACCACTGATATATAGTTTATAAATAGTTTTACACAATAGTCAGCTGTCATCTCTACATGTAATAGTGATGAATGGCCAATAATTTTAGGATCGAAAGACAGTTTCAGCCAATTATCGCTGTGTAATAGAGCCCTTACTGCAGGATTTACACATGGATTACGTGTCGTTAAGAGGTCTCAGCCTTGTAAGTTCTTTGATAAGCCTCTAACAGAAGGGGATATTGAAATAAGACCCCTTTAATGACAGGTTATATATTTAGTATTTAAACCTGTCTTTATAAACCTATTACTACACCATTTATTGTAAACCTGCTGCATAATCCTAAATAGCCTCCAGGTGGCAGTATTGCTCAATATATGTCTTGTAAAATGCTTCTGCACCTAAATTTGGTTGAACTTAATGCAGTGTCATTTTCACTGATTAAAGCCCTTCACTGATTCACTGAGTTTGGTGCTACTCCTAAAGGGTTTATCCAGCATAAGAGTTTTAAAAAAACAAACAAAAAAAAACCACAGTATTACTTTTGTCCTTTGTGTGTAATATTGCAACTCAGTCCCTTTGAAATGAACAGTCAGAACAATCAGATCATTGCTATTAGTTAAAGGGTTGAAACATCTCTTCACACCAATGTGCTCCCCTGTAAAATTTTTGCATAGTACTAAAAAAAAAAAAAAAAAACTACAAACCTAATACAAGGTCAGAGGCAATAAATATTATACATATAGAGGTGATGACCTGCCACAATGCAAACATTTATCAAGATTCAAGAAACATGAAAAAAAGAACTCAATGGTCTCCAGAACTCCAGTCCAATCCTGCACATCTAGTTGGTAAAAAGACTGACTAGATATCAATAACAACAGTCCGAATGTGATGGGGTGGGTGCAAGTCCCAATCATCCTATGCGGGCAAAAAAAAAAAAAAAAAAAAAAAAATCACACCGACATGCGATGGTCAGGACTTACTTGCACCTCTGACATGAAGATATACTTCCGAGACATGGAAAGAGAAAAAGTAAACACCAATTTTATATTCTCCATACAGTGCATTTAAAGGGAACCTGTCATCACTTTCATGCTGTCCAAACAAGTGATCCGGACCGTCCCCAGTGGATTTCCCCTGTACCACTATCCTTGATTGATAGATGTCTCCCCCAAGGCTGGTGGGAAGGAGGAAAGCCAAATGGGACCACCCTGATGATTTGTGGTTCAGGAAATTCCATTTTAAAAATCTAACATCTTGGTGCCAGATTCCACTGGATGCAGTCAGAGGTCTCCTGAAGACCGATTGGTCAGAGCTATTTTTTTTGGTGGCATCAGGGGGACCTTCACAATATTAGGTTGTTTTAATGTTATGGCTGGTCAGGGTAGTGTAAAGCTCAGAATGTGTTTAACAGCTACCCTGCAGTAAGGTCAGTCTCCTTAGCATCATCACACACCATCATGCCTTAAAGGGGTGGTGTCATGAAGCAAAGTTGGTAAAATCAGATGTGTCCCGTATACATATATGTAAAGGAGAACAAATATGCTGTTTGTCGTAAAGTAATTTACATCACTGTACTGTTTTTCTCACCCATGGATCTAATCACTTGGTTTCCACTGTGACACTGCTGTTGCCATGAAACAATGCACACACTTTCCCGCAATCCCCTTTGCTTGCAGGCCCAGTGGAAACCAACTGCCAGTACTTCCTGAAGACTGCAGTTGAACTGAGCATGCCTGACCACCTTAGTGGGTCATAGCCAAGGACAACAGATTATTAATACAATTCAAGCACATGGAAGATCAGTATGGTTTTATCTATCATCAGGACATTATCATGCTGGCATATTTATAAAATGTTTCATTTCTCATAATGCATCAATTTTACTCGCCCCCTTAGCTTTCTTTCCTGCCCACTGCTGTCATTACTATTGCACAGTAAACACAGGACTGTTTTTTTCACTGATTGTGCATCACATCACCCCAATATGTATTTCTTACTAGCTGATCATGTAGCAGAGCCGACGCGCTATGGTGGAGCTATGGGATGCATAACAGACATCTGTTTATCCAGGGGTGTAGTATAGGTTTAGATCTCTGCTTTCTGACTGTGAATGAAAACATTTTAGTTCCATCCAGACTCTAAGAACATTCATAACACTTACAATATACAGAGCTGTGCCACAAAGACAGGTACATTTGTCTGCATTCACTGACAGCAAGCAGAACCATAACTTTTCATATAACAGAAATCTAGGCTCAGGGACACATGTAAGTCTATGGAAGCAGCACTTTCACTAGCAGTGATCAGGTGCATAAAGATGATGCAGATGATGTCTCCTGGGGGCCTGGTTATCAAGTGAATAGACAGCTAACACCCCCCCCCCCCCCAGAGAGGAGATCACATGTCCTGTGTCTTCAAAGGGAGGGGGAAATAGGGAACAGAGTGTTGTCAGAGAGGACACAGAGAAGATAATTTTATACGTCCAGAGTGGGTATGAGAAAAAAAAAACAGGGAAAGGGTGCAAGATAGGTTATACATGTATATTTGACATAGGGTGGTATTGGGAAGGGGGACTGTTTAAAATATTGTTGTTTTTTTTTACCCGTATAACATGATACTGTATGCATAGTACAATTGGCTGGTATGCCAGATTTTTGTTTTTAGTAGTAAGTACTGTAATAGACCCATATAATCATAGTTACAGAGAACATTATGATTGTGTAAGTGCAAGCACCTCCTTAGAAACCTCTCAAACCTCCAGAATGTGACATTACTATATACTATACATATGGCAGGTGAACAGTTAAAAGCTGGTGAGCTCTGTACAGATGTAAGCATTGTAACCAGAACTGTTACCTGCAGGAACCTGTATGTGCAAAATATGTGATACCAGTAGGGTCTTGGCGGATTACAAAGTGCTGGCAAAGCACATGGAAAAAAAAACGTGTTTAGTAATAGTAGCCATAGGGCATTAAACAAAACACAGTAAAAACAATAGGAAGTACTGTGTTCATGGTATTTATATATAAACCTCTAGGCTTATACAAAATAGTACAAATTGTTATAATAAACCAAGGAGAACTCATGCACCAGATGTTATAGGTTGGATCTAGTGTAAGGCGGCTATTCAGTAGTGGATTATAACAGGGGCGTTTCGGGCGGCAGCCCGGGGCCCTGAGCTCCTGGGGGGCCCATGACCCCCCAAAAAGACTTATACTTTCAGTGGTGTAGTGTCTCCTGGCTACACTTCCGCCATGATTTGCAAAAATCACAGTTTTTTTTATGGCAATTTTGCACAAATCAGGACATCATGACATTATCTATCCTGTACTATGGACACCAGGCTAGTGCCGCCATAGTTAGTGGGGTGGGGGGACCCAGGCTTGGTGAACAGCCCGGGGCCTATGGTAAAGTTAATCCGCCCCTGCGGCTATTTGACGTGTTATATTATCATATTGTCACAGAACTGTAAGAACTTGACATTTAATGGATATGCAATAAAAGTGATATAAACCATATATGTCTTTAAGGCACAAAACATTGGACTGTCACACACCAAAATATCCAACAATAGGAAACATGCAACTATCGCCTGCAATGACTAAAGATAATTGTCATGCCCCATATGAACATCCCTACTGTGTTTCCCCCGAAAATAAGACAGTGCCTTATATTGATTTTCGTCCCAAAAAGGTACCATGTCTTATTTTAAGGGGATTTCTTATTTCTGTCCCCCGGCCTCCCCACTCTGCTCTTCCCCCTCGGCTCTCTCCCCCTGCAGCTCTTCCCCCCGGCAAATTCACAGAACATCAGAACGTGTGGCAGGACAACAGGACATGCGGTGGGTGTAGCAGGACGTCAGGCGGTGCGGACATGGGGGCCATGAAAGTGTACTTGCTGCACCTGCTATCAAGATCCACGAGGGGTGAGTTGGGGGAGGCTATAGGCCTTACTTTTAGGGGGGGGTGCCTTAGGCTGTCACTCAAGAGATGATGCGGCAGACTCATCATGTGACAGAGCCGATGTAACAGGCCAGAGTGGACTTCATAAAAAATGTGCGCAAGATTTATTAAGGGTTTCGCGCTATTTTTCCATCAGCTTCCACTGCCTTCGCCTTTTTTTTCAATTTTTGCACTGGGACGGGACGGGGTTTTCTATTAGCTACTTTTTTCATTAGTTTTATCATGTGCAAATTTTCAGTTTTTGCACGAAACCCTACCCTATGATTGTTCTTGCGCAACAAACAAATTTTGCGCAGCCCATACAAAACTCCTCCTGCTCCAAAAAATTGAGCAGATGATAAATTTTACCCATACACTTATTTCTTCAACCAGGAAAACTTGACTTGATTCAAAATGTCCTGAAACTTTATCTCATAAAGATGGCTTTACATCAGGTGATCAGCACATGGCATGTCGTACTCTGGTCAGTACATGTGTTATGCACTGATCAGGTGACCCGGATGCCCCTTTTAGAGATAGGAGGGATATAGTCTGGCCTAGGCAGATAAACCCCATGCGTTACATCACGTGGATTCCTAACAAAGTACACATGACGGAACACTTACGGTTTATCTGCCTGGTCCCTTTGTGAGATAGCATTGTTATTTCATTATAGTTACTGTGCTTTTTTCTTTTTTGCAGTCCCTTTTTTAGTTGTTTTTGGACCTTAATCCATCTAATCTTTGTATCACGGGCACTTGCACTTTTTTGGCACTTGACAATAGGTTCAGATAGTTTACAAATATTTTATATGTGTGTATCATGTGCTTTTAATTTTTGCTATCTTGACCTTCTTGCCTTCTTCTCCAGAGTCCACCTCTGCCAGTTTCTAGTGTACTGTCTATCTCCTTTGTTTGACCCAGATTTCTGACTACACTTACACGCCTGCCCCCCTGGTGCCACAAACCAGTATCATGTGGTTTGCTGAGCCAATCGCTTCCCCCTACCCCATCCATGCTGGCACCATCCAGGTTCCACACTCTGGAGTGGGATGAAGAGTGAAAACCTACAAGGTACTTTTATTCTGTTTAGAGTGGCCCAAAGCCAAACTGGTTCAGTAGCCCAGCGAGTCCACACCCGTTGCCTGTTAAATTAATATTGCAACTTGAGGGAACACAGTAGATGTTTGCACCAAAGAACAATGCCTTCCACATTTACAGTGAGTGTAATATTCACCCATGCTGATGCCAACATATCGTGTAAACATTACTTCAGAAGGAAAAAGCTCATTAAATCTTAAACAGCTAACGGAACTCGGAAGAACAAAAGGGTAACACATTGGCATCTGACTGACAATTCTGTTCTGCAAATTATAGTCCTTTCATAAACCATCTAGCACTGACAGAATGTTCTTTGTTTCTCCGTTTAATAGTTATAACGGTGTACACTTGCCATCTTCACTCATTGACTTGTCTTTTTTCGAATGGTTATATTAACATATTGTAAGACAAGTCATACAGAGGTTAACAGGACAACATAAGCAACCCACACAGTGGAGCCGAGCTGACGCATCATATTGACAAGAACAAGGTCCAAAAGAAATAATAATAAAAGAACTAAGGAATAATAAAGAACAAATACGTCATTCAAAGAATAACTCACAGTCGGAACATAGAGTTATTATAAAAGATTGTTATTATAAAAGATTGTTACCTGGAAAAAAAAAGGTTAGATGTACAGTAAATAGAGGGGGGAAAAAATTATATAACCATTCTAAGAAGAGGTAGAGAAAGCATAGGATAAACCTGGAGGCGAGAATCTGGAGGACCAATGGAGCTATAATGCATCCAAAATGGCGTCGATGAAGATGGCTTCAACGGGAAAGATTGGCTGGTTTCCATCTAAAAGCAATATGTATTTTAAGGCTATTACTATAAGTTGTATAATTTTATGTGTTTGCAAGATATGCATCTTCTCAGAGCAAAATGTACGGTTTCAGTGTGTGTTAAATACATTGTTGATTATTCTTATGCTGCGTTTACGCGGAACGAATATCGTTCGAATTTTCGGAATAAGGATCACATTTGAGCTATAATAGTTCCGTATAAACACAGCGAACGATTAAGCGAGGAGCGAGAAATCTTTCATTTTGATCTTTCAACATGTTCACAAATAGTCGTTCGCTAAAAGTTCGCATATCGCTTCATGTAAACAGCCTTTCAACGATTCACCCTTTGTGAAAGATGGACTTAAGCGATCTTAAAAACGATCGCAATAAGGATTTTTCTAACAAATTTTCTAACGATTTATTCGTCTAAACGCTGATCGTTATAAAAAACAAATAGTTGCTTCAAAATTGATTGATTGGGTGAATTATCGCTTTGTGTAAACACAGCAATAGGATTCCAAATGACCAATAAAATAGAGCAAGACTACAAGATAAGTCTTTCCCAGATTCATGACATCCCCGGAAAACTTTACTAGCCACATCAGGGTACACAGAGTGCAGTTTGCTGGGAACATAAAAGACTTGGTAGAGAAATTTGCTATTAAAGTTAGTTAAAAGCCATCATTGTAAACCACCTTACATTAATCTAATAATCTGTCCAGCAGTAATGATGTCTTAAAATCTGACTAATGAATGGTATTAAAGGGGTAAGCAAAAGAGCATAAAATTAAGGGTTTTCCATTTTAAAAATATTTGTCCACTATCCGCAGGTTGTGGGGAGTCCAATGTCCGTGGCCCCCGGGGATCTCTCTATAGGTGCCCCAGTTCTTTGGTTATGAATCGTGACGCGGGTCGGTGCGTGACCCACTGTTCCATTTATTCTCTATGGAGCTGCTGGAGAGAGCCGAGTACAGCACTCTTTTCAGTGACTCCATAGAGAATGACTGATACCATAGAGAATATTTTTGAATTCGATTTTTTAATCGAATTATAATTATAATTTCGTACATTTGTAGTCTGCCTTGGGGACTTAATGTAATCAATTCATCATCCATATAGTACACAGCACCTATGTTTTGCTGGATTATCTCAATCTGCTTACTTATTCTACTTATGACAAAGTGACAAAGACATGACAAAGAAGATCTATCATGTCAGCCACATGGGCCTCCAGCTGCCATCAAAACCAATCAGCACATTGTGATTGCGTTGCATGGTGTGCTGACTGGAGAACCGGAAAAAGCTGCATGTGGCAGTGAAACGTGTGTCGGTTCTCGGCTCTTGAGACTTTTTGTTCCATCACCTCTTACTTTCACTTTTCTGGTGCAGGTCAGATACTGGCAGTGCTTTCTCTACCGGGACTATTCACCTTATTGTTCTAAGGTTTTATTTTGGCCTTTGCCATTTAATCTTGTTTATCCACTTGGTATTAGGTTCTGTCCCCACGTACAGACTCGCAGCATAAATCTCACTGCGAGTCTGGCAGGTCCTGGCAGTTCCCTGTCACTACATATTCGCAGCTGTCTAAAAGACCGCTGTGAGTATGTAATTCTGCTGCCCCTTTAACCCCTTCGGCTCCCGCTCTACTGCGTGTATACATTACCTCTCCTTGCTGAATGGGGTCCCAGCGTATGCCGGGACCCGTACAGCAGGATTGGCAGCCAGAGACAGTGACACAAACTAGTATAAAACAGAGACATCCCTGCTTGTTTGATGAAACCAAAAGAAATTCAGCCTTATATACAGGCCCAAAATAAGATAAATCCTGCTCGTCTGAGCTCTAACTAACACAGCAAATCCTGGCTATACAGGGGACGTGCTACCAGTCACCCAACATAAAACAACACAAGTTGGTACAATACCGGTGTGGCTGAGAGTCCCAGCAGAAGCTTTAGCAGCCCTGACCCTCCCCACTGCCAGGAGAGACCTCCATGCACAGCCGCACTCTGCACACTCTGTGCCTCCTCTTATCAGGCAGTGATCAGTGGCCTCCAGCACCTGGGCTGACTTGGGCCAGACACAAAAACCTGGACTGGCCAGAAAGGGAATGACAGGCCCCACTACCAACCTGCCTGTCATTCCATAAATATCCAGGCCCATTTACAGCCACTACAAAGCAGCCAATAGCAAGTAGTTTGCTATGGGTTTTAGCTTTCCTGGATTCCTCCATATCTCACCCAGCTTTCCCTGGATGAGATAGGGACTTTCTGGAACCTGGTGCTCACGTATGATACGTATCTCGGGGAGATATAGCGATTCCCAACCACCATCCCTGTCACTGTCTCACAGTGTGGACAGACCCTAAATAGGCGTGTTTCAAGGGCTATTCTTACTTTTTTACTTTGATATTGGTGCCAAAGCCAGGAACAGTCTATAATCAGAGAACAGGTCATAAAGGGAAGACTGAGATTTCTCCTCTGTTCAAATCAATTTCTGGCTTTGCCTTCAAAAACCTGTCAGATAAATTTCTCTGTGTAAATGCACCATTAGACACATTCATGTGTTTTTTTGTTTCTTGTTTTAGTCCGATGCAATTACAGTCTATGGCCATGTTCACACAATGTATGAGACCGGCCGGTCTCTGAAAAGATCATCACAGCTCGTACTGCAGTACCGGCCTGATGATCTTTAGCCACAGAGTTCTGATGCGGGCGCATCCGTGCGCACGCTCATCAGAACTCTCCACAGTACACTAAGGAGTGAACAGCCGGATCCGCTCGCTTAACAGTGTGCACTCAATGAATATCAGCCGCAGAAAACTGACATGTCAGTAGTTTGCGGTGCCGCGAGACATCCCGGCTGAAGTGTATACTGTGTGTGATCCCATAGGCATCAAAGGCACGTATATTTTCGTAATAATCGTGAACATAGCCTATGTCTGGGAAGCACCACTGGTCAGCATCAGCTAGTTTTCGCTTAGCTTATATACTTAGAACTTTACCTAGTGTCTATGGAAAACAAAAAAATAAAAAATGCAAACACCAGATTACTTGGTGGAGAGAATGCTAGGTGTGTACAGACGCTACTGAGCTAGCAGGAAAAGACTTCAGCTCCAAAACATTCAGAACAGGGAAATAGCTCTGGACAATAATACAACCTTGTACAGTTCAGACTGTGCTGCAAACAGGGCAGGGTTAATGCAATTTGCTGGTTTGAGGGGTAGTTTTGCATGGGGTTTAACCCCTTAAGGACAGAGCCAATTTCTATTTTTGCGTTTTCGTTTTTTCCTCCTTGTGCTTAAAAGGCCATAGCACTTGCATTTTCCCACCTAGAGACCCACATGAGCCCTTATTTTTTGCGCCACTAATTGTACTTTGCAATGACAGGCTGAATTTTTTGAATTGTGGTGAAATAAAAAATAAAAAATGCATTTTGTTTATTCGGGGGGTATTTGTTTTTACGCCATTCGCCCTGGGGTAAAACTGACTTGTTATATATGTTCCTCAAGTCGTTACGATTAAAACGATATATAACATGTATAACTTTTCTTTTATCTGATCGCCTGTAAAAAATTCCTGGTACGTCATGGTGCCGCGGGGGGTGTTCAGAGTGGGGTCCCGCCGGGACTCCGCTCTGAACAGCACCGATCCCGGCTGCAGTGCCTCTATTAGCCGGCGCGGGTCCCGTTTTCACGCCGGCTAATTAAGCACTTCAATGCAGCTGTCAAACCTGACAGCTGCATTGAAGTGCTTTGTATTGCACATCCCTGGTGTCTAGTGGCACGGATCTCCCCCCCGCGATGCGATCGCGGGGGGGGGGGGGGAGATCCGTTCTTCTGGCCAGCCCGGGCCTCAGCCTCGGAATGACGCTGATCCCGGCTCGGCAATAGATTGCTATGGCCTACAGCAGGCCATAGCAATCTATGACCGATATGATGGATCATTGCTGTGTATATACAAGCCCCCCAGGGGGACTTCTAGTTTATGTAAAAAAAAAAAAAGTAAAAAAGTGTTTTTATTAATAAAAAGCCCCCTCCCCTAATAAAAGTCCAAATCACCCCCCTTTTCCCATTTTATAAATATAAATTATTAAATAAACAAATAAATAAACATGTTTGCTATCGCCGCGTGCGTAATCGCCTGAACTATTAATGAATCACATTCCTGATCTCGCACGGTAAATGGCGTAAGCGCCCCAAAAATCCAAAGTGCAAAATTGCGCAATTTAGGTCACATCAAATCCAGAAAAAATGTAATAAAAAGTGATCAAAAAGTCGTATATGCGCAATCAAGGTACCGATAGAAAGTACACATCATGGCGCAAAAAATGGCACCTCACACAGCCCCATAGACCAAAGGATAAAAGCGCTATAAGCCTGGGAATGGAGCGATTTTAAGGAACATATATTTGTTAACAATGGTTTGAATTTTTTAAAAGCCATCACATAATATAAAAGTTATACATGTTATATATCGTTGTAATCGTAACGACTTGAGGAACATGCATAACAAGTCAGTTTTACCATAGGGTGAACGGCGTAAATGCAAAACTCCCCGAAATCAAAACAAATTCGTTTTTTTTTTCAATTTGACAGCGCAAATGATTTTTTTCCGGTTTCGCAGCATATTTTATGGAAAAATAATGCCTGTCATTGCAAAGTGCAATTGGTTTTGCAAAAAATAAGCGCTCATATACGTCTCTAGGTGAAAAAATGCAAGCGCTATGGACTTTTAAACATAAAATGGAAAAATCAAAAGTGCAAAAACGAAAATTGGCTTTGACCTTAAGGGGTTAAAATCGCTCCATTCCCAGGCTTATAGCGCTTTTATCCTTTGGTCTATGGGGCTGTGTCAGATGTCATTTTTTGCGCCATGATGTTTACTTTCTATCGGTACCTTGATTGCGCATATACGACTTTTTGATCATAAACGCATATTTTTGCGCATATACAACTTTTTTTTTACAATTTTTCTAGATTTGATGCGATCAAAAATGCGCAATTTTGCACTTTGGGATTTTTATGCGCTTACGCCATTTACCGTGTGAGATCAGGAATGTGATACATTAATAGTTTTGGCGATTACGCACGTGGCGATACCAAACATGTTTATTTATTTATTTTTATTTATAACCTGGGAAAAGGTGGGTGATTCTGACTTTTATTAGGGGAGGGGGCTTTTTATTGACAACAACACTTTATTTATTTTTTTACACATATACTAGAAGCCTCCCTGGGGGACTTCTAGTATATACACACTGATCTCTCATTGAGATCTTTGCTGTATACTTATACAGCAAAGATCAATGAGATCGTCACTCGTTTGCTTTCGGCTGCTGCAGCCGAAAACAAACGAGTGCCGAGGCGGGGTCCGCGCCATCTTGGCGGAGACTCCAGCAGGTAATAGACAAGGAGATCGCTCCTCCGGGAGCAATCTCCGCCACTAGACACCAGGGAAGTGCTGCATCCGGTAATTAGCAGGCACGGCGATCGGACCATGCCCGCTAATAGCCGCGGTCCAAGGCTACTCGCGGCACCCGGGATCGCGGCGGTTCAGAGCGGGGTTGCCGCGCGGCCCTGTTCTAAAGCCCCTTACCGGCAATAGGGCGTAAATATACGCCCTTTGTCGTTAAGGGGTTAAAGTGTCCACGTCATTTGCAAAGGCCATAGAGGCCTAAAATGTCCTGATTGTAGCAAATTAAATATTGTATAGTGCAGAAGTAATGTTGCATATACAACTTACTAAACTTTTTATGTTGCGTAACCACATATAAACTACAATAAACAATGTGCAAAATATTTAGTACAATATACCTGATAAAGATCCCATTGGGGGATTGAAACGTTGCACCTCTCTGTACCTCATTTAGTCACTGATGTCGGAGTAGTGTGAGAGATAACTTCCTGTAGTATGTAATACAATGGAGGCCAGATATAGAAATGGAGAGATATCAGCAAATAAGAGACTGAAAACTGAAACTTGTTGGCAATTTATTTATACAATAGATATTTTGTGAACAATATACAAGATACAGCTGTTACTACAACTCATGATACAGGTGCTGCAGTTTAGTGTTCTGAATGTGCACTTATAACCGGGTGTATTGTCTTGCAATATTTATATCTTTCTACCAACAATCTCCTTTGTTATAATGTTTTTTTATACAATGAATTAGCATTAAAAGTTTTTTTGTTTTTTTTACATCTCAGTTCTTTTTTTTTTTTAACGACATTTATTAGCAAAATTGTTTCCCATCTGTTCACTGAAAAAATAGATAATATATTATATAACATTTTACAGGCTATTTGTTATCACAGTGCATTCTAAGCCCTCACCCTAGTGGATCGCATCGTCCTGTAGTTGTTTGGGTAAAATAATGCTGCGCTATAGAGTTACTGATGCCTTAGATTACCTAAGGGCCTTGATATGGATGATGTTGGCAAAGGCTTTATGGCTAACCACCGAAATACTGTAACACAAGCAGTAAGTACAGAGAGCACTCATGTACAATATACAGCCCTTAAAGGTGAACTTATTTGCCGCATCGCGGCGCTCCGGTCCCCAGCCGCTTCCTGGTGTGTGACGCCGCTTGAGACGCTACGTCTCAGGTCCGCTCAGCAATTCAGTGAAGGAAGCGGGATCTGAGCGGATCAAGTCACGGATCCCGCCTCCTTCACTAAGTGGCTGAGTGGACCTAAGACGTTGCGTCTCAGGCGGCGTCAGACACCAGGAAGCAGCCGGGAATGGGGGACCGGAGCGCCGCGATGCGGGACCCGCCGCTGAAACCAGGGAGGTGAGTGGACGTCTTTTTCCTCAGCCACCCCCTCCTCGTTCCCATCAAAAAAGTGTCCCCCCCCCGCCGGAGTACCCCTTAAGTCTCCTACCGTTTCCATGCACAGAGAATGGAGGATGAAGGTAAGTCTCCTACCGTTCCCATGCACAGAGAATGGAGGATGAAGGTAAGTCTTCTACCGTTCCCATGCACAGAGAATGGAGGATGAAGGTAAGTCTTCTACCGTTCCCGTGTGCACAAGGCTCTGAGGATGAAGGAAAGTCTCCTACCTTCACCCTTTGTGCCATTCCTGTGCACTTAGTAGTTTAATCCTTGGTCCGGTAAGGCTGTTTGGATCACTTCCCCGCCCCCAGAGGCCAATTTGGCCTTCATGAGAAGGGGTGAACTGGCCGGGGGCGGATTGAGGGATCCCTTATTGCATGGCCTAAAGTTTAAGTTCACACTACGGGAGTTTTTGGCTGTCAAAAAAAACTGCTGCTAGCGGCCATCTATAATGTTCATAATCATTATAGATGTCCGTCATTAGCAAATAATGGACGTCTTTTGTGGCTGCCATCGGCAATGACTCGCGCAGTGTGAACTTAGCGACACACAATAACTATAAAGGCTACATCCTATGGTTTACAACACTTGATCTTTAGAATTATTGTTAAGCAAAAATTCTCTGTGAGGCACATTAGCAATGTAACTATGGGATTGAAATAGATGATCAAGAAGTTTTACACAAGTTTGCATTGTTATAAGTGATAATTATATGGCATACCATTGACTTGGTACTGACATGGCAGAAAATAACATTAATTGGCGCCAGCGAGCTAGGACCTTAAAGGATAAGTCCTGAGAAAATAAGAAGTTTCCATCAGATAGGGGCAAGGGGGACATAAATAACAAGCATTACTTACCCGTCCCAGTGCCTCTGAATAGAGATGATCGAACAGCGGGAAATCTTAGGTTCTATAGAACTTGAAACTTGTTGAACCTTCCGCATTTGATTACCGATGCCTTCCCTGTCCATGGGGAAGGAGGAGACAGCCCTGGTACTGCCTGGAATTCCGGGATTCAGCCTAGGTAATAGGCTGAATCTGAAACCACACGTCACAGGCTCTCGGATCCCCGTCAGAACTTATTTTCCCCCACGTTCTGATGTTGTCACGAAAATGCTCCACCTGGCTGATGGATCGCACGCTTAGCCAATCAGTGACTAGAGCAGGGTCCTTCCCCAGTCAGTGATTGGCTCAGCAGGCAATCCATCATCCAAGTTGTGATGTTGCTGGAGCAGGAGATCCCCGAGCTTTTTCCCGGAGGCACGGGGAAAGGTAAGTAGGGCTTGTTTATTATGTTCCTTCCTGTCTCTACCTGCTTGAAGATTTTTATTTCCTCTGGACTTCTCCTTTATTTCACCAATAAAAAAAAAAAAAGTTTGCAGAACTCTTTTCTGCTCCCCAGAGATCCCTAATCTAGCCGAAACGCCTCCTTGTATCGTTACCATTACTCGATCTTTACACAGCGCCAACATATCCCAGTGCTCAAAATTAAGAATGCAACCCAATTTTTTTTTTTGTTAATCACCAATGTCATCCCCAGTCCAAGATTATTAATATATGGACAAACCGACCAAGCTTCCATAACTCACCTTGACTTCAATTGAGAAAACGTAGAGATAGAGATGTGGCTGCTGTCTAACATCAGAGACCTTTATCTCTGTGTGGGATCCAAGTCATACTTTACTCATTCCTCTAAACTTAACAATTACTTATTGCTTCTAACTTTACATACCTGATGCAATAACTGTTAGTGGGGATACCAAAGATCAAACAGAAGAACAGCATACAAGTAAGGGGAAACTGCAAAACCAATACCTGCTTTCATCTTTGGGACTGTAACAAAAATGAATCCTAAACTAGTACAGTAAGCAATAGTTAAAATAGGGTGGCCTGATAAGGTTTTGGTAAGTCTGTGTACTCCACAAGGACAAATGATGTAGATATCCAGAGCAAGTGTCTGCATGCTGCAACCAATAAAAACATCATGATGGAAATGTCAATGTCATCTTAAATATAGCTTACACTTGTCCATCTGATATCTGCAAGAAAATACTCTTTTCTTTACAAGCATAATACTGGCTCAATATATCATCACCTAGCATGAAGCTAAGAGATGCCAGGCAATGCATTTCGTACAATGGCGGAATATGATATTGCATTTAACTGCACTAAACTAGGACACTTCCAAGCCGCTTCCTTCTTTTCTTAGTCTGCAATGTTGTATTTTCTATTTTGCTTAGATCCATGTACTTATACATATTAAAAGGGACTCTAAGTCACACCTATACAGAATTTAATGGTTACAAGCATTTCTAATCTGTAAGGGTATGTGCACACTGCTTAAAACAGACGGAAACTCTGTCACGTAATCCGTAGCTCATGCCCGCACACGAACTGCGGCGTGCGGGCGCATCTCCGCCCGTGTCATAGACTCCATTCTATGCACAGGAGGATTTTTTCCTCCGTCCAAAGAATGATCAAGTTCATTCTTTGGACGGAGGAAGGAATCCGCCCGTGCATACAATGGAGTCTATGACAGGGGCGGAGACGTGCGGGCACGCCGCTGTCCGCGAGCAGGCGCAATCTGAGAATTCCGCAATGGAGTTTCCGTCAGAATTCCTTAGTGTGCACATACCCCAAGAGTATGTGCACACTGAGGAAAAGGTGAGGAATTAGGTGAGGAATTGAAGAGGAATCCGCTCTTATTTCAGCTTGAAATTCCTCCCGTGAAATGAGATTTCTGCTCTTTTATTCACAGAATTTGCAGAATTTTCAAGCAGAATTTTTTGCCGCTGATCCGCTTTCTGCCCAAAGAATTGACATGTCAATTCCTTGAGAATTCCTCAGTGTGAACCTACCCAAAGGGTAGGTGCACAGCACAGAATCGGCAAAGAGACTTCAAGTAAATTCCGCTGACTGGCCTCTGCTTAAAGTTCCGCCCGGCCCATCGACATTTTCTGTCGAATTACGCCGTCTGCGGAAAGAACTGAAATGTTCACTGTTTAAAGTCTCTGAGCGGATTCCATAGTGTGAACATACCCTGATTTAGATGGAGTTCACACTGATTTTGCGCTTACACTGGAAAGGCTCATGACGTGTGCTGTACTACAGTGGTATTCTCCGATATTCTGCAAGTATGTCAGTATAAAAATATAAAACACAGCAAATAATGCAGTGGTGTACAACCAACCTCCAGCCAATGCAAAACTACACTTCTAAAAGGTGTCCAGGTATGATGGGAAGTAACAGCCAGACTGGTTAAAAAAAAAAGACTGACGGAAATACTATGTGTGAACATAGCCAAACACTGTGTTATTTTAAGTGTGAGGTCTGAGGGGTGGTGCATGACACAGGAACAGGTATAGAACAACCCCAAAGTGAAAATGCACTAAGCATAACAGAGTGTATTAGTGTTTCTTTAAGAAAATAGGAAAATGGAAGACGATTGGCATCTACCTAATAAGAGTTCATTCTGCCTTCCTTTGATTTAAAGGGGTTATCCAGTGCTACAAAAACATGGCCACCTATTGCCAGAGACAGCATGACTCTTTTCTCCAAGTTAGGTGTGGTTTGCAATTAAGCTCCATTCACATTAATGGAAACTAGTTACATACCCCCACCCAAATTGGAGACAAGAGAGGGGCTGTCCCTGGAAGAAAGTGGCCATTTTGTGTGTAGCACTGGATAACCCCTTTAACAGTGAACTCAATATATAATTTTAGCTAGAAACCTAAAGGTGCCTATACAGCTTTAATAGCTTCTGGCTTACCAAAACAGCTATCTCTCCTGTTCACTCCATACTCATGAACAACCAGTTCAGCAAAATAATCATACGTTCAGTAAAAAGAGAGAGGGGATATAAGCCACTGCCAGACAGTTCTGGTGGCAGCTTAACTCTCCAAATACAAAAGGGAGGGTGGGGTTAGTCATCTCATTTATATATGGGCCTTAAGTGTACCACTTTAAAGAAAAAAACTTTGACATATTGTAGAGTGTATAGATCCCAACTAAATGTTCGGACCTTAAACACAGGATCGAGCAAGGGGAGAGACTCTTCCTAGGATGTTCACAATTTAGAGAACACTAGAAACCAAATCACAGAATGATCCACCCTCTATCAAGTATCTAGCATCATAGTGTTATATACAACAGATCACTGTCTGACAATCCAGCATTCAATACACAGGTCTTCTGGATGTGTAGCTGTGAAAATGGTCCATCAGGTTTGGGGTCAGATAACACCCAGTGATAGTTGTGCCCCATGCCCTATGATCATAATGCAGTCAATGAATTCATCGATAAATGGACAGCCCAGGGGGTTCTCAGCCACAGATAACATATAACATATAACAGATAACATATAATGTCTATGTCATATAATGATTGCAGGGGAGAGGTGGCTTTTCTGTAATAAAGTCTGGTAAGGACCCTATTACGCCAACAGATCCCTGACAGACATGTGATTTTTGCAGCCAAAGCCAGGAACGGTCTATGAACAGACAACGGGTCATAAAGGAAAGACTGAGATTTCTCCTCTTTTCAAATCCATTCCTCAATTTGGCTGTAAACATCTGTCAGCTATCTGTTGGTGTAACAGGGCCCGAAATCTAGAAATACAGCGTTAAAAATAGGTAAGGAAATAAAAAACAGACATTTATGATATTGTCAGAAAGCTTGTCCTTATAACACATCATATGATATAAATGAGTTACAAAGTGCAGTGAATAACCTTAGGGCCAGTCCGCATGGAGCAAAAGCGCTGAAGAGTTCCGCTGCGAAATACCGCCTGCTATTTGTTTCAACGGGAATCTGCCCGAGCATAGAGTGGAGACTATGGCACAGGCGGAGATGCGCGCGAGCGGCAGAATTCGCAGCGGGTTATTCGCTGGGATTCCTTAGTATGAAACCACCCTTATGGCGTTTTTTGATCGGTCAGGATCTGAGTGCTGGGACATCCACCCATTGCTAGGACAACCATGGAAGCGCTTGGCTCTCTCTTCCACCATATCCTCGCAGCACAAGATAGATTCTATAGAAAGTCTATAGAGCACATCTCCTGTGATAAAGCTATGGTGAGTGCTTCTCCCCATCTGCTCTAGTGATCAGTGGCGGGCTCAGCATCCAGTAACCCCATCCAATAAAAACTTTTGACTTGTCTCTATGACCTGTCAAAAGTTTTTTAAATGATAGTAACAATTTCAGAAAGCCTTTTGGGCAAGCCTAATTTCCAAATGACAGAGTCTACTTCTTGACTCTTAATACAAAGCCATATTTAGCACCTTAAAAGCCGTACACATTGCACCTGTGAGTCAAACCTGCATATATGATGTGTATGCTGACCTCCTGACCTTCATTCGCAGATGTCAGGGGAAATAAGGATCAGGCTGTTGTATTTTAAGTGTCCAATCCTTTTGTTTTTAGGAATATAAGCTGCTGCCAGATGTATCTAGAGGTGGTCTCCTCCCCTATCCCAACTAAGAATACATACATGCTTAGCTGAGGGGGGGCACTAAAGCCATTACATACATGAGTCCACTTTCTATAAGCGGTCTAGACTAAAACTGTCTGTTAAAATAACTGGCAGTACAAAATACAGGTCTTGTCCGACTCATGCAGCTATGTTATTTGAGAAAATGTGTAAACTCTGATGACATGACTAAAGATTCTGCATTGTAGAGTACGGGAAGGTTTCATCAAACAACGTAAGATTTTGAGAAGATCTCTGCAGAGCGTACCAGGAAGTCATAGGGGGTTGAAAATGATGTATAAATAATCCATTAAAAAAAGTCAGTATGATGAAGATGTACATTACAAGCATTATGATTCCTATGTTAAAAAGCTTCTTCGGTTCCATCACCAGTAGATAAAATCCATCTCAAATAGTAAACAGCATTAAAAATAAATGTCTAATCCTAATGTAGTGGTCAGGGGAAAGTCGCTGAGGAATCCTTATCAAGACGCAATGCTGGATAAGATTTCAATAAGATTGTCAAATCCATAAAGGTAACCATCTTCTCGGTTCCCCTCTTGCCAGGGAATACGGTGATTCAGAGTTTGTCCCTCTGGTAGCAGTGTCGTTTTTCCGAAATCTATAAGCCATACGTTACACTTGCCTTTCTTGTCGTGTACAAACAGCAAGGAGCTTCCAATTACCTAGCAGAAAGCAGAGAGTTATTGTTTTGCTATTACAAAGCAGAACATTTAAGGATAGTGACAACTATACGAGCCGTGTGGCGGGAACGATTCTGTTGGTAGCTAGAAGTCTCCAATAGGGAGGCAAAGTGTTATGTATTTTTATTAAACTTCTTAAAAAGTGGAAGATTATGTAAAAAAGAAATTCAGGTATATTCAGTTTCCTCTCCACAGACTTGTATTCACACATGGAACTATTCAATAGATTATACAAAGAGACTGGAAAGTAGCTATTGCCGGAGGCCTACAAGTGCGGCATGCTAATACTCGCAGGAAAAACCTGGCTCCAGTAAAGCAAAAAAAAAAAAAAAAAGGAAAATATAATACGAAAATAAATCTACAGAGAACAATTCCAATCTCCTCTTCCCTGTAGAGGTGGAGAACGTAACTACACAGGGCTTCAATGGTGGAAAAACAAAGCACATGGACTGTAGTTAAAGGAGAATTTTTTTTTTTATTAAAGTATTGTATTGCCCCCCAAAACTTATACAAATCCCCAATATACACTTATTAAGGGAAATGCTTATAAAGTGCTTTTTCCCTGCACTTACTACTGCATCATGGCTTCACTTCCTGGATAACATGGTGATGTCACTTCCTGGATAACATGGTAATGTCACTTCCTGGATAACATGGTGATGTCACTTCCTGGATAAAATGGTGATATCACGACCTGACTCCCAGAGCTGTGCGGGCTGTGGCTGCTGGAGAGGATGATGGCAGAGGACACTGAGGGACACAGGGCACTGGAGGGACACTGAGCATCCCTCTGTCATCATCCTCTCCAGCAGCCACAGCCTGCACAGCTCTGGGAGTCGGGTTGTGACATCACCATGTTATCCAGGAAGTGAAGTCTTGATGCAGTAGTAAGTGTAGGGAGAAAAGCACTTTATATGCATTTCCCGTAATAAGTGTATATTGGTTATTTGTATAACTTTTGGTGAGCAATACTATACTTTAATAAATATTTTCACCGGACTTCTCCTTTAAATGGTGCCCAAATATTCCACAATGAGTAAAAGACAATCACATGCCTCCATACATCAGCTCTGCAGTTTCTCAAACACAGAGGGAGAGGCTACAATTGCAGTTGAAACTCTTTCATATTTTAATATTTTCTTTTTCTTTAAACATTTCTCAACATTTACAGAAAACCCACAGGCCGAGAAGGGGAAACTACATTCTTTTGAATAGACTTTTTATAAATTCACTGCTGATTTATGCAAATAAAGTGAATAAATAGTGACAAATGAAGAAGTTAATATCGTCACTCATTTATGATGACATCTTCTTTTATTGTAAGAATTCATAAGATTAACGTGGCTTGATCATCAGTGGGTGCTGTCCTGCACTTTTGGTTTGGACTACAAATATACTGAGGGTTTTCGAATGCCATCCACCTAGGACGCCCACCAAACCACTGAAGACTTAAAACAGGTGCTTCTGAGACAAAACGGGAATAAGGTTCCAGTGTATGTGGTGGTGAGCAGGGAGAATGGACGCTCGGAAGACTATTATGGCACCAGATTCAAAATACGTTTACTGTCATGCACAGTGCTGCATGATCATTTCTAAAGAAGAAAAAAAACTTTTAAGGGGAACTACAGCAGGTTAGATTTGTCTAACCTGCTGATAGTTGCCCTTCAAAGTTTTTTAACTTCCTCCTCTGTGTGAGGCCCACACAGTTAGTTGGGGTAAACTCTGGTCCGGAGCACTGTGAGGGGCACTGCCGCATCATACAACCCATCCCTTTTAATGATAATCAATGGGGGATGATGACGCGGAAGTGCTCCTAACGGTGCTCCAAGCAGAGTTTACCCCGACTTAAACACACACCTTCCTCCTCAGCGTCCCGGCCGCTATAGGGGGGCTATCAGCAGGCTAGAATCATTAAACCTGTTGATAGTTCCACTATAATTTTGTTAAAAAAATTAACTATTTGCTATCTGCAAAAAAAGGGTATCCAAAAATGTAAGATATGAATTGTTCTTAAAAAACAAATAGTACAACTGTAAAGAATATGCATCCTGTTTAGTAAGTATTACGGGTATGCCGGCCTTTTGTATGGTCTTCGTTTAGATTTTTATGTTTTTTTACTAGCTCTTGCCGTTTCCGTTGCCCCACCTTGTAGTATGCAATCCCTAGACTTTAACCTACATGCAGGGTGTCAATGATTAACTCACCTCATGATGTTTGAAGAATTCTGAAGATTCCACAATACTTCTAATTTCCTTTAGTCTAATCAGATACTTCTTCTGCAGGATGTAATAAAAAGTTGTAAAATCAGTAGCATGCTTATTACACCTCAAGAAATAACTTTATGCTAGACGAGACCAAACTTTATGTCATTCATATATATTCAAAATATAGCTCTTACTGTTAAAATGCCATTACAGCCGGAAACATATATAACCTATCCACAGATGGTACTGTAAATGTTAAGTTGTTAAAAGCTAACTGCTGGGACACCTATCTATCACAAGTATGGGGCACACATGCTCTGTGTCTTTCATAGAGTTGTATGGAGCAACAGGATACATTTACTGTATCTCCTCCAAGCATGTATGTGCTGATGAGGGGCAATGGAGGGCTGGGGGACCCCCTCCTGCAGCTAAATGAGGACCAAAATGGTTCATCCAACGCTGTGCATAGGTGTTCATTCTACCAGTCTACATACCAAGATTATGATATTTCCATCAATAAATTCAAGGAAGGCTTTGCGGACTTGGTCCCGAGTTTTTGTCGTCTTAAAGTGTGTGTTGCATGTCCCATCACCTTTCTGGAAAATTAAAAAAGCATGGAGAACATTAGTCTTCATTTCTGAAAATAACATCTACCAAGAACTGTTGAAATAGACACCAACTAGTGCTACTATATTTTAAGGCTAGGTTCACAGTAAGTAAAATTGACAGGCATCTTTCATATTAACAACCGTCATTGAACAAATAACATCTGTCATTTCAAAAATATTATTTGCGCAATGACGGTTGTTATTATGAAAGACAGTCTTAATTTTTACATAGTGTGAACCTTTCTTTCTACCACTGCAATATATAAGCAAATAATCATGTTGACTTCCAGTTCCCACTGTGCTCCTCTTGGTCACAAAAGGATGCATCCGTGTGCCTATCCTTAGACCTATCAGAATGTGATCTCTCTTCCATATCTCGGCATTAGCATATATAAAGCATAACAATCAATATAACTTCATGTCTTATAATATTCCTTCTGCCTGGCCATCAAGGCACACAATGCATCTGCACATGCGTGACTGGTATGTGTGCGGACGGGAATTGCCAGTGACATGCTTTCAGTGGGTCTGTGTACTTCCAGTCTGGTGCCATGTTGGCACACTTTGCCTGTCAAAATATTACTAGGGGGCAGGGACACCAACCGGTCACTCCCGACTGAGTGCCACAGCTGCTCCAAAACCCCCCAGCGGAAATGCCCAGGTAATGCCACCTTACACTCTACATTGCAACCAATCACTGACCTCAGAAGCCACATGACCGCTGAGGTCAGTGACTGGCTGCAGCACTACAGTGTATAGAGAAATTTTTGCTGGTCTTCCACAAGAGACTTCAGAGCAGCAGTGGCACTGAACTAGCATTGACTGAAAAGGGTAAGTATAATTTTTTTACGTGTGTACTATTGATTTTACAGGCGATTTTAAGAAACTTTGTAATTGTGTTTATTAGGCAAATATGCCATTATCTGCATTCAAAAAGACTTTCCCCAGGTCCCCCCTCCCCCTCTCTCTCATTCACTGCTCATTATCAGAAAATCTCGACTCTTTTACATTAATCGGCCCCAGTCTGTTCTATGGAGAGGGGAGGGGGAGGAGGGAGATTAGTCGCCAGCAAAGAGCAGAGAACAAAGGATTACACAGCGGGACTGTTGTGAAAGCCAGTATTCAGAGGTCAGAGAGGTCAGTGCTGACTTCAGAGGAAATAGCCCGGTAATGTAGCTGTAAATTAACTCTTTGTTGTCCTATTTTGGTGCCTCATCTCCCTCTATCCCTCCCCTCTTTATAACAGAACCATGAAGACAGGGGGAGAGCTTCAAACTGCTTTTTCATGATACAAATGCATTTTTTGGCTAATAAACTTAATTACAAAGTTTCTTTGTCCCTTGGAAATGTTTTGACAACTCTGGAAAACCCTTTAAGTGGTACAGCATAGCACACTGACCTTAATACCCTCAATCCTAAATCCCAAAGTAGATGTTGAGCTAATAGTTTCTCTCCACTGCATGTATCGGGGTTTGGTGACAGCTTGCTGAGCACTTTCCTCCTCTGTAGGTGCGTTAGGATCCACCTCAATCATCTTCTTATACATGTCCTTCCTTAGCTTGGGCTTTCCTCGGGCCTTCGTCAACTCCTCTTCCAAATACGTCCTGCAAGATGAAGATGATACAAACCAATTATACACAATGCACATCTGTGGACCTCCATATATTCTGAAACCAATTTACAAGTTCATGTATTATTCCATCCATTGACTCTTGCACTTCTGCTTCCCTACCACAAGCTTCCTCATATGTTTTTGTAACCTTGCCTTTTTTTTTTTGCGTAAACTAAAAAAAGACAAAGATTCTGTCCTATCATGCCCTGGGACTGTGTCACAAAACACATCCCATAGTCTTTTTGGAAAGAGGAATGGAAAGAGATGATTTTTTACATAATAGAAAATTTCTTTTTAACAAGCATAGTTGTGAATGTGATTTAGTGCAAGACAAGGCTCTGCTTAATGTTATCTCTGCGTTTTGCTTGAATTCATTTTTTGGGATGTGATGACATGGTTGCAACAATGCTGCTCCTTAAATCTATCCTCTTTTGGTGTTGAAAGGTTGTTTTATATAAGCAGTCCTTTAAAAGACACCATCTTTCTGGACTATCCGTCTGCCTGATCCCACTCTGATCTATAGCTACAGCTACAAAGCTATGGTCAGAAACGAATCGATAAATCTGGGCCAATGTCTCCAAATTACATGGTTGGAAACCGAGTGAGCATGGCCTGGGTATGAATAGTACATTCCACTTTATATATAAATGGATACAAGAAATCCGAGCTAAAGCCTCACAAGAATATCTAAAAATACATAAATGTTAATCTGTAAATTAAAATGCACTAAACAATTAACGAACAACAAGAGGCGGCACTGCCAAATATTAATGATAAATTATACCAACATAAAAAGTTTAAAAAAAAAATCTTCTTTGTTCTGGTACTGCTCCTCTTTTCTCTTCTCTTTTTTCTAGAGACAGCACCTCTCTTGCCTCCAGTTCAGGCGTGGTTTGCAATTAAAGGGAACCTGTCACGTGGTGTGACGGGGCAAAGCCGCCTGACCCCCGTGGAGCCCTGGATACTTACTCTTTTCTGGAAGTCCTGCTCCTGGACCCGGGATGGGGATATCGCCGTCGGCTCCAGTCATTTTCTATGGACGTCAGACTCATCTCTGGTAATTAGCATACAGCGCGCGCTCAGCTTCTGACATATCTCTATCCCGGGATCGGGTCCAGGAGCGGGACTTCCAGAAAACAGTAAGTATCCAGAGCTCCACGGGGGAGTTAAAAAACCTACACCCAAACTGGAGACAAGAATGGTGCTGTCTCTGGAAGAAAACGGCCATGTTTTTGTAGCGCTGGGTAACCCCTTTAACTTGCAAATGGTGATAAAACACTCCCACAGCATAATTTAGACTAGTACTTGGTCTATATACATGTCAGAGGCACAGCACATAATTATATTTAGTAATAGTATATAAGTAATAGTAATAAGTTACTGAAAAAATCAAGAACATTCTCTATTTTGAATCTCAAGTAACTAAGCTAGTAGAGTACAAGCAGCTAACCTGTTTACTTGCGGGTCCACAAACATAACACCATATTTCATCTTTACAACTTAACAGCTTTTTGAAGTTGGCTGTGCTAACTCAACTACATGGAAATGTAATAAAAAATGATAATATGAGAATTCTTTGTAGGTGATGTGACGTTAATAATAAAAAGAAAAGGGTAGAGATTTAAAAACACGCACTTGTTCTTATGCACGTCACCCGATTCGGTTTCCTTCCTTTACCCAACTGCACTGTTTATAGTGTTGCTGTTTTATTGGTTTCAGTTTTTATAGCATAGCTCAGACAATGTGAGCTAGCTGTTTGTTTTGGGTAAAAACAGGGTCACATATTGCACATTTCCTTCAAATCCACAGCTATTTCAATAGTAGGAAGGCTATGTAAAAATGACGTCTGTCTTTCATGACAATGGCCTTTTTTGTGTAAATTATACTAATAATTGACATGATCATTATTTCAATCATTATTACGGCGATTGTTTGAAACAACGCATTGTTTGCATTGACTTCAATGCAAATCATTGAAGTATGAACAACAGACGTTGTTTTCATAAAAAGTATGTAATGTGAACATAGCCTTATATAGTGTGAACCTAGCCTAAAAGTGCAAGAGGTTTTTTTTTTTTAAATTATCCACATCCATCATCCAAAATCAATAAGACGTTGTTCGGTCATTCACAGTAGCAACTATAGGACGACTGCAAGAACGATCATTAGTAACGATCATTGTTCCGTGTACAATTTCAGGTCGTTCACCATAGCGGTCGTTTGAGATAGTCGAAAAATCGCTTTGTGGAATAGTACCCTAAGGCCATGTTTACACTATGGTCTTTTTATATAAACAATGGACGCTGATTCCATTGCAGTCAGCGTCCATTAGTTCTTTATTGCAGGGGGCAGGATTGCATTGCCGTCTGCAGTATGCACACATTGTTATTATAATGTACATGCCTATAATTTCCAGACGCGGTCCACAGAACAGCGCCCGGAAATGATAGCTGTTCACACAAAAAGTCTAAAAGTTTAAAAAGTCTCCATTGCTTAAACATAGTGTGAACATAATGAAGAAAGAAGAAGAATGCTCACCAGCTCCCAAATGTATTTCAATGCTTTATTTTAATTCATACAAACACCGACATGTTTCAGACCCCACTGGGTCCTTAGTCATGGTTTTCTGATGATACATTCATCCTCTCCCACCGTCTGTGCCCGGTGTCAGATGGATTTCCCTACATGATGTCAATATAGATACCACTCTGCCGCTCTATGTCAGGGACTGGTGGGAGAGGATGAATGTATCATCAGAAAACCATGACTAAGGACCCAGTGGGGTCTGAAACGGGTCGGTGTTTTTATGAATTAAAATAAAGCATTGAAATACATTTGGGAGATGGAGAGAATTCTTCTACTTTCTTCATTGTGAAATACCCCAGGAACAAGGGGCACCTCTCACGTGCTCCGTGCAAAGGCAATCCAGCCAAAAGACATAACTGGTTAATCTTAAGACTGTGTGCTGACCTATAAACTTATCGGTTTGCTAGTGTGAACATAGCCTAAGATTGCTGAGACAAAATCTTGTCTCCAAATGTGCCAGCATTTTTATTAAATGTGCTAGACATATTCAGACTCTGTTCCCACTACGGGAACATAATGGGGAAAGGTGGACATCTGGACAATATAGACGGCCAAAAATAATGATCGCGATTATTATTTGCGGCCCTCTATTTAACGAGACCAAATCCGTAGTGGGAAGATAGCCTTATAAAACAAAGCACACATTCCCAGTCATGTTTTAAGTCTCCTATTAAGGGTCTGTTCACACGTACAGACTCGCTGCGTAAAACTCGCACACAACTCGCACGAAAGTAGCTGCGTTTTTTGTGGTGTTGAACTTGCCTGTGAAAATCATGTGAAAATTAAAACTTGCAGGTAAAAATCGCACCAAACACGCAGCGACAATACACATACATTGACTTGATAGCAATCAGTATCGGGGTACAAACACACACACACCGTATATGCAGCAGATACGCAGTAGATTTCATGGTGCAGATTTGATTCTGTGTTCAGTTATTTAGATCTAATCTGCTATGTATCTGCTGCGTATACGGTGTGTGTGTTTGTACCTTCGCTGTGGATTTATGGGTGAGAAACTCTCAGCGATAAATACGCAGCGAGTCTGTACGTGTGAACAGACCCTAGAGTGAGACATTGACTTCAAGGGAATGCTACCTTGAAGAGGTAGTGTGCGAGCTGCACCTCACCTGGCGCTCTGGTAGTCATATTGTTTATAGTCAAATAATAAAATAAATTTATGTTCATTAACATTTCATTCATGTAAGTACATATTTTCCAAGGTCCTAATAAAATAATGTATTTAGGTCATGTTAGGTAACCTACCCTATGACAGATAATAAAAACTATGTCAACAATGACTGTCTACATCTCACTGTAGCTATAAAAGTTAATGTGTTATTGCAAGTGGTAACCTGGAAATGTCCTTCTCTATATCTATATTGTTTACTAGTAAAAAAAATAAAATAATAATTATCATGGATCTGTCCTGGGCGTTATCCTTCTACACCCAGTCTGCCAACAGCGATTCATCAGATTCCGTGTTGAATCATTATCTTATTGCCTCAGCTGGCGAATCAATGGCTACGTATGGCGAGGCCATGATCTGCCAACAGGTACTGCTAGAGGTGGGTAACCAGGCCGGAGCTTTTGTGCGAATAGTCTTGCCGTCTACCACAAGTAGTGACTATTTATGATGGACCACTATATGGATTGAGGGTACAAACACACACACCGTATATGCAGCAGATACGCAGCAGATCTGCAGCAGATTTGATGCTGTGTTCAGTTATTTAGATCTAATCTGCTGCGTATCTGCTGCGTATTTGCTGCGTATCGCAGCAGTAAATACGCTGCGTATACGGTGTGTGTGTTTGTACCCTAAGGATGGTTTTAGAAGTTTTCATGGTTCCTGTCTTGCTGCGACCAAAAGCAAAGTCTGAGCAATGAACTCATTTTCACAAGCCCTATAGTAAGTGAATGTGCTCTGCTGCTCCCTTTCAATCTGTTGACAATTGACTCCCATTATTGAGATCACTTGCAGCTGTTAGACCACCACTGATCACCTAGTTATAACCTTGAATAGGGGACAGCTTTTAATCTTGGGATAACCCCTTCAACATAGTGATTTCCCAAACATTGAAGGGGTTATTCAGTGCTACAAAAAACATGGACATTTTCTTCTAATTAATTGGAATTGCAATTAAGCTCCATCCATGGAAATGAGTTACAAAACACCACTTAAACTGGAGACGAGAGTGGTGCTGTCTCTGGAAGAAAGTAGCCATGTTTTTGTAGCGCTGGATAACCCCTTTGATGGTCTAAGGCTTTGTGCACATGACACAGTTTTGTGCATCATCACCATAATAATTTTAATTTATAGTGTAGTTTAATCTTGGAATAACCCCTTCAAGCAATGTTCTCTTTTTCAACCTAAAGCAACAGAGCCCAGTCAAAAACAAAAGAAAATTGAGGTTTTCTTTTTGCTATACTTCCTATTTCTCACAAAAACAAACAACTTTTAAAAACCTGCTTGTAAAAGGAAAGAGAAAGTAAAAGTATTGCATAAAAATGAACCTTGCAGCGTCTGATTTCCTTTTCTCTGTTCTCACCACAATCACTACGGCTCATACATAAGTAGTGATTCCTCAACTTACAATGGCCTCAAGTTACAATATTTTCAACATACAATCTTTCTTCCTGGACCATCGAAACTTGAGACCAGACTTATGGTACTTTTACACAGGACGATTGATCGTTCGTTTTTGCACGATAACGGTCAATTTCGAACGATAATCGTACGTGTAAACGCAGCGAACGATCAAACGACCAGCAAAAAAACGTTCATTTTGATCTTTTAACATGTTCACAAATCATCGTTGATCGTTCGCAAAAAATTCGCAGATGGTTTCGTGTAAACATTCTTTCAGCGATTTCACCTACGTGTGAAAACGATCGCATAGCGAATTTTCCGTACGATGTATCGTTCCGTCTAAATGCTGATCGTTATAAAAAAAAAACATCGGTCATTCAAAATCGTTAATCGTAAGATCGGGCGAATAATCGCACCGTGTAAAAGTACCATAAGGGCCATATTACACGGCCTGATCTGATCACAAATGTGAGCACTGATCTGCTAGATCGGTGCTCGTTTACTAAGCCTATTACGCGGCTCGATAATTGTGCGCACAGACATCATTAGCAACTTATCAGAGGCGCACAACTCTTTATAGATCTTGATAAATCTAGCACATCTTAATAAATTTTGCCACACCCCTTCTCCACCCATATGGTGAGCTAGGGCGCAAAAAAAACCACAATTTGTGCGCAAAGGGAGGGCTCTGCAGCTGCCCCTTAAAGTCTGCCCACAGAGTTTTGTACGAAAATACGTTTTTTTTTTAAACTGCGATATGTGATGTTTTATTTATTCATTTTACAGTGCTCGTCAGTAAGGTCACTCCAGTGTTCATCTTTGTAGAGTAGGGAAGATCGGTGCACTGAGGGTGGTAGTCCCACCCCCAGCACACCAAACTACCTAAATAGATTTTTTTTATTTCATACATTCCTATGGGATCCTAAGCAGGAATCTAAAGGATTAGCGTTAGCATACAAGACTCTAGCTTCGCAAAAGAGTAGTATGCCCTTTGTGACCAAGTGACAGATTCCGTATTAAAACGCACATTTACACAGCAACAGTGGATGGAAATGTATTATTTACCATCAAACGTCATGTTTACTTCATGTGTGGTTGGAGTGCCCGCCACTTCTGATATAAATTTGTAGAACAACTTCTTGGCTACCCGCTATTATGGGGCCTGAGTCCAGCCCTGCTCTCCTTGGACATAGAGGATGTACCAGTACAGGACCGTGCAGTGCTGGTACATGTGCTGATGTCCCCTAGGACAGCATAGCCAAAAAATGAAAATCCATCGCTCAATGAGATCAAAGCAGCAGTACAATTCAATTACCATATGGAATACACTATAACTATGAGGACCAACAATATTAAAATGGTAGAGAAGAATTGCCGTGCACTCCAGCTTCCACGGCAGGACCACAGGGGGGAGAGAAAATCAAGATGCTTAGTAGATATAGTACTCAGCTAGGTATACGGTGTGGCTACTCACTGAGCATATGGAGATAGTGTAAACTATGAGAAATTCCTATGATGGCTGGACCTTAAGGGTCCTATTCCACGGGCCAAGGATCATCGATGTAAATGAGCGGCGATCTAGCAGATTTACTGGGCCTATTCCACGGCCCGATGATCATTGCCGATGTCCTTGCAGCCCTTGCAGCAATACATTACCTGGCTGCAGGGCTTGTCCTCCGCTCCGGGTCCCCCACGCTCTATCTTCTGAATGGCCGGTCAGCTGACAGGCCACACTCAGCTAATCACAGGCCGCGGCGGTCCCGGCCTGTGATTGGCTGAGCGCTCCGTCAGCTGACCGGCCATTCAGAAGATAGAGCGCGCGGGACCCGGGGATGAAGACAGCGCGGAGAAGAAGCCCTGCAGCCAGGTAATGTATGATGATGCTGCGGCTTCTTCTCAAATCGTCGGTTGCCTGCCGCGCACCGCTATTCAACCGTAGCGATGCGCGGTGGGGGAACGATGATTTTAGGTCTGGCCCTAAATGAACGATCAGCCGATGACACGATCATTGGCTGATCGTTCTCTCTATTTCACCGAACGATAATCGGCCGAATCGGGCCAAATGGGGCCGATCCGGCCGATTATCGTTACTGTGGAATAGGGTATGGAATGCTGCAAGACAAGACTGATTGTGTTTTGTTATATTGTTTATTTTATTTATGTGAGACGATTGTTCCTCGGCTGCTGTTGTATGTAATCTAAAATGAAAAAGTTTATAAAAATTTAAATCACTAAAAAAAAAGGGAAGACTTAAAGAAAATGGCACTTTTATTCCCAGCGTCCCGTGCGCTATAGAAACACAATAGTAGGTCAGAGTCTTCTAACAGAGACTTATTAAGAGGTTCATGCCCATGGTGGTCCATGCGTCATGCTTCTGAAATTTACGCTAGTTCAGAGTTAGCATAGATTTTACTTACAATTTATGCTACCTCTGTTTAAAATTATTTTAAAGTCTGTATCTAGAAAATGATAAATTTCCCACTATGTGTGAACATAGCCTTAGTGTAGGTTTAAAGTGAATGTACCATCAGGCCTGGGCTGAAGCACTGGAGGCGGGCCGACCCACTCTCAGTGGGAGGAAACCCCTGCCCCTCTATGATACGGCTCCATTGATTCTAATGGAGCAGCATCATAGAGGGGCAGGGGTTTACTCCCACTGGGGGTGGGTCAGCCCGCCTCCAGTGCTTCAGCCCAGGCCTGATGGTACATTCACTTTAACGTGCAGAAAGCCCTAGGATGCTTTTCAGGGTTGACTGCGCAGAAGCCCCCAGTCCATTATTCCATTCCCTTTGTTGATACTGTACTCATGCATGGCCACAGTGATCAAGGGGTTAAAAGGCTTTGCTATAAAAAGGAACTATTAGTAATAATTTATTCATAAAGCAGGAATGTACAGTGAACTGTGGTTAGGGTAAAAAAAAGTGGGGTCCCTTATTCAGGACACCCCATCTATTAACCAGGATGGGAGGCAGCAACAAAGAGCATCTCTTTCTGGAAGAACCAGCGGGTGCACCCTTTAATCAGCTGATTGTTGGGGGTCTCTTCCAAACAGACAGGGATTATGTAATTGCAATTATAGCAATTATGTCATGTGATTTAATAAGGCGTGATGAAGCAGGGTTGGCTATATTGATGTACATCATACTTGCTTTCAGTTTACACCGTTTTATTCAACAAGCCCTACTACATTACGATTGTTCTCTAGTCTTGGAGGAGTCTTGGATAATGGTCCCTACAACAATATTGTAATGTGCACAAATAAAAGAAAACGTGTAAGCAACGGTTTATCATGCTCTTGCCTAAAATATCATTAACGCCGCCAAAAAATGTAAACCGGGGCCATTACTTGCCCTTTTACCCCCCAGTACGGTTACTATGGTGATCCTCTCCATAGCAGATAATATATGGCCTTGATGCACATTATTCAATAATTGTTGCTAGTCTTAAAAATGTCATTGTGTGGGCAGGAAAAGAATACAGACAAGAAGTTGATATTTAACAGTAAAATTCGCACTACATTTTCTGACACCCACCTGACACCCATCTTACAGTCCATGACACAGGGTTCATCAAAGCTGTTCAGGAGGTCGTCCAGCTGGATGTAATTTTCCCCGTCTCGTTCTGTCACCCCATGGAAAGTAGGAACGCAGGAGGCGAGGGAGTCTTTCATCACTAGCTCAAAGCAATTCTTCTCATTTTCAGAGTAACGCTTTAATATCGTCCCCCCAGCAGCTGCTTTGAAGCTTCCTAGAAAATACAGATAGCAGACGACATTAATACAATACATCTGCATTCAATACTACATATACTTATTTACTGGCACTGAAGAAATCATTACTATAAACAATAGCCTAAAGCCTAAGACAATGGAAAGCGACATCATTTCATTGTTAAAATGGGCGAATAAACCCAGTTCTGTACAGCAGACCCAAAACACCATATACATTTTCCTATAAATATTAATACTTATATAATAGAAATGTTATATATGTAATCCCCTAATATATAAGTGAAGGATTTCCATTTTTCATTACATTGCATTACAGAGGACCTGTGATCACTTTGTAGACATCCATATATCAACTGCATTAGTTTGGGTGACATTTATCTAATAAATTGTCAATTGGGTGGTCTCCACCTTTCACTTTTCAATGGGAAGAGCCTCAGGTCCACGCCTCTTTAGACTGTCAATGAAGCAGCCATCACTATTCTCAATGGGGCGTGAACATTTTACCCACGCGACGTGGCATCTGGCTGCAAGACACCACAAGGTTGCGATCTGTGCGAGTGGATCTGACATAGGTGGGGTCCAGCCTTTTCAGTTCAGGTGATACTAATACAAAGCACCAAGGGGCCGGGCAGAAAGTTGTCCAAGTACAGGCTAAGGGCTAGACTGGCACAGTACACTCATAGTCGATAGGGGGCTTGTCAGGGAGGGTAGTACAGGTTTAGATGTTATGGACAAGCCAAGTTTAGACAGGAGACTATAGCATGATTCAAAGGAGCAGCAAGAGATGGGGCAGGAAGCAGGCCAGAGTCAAATACAATGATGGAACACCATGCACACACCTTCACAGGAAACTAGCACGGTAAAGTTATTTTGCTCAGGTAGGGTGTGGCTATTACACTGCCTAATATACTAGGTGAATAAAAAGGGCTGGCTGGGAAAGTGTTTTGGTGTGTGTGTGCTGGCCCTTTAAGAGGAAGAGAATAGAGATGAGCAAACCGGGTTTGGGTTCGAGTCCATCCGAACCCGAACGTTCGCCATTTGATTAGCTGGGGCTGCTGAACTTGGATAAAGCTCTAAGGTTGTCTGGAAAACATGGATACAGCCAATGACTATATCCATGATTTACACATAGCCTTAGGGCTTTATCCAAGTTCAGCAGCCACCGCTAATCAAATGCCGAAAGTTCGGGTTTGGATGGACTCGAGCATGCGCAAAGTTTGCTCATCTCTAGAAGAGAGCATGCACACCCTCAGAATTAGTATAGGCATTGCGGCAGGAAGGAGCAGGGACCTGGCAATATGTAGTGAAGGTAACCCTGCGGCTGTCCCTGACAGGATCAGCAACACACCAGTGGGGGCAGACCACCAGCTTTACATATATTTTCTTATGTAAACAGAATTCTCAATTTTTGCCTGCAAAATACTGTTATGTGAGCTATACTGGCCTCTATGCTGTGTCCTGGGGTAAAGAATTTCTTTACTGTTGTACACAATTGTCCTCACATAGGGATAATCTGATAATATCCTGCTGGATGTCTGGGTCTCAAATGCTCTCTGGTTTCCCTCCATACTTACCCACTGCCGTCTGTCACTGAGCTTCCTGCAACAAACTATAGTAAAACTGTATGCATCTGCTGGTGGATCGGCACGAAAAGAAATCCACCTTTCTCACATACCTGAGGGTTACTATGCTGTGCTTCAGTGACAAAAGTTAGCATGATTTAGGGAGTCACTACTTTAGCATTTCAAATACATTCCTTGAAGCAAATGTGGTATTTCACTTAAAGGAGAAGTCCAGTGTTGCAGTTATTTTCTGAAAAAGCAGGGGTGGGGGGTGCCTGTCCAGAGCCCGATCGCCGCTTCGGGACAACTGCCAGAATCCAGGATGTTCTTCTCGGCCAACGTCACAACCCGGCTGATTGACAGCCCACTCAGCCAGCCAGTGACTGGGGCAGGACACCGCTCCAGTTGCTGATTAGCTGAGTGGGCTGTGCATCATTCAGGTCAGGCAACCCCCCCAAGTTGGGACTTCATCAAAATTTGGGGGGAGTTATTTGTCTTTGTAACAGAAGATACCAGTTGCAGCTGCTGGGTCAAACAAGACCAACTTTTAATTTCTTAGTGCTGCAATGAGCACAACCTGATGGACTGGCCGATCAGCCGGTCAGTGACTGGGATGGGATGCTGCTCCAGTCACCGATTGGCTAAGCGGTCAGTCCATCCACCCAGAATAGCCATTTCCCCCGAGTTGTGACTTCGGGCAGGGGTCACGAGGCTGGTCCTGCCACTCACTGGAGGCACAGGGAGAGGTTAAATGCCTACTCTTTACCAAATCCCCCCTGCCCCTGCAAGTTGCCGGATTTTAAACATCCCCGTACTTCTTTTTTAAGGCCCTATTACTCCAGGCAATTATCAGCCTTAATTGGCCGATTAACAACCATTCAGGCCGTATATCGTTAAGTGCAATAGCACATGTTGAAAGGTAATGATTGGCTGACATGCACAGTCGGCTGATCATGATCTTTCAACATGCCGAAAGATCATATTTTGTCAGTGACAGTCTGCAGTGCGTTGTCCCATGTAATAGCAGCCGTGACCGCAGCGCTGCTAACTTCAATGGGCCACCCAAACAATCTAAGGCCTCCAGCTCACTGTCTGTGCTTGTAATAGCACAGTGCAGTGAGGGGAGAATGAGGGGGAAGCGAGACCTGAGCTGACAGCTCAGCGCTCGCTTCCCTGGAGCACTGCGCCGTGTAATGCGGCTTTTAGTGGCCGCTAAAGTAGCACTACTGAAGACTGTATTAGTCACGTATTTCAGTTTCCTGGACCCCCGTGATTGCAACATAGAGTTATTAGGTCCAACTGCAGTGAACAACCTGCTGGAACAACCTGATGTGTCCTTGAGTAACTTCCAATGCTGCACATTTTAATCTAATGTTCGCCTTCTGATGTTTTTATTCTTTATTGTAGATTAACAGCCTTGGTTTCCTAGGCATAACTTGTACAGGAGTAAATCATTAACTACGAGCCAAGGTTAGAGCCAAGAAACTGCCAGGTGCTCCCCAAAGCTTTTAATCTGTAAGAAACATGAGAGCTCAGCACAGCAAGGGTTAATACGGGGTTAGCGACAACACAGGTGGATGCGTCTGAAGGCTGGCGTTGAAGGCCGCGTACAATCCAGCAGGCGGTGTCAAAGTCACCATGGCTTTTTACTAATCTTATCAATGAAATAGCACGTTACACTTTTTCACATGAGAAATGTAACAGAGCGGTGGGGTGACGTCATAACAGACGGAATCCTCCAGCTGGAATGGCGCTGCAGCTCTTATCGTCTTCAGCCAGCCGATACTGTACACAGAGGAGTTTATGGAAGGAAATCCCCTGACTAAAACATACACTGCTTCAGACACTCTACAGTATTGCTGTAAACCTCCTTGTAAAAAAAAAAAAAATACAAAAAAATAAATATACGTCTGTCCTATCAGACTGGCAGCTTAGGCGAGTAGTTTTGCATCTAGTAATACATGGGCTACCTGTGTACTAGAACAAAACTCCAAAAAAAAAAAATCCTTTAAAGGGAATATATTACAAAGTCTGGGCATACTAACCTTTCGGTACATGGAAAGATATTTAACGGAACACAAGTCGCCGCTTGCTTCTCCCTCATTCCCGGCTCGCTGCACTGTGCCATTACACACACAAACAGCGAGCGAGGGGGAAACTCCCAAATGATCCTTATATCGAGTGGCGCTTCAGACCATCGCTGATCTTTCAACATGTGCTATTATACTGAATGCTTATCGGCCTAAACGGTCGGTAATCAGCCAAGTAAGTAATTGGCTATGTCAGTAAATTTTTACGAATATTCAAACACTTTTTAGCACATGATGCCAGGAGTTCAGCTCAGCTTCACACTCCACAGCATCCATGGAATATGGACCTTGGAAAAAAGGCCTAAGGGCCAGTTCACATGGAGCAAAGGTGCCTGAGTGTGACACTGTCTCTCTATGGGAGGGCTTGCGCGCCTCCGCTCAAAGAATTGTCATGTCAATTCTTTGAGCGGAGAGCAGCGGAGAGTGGAGGCACACAAGCCCTCCCATAGAGAAACAGTGTAACACTGAGGTAGGCGGGATTTCATGGCGGACAGTTCCACTGCAGAATTCTGCCGGTTTTGCTCCGTGTGAACTGGCCCTAAGGCAATAGAGCCTAGTGGTGCCACTTTACTAGACAGGAAGGGACTTAGAATTCATCGTTTTGGAGCTACCACCTGCACCCACACTTGTGCTACCCCTACAAAGCCCAGTACTGATGTGTCCAGGGGTGGGCAGCGCCACTCCTGGCCACTGTGACAAGTGCCCTAGTAAGAACACCAGAGCCCACTTGCTGTTGCCATCTAAGCCCCCCGGGCCATGGCAGCAGCTTATCAGGGACTGCTCCTCCTGCGTAATCTTTGCACAATATGTCTTTTCAAATTATTTAAAATATCTTGGTCTATATGTTTGATTATGTAATAAAATTGCTTTGTTATGCATTGTTCCATTGTTCTGAAGTCTGTGTGCACCATTTTAGATTGCTGAGTGTTTGGTTGTAAACTTTGCTGCTTAAAGTGTCACTGTCGTTTAATTTTTTTTTGAAGAAATGAATAATACAGGCGATTTTAAGAAACTTTGTAATTAGGTTTATTATCATGAAAAAGCAGTTTGAAGCTCTCCCCCCTGTCTTCATTGTTCTCTATGGAGAGGGGAGGGGTGGAGGGAGATGAGGCACCAAAACTGGACAACAAAGAGTTAATTTACAGCTACATCACTGGCTATCTCCTCTGAAGTCAGCACTGACCTCTCTGACCTCTAAATATCGCTTTCATGCAGCTCCTGCTGTGTAACCCTTTGTTCTCTGCTCTCTGCTGGTGACTAATCCCCCTCTCCCCCACTATAGAACAGACAGGGCCCGACTGATGTAAGAGAGTCGAGATTTCCTGATAATGAGCAGTGAAGGAGAGAGAGGAGGGAAGGGGGGGGGACCTGGGGAAACTCTTTTTAAATGCAGATAATGGCATATTTGCCTAATAAACCCAATTACAAAGTTTCTTAAAATCGCCTGGACTATTGATTTCTGCAAAAAAAATAAAAAATGAAACGACAGTGACACTTCTACAACTAACAGATTCAGGGGCGGATTAACTTTACCATAGGCCCCGGGCTGTTCACCAAGCCTGCCCCCCCACCCCCACCCCACTGTAACTATGGCAGTGCTAGCGTGGTGTTCATAGTACAGGATAGATAACGTCATGATGCCCTGATTTGTGCAAAATTAAGGTAAAAAAGCAGCCATTGTTTGCAAATTATGGGAGAACTGTAGCCAGAAGACATTTCACCACTAAAAGTATAAGTCTGTTTGGGCAGCCATGGGCCCCCCAGGAGCCCTGGGGCCTGGGCTACCGCCCGAAAAGGACCTATTATAATCCGCTACTGAACAGACTTGTAAATAGTTGCAGAAATTTCTGGATCATATACTGTATGCCATGTAAGAACATGCCAAAGGAGTTTACAAAATATAAACTTCTGTGTGTCTACCCTGCACCCACATTATAAAAAATATACAAATCAAGTGCTCTACCTGTCATCTATAAACCAACAATGGGTGTTTGTGCACAATAAAAAAAAAAATTAGAATCTCAGAGTTTTTTTTTTCTTAATGTCACTGAGTTGAACTATACTTCCACCACACTCACCTGTATGGCCAGCAAGCTGCACCCAGCGTCTCTTAAAAGGGCTGATAACAGGAATGTTCACAATGGTTCTGATCTTCTGCCAAGATTTGTTCTGCAAGCAAAGGGAAGACAATTAATGTTATGTAATAGAACACAAAGAAAAAAATAATGTGATACGATACACTGATCTAAAAAAAATACATGTGATTGCAAGTCTTTGTTCGCACTATAGTCAACGTGCACATTTAGTGCAAGCGTTGTGAAATACTTTCTAAGCACAAGATGAATAGCTCCTGGTAGGTATACGTATACGCGTAGGTAAGCACAGCTTTCCTATACCCCTATCTATTGTATAGCGCTAATAAATAATAATAATAATAATAATAATAATAAATTACTGAAAACTTTTTGTTATAATATTTTTTGCATGTTGTCCTATGGATAACATATATATTCCTAGCATATGCATTAAAGTGTCACTGTCATTTTATTTTTGCAGAAATCAATAGTCCAGGTGATATGAAGAAACTTCGTAATTGGGCTTATATGCCATTATCTGCATTCATAAAGACTTTCCACAGGCCCCCTCCTACCCTCTCTCTCTCATTCACTGCTCAATATCAGGAAATCTCGACTCATCAGTCGGGCCCTGTCTGTTCTATGGAGAGGGGAGGGGGGAGGAGGGAGATTAGTTGCTAGCAGAGAGCAAAGGATTACACAGCGGGACACAGAGGTCAGAGAGGTCAGTGCTGACTTCAGAGAAGATAGTCTGGTGATGTAGCTGTAACTAGCTTATAACTCTTTGTTATCCTGTTTTGGTGACTCATCTCCCTCCACCCCTCCCCTCTTTATAAAAGAACCATGAAGACAGGGGGGAGAGCTTCAAACTGCTTTTTTTCATAATAAACCCAATTATAAAGTTTCTTAAAATCGCCTGTACTATTGATTTCTGCCAAAATTTTTTTAAACATTGTCACTTTAAATATGAACATGCCACAAATCCACAGAATTGCTTTGAATATGCAGATTCATTGCTGTTTTCACTTCCACTACAGTGAAAAATCGGCAAAAGACATGAACTGCCGTGTGTAAATTTCCCTTATTCCTGCTGTAGAATAAACATCTGTACAGGCTAAGAACCTGGTAAGCTGGATTATCTGAATAAACAATGTTAAGCACCGCTGCACAAACATGGAGTAATCATTACACATTAGGAGGTGCCTGTAACCCGCACTCTCTGCGGTGACTCACGCTCCGCTACAAGCTTCTCGTAGTTTATATCATTATACATAATTAGGGGAGCAGTGACTGATACATACATAATGCCTCTTCCTATAACTTGACATATAACATATGAGACATTACACACGGTACACACGTACACATGGTACTTCTGCATTCGGATATTTGTAGCGCCTGAAGCTCTTGTATTCTTGTAAGTGCAACCTCATTTTTTTTAAAGATTTCACAGATCACCTTCCTCTTCCTAAAATGTTTCCATGCTACAGCCCAGCAGTCACACTGTGTGATGTTATGTAGTGATGTAATGTCTATAGTTATAACACTGCCATATGGCTTCTTCTTACCGCAAGTACTAAAAAAAATAAAATCACCTATTGCACGTGCACATATTACTGTGTAGAGGTGAGTGGATCAGTCCCTAAGTAATAGTAAGAGTTTGCTGTAAGTTTTTTAAGCTACCTATTTAATTTATTTGGGATTTGTTTTGGGCCATTTGCTTACATAGGAACAGGGACGACTGTCAGTGAAGGTCCCTGCTTCTGTACCATGAGGGGCAATACATATTCTACAGAATTCTCTAGGCATGAATGCCTCCAACACCTGGCAGCCAAGAGCAGGTCTATCCTCCTCCTCCTCTCTCCCCATAAGATACTTGGATGAGCATGCAAATGTATGGAGGAATCAGAAGACATAGCTGTCACCCTTAGGCTATGTTCACACAACGTCCAAAAAAGGGAAAAAGCGTCCGCTTTTGTGTTTAAAAAGCATCAAAAGCAATATTGCATCATTTTAATTGGCTTGACTAAAATGCATTAAAGTCTATGGAATAACAGACGTCTTTTTCACACATTGTATTGAATGCGTCTGCCTCAAAATACATCTGTCATTCGATACAAGGTGTGAAAAAGACGTCAGTTTTACCATAGACTTCAATTTATTTTATTCAAGTCACTTTAAATGATGCAATAATGCACGTCTTTTTAAACACAAAAAGCGGATGCCTTTTTCAGACGCTGTGTGAACATAGCCTAACAAATGTTTAGACGATGGTTATCTAAAATGTATGACCAGATCAAATGTGCCACTTAAGCCCCTTTTACACCAAGAGGTTATTGGCTGTATTTGGCCAATAATCGCTTGGTGTAATAGCTAGTATTAAAAGGCAACAATCAGCTGACATGTACGACTGATCCTTGTCTTTCAACATGTCGAAAACAACTTCAACGATAACGATGGTCCCAGATGATCTAGAGATTGTCTTGGCTGCCCCCCGCAGCTCCCCACCTCCCCCCTGCACTTACCGGCTCACTGTCGGCCTGTGTGTAACAGCACCAACAGTAAGCGGGGAATGCGTAAGTGAGCGCCTCTCGCTTTCTCTCCCCGATCCGGCCTTGTGATAGGGCCTTAAGCCTGAATGAAAGGCGATCCAATGCAGGTGACCACATGCATTAAATAAACGTAGATTGCTGATTGAACAAACTACCCTTCAATAAACAATCATTTGTTCATAAATTTCATTCGTGGAACATTTTGGTTAAAATCGTCTACTTTCATCAACTTTACAGGGGTTATCCAGTGCTTCAAAAACATGGCTACTTTTTTCCAGAGACAGCACCGCTCTTGTCTCCAGTTTTGGTGTAGGTTTTGTAACTCAGTTCCATTGAAGTTAAAGGGGTAGTGCGGCGTTTAAGATTTATTCACTAAATAACACACATTAAAAAGTTATACAACTTTGTAATGTGTGTTATTTAGGTGAATGGTCCACTTCCCCGTGTTCCCCCCCTTCCCGGAAGTGTGGTGCATTATACTCACTGACCCTGGCCGCCATCTTGGGTCGACAACGTCATCTTCGGGAGGCCGGCCGTACCGCTCTAGCCGTCCCTCATACCGGAGCCCCTCTGCCACATCATTAGCTGCTCAGCCGCGATTGGCTGAGCATAACTGTGTGCGGCTGGCCTCCCGAAGATGAAGTTGTCGACCCAAGATGGCGGCCGGGGTCGACAGTAATTCAGTAAGTATAATGCCCCACACCTCCGGGGTGGGGGGGACATGGGGAAGGGGGCCATTCACTTAAATAACACACATTACAAAGTTGTTTAACTTCGCAATGTGTGTTATTTAGTGAATAAATGTTAAACGCCGCACTACCCCTTGAATGGAGCTTAAAGGGGTTATCCAGCGCTACAAAAACATGGCCACATTTCCCCCCTCTCTTGTTTCCAGATTGGGTGGGGTTTCAAACTCAGTTCCATTAAAGTAAATGGAGCTTAATTGCAAACCACACGTAAACTGGAGACAAGAGAGGGGTAAAAGTGGCCATGCTTTTGTAGCGCTGGATAACCCCTTTAATTGCTAACCACACCTGACCTGAAGACAAGAGTGGTGCTGTCTCTGAAAGAAAGTGGCCATGTTTTTGTAGCGCTGCATAACCCCTTTAATTGCTAACCACACCTGACCTGGAGACAAGAGAGGGGGAAAAGTGGCCATGTTTTTGTAGCGCTGGATAACCCCTTTAATTGCAAACCACACCTGACCTGAAGACAAGAGTGGTGCTGTCTCTGAAAGAAAGTGGCCATGTTTTTGTAGCGCTGGATAACACCTTTAATCTAAGGTGTATGGACACCATAAGATTTTATTATCCAAGGGCCTAAATAAATGTATGGGGTATGGGTCATATACTATGAGGTAATACTAGAAGAGATTATGAACCTATTTCACTCTGATGTGTGGAAAGCCAGTATGACTACATAGCCATGTAATATATGTTATACGTAATGTAATACATTGCTAAATCTTGTTTGTCTTACAGGCATGAAAAAGGGCCAGGGTATGGGTTCAGACCCTGACCGATCACTAAAGCGAGCCAGGATAAGTGGGCAGTAAGGACGCTCTCACCTAGTTCTGTACCACTTAATCGTCAGAGCCTGAACACTATAGACCCTATTCCACGGAACGATTATCGTTCATAAACTCGCTCCAACGACCGCTCGTTAACGATAATCGCTTTGTGGTTTTGTCTTATGGTCATGTCTTATGGTCATGATCACCCGGCGAACGTTTTAAACGACCATGTAACGACCGCAAAATAATCGTTACACTACATATATTGTTCACGTTATGTGTTATCATTCGCTAAAAAAAAATTTGTTTAGTGATCGTTAACGAGCGGTCGTTGGAGCGAGTTTATGAACGATAATCGTTCCGTGGAATAGGGCCTTAAGACCTCAACTAACCAAACCTTTGACCTCTCTATGACACGTCAAAAGTTTTTTTAAAGTGACATGTACCCATTGAAAAGTTATTGTTTAGTTACACTTATATATAAAACGCTAATATATAAAATGGTGCTCCAGATATCTGACGTAATTTGAGCCAACAACTCCGCCTTATATAACCTCCTAAAAAAAAACTTCAACTGAAACCTCTGCACATAAAAATCATATTCCGTAGACTCCATTTACTCCGTAGACACTCAGTTTTAGTAACTGAGAAATATAGAGCATACAGCCAATTACTAAAGATCAAATATTCATGAAACATGAACCACAAAAAAAAAAAATGGTGGCATTCTCAGGGGCAGTCATATGGTGGGGTAGATGGTATGAGACTTTTTCGACAATCGACATTTGAGATTCCGTAAAAAGTAAATAAATATTTTGGCAGAATGTACAAATTCACGTTTGGCAGGAATAAACATAAATAATTGCAGAACAAGTACTAGTAAGATATCTAGAACACTCTGTGCAATCTTAGAGAATAGTCACAAAGCTGACTCCATTCTGGCAGTACATGCCTTCTATCAAACCCTATCATCAAGTACAGAAAACATGTTGCTGGATCAGGATTTTTAGTATATTACTGAAATTAGGGTTTATTTCGGATCCTGTTCACGTACGTTAAGATCTTTTAGTCAAAAATCAAAACTATTGGCCTTTATTATGTTTAGTTTTTTACTATTGGCCTTCATTATGTTTCATTATTCACTTTACCTTCACATTTTGTCCACATGCACGCCGCCATACACCGGGCACGTGAACTGAGTAAAAGACGTGAAAGACGTGGGTTTGTGGAGCATAGGGCATCAGGCTTGCCTGCTATCAGATTAAAGGGAACTTGTCACCCTACCGTGCCGGGGTGACAGGCTCCCGACCCCCCGCTACAGCCCCCTATACTCACCTGATCCCGCTGGGTCCCGCTTCTGGATCCGGTCGGGTCACGGAGATCTCAGCCGCTGCAGCCCGGCGAGATGAGTCCAACGCTCATAGAGAATTCTCTATGAGTGTTGGACTCATCTCTCAGTGCGCGCCGGGCTGCAGCGGCTGAGATCTTCGTGACCCGACCGGATCCAGAAGCGTGACCCGGCGGGATCAGGTGAGTATAGGGGGCTGTAGCGGGGGGTCGGGAGCCTGTCACCCCGGCACGGGGGGTAACAGGTTCCCTCTAAAAAAGACACTGCCAAGCAACTTATATTGGCATATAAAATACCAATTTTTTTCAAAAACACTGCATGCATTACTTCGGTCCACTGAGAACGTTCGGGAGTCGTTCTTTACATTGTGTGCACAAGCTATGTTGTGCGGTTGCTGTTTACTGAATAGCGTGCGCACAAAATAGACATGTCCGTTTTTTGACTTCTCCCTCAGCCACCTTCTCCCCGGTCCCAGCAAAAAAGTGCCCCCCCCCCGCTGGAGTACCCCTTTAATAGAAATATGAGGCCTTGCAGACTTTTAACCAACAAGGCCTTCCACATGGTGACGTAAGGATCTGTAAAAAAGTATATGCAGTATCTAAGCTTGTGGACAGTGCGGAGAACTGCACAAGTACGGGGGGGTGACAATATCACTTTAAAGGGGTTATTCAGCACTACAAAAACATGGCCACTTTCTTCCAGAGACAGCCCCACTCTTGTCTCCAGCTTGGGCGGGGGTTTGCTGCTTGGTACCATTGAAGTGAATGGAGCTTAATTGCAAACCTCACCTGAACTGGAGACAGGAGTCGTGTTGTCTCTGAAAGAAAGTGGCCACGTTTTCGTAGCACTGAATAACCCCTTTAAGTGGCACAAAAAGAACAGTATGCCCTTATGAACAGACACAATCTAGTCTGCCTACTGAAATCTATAGAGATGTGCAGATTCCTCTGGTATAGATCAACATACCAGTTGGCCGACATATACCGTACCACAAAAACAGCATAATGACAGGTGTGAACAAGCCTCCACAATAGATGCCAAAATACAGGTTCAAATAAAATGTGAAAAGAGCCTAAGGGCCCTATTTCACCGGACGATTATAGTTCAGATTATCGTTAAATCGTTCGAATCTAAACGATAATCGTTCGGTTGAAATGCAGTTAACTATTAACGACCGAACGAGAAATTGTTGATCGCTTTATAAGACCTGGACCTATTTTTATCGTTGCTCGTTCGCAAAACGTTCGCATTGCATAAGACATCGTTCGGTCATTCGCAATAGATACAAACGCATCAGCGAATAAAAGAAAAAACGATTGCAATCATAAGTAACGATTATCGTTCCATGGAAATGAGTGAACCTTTTCAGGTCTTTCGCAATAGCGGTCGTTTGAGATCGTTAATCGTTAATGATTATGCGAACGATAATCGTCCAGTGGAATAGGGCCCTAATAATAGACTGTATGTGGAAAAAAAAAAGCTTTTATCTTATCCACAAACAAAACCCATTAGCCCAGACATGACCATATCTGATGAATCCATTACACAGGCTAATAGATGATATACAATGTACATTAACGCATTAGCCTTTTATTGCTTTTACCTCCTTTAAAACTAACGTTACATTTCGGAAGTAAAGTTTGCATAATAATTTGCAGTGTCTGTTCTTGATGGTAAAGGGAATGTGTCTATACTGATACAAAGCCTTTTCTTCGGATCTGTTTTTATGTTCTGATTGTAGATGTATTTTATTACGTGTAGAGGTAGGATGTGCAGCTATCAGACTTTTGTGTTTGAGATGGGAAAAGGAACAACTCAGGAAATTCACCCGCTGTGGCTCTCTGCACGGGCTGTATTAATTGATCAGTCGTGCGGTCATCCTCTATTACACAGGAAGGTATATGGCCGACGTAACGATAATCTTTCACCAGGTCAAAAGAGCACGGTCAGTTAAAGAAAGAACATTTGTTAGTTTATTTGCTGATTGGTAGCCCTATTTTCCCACTGCATAAGTTTCGTAATAATCACGGCCGTTGTAACAGCGGCCATGATTACTACGGAACATATGTAGTGTTATCTTCTAAGGAATCCTGGCCGGAGTGTATACACATGGTATACACTCCTGCCGGGATCCCTAGCGGCATCGCAAGAAACTGACATGTAAGTTATCTGCGGCTGCTATTCAGTGAATTGTGGTCGCAGAGAACCTGTCAGTTCACACAATGGAGTGTGCGGCCGGGGAATTCAGATGCGGGCGTGCGCGGATGCTCTTCTCAGACACCAGCCGTTCCTTGACCCGGCTGGGTCAGGGAATGGCTAATGTCTTACAGAGTGGGAACATGGCCTTACACAGGATGATACTGACCATGTGTAATCCAGACCATAGTGCTGCTTTATCTCTCTCTCTATATATACAGTATATATATATATATATATATATATATATATATATATGTATGTAAATATGATTCTGTAATATAACAACTTTAAACAGGCACTGATACTTTCAAAAACATATAGACAAATACAACGGAAGAGTCCTATACACATGTCAAAAGTTTTGATCGATCGCTTCACTGCCTGGCTCACTGCCTTTTCCTTCTTGCTGCAGGTGACAAGCTCCACCGTAAGGGGCCTAGTAGACAAAGTGATTTTTCGCTTCCTCCAATAAGCTAGCACTTTTGGAAATGACCTGAAATCTTTCACCAAAATACATGAAACAGCCGTTAGTTATGATCATTATTGTGGTTATCATCTGCTCATAAGGGATTACACCTAGCAATTGACCGAAAGATTAGCGATTGATTAGTGAGCGACTAACGATGATTGCAGGGTCAGCTCAAAAGATGCAACCAACAACACACGAACGACCTCTTATTAGTCATTTGATCATTTCCTGCATGCACACGGAATATCACGATTTTTCGGATGATAATTGTCCTGTGTAATAGGGCCCTAAGGCTGTATTCACACATTCAGTGTTTCGCGCGGAACACGGACGTGGAATGCCTGTAACAGACTTCTCCCCCCCCCCCCCCGCCCAGACAGCATCTGTGATAAGATGCAGGGAGCGGAGGAACTGTATAGATATGCGCCGCGCTGTAATGACAGCACCGCACAGCTGATTTATTACAGCGCGGTGCATATGCATACAGGGGGAGAAGTCCGTTACAGGCATTCCACGTCCATGTTCCGTGCGGAACACGGAATGTTTGAATGCAGCCTAAGTCTATGGAGCCCGTCTCTTGCAGTGTGACAATGGTAAAGCACTCAGCCAAGTAATTCTCTTGACATTTGACGATGTCTCTGGGCCACATCAATTTTTTTTAAAGCATTCATGTTTTAAAGTAATTTTAAATAATGGTGGTATATAACAGTAGCTGTATCTCAGGATCACTGTGGAGACCTGCAGTGATCCAGAGATACAACAGCACATGTCTTCTTCTGGACGACAATCATATCCAACTCCTTCTCCTCACTATATTCTATGAAGTGGAAGAATCTTTGGCTGTGCTCTCTCCCTGGCTATATCTCAGGATCATAGAGGATTTCAGCAGAGAGACGCTAAAATCAATCAAAGTTGACACATGCAATAAGAAGTCAAAAATTATTTTAAATGATGGTAATGCACGTCGTCATTTAATGGGCCTCTACTGTAAGGCTATGTTCCCACAACGTAAGTTCCTTTTCAATCACGGCCGTTGTTACAACCACTGTGATTCCCACGGAACTCACGTAGTGCTGCCTTTTGAGGGAATCCCGGCCAGAGAGTATACACATAGGGGGACATGTATCATCCGGCGTATTTTTTTTTTTCGGCGTAAAGAGCCGATTTGCGAATATTTTATTCGCAAAACGGCTGATTTGCGAATAAAATATTCGCAAATCGGCTCTTTACGCCGGGTTATCTTTTTTTTATTTTAAAGATACACCGAAAACCTACTCCAGTCCTCAGCTGGCGTAGATTTTTGGCCGTGCGCACCAGCTCGCACGGGATTCATGTAGAGGCAGTCCACCTCTACATAAATCTCCGTAGCGCCTGAGATGCGGGGGCATTTTTAGGTCCGGCGCAGAAAACGCCGGACTTAATAAATGTCCCCCATAGTATACACTCTGGCCAGGATCCCTAGCGGCGCCATAGAAAACTGACATGTCAGTATTCTGCGGCCGCTATTCAGTGAATAGCAGTCACAGAAAACCCTGTCAGTGCACAGTACGGAGCAGGCGGCTCTAGCCGAAGGCTTCATAGTGTGCTGTGGGGAGTTCTGATGCGGGCGTGTATGGATGCACCTGCATCAGAACTCTGCGGCGCTAAAGATCACCCGGCTGGTACTGCAGTATCGGCCAAGATGATCTTTTCAGAAACCGGCCATTACCTGATCCGGATGGGTCATGGCACGGCGGTCTTTTACGTTGTGTGAACATAGTCTAACACTGTATGCCTTCAATATCAGAAGATATAACAACTGCTTTTTGAACTGCTTTCAGAATTAATGTCTATACACTAAAGCATTTCAATATGGCTGAAGAGCTCTGAGAAATTTCTAAGACCTTATAGGAATGAGCAGAATACTAGCACTGTATACAGAACCTTGTATTTTCTCAATGAACCTTTTCAGAGCAGCTGCAGTCATGTTTGTGAGTCTACAGCAATGAGAAGGCAATAACTGAAGACCAGGACAAAAAGATCAGTGAGAAATAGATTTCATGTTTTTATAACAATTGCATTACAATTTTTTTTTTTTAAATATGCATTTTAGCTTTTTATTATGAATTTAAGGGGTTATTCAGCGCTACAAAAACATAGCCACTTTCTTCCAGAGACAGCAGCCCCCTTGTCTTCAGTTTCGGTGCAGGTTTTGTAACTAAGTTCCATTGAAGTGAATGGAGCTTAATTGCAAACCGCACCTGACCTGGAGACTAGAGATGATTGAACAGCGGAAAATCTTAGGTTCTATAGAACTCGAACCTTGTCGAACCTTCCTCATTTGATTACTGATGCCTTCTCGGTCCGTGGGGAAGGAGGAGACAGCCCGGGTCCCGCCTGGAATTCCGGGATGTCTCCTCCTTCCCCACGGACCAGGAAGGCATCAGGAATCAAATGCGGAAGGTTTGACAAGGTTCGAGTTCTATAGAACCTAAGATTTTCCGCTGTTCGAATATAGAACCGAAGATTTTCCGCTGTTTGACCATCTCTACTGGAGACTAGAGTCGTGTTGTCTCTGGAAGAAAGTGACCATGTTTTTGTAGATGGATAACCCCTTGAAGACAAAGATGTTTATAGAAAAAAGAGCAACTGAGAAATCGGGAATGAAAGAGAAAGAGGAGAAAATCAAGTACTAACTATGGTTCAAATTTGTCAGCTTTAAACAATAGCTTTTGTTTTAAAGGTTCCCCCTCACGCTAAGCAGATGATGGGAGGTCCCACTGCTTGGACCTCATGTGATCCTTATTTTCCCTGCAGTGCCACCACAGGGCGAAAGGAGCATTACACAGTTCTCACCAAAATCAGCTACACACAGATATGATGGGTCCTCCAAAGCAAGAGAAGCTCTTTGCAGGTCCTCTCTGCTATATTCCCCAATAGGATAATAGGATAAAATGTAAAAATAACTCCTTACCTTACTGTCCAGACTTTGTAGTACATTAATATTCACTACACCAGCATCAACAGATTCAACCTCCTGATGGGTCTCCATTATATAAAGCTTTGACAACTACAGACAATGTATGGGAACCACATTGTTCTCTTCGCACTCCCATCTGTTTCCAGAAGAAGACAATGAAACCCTCCAATATATAACTTTTCCCCAGAGTCGCCAGCCTAAATGAGCTACCACCAACCTAATATCTGTTTTACTCCTAATTATCAGATTTCTAATTATATGTCTCTAATTCCAGCTTTAAAATAGTAGTGGAAATAACTTAAATGAGTGCACGTCCCCAAAGAGCGGGAAACTGGAACATCATATAATCTGTGCCAGGCAACATGGAATAGGATGGAATATATCCGACACAGAAAGAGACTCTAAGGATAAATATATAGGCAATAATCTTCAAAGGATTGAAAACGTAGGGTGACCCTTAAAGCGACTCTGTACCCACAATCTGTCTCTCCCAAACCCCTTGTACCTTCAGATAGCTGCTTTTAATCCAAGATCTGTCCTGGGGTCCATTCGGCAGGTGATGGAGTTATTCTCCTAAAAAACTTTTAAACTTGCAGCCCTGTTCCAAACGGCCGTGGCTTGGAGAATCTGTGCCCTAACTTTACACCATCCCTTCGTCCCTCCTCCCCACCCTCTTCATCATAAGAAATGCCACTAGAACATTTTTCTGCTGTCTGAACATTGCACAGGTGCCTTAACAATCGAGCCTATGTGCCGTGCTGACACAGGTGATGAATAGGAGACAATATGCCTGGAGCATTCCTAATGATGAGGAGGGTGGGGAGGAGGGACAGAGAGGTTGTGCCAGCTTTATGCATAAACAATCTAAGCCCCGGCCATTGGGCACAGGGCTGCCAGATTAAAAGTTGTTTTTTAGGACAATAACTGCATCACCTGCCGAACGGACCCCAGGACAGGTCTTGAATTAAAAGCAGCTATCTGAAGGTACAAGTGGTTTGGGGGGGGTCAGATTATTGGTACAGAGTTGATTTAAGATGAACAAATGTGCTATTATATACTTTCATGACCTGCTGAGCTTTGTTTCCTGTAGTCTCACCCCAGGAGTCTTGCTTTGTATTCCAGACCGCCCCTTAAGGCTATGTTCACACTAAGTAAAACTACGGCTATTGTTGCCGATGGCAACAACGGCCATAGTTTTTGCAGGGTGGAACAATGCCTTAGTTTCAATGGGATCCCGGCCGGAGTGTATACACATCGTATACGCTCCTGCCAGGATCCCGTGCGGCCCCGCAAATAACTGACATGTAGGAAACCCTGTCAGTTCACACTATGAAGCGAGCGGCTCCGGACGCACGCTCTATAGTGTGCAGGGGGAAGCTCTGATGTGGGCGCGCGCTGATGCTGGCCGGTACTTAAGTACCGGCCGGGATGATCCGGCAGAGACTGGCCGTTCCGTGACACGGCCGGGGGCACGGAACGGCCGGTCTCTTCCGTAGTGTGAACATAGCCTAAAACTGTTAAGAGAACTAGGGGGTGGTCCAGACTACAATGACTTCTCTGCAGACTTTTTTATTTTAAAGGGAACTCATCATCACCTTCATGTTGCCCAAACCACAAGTCATCAGGGCTATCTCCCAGCCCCACCAGCCTTGGTTGATAGATCTGTCAACGCTGTGTTTAGAATAGGGGAATTCCAAAGGAGCAGAGTTTTTCCAGAAGGGTGGCTGCCCCATAATAATGTACAAAGAAAAAAAGAAAAAAAAAAAAAAAAAAAAAGCTACAATCAGAGAATAGAAAGGGAGTATAAAAATAACACATTTCAGTTCATCTGGCTCTAATGTGTTTTTTTCCTTAAAGGGAAAATGTCAGCTAGAAAAGCCTACATGGCTACCGAGCTATGGAAGCAGTGAGATGATCTATACCTTTATTGTCACTGTCCAAGGCGGAGATCACCTTAAAAAATACTTCGCACTGCCACGTTGTACAGCCACAGCTCTGGGAGTCGGGTCGTGACATCACCATTTTATCCAGGAAGTGAAGCCTTGATGCAGTAGTAAGTGCAGAGAAAAAAGCACTTTATAAGCATTTCCCGTAATAAGTGTATATTGGTGATTTGTATAACCTTTGGGAGGCAATACAATACTTTAATAAAAACTTTTGCCAGACTTCTTTAGGCCTCACTCACATTACTTTGTAGCCTATATGTTCAAGGTATAGGTCAGGACTTCATCAAGAAGGGGTATTGGTGTCTACCACAGCACACTTGCAGCTGGACTAATGGTTTTAATGGCCCAACTCTAGTCTACTAGTGACTACGTTCAGTCCCTTTTTTAAATGTATGCATACTTTCTTTGCAACTGATATACACTTTCTGAGTCCTGAAAAAAAAAGTATATGTTCATAAATGTCCCTAGTAGAGAACATTCAATCCATTAAACTCAAAGGGCCCATACACACTACAATATATATTGACATGCCTTTTTGTTGATGCGAAACATTATGTTAGTGGGGGCTTAATCAAAAATAAAATTTGCAGTATATTTCTCTGAACAAATAATAAAAGGCTAAGGGTGCTATTACACGGAGCAATTTTTTACGATTAACGACTAACGATACGCGATCACAAACGAGATTGTTAATCGTTAACCTGAAATCGTTCACCACATTATACAGAACGATAGTTAGTTACGATCGTTATTGTGATTGTTACTATGATTGTTTACTCCATCTGATCCCAGGAAAACAATGAACAATGTGCAATTACACTGAATGATTAGTGAACAAATGCAGAACTTGAGCGAACAAATGTGGAATTACAGCGAACGATTAGCGAACAATTAACGATAATTTAAGTCAACGATCAACGACATACAAACGATTTTTTGATCAATGCCTGCAATTACACAGCGCGATTATCGTTTAAATTTAAATGTCATAACGATTTTTCGCACAATAATCGTCCTGTGTAATGGGGCCCTAAGTAATGTGTAAGTATATAACTTTTTATGCACAGGTTGTAGCTTGGTGATCAGATCTACACCAGTCGTTTGCCTTGTAATTCATTTCCCTTGCAAATGAATAACTGACCACTTAATGCTTGGACAAGTCAGATCCATCAGAGATAAATGACACAAGTTACAAAGTTAATAAGGTTGAAAAAAGCAAGAGTCCATCAAGTTCAACCTATAACCCTACTGTGTTTATCCAGAGAAAGGCAAAAAAAAAAGAAAAACGAATGAGGCAGATGCCAATTGCCCCATCACGGGGAGAAAAAAATCCCTCACTATAATATGTCAAAAAGAATATATTGCTGGTTCAGTAGAAATCTAGTAGCCATAACTTGTATGTAATATCATATTTTTGAAGAAAAGCATCCAGACCCCTTTAAACTTGCTTAAAGAGTCAGCCCTGACAACATCATGTGGCAGAGAGTTCCATTCATTGCTCTTACAGTCCCCATCTGTGATGATAATGGTGTAACCTTCTTGCCTCTAAACATAGATTATACCCATTTGTCGTGGTTACACGTCTGGCTACAAAAAAGATCACTAAAAAGAATAATCTCTGAGTTGTCTATTCATAGGCTGTCTTTTTTTCTCAACTAAATAAACTCAAGCTTGATAATCTGTTTTGGTACTGTAACCCACCGATTCCCATAATGACCTTGGTCATCCTCCTCTGCAAGGACAGGGGTTATTTTGAGATGACTACAGTATCTAAACATTACAGATATCAAAATACAAAGATCACAGCAAAGAATACAAAGATTACACAAATGTAGTGGACTTGGCCACTCAAACATAACTTTTGATATGTTGCTGTCCATGGTGAAACAATTCCTTCCATACTTGTTATTATCTATTCAGTCTCCTTCCCCCAGCTGCTGCTTTCTGCTAAAAACACAAAAATCTGTATGCGAGCTTTTCTCTCTGCCTCCCCCTCCTTCCCCCTCCCTTCTGAGACGAGTGGTGTAAACAAATCCCTGACTGGCTTTATCGGCAGGGAGGATTAATCACAGTGAGTTCATTAGCAACTTGACCCTCAGATTAAGGGCCAGTTCACACTGAGAAATCAGCGCTGAATTTCTGCCTAAGGCCCCGTTCCCACTGAGCAAAGGTAGCGGAATTCCGCGACGGAATTGTCCGCCACGGAATGCCGTTAGCCTCCCGCTCATAATGGGAGTCTATGGGAGGCGCACGCTCCTGCTCTGTACGCGCTGAAGAATGAACGTCGTGGAATTCCGCTACCTTTGCTCAGTGGGAACGGGGCCTAAAAATATAGGATCCACTTTCCGCCAGAAGAATTGACATGTCAATTCTTCTGGCGGATTCTGCTGGCGGAATCCCATTGAAATGAATTGAGCAGTGAGTTTCTGCTCTGAAATTTTTCAACACGGAATCAGCGTGGATTCTATGCTGACAGCTCACAGAAATTCAGCACAGAATTGAAAAAAAAAATTGCACGGAATTCTGCCAAAGGTGATTCTCCCAGAGGTGATTTCGGTCAGAATTTGCACGGAATTTCGCAAGAACACTTTCCGCCTGGAACACTTTCCTAGCTGACTCACAGCTGATTCCTCAGTGTGAACTGGCCCTAACCCTCCCAGCATTACAAAGAAGATACAAAGTTGCAGATAAAGCCAGTCAGGGACTTGTTTACATCAGCTGTCTCAGGGGAGACGGAGAGAAAAGCTCACACACAGTTTTTATGTCTTCAGCAGAAAGCAGCAGCTCAAAACTGGAGGAAGGAGACTGAATAGATAATAACAAGTATGGGAGGAATTGTTAGTCTCACCATGGGCAGCAACATATCAAAAGTTATGTTTGAGTGGAATACCCCTTAAAGTGAAATAGAACCCTTGCTACATTATTATACTATCAGGGGATTGTGGTCGCTGACCGGCACAGTGATGAGGTTTGGTTAGGGACTCATGTGTATCAGAAGACCTGCACGTGGTACATGAGGCAATATGGTTTGGCCAAATTATATACTAACTTCTGATGTTGGTTTTAAATGTAGCTGAACAAGCTTTCGTGTCAGCCATGGGTGCGATGTGCAGCCATTTCTGTCTTTTTGGCTTGTGCATATTTATTATACTATCAGTATTGTTTCTGCAGATACATGAATACAAGATCAAAAAGGAACAAGGCTGCTGTCTACAGCAGCCAGATAATACTAACCTATACAGACATTATACCTCCCCCTTCATATTACAATGTACAGTGCTATAATGTTATACTCTTGTTAGGAGTAACATGGCTACAGGCTCTGTATAAAATCATTTCAGATAACAACACTAAGTACAAAAATTAAAAGGACAAACTATAATTTGCAGAACCACTCCTATTTTGGCAGTCTATATTTTTGGCACCCTCCAAGGTAAGGTGTGTTTGTTCATACACCTATTGGGTGAGGCATTCATGAGTAACCTACAGGAATGCAGTAGTGAAGCAAGATCAGACAGGTGACACAAAACGGCCCTTATCTCAATTTTATCTGAGACACAGGGCCAAAAACTAAGATCGCAAGTCATCAGTCTCTTCATAAATATATATATAGTTCAGAGTAAGCAAATTCTGAAAAGAAAAACAAAAAAAAACAAAACAAAGGAGAACACTGTTCTTGCATTACTTTCCACGTGCCATATTCAGGTAGCAACAAGACAAGAGGATTAAGGTAGATGCATCCTGAAGCCGTCGCTGTAAGTGAAGCGTCTTTTTTCACATTTTGGCCTATACACGCTGCAATTGATATACACAGTCAGGTTTAATAACTATTAGACTACATTCACACACGACAGATTAGGTGCATAAATATGAGCTGTGAGCATTGCCTTACAAACAAGAACTGTGAAGGCATGGTATATATAACGCTATACAGCCACACACCTGCTGCAGATAAATAAAAATCCCATCTAAGGGCCCTATTACACAAAGTGATAATCTGACGAATCAGGACGGTTAGGCGGATCATCGCTTCGTATAATAAAGACAATGATCATCGGCTGATTGTGTCTTTACGCCCTGACCTAAAATCATGGGCCGCCAACTGCGCAGCGCTACGTGTAATATTGACGTGCCTCCGACTGCTGATGACTGTGTAAAGAAAAAAAAAATAAAGGTATATATACCTGTCCACGCTCCTTGATGTCCTGCTAGCTACAGACTGCTACAGTGTCTGAAGTGAAAGGCCGCTCAGCAAATTACTGGCTGTGGCACTGTCCCGGTGATTGGTTGAGCGGCTTATCACGTCAGACACTGCTGTTAAAACAAGAAACCGACAGGGAAAAACTAGTAAAAACCAACAATTTGATGCTGAAAATTAGAGATGAGCGAATTTACAGTAATATGAAGTGAACCTCTTCGTAATCTCTGCAATCCGCTCATCAGCCGGCTGCCTTTTAACTCACTGCCGCTCCTCCCCGGGTGCTGGGAAAAGCTGGATCCAGTCCTGGGAAACTGGGAGATGTTTCCCAGGACTGGATCCAGCTTTTCCCAGCACTTGAGGAGGAGCGGCACAAAGAAGCAGTCAGTTATGGCAGCAGGCTGATAAGCGGATTGCAGAGATAACGGAGCGCTTTGCTGTATTATTACTGTAAATTTGCTCATCTCTAATGTAAACACATCAGGGCCATAAGCCACAGAAAATAAGGCCTCATTCACACGTTCAGTAATTTTTCTGGACCGCAAAACCTCCTGCTATTTTTACTCTGTAGTCTGTATAAATTCATCCATATTTGCATCCGTAATTGCATCCTTTTCGGTTTCCGTAAAATGTGAATAGTACTAGTTTGCATATATTTGATCTGTGTTTTTTTACGGACGTCACGGATGTGACATCCGTGACGTCCGTAAAAAAACCCCGGATCCCATAGACTTCTATTGGTAATCTGTACCACAATCACAATCCGCACTAGAGCATGTCCTTTTTTTTTTTTGACGGAACAGATAACGGATTAAAATTAACACAGACTGTGTGAATAGCTGAATAGAAATCAATGTGCTCTAAGCTGAACCGTGATTACGGATCTGGAAAAACGGACAACTTTACTGAACGTGTGAATAAGGCCTAAGCATTTCCCTTGTAGCTTAAAGGGAACCTGTGACCCCGCTAGAGCACCTTATACGTACCTGATCGCGCCGGGTCCCGCTTCTTGAGACGGTCCGGTGACGCGCTCCTGAGATGAGTCCAGCGCTCATAGAGAATAACGGAGCATCAGACTCACCAGTCATTCTCTATGAGAGTTGGACTCATCTCAGGAGCGCGCGCCGGGCTTCGGGCGCTGACATCTCCGTCACCCGACCGTCTCAAGAAGCGGTCAGGTACGTATAAGGTGCTCTAGCGGGGGGTCGGGAGTCTGTCATCCCGGCACGGGGGGTGACAGGTCCTCTTTAAGGGTGCATCTACTGCATCTTCATTGTAATGTGTTGGGGCACCCACAGTTCACATTATTCATTCAATCTGAAAAAGCTCATAAAAGTATCAAGTTCCAACTACTTATAGACATCTTTGGAAAGAGGAGGTTGGAAAAGATAAGGAAAGACAGATGCAGAGAGAGACAAACACACAGGCAGGGCTAGAGTTGTGGTGTTATTCCACATCCCAGGGCTTGATTCCCAGCTTAGACTGCTTAGTATTACTTTATAATGTCCTCCATGATGCTGCTGCTTTCTATTGTGTTCTCAGAGCTATAGAGCAGCAGAATGTCCTCTCCTGCGCATGTGTAGTGTACGGGAGCCATTGTAGCAACTAATCTCTCCACTAGCTCCAGCAGGTCAAATGCTCAGCCACCACTGTCTACAAGATTTCCAAACAAAGCTCTGTTCTGCACTCAGCGATGTTTGGACATCCAGTAGAAAATGAATAGAGCGGTGAGCATGTATGTGTGTTGTAAATTATATTCATCCTTGTGATCGGTGGGGGTTGCAATGGTCACAAAGCTTTGATCGATACACTAGTCTAAACTGGCTGATCACCAAGTGTAAAGTGGAAAATGATCACATAAAAATCCATAAGCACATTACTGCTTTGGCAGACGGTAGTCTACCATCCGCCATTATGGACAATAGTTTGTGTATAACGTTCAGCTATATTCTCTTTATTAGGGTTAACTAAATGTTCGTTGTTTTAGCTAAAAAGCTAAAAGATGGTAAGAAAAAAGCATACCAGAAAGAAGCAGGATGTGGTTAGGCAACTCTCCTACTTTACACAAAGGGATCCCCTGGTTTGTGGCACACGGCACACATACATTCTACACAACCAACACTGAACAAAATACAAAGTTTTTAATGGAGAATTCATATGTGGCTTATTTGCTGCACTTAAAGGGGAACTATCAGCAGGTTAGACGAATTTAACCTGCTGATACAACTGAAATCGAAAGTTTACATACACTTTATAAAAAGACACATATGCATGTTTTTCTCACGATTGCACATGCAATCAGAATAAATCTTTCCTGATTTAGGTAAATTAGGATTACCTAAATTATTTATATTTGCCCAATGCCAGAATAATGAGAGAGCATGAAGTTTTTAGGCTTTTTTGATACTTTCTGCAAAGTCAAAAGTTTACATACAATTCATTAGTATTTGGTACCACTGCCTTAAACTGTATGACTTAAATCAATTGTTTAGGATATCCTTCCGCAAACTTCTCCCAAAAGTTGATGGGATTTTGTGGCCATTCTTCCTGACAAAACAGGTGTAACATCGCCATGTTTGTAGACCGCTTCTTCAGCTTTCAGGCAGTCAGGTGATTAATGGACATATTTAGCCGTGACTCTCTGTACTGGCCGGGACTTTATGTGTTTATTCTGTTTTTTTTCAACCAGCTCAAGACTAAAAAGCTTCAGGAGACTGGACCTGGATACAAGTAAGTATAGCTTTGTTTTTCAGCATGATAGGGACAAAACAAAAAAGTAATGCAAATTACTAACATGCTTTATATCACATCTACTGCTGATTTCTGGGCAAGCACACTTGCTTTAGAAGATCAACAGTACTCTCCAAATCCACTCATAGGACTTTACCCTTAAAAAGGAAACATACTCATGAAAAAGCTGCAAGACGTAACAGATGTAACCTTCACGAGCAGAGTGTCGTCCTTGGCATTCACTTGTCTACTGTTCCCACTTAATAGCAGGACTTGTGTGATTCACATACATGATAAATTATCATGATAATACTGACATTTCTGCTATATAAGATATAAAACTAGAGAATGAGAACCCTGAAAGAAGTTGCCCTGAGCCTGAGCACATCTAGTGTTTCCTCTTTGGCTTCTTTATATATACCTTAATGGGGTATTCCAGGAAAAGTATCCTGTGGATAGGGGAAAAGTAGGAGATCATGGGGGGGTCTGACCCCTGAACTCCCCGGTGATCTCCGTATTGGACCCCGTCGACTCTATTATGAGTAGAGCCCCAGGTCAGCACCTGTGACCCGTGGCTCAATTCATTCCTATGGAGCGACGGAAAGAGCCACTCGGCTCTCTGCTCTTTCCGATGCTCCATAGGAATGAATAGAGCCGTGGGTAGCATGCCGATCAGAGGCTCTATTTATAAGAGCCAGTGGGGTCCGATACAGAGATCACCGGGGGGTTCAGGAGTCGGACCCCCCCATGATCTCCTACTTTTCATTTTCCTGGAATACCCCTTTAAAGGGGTATTCCGGCAAAAATCTTTTTCTTTAAAAACAACTGGTTTGGGAAAGTTATGTAGATTTGTAATTTACTTCTATTTAAAAATCCCCAGTCTTTCCATACTTATCAGCTGCTGTATGTCCTGCAGGAAAAGTTGCTTTCTTTCCATTCTGACACAGTGCTTTCTGCTGACATCTCTGTCCGAGACAGGAACTGTCCAGGGCAGGAGCAAATCCCCATAGAAAACCTCTCCTGCTCTGGACAGTTCCTGTCTCGGACAGAGATGGCAGCAGGGAGCACTGTGTCAGTCTGGAAAGAAAACAACATTTCCTGCAGGACATACAGCAGCTGGTAAGTATGGGAAGACTTGAGATTTTTAAATAGAAGTAAATTACAAATTTATATAACTTTCTGAAACCAGTAGATTTGAAAGAAAAAGATTTTCGATAGAGTAACCCTTTAAATGCCCAAGCGCTAGAGCACTTAGGAGTCCCATCCATTTTATCAGAAGTCCTCTGCATTGGCATACAGCACACAGACCATTTGCAGGGGAACATCACTAAGAGCTGAAGTATAAATGACACATACACAATCAGCAATTGTTTCGCCTATCCAGCCGTAATGGCCGTATGGGGGTAAAAGCTGCAAACATGCCGTATGCAATACAGAACAGGATAATGTATTTCATGATACTGCTTCTTCAGAATTGTGGACCTTAGCAATAAAGCAGACTTATGACCTCTTTGTCACACTATTGTGCATGAACGTATTCTGGAGTGTACACTACTCTTCTTCACGTAGAGAAGAAGAATCAAAGAAAAAAACAGGTGTATCCTTTCTTCACATCCTGTTTGTACCACAACTGCAGCTGGTATAAGGGTTATAAAGTAACAGAGGTACGCTAGAGAATTGCGTCCAGGCTTCTGTTTACTCTCCAAGCCAAGGACTCTCTAAATGTCAAGACCTAAAGCACAGGCTGCATCATTAAAGGGAACCTATCTCTAGCTTCAGGCAGCATGAAGCACTGACAGATGTCCCTTACACGGTGATATGTAATGCACTCTGTACTACTGGGCCATTTCAGTCATTATAGATGTAATTGCGGCCTCGAATGGGCCTCCAAACCAATTATCAGCCGTATTTAGCAGATTATCAGCTATTACAACCGATAATCACTTTGTGTAATAGAAGGCAATGATCAGCCGACATGAACAATGTCGGGTGATCATTGTCTGTTGTTGTCTTACAACGTGTTGAAAGATAAACAACTAAGATCTGCTGCCGTCGCAGACCGCCGCTATCTCCTATGCAGAAGAAGAGCCCGTGGAGCCTCATTGAAGAGTCTTAAAACACAGGACTATCCAGATATCCCTCCGGGAAGGACCCAGCCAAGGGGTGGTTCCTGTAAGTATACTACCAAAACCACCATATTAAGTGGCCCTTAAAGTCAATGTAATGACAAGGGTAAAACCAAGGCCAGGTATCCATCCACTGACAGCTGTTTTGGGGTGTTGCCCCTCATCAGTGTGGAGCAAGATTCTGGCTAGGTGGGAGCAATGCCTAGTAAAGCCATAAGAGAAATAGATCGCTGATCTCAGGGAGACCAGCCAAACGATAACACTGCCAGCTGCTAGTGAAAGCAGTCAAACCAGTGAAATCCTAGGTGCATTGCCCCCTGGGAAACATGAATATGCAAAAGAAGAGCCCGTGGAGCCTCATTAAACAGTCTCGAAACACAGGACTAGCCAGATCTCCTATGGGCTCCCTGGACGATCTAAAGATTTCCAGGGAGCCCCCCCCCCCCCTGTAGCTCCCCGCCCTGCACACTTACCTGTTCGCTATTACACGCGCCAGCAGCACACGCTTGCTTGCTCCAGAAAAGCCCCCCCCCCTGTAATAGGGGCTTGACAGATCTTGGCCCCTCAGCATAAAGGGGGATAACCCTCTGGGGACTGCCCTCCAGATTCGGAGCCCCACTCCTGGCCCAAATTCTATGCATACTCTGAGACATAAAAAAATCATTGTTGACAACAAACTCACAGGTCCCAATTCTTAACCTCATCCCTAAAATATAATTTTTATTATGCTGTTTAAAAAAAAGGACAGTGTTGAGCTTAGAAACACAACTGCTGTGTGATTGAAAATGCAGTAAGTTGCTGGAGACCTATGTGCGAACTTCCAATATAATACTTTATAAGGCTCCATTCATACGAAGTAAAACTGGCGAAATTCCGCGGTGGAGAATCCCGCCAGCCTCCGTGTCATACTGGGAGGTTTCTTCGCCTCCTCCCTCCATGCAAAAGACGGGCATGTCCATTCTTCAGCGCGGAGAGAGGAGGCGCGCAAGCCTCCAATAGACTCCCAGTATGAGAGGAGGCTGGGGGGATTCCACCAGGCTACAGGCCACCAGGCTACTGTCTAGGCTATGGTTAGCCTAGACAGTATGGCGGCTCAGTGGCCAGCCTTGCAATGCTGGAGCCAGGGTTTAAATACCACCAAGAGCAAATGAATCATCTGGTGCTAAAACCATCAATGAAGCCAATATTGGTTACATTGTATTCTAGTGTCTTATTCTTTTCCCTATACTGAATTGTACACAGTTGTGTTCACAGTCACAGTGAGGAAGCAACTAAATAGCATGCCTCTTGGTCACTCTCTATGAATATTTTATTGTCAGGGGGCCACGCTCACAAAAAAGAGACAATGGCAAAAGCATAAATTTCCCTTTAATGTATATGTGTATAGCAAACCTAAGTGAGTTAGGGCCCTATTACACTAACAGATTATCTGACAGATTTTTTTGAACCAAAGTCAGGAATGGACTATAAACAGGGAACGGGTCATAAAGCAGACAACCAAAATGACCAACAAGAAATCGTTGATTGTTTGATAGAACCTGGACCTATTTTCATGGTTGATCGTTCACAAATCGTTCAAACATCGTTCGGTGTAATAACACGTGGTAGTTTCCTGGTCTATCATCCAGGAAAGGATGAGTGCAAGAACGTCCGTAAGTAACGATCATCGTCCTGTTTAACAGGGTGAACGATTTAAGATCATTTGTCATAGCGGTCGTTTAAGACTGTTTATCGTTAATCGCCGAAAAATCGTCCCTTGTAACACCACCCATACTCACTATAGGACTGTAAAATATGAACTGAGTGTAGTAGAAGTCAAGCATCCACACTGCTGCTCTAGTCACAAGGATACCTCAGTCTACTACATGACAATACAGAAAGCTATCCTAATCTTAGTGGGACCAATGGCAGATCTTTATTATAGGAAAGTATTGGCCAAATAACATTAAATACCAAGTCCAGACAGGCAGGCAAGCAAAAGTTATACTTGCTGCCGATGACTTCAAAGGTTCTATTATGGCATATAAAGCCTAGGTGTACACAGTCATAAAAAGTCTAATATTGCTATTTACATCTAGTTACAGATACAAAAGAAAAGCTGAAAAGGTCTTGATAGTGCATTCCTCCAGTACAAAGTACGTGACCACATCGGGTTTCTAAAACAGTGTATGAAGGTTTGCAGGCAGTCAGGACGTTCTCTGCCAAGTTCTGTGTAATCGGACCCAGCCTCTTGGGAGGTAGGTAATGTCAACAGAGCTTATGACATTGTTATCTGCACGGGGCGTTGTATTTACCTTTGGAAAATGCCACATCCTTCAGCAATCACCCTCTTAGCCACCTTAAGGATAAAACTACAGTCAGCTAAAGTCCTATACAAAAAAGTCCAATATCACACATTTGACACATACTTTCACGGTTTCTCATTTGTGACACCATTTGTCCTTTAACAGTAAGTAGTCACTGAAGAAAATTTCCACAACCATCCGAACCGAAACTTACAGGGAAAGCTGCACAAATCCGCACAAAACTGTGTCCATTTTTATGTATTTTGGCCAACCACCAGGGATTGTCCTGCGCATTTTCCAGGCAAAATCCATCTTGATGGGGATGCTTATGGAGTTCATTGCAGGTTATGACTCTGGATTGACTAGTTCTGGATACAATTCTTCATTAAAAACTACATTTTGTGTGCTCAGCTCTCTTTCTATAGCCTGTGTGAGCTGTCCTCCAAGGTTCCTCTCCCTCCGTTCACTCTTTGAGCTGGTGTGTAATTTACCCCACCTCCCTGCTGTTTATACCTGACAGAGCAGAGAATCTGTCTGATGGACTTGTCTTTTTTCTAAGTGGGAGCTAAATGGTAAAACACTTCTACTCACCTGCTCTGATCCCTCATTGCTATCTATCCGATGATGCCTGGTTGCTCAGCAGTTCTTGATTTGGGTCAGCTTAGAGCTTACAGCGGGCACATGGAATTTACGTAGAGGCTTTTGCTTACACATATATTCTGCATGCCTGTGCACCACCGGGGAGATTTTTAAGATCGGTGCAGGAAATGCAGTTTTTAATAACCCCCTCCGGCCTTGGGTCCAGACAGAATCAGTAACTACTGGTCATTGTCAGTACCGCAGGAGATGTCTTGTTTTATTTAACCGAGCCTGAAAACATTAAAGGGGTTTTCCTATCTGAGCTTGTTATCCCTACTACCATCTACCACAACCTGCACTCCTATTTATTTTAGATGGGGCCACGGAAGTTCAACATTAAAAAGTGTTTGGTGCCCCTATAGAGAATGAGTGCAGGCCATCTGGCCGTGCAGGCATGCTGAGCATTAAATTTACTTTGGGGTGATTGTGTTTCCATCCTCGGGATCGCTGGGGATTTGACCCCAGAACTCCTAGCAGATAGGGGATAAGTTGGAACTCCTAGCAGATAGGGGATAACAAGGTCACATTAACCTAACCTTAGCCCTTTAAGAAGTACAGAAAAAAAAAGAAAACTAAAAACATCCATCTTCATCAGAATAGGTGAACAGTAAAGGTCTATTACAAGCTTACCAAGCCAGGTTTTTAAAGGTTTCCTGCACTAGAGTTCTGAGATTTCACATAGGTAAATTATCGCTGACATGCACAACCGGTCATGTGCCATCCGGCCATCTATAAGGATTTCTTTAACTGGATCCCATGAATATTTTATCTGCTTGCATATAGTGAGAGTAGCAAACATCCACAGATCTAAATGACTTGACTCGCAAATGCGTCTGTACGCTGCACTATCCTGCAATAAAGTCAATGTCATTCAGCGACTTGACTTCTGAGAATCGATGAAACTTCATTGCAGGACACTGTGAACAGTAATGGGCTGATCTACAATGGTCATTATATGAAATTATTCTGAAATGGTTTTATGATAATATTTTATCTTTAGTCCTTAAAGATATTCAGTAACAGAGATATTTACATAGATTTACATAGTTTTAAAGGAACGATTGACTCTTAAGATGAATAATAAATGGTAAACAGAATAACCATATCAGAACTGCTCTCCGTCTGGAGGATTATCTCCATATTCCTAAACAGTCTAGTATAGACCTTGCAGAGATCGCAGGGGTAATCTAACAAAGCTAATCCTTGTTTGTCCATAGGAAGCAAGCATTTTTGTCATCTAGTGCCCCTATATATTAAGCTGCCAAAAATACTAATGTATATCAACATCTTAAAAAGGTATTCCTAACTCACTAAGATGGGCCCCAGGACCCTTCCAACCTGCTTTCAGCTACCTAAGGTGGTTAAGAAGCTAAAAACAGCCAAGTCTGGTTGTAGCTCCCCAATGCTCTCCGGTAGCACCTAGCAGACTGCAGGGGGCCCAGTGGATCTCTTATTGAGATAGGAATACCCCTTTAGGGTATGTTCACACTGAGTAAAAGAGGCGGAGTTCCGCAGTGGAGCCCCCACCTGCCTCAGTGTGTCAATGGGATTCCTCCGCTCTCTGCTCAAAGAATCGACATGTTAATTCTTTGAGCGGAGAAAAGCGGAGAGCAGAGGTGTGCGAGGCATGGTATTGACACACTGGTCTTGTTTTTCTAACCTGTTCTCTCCAAGGTAAGATACGTCAGGCCATTCAGTGTAGCACTGCATGTTGGTCATTTACACCATGGCTAACCATAACATGCATAGACAGATTTGGTCCAACAGAGAGACTCTACATTCTGGTTCATAGGCATAAAGACAGTAAAAACAAGCAAACGAGCAAATATGGTAGTGCTATTGTAATAATAAATAGAAATACAAATATACAGTAATAACGATGTGAATCGCTTCATTAGCTCTGCGGTCAGCTTATCAGTCAGCTGCCTTTTAAAGTGACTCTACCCACAATCTGCCCACCCCAAATCACTTGTACCTTCGGATAGCTGCTTTAAATCCCAGATCTGTCCTGGGGTCCGTTCTGCAGGTGATGCAGATATTGTCCTTAAAAACAACTTTTAAGCTGGCAGCCCTGTGCCCAACGGCCAGGGCTTAGATTGTGTATGCATTAGGCTGGCATATCCTCTCTGTCCCTCCTCCCCCTCCTCCTCCTCATCATTAGTAATAATCCACGCAGATTGTCTCCTATTCATCAGCTGTGTGAACACTGCAAATGGGCTGGATCATTAAGGCACCTGTGTAGTGTTCACTGCAGAGGAATAGCAAAAATATTGCCATGGGCATTCCTAATGATTTGGAGGGTGGGGAGATGGGACGGAGGAGTGGTGCAAGGTTAGGGTACAGATACTCTAGGCCATGGCAGTTTGACACAGGGCTGCAAGTTTAAAAGTTGTTTTTTAGGACAATAACTGCATCACCTGCCGAACAGACCCCAGGATAGATATTGGATTAAAAGCAGCTATCCAAAGGTACAAGTGGTTTGGATAAGGATAAGCCTGCAGTTTGCTAGTTTATGTTATAAATGGAACAATCCAGACAGTCACTGTACCTTGTCTTCATTCCAGTCTGAACTGTGGAATATGTCTATCAGATTCTCTTCCATGACTGATCTGTGGTAAACACGTATGAACTTATGAGGACGCATGTGGGATGGATTCTGAGATAGTAGAACACCCTACCACCCAACTAATTATGGTGGAGGTTTGGATATCAATGACCAGAAGTACAATGGAGAAATACTGACGATCAGTTACGTCGATTGTGAAAAGTCTATTGCACCACTTATAATAAATGCTCATTTGCAATTATTCAAACCCATGTAAATCAATTTATTGTGAAAACTGTACCGACGAGAAACAGAAGTGTCGTTCACCACACAGCAGTTATACTCCCTACTAGGGTCCAACAAACTAGGTGCAACTCCTTCCAGCGGACACTCCTCAACCAAGACGGAAAAGTGGTGGAATGATGGAAATCACAGGATCAATAGATATGGTACTGATGTGCAAGTGATTAAAAAAAATGAGGAAAAATATGAATACATGCACTTACACGCCATCAATGGGGCTATCAATGGTTCTGCCATACTGAATGCTCTTGGGCACATAAATCATCAATATCCTCAGCTGGAAGCTCCCTTTGCAATTGCTGAATAATGACGTCTCAGATGTTCTGGATGGGAGACAAACTGGGAGACACTGCAGGCCGTGGTACCAGACTAGAGGCGTCTACGCAGGGCCGATTCTAGCTTTTCTGCCGCCTGAGGCGAGAAACGACAAAGCGCCCCCCCCCCCCCCCACTTGAATGAGCTGACAAATTGCATTTCAGCATTATATCCCTGTTCCCCTACATTCCCCCTACAAGATTATCATGCTCCCTGCCCTCCTCACATTCCCTGTAATAACACCATGCCCATAGTGCCCCTCACATTCCCTGTAATATTACCATGCGCATAGTGCCCCTCACATTCCCTGTAATATCACCATGCCCATAGTGCACCTCACATTCCCTGTAATATCACCATGCCCATAGTGCCCCTCACATCCCCCATACAAGATTATCATGCCCCCTGCCCTCCTTACATTCCCTGTAATATTACCATGCACATAGTGCCCCTTACATTCCCTGTAATATCACCATGCCCATAGTGCCCCTCACATCCCCCATACAAGATTATCATGCCCCCTGCCCTCCTTACATTCCCTGTAATATTACCATGCGTATAGTGCCCCTCACATTCCCTGTAATATCACCATGCCCATAGTGCCCCTCACATTCCCTGTAATATCACCATACCCATAGTGCCCCTCACATTCCCTGTAATATCACCATGCCCATAGTGCCCCTCACATTCCCTGTAATATCACCATGCCCATAGTGCCCCTCACATTCCCTGTAATATCACCATGCCCATAGTGCCCCTCACATTCCCTGTAATATCACTATACCCATAGTGCCCCTCACATTCCCTGTAATATCACCATGCCCATAGTGCCCCTCACATCCCTATACAAGAACTCCAGCACTCCCAGGTCCCCCCATTCAACATGATTAATGCCTCAGCTGAGTATCCTATCCTGTGACCTGACAGCAGTCTAAACTGCAGGGACCTCAGAGCAATAGTCAGAGAGAGAAGATGGTGTGTATGGGACAGCACTATAGATAACAGTGTGCGCCCTGCAGTGACCAGATTTTTTAACTGTTTGAGCCACTATGGGCCCCCTGAGAGCTTCAAAACAAACAACAATCTACAACTGCTGACCTCTGACCTCAGGAGCCGGAGAAGAGCCATAAAACGGGCTGCTCTGTTAACTCTTTCAGTACTGCAGAATCTAGAGTATTACTGTGCATCACTTACATTCTGCAATACAGAGTATAATAACTCTGCATTATTGAAAGGGTTAACAGCAGGAGACACTATATCTGTGACTTATGTGATGTGACTACCTCCTCAGCGCTTCTCATGAGGCAACTGACAGGAAGCACGGCTGGGCACTGAGCCGTAACTAGTTGTAATGATAAGGACACAGGACGCTGATGCTGCCCCCCTCAAGGGCTGTGTTATCTGCCGCCTGAGGCAAAGACTTCACCTCGCCTCATGGCAGATACGGCCCTGGGTCTACGGTACATTGATACTGTACAATGGTATTCATGGCAATATGTAAAACTGGGACAATAACTTCTGATTCTTAACAGACCGTAGCCTCCTCTATGGGTCACAGTGGACAGCCACTAACAAGTAGCAGAAGATCCTGCTCTGGCAGAATCAGTCTGTCCATGTAATACATAGACAGCCATTTATTTGATTGGCCACATGTAATACTACATATATCCTACAGGGGTCGAAATGACAGTCAGATTACTGTAATGATATGGTGATGGTTCTTTTTTGGTGATCTGCCACCAGCATACTGTAATTCAGTGTATTCCCTCTAACAGCCATTACATACAGCACCAGGAGCAGACTTCAAGGTGGCATGTCAGAGTCTGTACAGGGTCTCCATCATAAAATTCTTTAAAGGGGTTGTCCAGCGAAAATCTTTTTCTTTCAAATCAACTGGTTTCAGAAAGTTATATAGATTTGTAATTTACTTCTATTTAAAAATCTCACATCTTCCCATACTTATCAGCCACTGTATGTCCTGCAGGAAATGTTGTTTTTTTCCAGTCTTAGGGCCCTATTCCATGGGACGATTTATCGTTCGGATAATGGTTAACGATAAACGATCTCAAACGACTGCTATTGCGAACGACCTGAAATTGCGAACAATGATCGTTACTTTTGTAACGTCTTGTCGTCGCTATTGCGTTCGTCGCTACTGCAAACGACCGTACAACGTCTTATTACATGTGAACGAGCAACGATAAAAATAGGTCCAGGTCTCATTAAGCGATCAACGATTTCTCGTTCGTCATTTAATAGTTAACTGCTATTCAACCGAACGATTATCGCTGCATTCCAAACGCTTTAACGACTGTCCGAACGATAATCGTCCCGTGGAATAGGGCCCTTACACAGTGCTCTCTGCTGCCACCTCTGTCCGAGACAATAACTGTGCAGAGTAGTAGCAAATCCCCATAGAAAACCTTTTCTGCTCTGGACAGTTCCTGACATGGACAGAGGTGGCAGCAGAGAGCACTGTGTCAGACTGAAAAGAAATGAAAAGAACATATACTTATTACGCCATCTACCCTTGGATGATTCCTGGCTGCACCGCTGTGTGCAAATGTGTATACTCCTGCGCTTACCGTATTCTGGTGTGGATTTGACCCTTGGTCCTGTAGTCGCCTGATTACACATCTGCAGACTGAAAAGAAAACATTTCCTACAGGACAAACAGCAGCTGATAAGTATGGGAAGACTTGAGATTTTTAAATGGAAGAAAATTACAAATCTATATAACTTTTTGAAACCAGTTGATTTTAGCTGGACAACCCCAGACAAAAAGCAGCATTCAGTCTGGCTTATGTCTGGTTATAAACCAGTGAAATGATGGACACCAGACGGAAAGCCAGTTGACCTCAATGGGGTCCATCATGCTCTATTAGTACCTGTTAAGCATTGGACCGGCTAGCTCTGTTATCTGCTGCTAAATGAAATCTTCTGCAGAGACCCTGAAAAGAGCCTCCAACACCGATGTGACCCTTGTCTGACCCCCACTCTGTATTCTTATAAAGAACCCTACACACAAGAGCTTCTCATTTATTTTCAACACTGATCACCAGTGAATTTCTTTACTTGACAAAGAAGCAACCTAAGCAGGAAAAGTTTTCACTTTGTTTATCAGTAAATTACAGTTCAGCAATATGTAAAAATAAGGGGCTCAATGAATGGAAACTGATTTGTTATTATGTATTTAGTCTCCTTCAACCAGTTCTGAGCTGCTGTTTTCTGCTGAAAACTGTATATAAGCCTTTCTCTCTGTCTCCTCCTCCATCCCTTTCAAGCTGGCTAATGTAAACAAGTCCCTATCTTTTTGTAACGCTGGATAACCTTTTTGATCACAGTGAGTTCATCAGCAACTTGACCTCAGAATAACTCTCCCAGCATTACAATGAAGCTACAAAGTTGCAGATAAAGCCTGCCATGTACTTATTTTCATCACCCGTCTAGGGAGAAAGAGGGGAGGAGGGGGAGATGGAGAGAAAAGTTCAAATACAGTTTTTTGTGTCTTCAGCAGAAAGCAGCAGCTCAGAACTGGGGGAAGGAGACTGAAAAGGTAAAGTATGGACGGAATTGTTAGTGTCACCATGGGCAGCAACATATGAAAAGTTATGTTTTTGTTCTTTGTTAAAGAAGTCCGGCGAACATTTTTATCAATGCATTGTATTACCCCCCAAAAGTTATACAAATCACCAATATACACTTATCATAGGAAAAGCTTATAAAGGGCTTTTTTCCCTGCACTTACTACTGCATCACGGCTTCACTTTCCGGATAACATGGTGATGTCACTTCCTGGATAATGTGGTGATGTCACTTCCTGGATAATGTGATGATGTCACTTCCTGGATAACATGGTGATGTCACTTCCTGGATAATATGGTGATGTCACGACCCGACTCCCAGAGCTGTGTGGGCTGTGGCTGCTGGAGAGGATGATAGCAGGGGGATGCTCAGTGTCCCCCCAGTGCCCTGTGTCCCTCAGTGTCCCCCTGCCATCATCCTCTCCAGCAGCCACAGCCCGCACAGCTCTGGGAGTGGGGTCGTGACATCACCATATTATCCAGGAAGTGACATCACCATGTTATCCAGGAAGTGACATCACCATGTTATCCAGGAAGTGAAGCCTTGATGCAGTAGTAAGTGCAGGGAAAAAGCACTTTATAAGCATTTCCCGTAATAAGTGTATATTGGGGATTTGTATGACTTTTGTGGTGCAATACAATACTTTAATAAAAATTTTCGCTGGACTTCTCCTTTAATAAAATCCCCATAAAAGTATATCTGCTAGATGTTTTATACCAGGCCATCCCTTTAAGTACTGTTTTAATTCAATGCATAACATATAAAATAGATATTTTAACAATTCTTTAGATTTTCACTTTTTTTTTTAAATAAACCAGTTGAAGTGTTGGCGCTGAGCACTTAGATATTTAGCAAGCGGCCTATTTTCAATGTACACAAACTGCTCAAGTATGGAAAACAAAATCTTCAAGCATGATGCGTCATGGATCAGCGCACCGTAACAAGCCTGGATCCTGGAATATGCCTGTAGTGATGTGCAGACAACTGAGAGCACGTCCCTCGCTGCTAAGCTCTCCGTACCCATTAGCCAAATGCCACCAGTCACCCACAATAGATCATATGAGTGCACCAGTGCATGAACCAAAACTGAACGGGAATAATACTCAGCAGGACTCTAAACACAGCCATTGTTCCAGAATAGATTTCATTAAGCATGATCTGGCCTTTCATTTATAAAGATGTTCATACACATAGCGTGAACCTCATTCATACTCGCCAACCTGCTTGTTTTACAGTCTTTACACCTTACCCTTCTACTTCTCTGCACAGTGAGTGGCCAGCAGTCAGGAAAACGCTGAAGAAACCAGGTTGATGAGTTGGATAAGATGTGCTCCTTCTGTAATCTGGTGGTATTAAAAAAGTTCAATCTCGGCACTCACCATAATGCTTCATATTTTTTTTTTCATAGGCTATGTTCACACTGCGTACGAGTCCGGCCGCCTTTCGTACGCCGCCGTACATGTGCGGCTGAAACTACGGGCATGGGAAAAATAGACATGCGGCCGGATGCGTACGAACCGCGAACATACGCCCGTAGTACAGTTATGCTTCCCTAGCTTGTTTCGAAGCAATCTGAGGCAGGTCATTTACTTGGAAATCTTCGCCCAGCCCCGTAAACCACACAGAACGTTTTGGATCGAAAAATCAAGTTCAATTTGGCAGAAATAAGTACTCCGTACGGGACCGCATGGAAATCCACGGCCGTGAGTTTCAACATTTCCGTCCTCAAACAATGGTCTTGTTCATTTTTCACAGCGCCGTATACGATCCGGCCATAAGCTCATACGTAGTGTGCACTGTGCGGGCGTATATCATATACTTTCCAGCGTACACATTAACCTCAAAACTATGGGCGAATATTCGCGGTTCGCACTACGGCCGGAAACATACGTAGTGTGAACATAGCCTAACTGTGGAAAAAAGTCCATTACAAAATACAGCGGAAACAGGACGTTTCGGCATCAAGCCTTCCTAGACTGTGACGCTTGACGCCGAAATGTCCTGTTGGCGCTGTATTTTGTAATGGACTTTTTTTTTTTTCCACAATAAAAATTATGAAGCATTATGGTGAGTGCTGGGATGCTGGGAGCTCCCAGCCGTATTTTACATTGTGGGCTATGGCTAATTGGAGTGTGGGCACAGCCCAATATGCCTGCATTACAAATAAAGTGATGTTTACCCAGCCAGGTGAACATCACAGACAGTGGCTGTTTTGCCATGTGTGAACGTGGCCTAAACGTTCATGCTAGTGCGGCGGTCAGTACACTTAAGAAAACCTTTAAACTGTTTAGGAGCTTTCCACATCATAATCAATCACAATGCTGGGAGCTTCCGGGTCCAGTCCACAGAACACCATCCGTATACGGACAGAATTCGACAGATGCGTGAATGACCCCTAAGGCTAGGTTCACGCTATGTAAAAATGATGCAAATGCGAGCGACGCCAGTTATTTAAGGTGTGTGGGGGCCTTAAGGAGAATTTCAAGGGTGCTCACTGGGGACAACTTGCATGACACCTTGTATTGCACGACAACCTATATCAGTTTTAGGTCAGGGGATCCTCATAAACATAGTGATTCTTTAAACCCAGCAGGTAGCTGGTTTGTTATAAAGTTTTTTGGTTCTTTTTTTTTCCTATGCTGATGTTCAGGAGAAAATAAAAAAAAAAATTTTCTTCAATGCTCAGTCTCTATGACAAAAGTAGAATAATTGTAGTTACAGTACAAGTCCTTGCAATAAATACTGTAAAAAACTGGATTCCCAGACTCGCTTTACATTACAAGCTGTGAACCATTATGTGAATGAAAAGACGCTTAATGGGAAATCAAAGTTATTAACAGAAACTCTTACCAGCATTGTCCTACATAAGAGGAAATAACATCTGTGCACAACACATCAAGAGAATAAAGTCTCCAGCGTTGTTCTGGAGTCGCCAAGTTTCATTTGCTGCTGACAACTAGTCATGTCCAAAGCAGCCCAATATCTCACATTAGGGCTGGGTTCACACAGGGTATTTTGGTCAGTATTTGGAGCCCATTCTAGAGGATATTTGTTGCCAAAACTTTCCACTATAGTTGTTTCCTTTGTAAGTACCACTCCTGGTTTTGTTAAAAAAAAATTAATAAAAAAGATACTGACCAAACACTGACTCGAATATTACGTGAGAACCCAGCCTTAAGCCACATTCACACACATTATGGATGTGCAGCAGTCTGCAATTGCACAGGCCCATTATAGATGATAGGTGATCGATGCCGAGCTTTCCGTGTTCTCTATGGAGAGGGGTAGGGTAATGCTGCGTTTACACGTAACGATAATTGGCCCGATCGTACGATTAACGATGTCGGAGTAACGTTTTTTTTTTCATAACGAGCAGCGTTTAGACGGTACGATATATCGTACGGAAAATTCGTTGTGAACGCTTAAGCCTATCTCACACATAGGTTAAATCGGCGAACGACTGTTTACACGGAACGATTTGGGAATTTTTTGCGAACGACAAACGACGATTTGATAACATGTTGAAAGATCAAAATGCGCGATGTGTCGTTCGTCGTATGATCGTTCGCTGCGTTTACACGTACGATTATCGTTCGAATTCGATCGTTATCGCGCAAATTTGTACGATAATCGTTACGTGTAAACGCACTATAAGCCGCAGCCAGACAACTATGTTGGTAGCTTAGCTTTCCAAGAACAAAGGGGTTGGGGTAGTGATTGTCCCCCTATGCCCCACACACTGTACACCGACAAGAATATAAAGTGTTTAAGGGACCTTTAGCTTAGTTTTATGTTTAGCAGTAAGCGTGAAAAATGTCAGAATTATTTCCATTTTCAACATTAAAATACCGATATTAAAATTAAAAATCTGAAGAAAAACCACCAAAATCCTAAAAAATATAGGTAATGTTGTGATGACACATTCCCTTTAAAGGTGAACTCCAACAAAAATGTTTTTCTTTCAAATGAACTGGTGTGAGAAATTTATATATATACTTATCAGCTGCTGTATGGCCTGCAGGAAGTGGTGTATTCTTTCCAGTGTGAAACCGTGCTCTCTGCTGCCACCTTTGTCCATGTCAGGAACTGTCCAGAGTAGGAGAGGTTTTCTATGGGGATTTGCTGCTGCTCTGGACAGTTCCTGACATAGACAGAGGTGGCAGCAGAGAGCACTGTGTCAGACTGGAAAGAATACACAACTTCCTGCAGGACATACAGCAGCTGATAAAAAACGGAAACCTTGAGATTTTTCAATAGAAGTAATTTATGAATCTGTATAATTTAGTGACACCATTTGAAAGGGGGAAAACAATTGCCAAGTTAACTTTAAATTATGACTGCAGCTAAATAGTTTGTTATGTTATGCTACACTACAGAGCAACCCCAAGCGGCGTATTGATCTGGGTAAACTATGTGAGAAACCTATTGTAATATTATTGTAGACACACAAATGGGTTTCAGATCAATACATCTAAAAGCGATAACATAAACTTTCTAACAGCAAAACAAACATGTTTCCTCAGGCACAGTCTCGCTCCGCAGCTCCGGCACTTGTTTCTGCATACCTACCTAATACTAAGTAAACTCTATGGGAAAACATACAGACAATGCTGCCGGCTGTACAGCACAGGTCTGCTATGCCCTGCCCTGAAGTACAATGAAGGGCAGCAACCTGCGGCTCGGCTGGACTACACCTTCACAGGATCACTGTGTCTCCTAGTACAATGTTTGTTTCCGGCACATGGCTGTTATGTAATGCTATTTCATCAGACCACAAGACTGAGCAAGGCGGAGAAATTAGGAAACTCCTCTGGTTAAGAAAGTAGACGCTGCACTCACATTTTATTTTGGACAGTCTTCCTAACGCTTACCAACCTGTTTAAGGCTCTGTTCACACAACCCACTATTTTTGAAAAGAACGTCCACTGTTTTCTATTAAAACAACAGCCGTTCTTTTTATACTGCAATGATATGTATTGAAGTCAATGGAACAACGACCCTTGTTTTCACACAATGCATTGAACAGCGGCCGTTGTGTGGCACGTTGTGTGAAAACATCGGCCATTGTTCCGTTGACTCCAATACATATAGCAGTATGTTTTATTAGAAAAAAAAAATGGCCGTTCTTTTCAAAAATAGTACGTTGTGTGAACGTAGCCTTATAGTCCACTCTGAGGCCATGTTCACACACACTGTATTTTTTTCATTAGACAACGTCAATTGTTGCAGGTTGCAACAATGGCCTGCGAACGATTGCATTGCAGCCTATGACAGCGGAACGATTGCATTGCAGCCTATGGAACCTGCGCCAAAATGTATACACTGTATACACTACGGCCGTGTTTCTCAGCAGCCACACAAAATAAATGACAGGTCTATTTTGTGCGGTCGTACAAGATAGCCTGTGCTTGCAGTGTAAAGTACGGCTCCCGGTCATACTTTAAATTGTGGGCTATAGCAAATTGGAGTCGGCTGGGTGAACATCTAAGACATTGGCCGTTGTTTGACCTGTCTGGGTCAAACAACGACCGATGTTCCTACAATGTGTGAACATGGCCTATAAAAGCAAGAGTCAGCGTCAGAATGTTCATTTGGCCGACAGCTATCTCTCGCAAAACCCCCATATACATGTACCCCTTCACTGTGGGTGCAATGTACATTGAATGTGCATCTACAGAAGGGGTAGAAGACCTTGGCTCTCCAGCTGTTGCAAAAGTACAACTCCCATCAGGCCTGGAGTTAAGCTTTGACTGTCCATGCATGATGGGGGTTGTAGTTTTGCAGCAGCTGGAGAGCCAAGGTCTTCTACCCCTTCTGTAGATGCACATTCAATGTACATTGCACCCACAGTGAAGGGGTAGTGTACATGTATATGGGGGTTTTGCGCTAATGGTGACAAAGCTTACTGAGGAAAGTGGAGACTTGTGTAGAAAGAAGTAACAAGAAGTAATGGCTCCTTGGACGGAGGCCAACAGGTGATAATGAATTGTACAAATTAAATACAAGTCACAAAGTCCTGACTCTTGTCCCATTTAAATAGATGAGAGATTTGTTCTCTCGGTGGATTTATTGTAGGATAATGGAAGTATTCGCAGGCCTGATGATAGAACGCTCAAGGACACAGTGAGTCACAAGGATCTTACTAGAAGCTGTAAACCTATAAAAGGAAATGTGGGAGCTTTAACTCTTCTGTATTACTTATATGAGAGCAGTTTCACCTCCTGGACTCCGATCTTCCCCAATGTCTAAGATCTGTCAAATGACTTTACTGTCCGGTGTATGGACACAATGGTATGAAGACATGTCCACTCTCCTATAATTCATGCTGTTTGATATATCAGGTGCATCTTTAGGCCATGTTCACACAACGTAATTTCCGTACTGATCACGGAAATTGTTGCAATGGCCGTGATTGGTACGGAACCTACGTTGTGCTGCAGGCCGAAGGAAACCCGGCCGGAGTGCATACACAGGGTATACACTCCACCTGGAATCCCTAGCGGCGTCGTAATAAACTGACATGTCAGTTTTTGCAGCCGCTATTCATTGAATGGCAGCCGCAGAAACACTGTCAGTGCACACTATGGAGCAGCCGCTCGCTCTATAGTGTGCAGTGGGGAGTTCTGATGCGGGCGCGCACAGATGCGCCTGCATCACAACTCATCTGGCCAGTACTGCAGTACCGGACAGGATGATCTTTTCTGAGACCGGCCATACTTAGTCTGAACATAGCCTTACACTGTGTTCACACATGGCGCTTATTTTGTGTTAAAGGGAACGATCACACAAAAAATGCTGTTACAGCTCTAAATACGTCCCTGTATGCCCCCCCCAGGATATATAAGTAAATGTTGTGAGCGTTACTAACTTATATGTCCTGGAAAACTACTTTGTAAAACTCACCCATCTAGTTATGTGGGTGTTCTGGAGTTCCTAAGTAGTCACGGCCGAGGGGAAATCGAGGGAACCGATTCTTGTAGCAACTCACAGCACAGATATGTATATATGCATGCTGTCAATTTGAAGGTCACAAGCAGCAGTGCATTCTTACATCCGTGCTGCTTGTGATCCCGCTGACCCGATCATCTGAAGATTGGGCGTTTTCCCTGTTCTCGGCTGATCGGTGTCACTTTTACATAGGCCGATTATCGGTCGCAGGAGGGTTTTCTAGCAGCAGAATGAGGCAGACATCGCCCTGTGTAATAAAGACAACGATCAACCACGGAACCGTTCATCAGCTGATCGTTGTCTTTTAACACGTTAAAAAATAATCAACCACTGGCCACACATGGCTCTGTGTTATAGTGATGTGCAGCCAACGCCTGATTAAAGGGTAAAAGAAAAAAAAAATAAAGATGTATACTTACCTGTCCATGCTCCCCCGTTGACCGCTTGGTCTCTGCATTCCCCACTGAATGCAGCCGCCTTTTACACTTTCTAACCTATTTCTGCAGTGTCTAATTCAGCTAGTGATTGGGTGAGCGGCCTGTCACTACAGAGATGGGTTATGAAGTAACCACGGCGGAATGCAGAAACAAGCCAGGAGGGCAACGGGAGAGCTTGGACAGGTAAGTATCAACTTTGTCCTTGCAACCCTTGCTGCACGATAATCTAAGAGGCTCTGTAAGCCATAGCTAATACACTGTGTTTACACGGAACATAGTTCTTGAAGGGGTTGTCTGGCAAAAAAAAATCTCCCCAAAAATGTCCAGGCTAAAAATAACTGTACTTACCTTCCTCACCTCCTGCAGCCTCCTATGTCACTGTGCCCTGTCTACCCTTTGCTTTTCCTGCTGCTTGCAGTCACTGACTGCAGAGGAGCCCTGAGCCCATCCACATCCCCATTCTCGATAAGAAATGCCCTATTCAGGATGAGCCACACCCGCTTAACAAGTGATGCCACAAAAAGTGTCTAAAATCTATCCAGAAATCAAATACAATGTAAGAAAAGTGACTACAGCCCCTATTACATGGGGCGTTATTGAGGAGCAGCAAGCGGGTGAGAGCCAGGGGGCCGCAGGGAGCTGCGTAGGAGGGGGGGGGGCTGCTTGGGTGATTGCTAGCCCACAGAGTGACGGCAGCAGATCACTGCTATCCTGGTCGTTTGTTATCGCTGGTTTTCCTAGTCAGCAAATCGTTGCCTTTTATTACACAAGACGATTATCGGTCATAACGTCCGATAATCGTTTTGTGTAATAGGGCCTTAAGGCACATAATAAACGTCATTCAGGTCATGTATGCCAGTTATTTTTGGCAACATTGTACCAGATAGGAACTCCACCTCTGCCTACACCCAACCTTCTCACAGTGGTTGACACTACTGTGTATGTAGATACCGAGCAGCCAGCCACCAATCCTTACTGAGAGAGGTGGGAATGTACAGGGAGGGTGCTCTGAGCATGAATACAGAAGGCAAACACTGAATTCACTATATTCTGATCAATCAAATCAATGAACCGTACAAAATGTTTTGTGGTGTTTTGGGTAGTAGGGAAGCAGATCTATCTTACACTGGGACCGTAGTCTGACAATGCATCAGCTTTAAAGTTCCCATACACTTTCTAATAGCTGTCGGACAAACGCTTATGTGTTGTCAATGAAGATAGAAGGCATAAACCACTGCCAGACTCCTCTGGCAGCAGCTAATTTCTCAAAGAACAAAGTGGTTGGGCAGAAATCCAATATGCCCGATCCTTCTTTCCCCTAACATCACCTGTCAGGAGGCCGCCATACACATTAAACAGTCTGCCGTTCCCATTAAACTTGGCGAGTTTGGTCGACTTTTGACTAATGTGTATGGGGACCTTTAGAGCCCGGCTAACTGGCAACTGTTGCTAGGATTTATTCCTTTCCAAACAATACGAGTAATGAAGTGTAAATGCGCAAAAAGATCAATCACAAATGATAAAACTTCTGTTAATACGACCGCCATGTAAGGACAGCTTAGCTTGTGCAATGTTTACAGGTTGTCTGACACGTATTCCATCAGAAGGCAGCGGGAGCTCGGATTATGTAACGTGAGGGAACATTTACATGAAGCTGTCTAGACACCTGCATTACCCGGCCGCACAGCTATTATCCTCTATGTCCCTCCATACCGAAGACACCGCGCATGCAGCACCCTCACAATCAGCTGGAAATCAATGGTGGCTGAAGACAGATCTGACCACCTCAAAACTAAGGGATTTCAGGGGACATTCTCTATGGAGTCACCGGAGACAGCCAAGTACAGTGCTCCATAGGAATGAACAGAGAGCAGTGGGTCACATGCCGCACCTACGTCTGTATTCATAACAAAGGAGCCGGGGGCTGATCTGGACATCAGCAAGGGATACAGAGTTCGGACGCCCCCCAAAAAAAAACCACTAAGCCCACTCAATCTCTTACTTGTCCCCTATCCTGTAGGGACAAGTTAGTTTTGGGTGGACAACCCCTTTACATGGGTAACATACCCTGCAAAAAGTTCAGGCAACCACCGACTGCTAGAACTAGCCGAAACAAGTGTGCACTAGGCGCATTCTCTCACAGCTCTGCCCACGCATCCGAGACAGACTCCTCAGTAGGGTCTTAACACCTAAATCCCTGCCAATTAAAACTTTTTTTTTTTTTTTTTTGTCTCTACGATATGGCAAAAGTTTTTGAAACTGAAAGTAAAATTCAAGGCAGCACTTCTTGAACTGTAAGAGTTAGAAAGAGTGATATAGGAGGAATCCCACCACGGAATCCTGGGGTGGAAAGGGCTTGCACACCTCCGTTTCCACCGCTCTCCGCTCAAAGAATTGACATGTCAATTCTTTGAGCGGAGAGCAACGAGGGCGGAGGCGCTGAGGCAGTTGGGATTCTGTGGCGGAGAGCTCCACCTATATTACTCAGTGTGAAAATACCCTTAAGCAGAATACACTGACAATGCTAGCTCTGTTTTATTAGTGTAGGTCTATAGTAAGGCTATGTTCACATTTGGTATGTGACCGGCGATTCTGTGACCCGGCCAGGTCACAGAACAGCCGATCTCAGAAAAGATCATCCCTGTCGGTACTGCAGGACCGGCCGGATGATCTTTTGCGCCGCTGAGTTCTGATGCGGGCACATCAGTGTGCACCCGCATAAGAACTCCCCACTGCACACTATGGAGCATGTGGCCTGACTGCATGCTCCATTGTACGCACTGACAGGGTTTTCTGCAGCCGCTCTTCAATGAATAGTGGCCGCAGAAAACAGACATGTCAGTTTTCTACGGCACCGCTAGGGATCCCGGCCAGAGTGTATACAATGTGTATAAAGTCCAGCCAGGATTCCCTCGGCCTGCAGCACAACATAAGTTCCGTACCAATCACGGCCGTTGTTGCAACCGTGCCGTGCTCCATAGTGTGCACTGGCAGGGTTGACATAGTGTGCACATGTCAGTTTTTTACGGCGCCACTACAATGTGTATAAACTCCGTCTGGAATTCCCTCGGCCTGCAACACAACGTAAGTTCCATACCAATCACGGCCGTTGTTGTTGTTGATTAGTACTAAACTTACATTGTGTGAACATGGCCTAACAATGGATAAAATACCAGGACTCAGAAGTCCTTTACCTAGGGGGCAGTACAACTGCATGGAGAACACAGGGAAGCTGCTTTAGAGGAAAAGGAGAAATGACCAGAGGGACTCACTCCTTCTTCAACATCTCCTGGGCAGAAGTAAGAGCTCTTGACTCTCCTCATCCAACACCTCTTGGGTTAATATATTACAGCCCCTATAAAAAGCCTTATGGCAACATGGCACTCTCCTAGTCAAGAAAAGAAAAAGCAGTTCCTGGATATTACAGTACATTACCGCACTGAAGCCAGCTGTCTGGCTCTATAGCTCTTTTAGTTTCCCTATGCTAATATGAGGTGTTCTAATCCCTTGGGAAATTGGCACGGGTAAAAAGGCAACAGATTGTCAAGTGCACACTTAGAGATTCACTGTATACAAATAAAATGGAAATGTGTGGCGCTGAGGAGTTCCCTGACACTTCAAGCCGTCAATTACTAAATATTTGCACAGTGGCGGCCTGAGGCCTGAGACACGTTATAGAGACCGACCGCAGAGAATGCACAGGAACGCTGTAAGTACTGCCGAACCCTTCACAGGAATGACTTAGTGTCATACACATATCTCCCGCCTTTTACATTAAAATGGTTTGTTTTCAATGTGATTTGTGCTGCTAAGGAACAATGGGGAGATTTAGTATTACTTAATAGAACTTATGCCGGAGTTTCTTCTACCGTATGCACCAGATTCATCACCAAGACATATGGGATGGTGCAACACCAAAGCCTTACTCCCTCATGACAACTTTGGCCTCACACAGTACTAGTCATGAAAAATACCTCTTGACAGGTCATCAGTTTTTTCAGAAGTTAAAGTGTCACTGTCGGTTAAATTTTTTTGGCAGAAATCAAGAGTACAGGTGATTTTAAGAAACTTTGTAATTGTGTTTATTAGCCGAAAAAATGCATTTTTATAATGAAAAAGCAGTTTCAAGCTCTCCCCCCTGTCTTCATGGTTTTCTATGGAGAGGGGTGGAGGGAGATGAGGCACCAAAACAGGACAACAAAGAGTTAATGTACATCACCAGGCTATCTCCTCTGAAGTCAGCACTGACCTCTCTGACCTCTGAATACCAGCTTTCACTCAGGTTCCGCTGTGTAATCCTTTGTTCTCTGCTCTCCGCTGGCGACTAATTTCCCTTCTCCCCCCTCCCGTCTCCATAAGTTAGACAGGGCTCGACTGATGTAAAAGAGTCGAGATTTCCTGATAATGAGCAGTGAATGAGAGAGAGAGAGGAGGAGGGGGACCTGGTGAAAGTCTTTTGGAGTGCAGATAATGGCATATTTGCCTAATAAACCCAATTACAATGTTTCTTAAAATCGCCCAGACTACTGATTTCTGCAAAGAAAAAAAACAAAAAATGACAGTGACACTTTAATGATTGCATTGAGTCTAACTGATGAAACCCTATATGATCATACTGCAATGAAGTCGATGCAAACAATGGCCATTGTTTCACACGAAGTATTAAACAAAGTCAGTAGTTTACGACCGTCGAAATAATGATCATGTCAATTATTTCCGGCCGTTGTCCGCAGACTTCAATGCAATTTTCAAACATCGGCTGTTGTTTGATCTTTAAAAGAACGGCTGTAGTTTTGAGTGCCAAATGATGGCCGTTGTTTATACGTTGTGTGAACATAGATTACGGCATAATAGTGGTTTATATTATATTGTAATACATTCATGGCAATAAGAAACACTCAGCGTGGTACTATTTAAAATGCACTTATACAGAGGAGAAGAGTACCCATTAGGGTATCTAATAGTAGAGGGAACCTCTATGCCACATAGTAACGTCCCCTATGTTACACAGATTGTGTTCTCAGATTAGTCACCATTGCTATATTACTTCCGCCATCACTTATTCTGAATAAGTGGCAATATAGGCCAGGGTTATATTCTATTATATTACCAGACAATACTTTACAAGTTGATTTATCATTCATGACTCATCCATCATTTATTAACACTTTCATTCCCAGGCCGTTCTATTCCCAGGCACCGGACGGGGGTGAAGCAGTGGGAGGGAACCCCTGCCCCTCTATGATGCGGCTCCATTGCTTCAACCCTGACTATAACTTCTGACTGCCTAATTCCAACAATGGAAGTCAATGAGGCTGATGGGGAGTGGACTGCGCTGCTGCAACTTTCTCTCCCCGGCTATATATCCCCGATCACAGAGGGTGTCAGCAATGAGACTTATGCTGCGTTTACACGGAACGATTATCGTGCGAATTCGCATGATAATGATTTCGAATTCGAACAATAATCGTACGTGTAAACGCTGCGAACGACCAAACGACGAACGAGAAATCGCTAATTTTGATCTTACAACCTGTTCTAAAATCGTCGTCCGCAAAAAATTCGCAGATCGTTCAGTGTAAACAGTCGTTGGCCGATTTAATCAATGTGTGAGATAGGCTTAAGCCATTGCAAAACGATCGCAAAACGAATTTCCGTACGATATATCGTACTGTCTAAACGCTGACCGTTATGAAAAAAAAATTGTTACTCCGACATCGTTAATTGTACGATCGGGCCAATTATTGGTTCGTGTAAACGCAGTACGGAAATTTGTTTTGCAATCGTTTCGCAATCGCTTAAGCCTATCTCACACATTGGTTAAATCGGCAAACGATCGGTTAAATGTTTACACTGAACGATCTGCTAATTTTTTGCGAACGACGATTTTAGAACAGGCTGTAACATCAAAAAGATGTTCAATTTCTCGTTCGTTGTTCGCAGCGTTTACACATACGATTATCGTTCGAATTCAATCGTTATCGTGCAAATTTGCACGATAATAGTTCCGTGTAAACGCAGCATGACTGTGATCAATAACTTAATAAATTGAATCTGTCCGCTGTAATTCACAATCCAATCTGCTGACAATAAGAGACAGCTCAAGGAGAAACATGGTACTTTTCATATATCCATCTTTGTTTCCATATTGTGACATATCCTCCCATGCAAAGTCCCAAGTTTCCTAAGCTTATTATTGGTGGGGATCTGAACACCCAGACCCCAACCAATCAAAAAATTGTCGATGCTTAAAGGGATCCTACGATTAAAACTTAGGGTCCTATTACACGGAGCGAATTTTAACGATTAACGACTAACGATAAACAATCGCAAACTAGATTGTTTATCGTTAACCTGAATTCGTTCACCATATTACACAGTACGATAGTCGTTAGTCACGATCGTTACTACTATAGTTATTGGGATCGTTACTACGATCGTTTATTCCTTCTGATCCCAGCAAAACAATGAACAATGTGCCATTACACTGAATTATTAGTGAATAAATGCGAAATTTGAGTGAACAAATGTGGAATTACAGCGGACGATTAATTATGATTTTAGATCCAGATTTAAATCAACGATCAATGACACACGAAAGATTTTTCAATCGTTGCCTGCAATTACACAGAACGATTATTGTTTAAATTCGACCGATATAGCAATTTTTTCGCACGATAATCATCTCGTGTAATAGGGCCCTTACTTGCTGACCCGCGGCCCTATTCAAAACAAAGAAGCCAGGGGTCAATCTGGAGATCGCTGGGGGGTACAGCAACCTATTACTTGTCCCCTATCATGTGGATAGCGAACAAGTAAGTTTTAATCTTTTTTTCTAATTTGATGCTAAATCAGTGTATACCTATGTTGTCTAACATTCATTGTTAGGGTGCTAACACACACGACCGATGCGCAGCAGATCTGCAGCAGATTTGATGGTGCAGATTTGATGCTGTGTTCAGCTATTTACATCAAATCTGCTGCGTATCTGCTGCGTATCCGCTGCGTATTCGCAGCATAAAATTCACTGCGATACGGTGTGTGTGAAGCTACCCTTAGGGTACAAACACACACACCGTATACGCAGCAGATACGCAGCAAAAACGCAGCAGATCTGCAGCAGATTTGATGGTGCAGATTTGATGCTGTGTTCAGTTATTTAGATCTAATCTGCTGCGTATTTGCTGCGTATCGCAGCAGTAAATCTACTGCGTATACGGTGTGTGTGTTTGTACCCTTAAGCAAGCTTTATTAGTGTAAAACAAATTTTACGTCCCGTTCTAGGGTAATGTATTGCATTTTACTATAGGCTGTAAAATTAGATGTTTATGTCAATGTGAAGCCTATTGTTTGACATCTAATGACTACTAAAAAAATTTTTTATTCCATTTACTTACACACTTACACATCATTATAGAAGATGTAGTTTCCGATATTCCAATAGCATTAAAGGGGTAGTTCAGCAGTCCCTGACATGGACAGAGGTGGCAGCAGAGAGCATTGTGTCAGACGGGAAAGAATACACCACTTCCCGCAGGACATACAGCAGCTGATAAGTATTGGGAGACTTGACATTTTTTAATAGAAGTAAATTACAAATCTAAATAACTTTCTGGCACCAGTTGATTTATATATTTTTTTTTTTGGATGAACTACCCCTTTAATGAAGATGATCCTACATTGTAAACATGCCACCTAAAGTGGGCATGATGGCTACAGCGTTTCCTATCAGCAATGTTTGGACACCCTTAGGTCAAAGATGCTCAGACACAAATGTTTCTAGTTGTGTAGCCAGAAATATACATGGCCTATTCTCAGATCACCCCGCAATATACCCAAGCAGGGTATAAAGGATATAGATAAAGGGACGTGTGAATAATGCCACTGCGGGCATGCACTGACACCAGATCATACGCAGAGCTAAGCAGAATTCTTATGACAAGACAGGAGAAGAACCCTTCACATGACCAGACACTTGGCACAAGCAGCAATTGTCTCATCGCTGGAATCCTTGGGAGTTTTTTAGTATGTGCCAGCCGGACCACTCACATCTGAATGTCTGCCACTATCAAGCATGTCACCTTACAAATCACAAGAATATACCAAGTATCAATATACTGCCACAAGAAGTGTGCCAGTCAGAATATGTCATGCACCCATCTCCACTCTGACCCTGGGTACCTGCCCCGTGCCACTTAGGCACTATCCTGCAGTCAAACACTTTCTGACTGATGGGCACCCTGCAGAGTCCCTGGATTACCAATATATGAATCTCTGTGCCATCTTGTCACTCCCAGACTCCTTTTAACTATTGTTTGACAACTTTTCCACTATGAATGTATTCAATGTCCTGCACCCTGCAGCAATATCACCCACCCAATTCCATTGTGGTACTGTCTGGCACTTTGTGCCACTATAAAAAGATTATATAAAGATTTCACTCTGTGTCAGGATATACCATCTTATATCCTCTCTGCCACCTATTCACCTATAGTCACCATGTATCAGTCAGATGCCATCTGTTACATTAAGCAACTACACCAGGTCTTGTACTCTGTGCCAGGCAAGGTGAGGCAACCTGCGCCAGCTAGTCACTATCAAACTCCACATGTCATTCAGCCATTGTCTCAGCATATACTGTATGTGCCACCCAGACACTGTCTGTCACTTTGTGCCACTATAGCTGTCCAAAAAGGTGGGCACTGTCTGGCACTTTGCACCACTAGGTAAAAAATACCTTGCAACCTGTGGCTGTCAAACAACAGGACATTCAGTGTCAAATAGTCCCTGCCCTGTGCCACCCTGGGGCAGCCATGGTATTTAGCAACTACCCTGCACTGTGCCGCTGTCTGGCAGCCATGGTATTTAGCCTCTACCCTGCACCCTGTGCCACCATAGGGCAGCCATGGTATTTAGCCACTACCCTGCACTGTGCCACCTTCTGTCAGCCATGGTATTCAGCCACTACCCTGCACCCTGTGCCCCCTCTGGCAGCCGTGGTATATAGCCACTACCCTGCACTCTGTGCCACCCTCTGGCAGCCATGGTATATAGCCACTACCCTGCACCATGTGCCACCCTCTGGCAGTCATGGTAAATAGCCACTACCCTGTCCACTGTGCCACCGTCTGGCAGCCATGGTATATAGCCACTACCCTGCACTGTGCCACCTTCTGGCAGCAGGGGTATTTAGCCACTACCCTGCACCCTGTGCCACTCTCTGGTGGCCATGGTATATAGCCACTACCTGCACCCTGTGCCACCCTCTGGCAGCCATGGTATATAGCCACTACCATCACCCTGTGCCACTCTCTGGCAGCCATGGTATATAGCCATTACCCTGCACCCTGTGCCAGCCATGTTATTCAGCCACTACCCTGCATCCTGTGCCACCCTCTGGCAGCCATGGTATATAGCCACTACCTGCACCCTGTTCCACCCTCTGGCAGCCATGGTATATAGCCACTACCCTGCACCCTGTGCCACCCTGGGGCAGCCATGGTATATAGCCACTACCCTGCACCCTGTGTTACCCTCTGGCAGCCATGGTATATAGCCACTACCCTGCACCCTGTGCCACCCTCTGGCAGCCATAGTATATAGCCACTACCCTGCATCTTGTGCCACCCTCTGGCAGCCATGGTATATAGCCACTACCCTGCACCCTGTGCCACCCTCTGGCAGCCATGGTATATAGCCACTACCCTGCACCCTGTGCCACCCTCTGGCAGCCATGGTATATAGCCACTACCCTGCACCCTGTGCCACCCTCTGGCAGCCATGGTATATAGCCACTACCCTGCACGCTGTGCCACCCTCTGGCAGCCATGGTATATAACCACTATCCTGCACCCTGTGCCACCCTCTGGCAGCCATGGTATATAGCCACTACCCTGCACCCTGTGCCACCCTCTGGCAGCCATGGTATATAGCCACTACCCTGCACCCTGTGTTACCCTCTGGTAGCCATCGTATATAGCCACTACCCTGCACCCTGTGTTACCCTCTGGCAGCCATGGTATACAGCCACTACCCTGCACCCTGTGTTACCCTCTGGTAGCCATGGTATATAGCCACTACCCTGTGCCACCCTCTGGCAGCCATGGTATATAGCCACTACCCTGCACCCTGTGCCACCCTGGGGCAGCCATGGTATACAGCCACTACCCTGTGCCACCCTCTGGCAGCCATGGTATATAGCCACTACCCTGCACCCTGTGCCACCCTCTGGCAGCCATGGTATATAGCCACTACCCTGCACCCTGTGTTACCCTCTGGTAGCCATGGTATATAGCCACTACCCTGCACCCTGTGTTACCCTCTGGCAGCCATGGTATACAGCCACTACCCTGCACCCTGTGTTACCCTCTGGTAGCCATGGTATATAGCCACTACCCTGTGCCACCCTCTGGCAGCCATGGTATACAGCCACTACCCTGCACCCTGTGTTACCCTCTGGCAGCCATGGTATATAGCCACTACCCTGTGCCACCCTCTGTGTATATAGCCACTACCCTGCACCCTGTGCCACCCTCTGGCAGCCATGGTATATAGCCACTACCCTGCACCCTGTGCCACCCTCTGGCAGCCATGGTATATAGCCACTACCTACACCCTGTGCCACCCTCTGGCAGCCATGGTATATAGCCACTACCCTGTGCCACCCTCTGGCAGCCATGGTATATAGCCACTACCCTGTGCCACCCTCTGGCAGCCATGGTATATAGCCACTACCCTGTGCCACCCTCTGGCAGCCATGGTATATAGCCACTACCCTGCACCCTGTGCCAGCTCCCACCTCTGTGCAGTAGCTGCCACCTATTCATTGACAGACTCCATGTGTCAGTCACTTTGTGCCACTCTGCCAGTCCTACAATGTCTTGCACTCTGTGAAGTTTGTGGCAATCTGTGCCAACTAGTGACAGTCTGGCTGCAGTGGGCACTGCCCCCCCCCCCCCTCGGTGCCCCCCGGTGCCCCCCTTACCAGGTTCTGCTCCTCGCTGTGCTCCAGGTCCACATTGCCTTGGCTCTTGCTCTCGGAGTCGCTCAGCAGGTCATCCTCGGAGTCCTCCAGGGCAGACGAGGAGCCGGTGGAGGACAGGGACGTGCTGGACACTGACAGCCGCCGGTTGGCCAGCTTCAGCAAGCCCTCGCTCCTCACGCCATCCCACCCGGGCACATGGACGAGCCCTGCCGGGCTGGGGGGCGGCTGCGGCTCCTCACTACTGGTCACCAGCAGCTGCGGGATAACGTGATTCTTCCGCGCAGCTTCCCAGCTCCCTCTCCTCGGATCCTCAGAAACCTCCCCATTGCTCCGGTGCCAGCTCCCGCTGCCCATCCTCCTCCGCCGCCTCGGCTCCCTGTGCCCGTCCCGCTCCGCCGCGCACCGAGCCTCGAAGTACAGTCTCAGCTCCCCGACGCTCAGTCGCTTCCGACCACTGCCTAGGTTTGGAGAGATAGGGGGCTCCCCTGAACCCCCATTATGGTTCATTCCGGTGCCGCTTGTTACTTCTGTGGGAATCATCCAAAACGTCTGTCACGGGGGAGGAAGGGGGGGATCGGGGACAGCGTGCTACAGACAAGTGTGAGTGACTGTCATAGAGGTGTCTGTAGGCTGCTGCGTGAGGCAGAGCACTGAGGTGCAGTCACTGCTACACACTGTACTACTCACTTCCTCCTTCTCAACCTGGGACTTGTTATTATGTGTGGGAGGGAGGGCAGGCTCGTTCTCCTCAGCGTGTGTGCTGTCTTATAGACAGGTTCTACAACTCTGCTGGTCCCTGTCACAGTGCAGCAGTCAGTCACAGCCCAGGGACTGGTGACACACCGACTGCTCAGCCATGGATTGGTCTGCTTACACTATCAGAAACTATGGAAAAGAAAAAAACTTTGTTGCATTTGACTTGCATGCCACATTGTGACCACTTTGCTTTTTTTTGTTGTTGTTTTTTTTGCATGCTTACGCTATGTTCAGGTGTTTTGGCAGTACTTACATTTTTGAAATTGAAATTTCTGAAATTGAAAAATTAAATTTTTTTTAAAAAAAATTGTGCACTTTTTTTCTGCATGAAAACGTCATTTTTTTTAAATGTGGAAATACGCCCCCCCCCCCCCCCACACACACACACACACACAAAAAAAAAAAAATTGAAAAAAGAAAGGGACACTTAATTTTACGGGGAAATTTTAAAGCCTCCAAGACGAAGCAAGGCAGAACGTGCATGGAGGTGCGTGTGCGCTAGTGTGCGACATTGTTATTTTGCTACTTTGTATGTTCACATATTGTACTGGTGTGCGCTATGCTGTATATCAGGGGTAAGGAGCCTTGGCTCTCCAGCTGTTGGGAAAACTACAACTCCCAGCATGCCTGGACAGCCAAAACAGAGTTTTTGGATCTTATTTTCAGCCATTTTTATGTTCACACACAGGGGAGGAAATTTATTGCGTGGTCTTACAGTAAAATTTTATTTGTTGCCCATAGCAACCTATCTCAGCTTCCATTTTACCAGAACAAGGTGAGTGGTAAGGTTGCTATGGGCAGCAGAGACTCTTGCTTAAAGGGGAACTTCAGCAATAAAAAAAATCTAGTACTAGAGGTTTGTAATTTACTTCTATTAAATAAATCTCAATTCTTCCAGTACTTATCAACTGCTGTATGTCCTGCAGGAAGTGGTATGGTATTCTTTCCAGTCTGGAGAGCAGAAGAGGTTTCCTATGGGAATTTGCTACAGCTCTGGACAGTACCTGACATGAGGTTGCACCAGAGAGCACTGTGTTAGACTGGAAGGAATACATCACTTCCTGCAGGACGTACAGCAGATGATAAGTACTGGAAAGAACTGAAGATTTTTTTAATAGAAGTAAATTACAAATCACTTTCTTGCACCAGTAAATATTTTGTTGGAGTACCCCTTTAATGAGCCCTGGTAAAAGTAAAGCTGGTTGTTATGGATAACAAAGTACATCCTTACTATAGCAGGTTGCTTGCAACACCGCGTTGCTGCATCTTAAGGATAAAAAAAAAAAGTGTTATATCAAAATATAAAATAAAGGGTTTTACCCTCTTAAGAGATTTCTTTAGGCTGCAAACTGTGTAAAAAAATAAAAACTTTATTCATCCTTAAATCTGCAGTCATTCCAGTGCAGCCACTGCCACTGGCATCCTGGAAGGACGTTGAGGACGTCGTCATCAAGGGGCAGCAGCAGTGAGGCTGGGACCAAGTGGATAAGTAAGTAGATATTTTTCTATTTGTCTTGCTATTTCCACCGGCACTGAGCAATTTGTCAAGGGAGCTGGGAAACTCCTTTAAGAGCGAATCTAGACACGGCTGATTTGTTACAGAATTGTCTGCAATTCTCCAAGCCGTGCAAAAATGCATGTGCTTGTCGCCCATTCACATTTGTAAACTTTCAGTAGCAAACCTGCTGCATGTGAATTCACTGTCAGGCTATATTCAAAAAACTGTGGTACAGCCCGCAACCGCCAGCACTGTGCATCTGTAGTGCTCCGTGCTTTATGGAGCACTACATTCACACTTCATTACCCTAGCGATCCATGCCGCAAAAACCGTTCTGCATTACAACATGTCCTTTTTTTTTGCGGCCCCTATTTTCCTTCTTCCTTTTCTCCATGTTCCCAGTGCATCTAACCAAGCGGTCCATAGGAGACTGATATGTTCTTCCATCTAATCTTCCCTTCCAAAAGGGATTTCAATATCCCTGTGACTCTTTCCATATAGATTTCCATAGAGGAGAAGTCCATTATAATTTTTTATTAAAGTATTGTATTGCCCCCCAAAAGTTATACAAATCCCCAATATACACTTATTATGGGAAATGCTTATAAAGTGCTTTTTTTCCCTACACTTACTGCTGCATCAAGGCTTCACTTCCTGGATAACACGGTGATGTCACTTCCTAGATAACATGGTGATGTCACTTCCTGGATAAAATGGTGATGTCACGACACGACTCCCAGAGCTTTGCGGGCTGTGGCTGCTGGAGAGGATAATGGCAAAGGGATGCTCAGTGCCCCTCCAGTGCCCTGTGTCCCTCAGTGTCCCTCTGCCATCATCCTCTCCAGCAGCCACAGCCTGCACAGCTCTGGGAGTCGGGTCGTGACATCACCATTATATCCAGGAAGTGAAGCCTTGACGCAGTAGTAACTGCAGGGAAAAAAGCACTTTATGTACATTTCCCGTAATAAGTGTATATTGGTGATTTGTATAACTTTTGGGGGGAAATACAATACTTTAATAAAAAATTTTGCCGGACTTCTCCTTTAACATCTTGGGCTAGGGCATGCTTCAACCTCACATATTCCCACCATACCTTATCGGACAGCCCAAACAGCCATTCTTTAATCTGCCCACCATCTATCACATCGGACACTTTCTCTATACCACCATCATATAGTCCTCAAGGGATCCCCAATTTGGCTACTTCTTCCAAATTAAAGTTATTCCATAGTGGGACTATCTTCAAGGGGCCTTCTACCCCAATAATCTCCTTAAGGGTAGCTTCATACGTACCGGATACGCAGCGGATTTCATGCTGCAAGGTTGCAGTGCCGTGCACTGATTGGCTGATAGGGAGCGAGGAGAGCCGGAAGCCTCACACACAGCCGAGCAGGTAATGTATTCTCCGGGCCGGGGGCTGCGGGTAGTGGGGGGTTAAAGGGGCCGGGTCACATACTGGCAGGGGAATAAAAATTCCGCTGCGGGTATGTGACCTATTCAACTTTACACTACCAGGATCCGCAGAGGGTTTCGCTGCAAACTGGCAGCGTGAAATTCGCTGTGGATCCGGTACGTATTAAGCTACCCTAAATCTAAACCAGACCCTATAAAATGTATCCAAAATCAATTTCTCCCTTCCCTACCCCCATACAGGGAAAGTCCAGTGATTGTTTACTATGTTCCCCCCTGCCCCTGCAGGCTGACAATTTTTTAAATCACCTTCAAGGCCTAAAAATGTTTGCTTTACAAACAAAAACAAGCCATAAAACTAGTTTGAGCTCTTTTTATTGCTTTTGGAGCATTTGTATGCACATTTTTGTTCTTCAAAGCTTTTTTTGGAGATTTTATCAGTGTTTATGCAAAATCAGGTCTGAGTGTGCAGTGTTTTAATGTTTTTAAGCAGTTGTGTGCAAAAAGGGGCCCAAATAACTTTAGGGCTATGTTCACATATGGATCGGCCGCTGTCTGAGATGAGAGACCGCAGTATCAGCCGACATTTGGGTGTGCCAGCCCTCCAATTAGCCATAGAGGACAATGTAAAGTATGGCCGGGAGCTGTACTTTACATTGTGAGAACAGTCTATTTTGTGCAGCCGCTGTTCACTGAATAGCGTCCGCACAGAATCAACAATGCACAGTAAATAAAAAGCAGGCAGTCTATGTTCACACATAGTAAAAATAAGAAAAAATGACGTCCGTTGGTGCAAATTAACGGCCGCCATTATTATGATCATTAATAGCGGCCGTTATTTTGCAACAACAGCCGTTATTTGCCCTTTTTCATATTGTTGGTAGAATTTTGAGAGAGAAAAATGACAACCATCATCCCAGCTCCTGCAGACAGCTGCAAAGGGAGGAAGATAAAAGTAGGTCAGGAACATAATAGTATGAGGTTCTACGGAAACTATAGTGTCTACCTTAAAATTCCATTATTTTGACAGTCCAGAAAATCTGCAGTCCAACAGGTTTTTGTTATTTATAGCTGAGAAAACAGTGGTGACAATTCATTGGAATGCGTTGAGTTGTATGAACATGCAACATTCATTTTGACAAAATATCAAGGTGAAAGGTTAAGCAGGTAGGCTCTACAAGGGGAACATTCCTTATTTATGATCATTATAAGCGGCCATCTATATTATGAGACGGCTGCCTTCCCCCATTATGTTCCCAAAGTGGGAACATAGCCAAAAGGTGCAATTGTTTACATAATTTTTTGTTTATCAGGTCCACTCTTGGTTTTGGCTAAAATACTGTATGTAAACTTGGCCCAACAAAGTTGATATCACACAGCCAAAGTTGCTACACTATGCAGCCATAGCCTTAGCATTTGTTAAATATCTTCTCTCAACATGTCTTGCACCACCTATCCGGCTCTTCTCTGGGCGTAATACAGGATATTTAAAGGGGTAGTGCGGCGGTAAAAATTATTCACAGAATAACACACATTACAAAGTTATACAACTTTGTAATGTATGTTATGTCTGTGAATGGCCCCCTTCCCCGTGTCCCACCACCCCCACCCGTGTACCCGGAAGTGTAGTGCTTTATACATACCAGATCCGTGCCGACACGCGTCCGCCAACTTGTGCCAAACGTCATCTTCGGCCGGCCGGCCCCAACACCTCCGATCTTCCCGAGTGCCGGCCGCGTCATCAGCTGCTCAGCCGCAATTGGCCGAGCACAGTTATGCTCAGCCAATCGCGGCTGAGAAGCTGATGACGCGGCCGGCACTCGGGAAGATCGGAGGTGTTGGGGCCGGCCGGCCGAAGATGACGTTTGGCACAAGATGGCGGACGCGTGTCGGCACGGATCAGGTATATATAAAGCACTACACTTCCAGGTACACGGGTGGGGGTGGTGGGACACGGGGAAGGGGGCCATTCACAGACATAACATACATTACAAAGTTGTATAACTTTGTAATGTGTGTTATTCTGTGAATAATTTTTTACCGCCGCACTACCCCTTTAAGTAGAATTGCCAAGTCACTGATATAGCAAAGGTGATGCCAAAATTTGTCAGCTACACCTTGCTGTGGAATAAAGCACTGATAGGTTTTAAAGTTCAGAAAAAGCCAATCAACCTTGTCTAGAAGAATGATATCAGGAAATCTGCTATAGCCTGGGGAAAAGGTCAGATGGCAATACTTCATACTTGACCTTCACTACTGTATTTCCTGCTGCCATGATGTTCTCCATGAAATAATTACTGTCGACCCAAAGGAGCTCTGCACGCTCAAATGAAGTCCCTGGTGAACAGCTCATATTGCTGGGGAGGTTGCGACGAGATACATATATCCAATGTATTAGGCCTTTGTGAGAAAATCTACGTAATACAATCAATTCAATGGTTAACCAACTATATAATACATGGATAGGTCCTTTGGAGTAAGAATATTTTTGTTAGCGACTGCCTGCTCTGGTTAATAGGGCGAGGTCTCAAGTGGGGAGCTCAAGCAAGCAGAATCAAAAACGGTGGAATTCGCGGCGGAATCCTGCAGCGAGTGAATAAGAGGGCACGTGCGTATCCGCTCCCTCCGCCCTCCGCTCAAAGAATTGACATGTCACTTCTTTGAGCAGAGAGGGGAGGAAGCGCAAGCGCACACATCCTCTCATTCACTCACTGCGGGACACTGAGCACGGCGGGTTTCTGTGGTGGAGAGCTCCGCCGCGGAATTCCACTATTTTTGCTTAGTGTGAACTGTGCCAAAAGAAGTGACATGTCACTTCTTTAGTGGAGAGTGGTGGCAGTGAAGGAGCACGCGTTCTTCCATATACAAGCTTTGGCACACTGAGGCACACAGGATCTCTCCGCCGCGGAACTCGGCCTGATTTACTCAGTGTAAACATACTCTTAATAAGGAATATATAATATCTCTTATATTAGACTTTCACTTTTTATTCTTAAGTTTTTGAACTGCTTTAAACCAGGGATGGGGAACCTTCGGCCCTCCAGCTGTTGCAAAACTGCAATTCCCATCATGCCTGGACAGCCAAAGCTTTAGCGTTAGCTTTGGCTGTCCTGGCATGATGGAAATTGAAGTTTTGCAACAGCTGGAGGGCCGAAGGTTCCCCATCCCTGGTGTAAACAGCCAATGTCATTTGAACAAATTTTGCATCAATCAATAGTACAAGTTAATATAAGAACATTTGTAATATATCTTAATGTTTATTTGTCCTCTTAAGATTTTTTTTTCTTCTAACAAAGTGTTCCTTTATAATAGTCAGTAGTTGGTCAGTAAGTGATTGGGTTGCATGCTGCCCATATAAGTCTATGTAGTAGGGAGGGGTGGGATGGAAGGGGGAGTGAGTTAAGTGAGCAGAGGCAGCCAAATACAAAAATTGTAAGCAATAAGCTATCCCCCTAAGGCTAGATTCACAGTTTCAAGTATTTACTGCTGTTTTTTAATTACCTCCATGCTACTGCTGCTTTTTAGGGTCTGCTATAAAGACATAGAATAATAATAATTGATAGAAGAACAGGATCCCCTTTTCTATGTGTGTAGTCTATGGGAGCCATCTACACACCAGCTCAGGGACAACTGAAAATGACAGGTGAAGCCTAATGCTGCGTTTACACGGAACGATTATCGTTTGAATTTTCGCCATAACGATCGCATTTGAGCAATAATCGTTCCGTGTAAACACAGCAAACGATCAAGCGACGAGTGAGAAATTGTTCACTTTGATCTTTCAACATGTTCTCAAATCGCCGTTCGCTAAAAATTCGCAGATCGCTTTGTGTAAACTGTCTTTCAAAGAATCACCCTATGTGAAAGATGGGCTTAAGCGATCTTAAAAACGACCCCAGTAACGATTTTTCTTACGAATTTTCTAACGATTTTTCTAACGATTTATTCGTCTACACGCTGATCGTTATAAAAACCAAATCATTGCTTCAAAATCGTTAAACGATCGATTGGGCGAATTATCACTTCGTGTAAACGCAACATAACAAGCAGAATTCTGATGTAACATGCCGTATAGAATTACATGCATGTGGAGTATTTTTCCAATTGAAATTTAATACAATTTCTACGCTGCTTTTTCACCCATGTTACCCAATTGCTTGACTGTCTACCTAGACAAGGGTTTGTTCTCTGTACCGATCCCTAATTTCTGTAAAATTACTAATATGCATTATCTTCTAGGTTTATCACCGGGTTTATAACCCATATACTATGACATCACTAAATTCATTATCCATGTAGTGTGACATAGCTGTGTAGATAATCCTTGTATTATGCGGCTTATTATCCTTGTTCTGTCACATTAACATGTTTCCAGCCATGAGCTGTGACATCACAGTGTTTCTAATGATGCTTCAGTGATATTATCCCTAACACTGTGCATTATTGCTGGACTATGAAATCACTCTTTCCAGTAAATGATCAACTATCATAGTTTATTATCTGTGTATTATGACATCACTATTCCTACACATTGTCCCTGCTCAGATATATTACTGTTTATTATCTCGGTTTTATGACAAAAGTGTATTTATTGTCACTGAGTTGTCACATGACTCTGCCATTATTCATGGGATGTGATATCATTGTGTGGAGATTATGCAAACATACAAATACACAGAGAAATGCAACAGCTCACCGCAATGGCAAGATACAGACCAAATACAGATATGAAAATCCCCAAAAGCAGCCCCCCCCAACTGCTAAAAAAAATCTCCATAGAAATAATGAGGCTCTTGGTTACCATTTGCAAATAGTATAAACTATCCCACCAATGATAAGGTGGTCTCATGCCGGGATGGAACCTACACTGTACTAGCCTCTCCATGGCATAGGTCAAGTGCTTCTTTGCAACTTCATCCATAGCAATGTGCTCCTGCCTAGTGTGAATAGTAATTTAGGAGAGCTGACCAAATTTGTCTTTTTTTGTTGTGTGGAGATTATGTCGGACAACTGAAAGAACTATTCCAATGCAGTGACATGATATCACTTTGAGCACTTTCAAGTGTTTCAGTATATAAGGCACAAAAAGTGCAGTTTAAAGAGGATGTACCATCAGGTACATCCTCTTTAATCTGACCTAGGGATAGAACGGCGCCGTCACGGAGAAGCTGGTGCCGCGGTCCGTTTTTTGAACCGCGGCCTGGTTCCTGTGTACGCCGCTGTTCTATCCACGGTACCGGGTCGGGGCTGAATTCTCTCCCCTCTATGACCCCTCTAGAGGGGTGGGGAATTCCTCCCACTGGGGGGGGGGTGGCCCCCCCTCCTGTGCTTCAGCCCCTGCCCGGTATCTGTGGATAGAATGGCACAGTACACAGGAACCGGCCCGCGGTTCAAAAAATGGACCACGGCACCGGCTTCCCCGTAGTGGTGCCGTTCTATCCCTAGGTCAGATTAAAGAGGATGTACCTGATGGTACATCCTATTTAAGGCCATGTTCAGACAATGTTTAAACATCAGCTGTTGTCTGAAATGAATTTATGTTCACCTGGCCGATACTCCAGTATCGGCCAGATGAACATAAATTCATTTTAATTCAAATTAAAATTGGAATTTAATTGGCCGGGAGCCGTACTTTACATTATGAGAGCACATTCTGTGCTTTACGTCCCAGCCGTACTTTACATTTTGCTTTATGCCCCCACTATGATCTATGCCCGTATTTCCAATTGAAATGAAGTGATGTTCACCTGGCAGATACTGCAGTATCGGCTGTGTGAACATCTGAGACATGTCAAACAACGGCCGGTTTTCATACATCCCGATGGCGATGAACTCTTCACTACACCATAAATAATAGCCATCAATGATTTGCACTTGTTGCTTAATTCACAATAACTTGAGCGTCATTATTTCCCTAAGGCAAGATCATTGCTGGAAAGAAAGAGTAAACTTTAATGATCTTTCAGACACTAACCAGGCGTAAAAGTGAATTTTCTCACCTGCCCTGTTATCTGTAGAATGCTTCCATTGCAAAGCATTACAATTCTTAAAAAAGTATCAGGCATTGGAAAATATTTATTGTTAATACGTGTAGACATGTTGCAGTTCGTAAAAAAAAATAAAAAAAATCATCCTGTAAATTGCTCCAAAAGCTATTCCTAAAGCAACTGTATCTCTCTTTGTCATGTCCACCAAAAGTTATACAAATCACCAATATACACTTATTACGGGAAATGCTTATAAAGTGCTTTTTTCCCTGCACTTACTACTGCATCAAGGCTTCACTTCCTGGATAAAATGGTGATGTCACGACCCGACTCCCAGAGCTGTGCGGGCTGTGGCTGCTGGAGAGGATGATGGCAGGGGGACACTGAGGGACACAGGTAGATGAAGTGTCGGATCCTCGGGGTAGGCGTGGACCACAGGAGCCAGAATGACAGCGCTTCACGGCTTCAGGTTAAATTAAGTAAAATGATGAATTTTAATGGTCTCATATACAACGCGTTTCGAGGCATAAATTGCCCCTTTGTCAAGTAGGAGAGACATGTAATGGCAAGGGAAAAACCAAGGCCAGATAACCATCCAAATACATCTGTTTCAGAGGGTTGCCCCTCATCAGTGTGGAGCAGGATTCTGGCTAGGTGGGAGCAATGCCTAGTAGAGCCATAAGAGAAACAGATCGCTGATCTCAGGGAGACCAGCCAAATGACGACACTGCCGGCTGCTAGTGAAAGCGCTCAATGCAGTCAAGTCCTAGGTATTTCCTTGTCATTACATTGACTTATAGGGCCACTTAATATGGTGGTTTTGGTGGGGGGTTTTTACAGGAGCCACCCCTTAGCTAAGTCCTTCCGGGAAGGATATCTGGCTAGTCCTGTGTTTGGAGACTCTTCGATGAGGCTCCACGGGCTCTTCTTTTGCGTAGACTGAACGTGTAGACATGTTGCAATTTGTAAAAAAAATATATATATTCATCCTGTAAATCGCTCCAAAAGCTATTCCTAAAGCAACCATATCTCTCTTACCCTTATAAGGCCCTTGGCTTTGTCATAATGCCTGAATGGGATATCCTCTTTTGTTTCATAGAGAAATGCAGTGACAGGGTCTTTCTAAGGCTATGTTCACATATCGTTTAACCACCGGCAACACTCAGCCCGTTCCTGCAGCCAGGGCCATTTTAAACAGAGGGCACATGGTGCACGTGCATCGGGCCCACTGGTTAAAGGCCCCCCCCCCCCCCAGGCCAGCCGTTACTATGTGCGACCAGTGCGGTCGCACAGGGCTCCGGCCACCAGCCTGTCAGGGGGGAGCGCCATGGATGGGTAATCTACTTACCCATCCATGGCCCCTCCCGCCGCTGCGCTTCAGCAGCAGCAGCGGTACTGACAGAGAGAGAGCGCCATTGGCTCCCTCCCTGTCAGTCACTCTTGTGGCTGCACTTCCTGCGGTCACAAGAGGCAGCACTCTCCCTCTGGTGTCTGACGTCACTGGAACGTCGGCACGAGGGTAAGGGGAGTGCAGCCTCTTGTGACCGCTGCAGTGCGGCCACAAGAGGGAAGAGAAAAGTAACGCGTGGACCCAGGTGAGTATAATTGTTTTTTTTAATGTTATATGGGAGGGCAAGCACACATCAAGGGGGCTATATACTATTGGGGAGAGCTATATACTATTGGGGAGAGCACAGTGGGTCTATATACTATGGGGGAGCACACGGGGGGGCTATATACTATTGGGGAGAGCACAGGGGGTCTATATACTATGGGGGAGAGCACTGGGGGGCTATATACTATTGGGGAGAGCACACAGGGGGTCTATATACTATTGGGGGAGCACAGAGGGTCTATATACTATTGGGGGAAGAGCACAGGGGTGCTATATACTATTAAGGGAAGAGTACAGGGGGCTATATACTATTGGGAGAAAGCACAGGGGGTATATATACTATTGGGGAGAGCACAGGGGGTCTATATACTATTGGGGGAGACCCCCGGACGAAGGCAACGAAACGCGCGTCGGGGTGTTGGCATCCTGGAGGATACACATTGTAATTCACCGCAAAAGGTATTTGATTGGCTGGATCTCTAGATGTGGTGGGGCAATAATAGTTGATGAAGGGTGGATAGGAGATTTACTAACTGGGTGTATGTCAACTTTATGAATTGAATGCACTAGCACTTTATTTTTACTAAATCTATACAGTGTCCTACTGTATGATACCTAGAATATATCCCCCTGTGTTATGATGTAGGTTGTTGGTCAGGGATCCTAGCACATGTGATTTGGTAACAATAGAAACACCTCCAGGATAGCCACCGTTCTTTTAATGTTTGGTTTGTCTCTCTTTTTTATGAATTGTTTTAATATATATATTTAATAAAGATATGAAAGTTTTTGCTACGAAAAATCAGCATTTGTTCTCTTTTTTGGTTGTAGTTTGTAGTAGCTGTAGTAGCAGCATAACGGCTGTTTGCAATAGACCTAAACTAATCAGTACTTACATTTCACAGGAACGCAGGTATTGCATATAGACAAAACCGTGAACTTACTATTGGGGGAGAGCACAGTAAGGGGGCTATATACTATTGGGGAGATCACAGGGGGTCTATATACTATTGGGGAGATCACGGGGGGCTATATACTATTGGGGGAGTGCACGGGGGGCTATATACTATTGGGAGAGAGCACAGGGGGGGTCTATATACTATTGGAGAGATCACAGGGGGGCTATATACTATTGGGGGAGTGCACAGCAAGGGGTCTATATACTATTGGGGAGATCACGGGGGGCTATATACTATTGGGGAGTGCACGGGGGCTATATATTATTGGGAGAGCGCACAGGGGGGTCTATATACTATTGGAGAGATCACAGGGGGGCTATATACTATTGGGGAAGTGCACAGCAAGGGGGCTATATACTATTGGGGAGATCACAGGGGGTCTATATACTATTGAGGGAGAGCACAGAAGGGCTATATACTATTGGGGAGACCATAGCAAGGGGGCTATATACTATTGGGGAGAGCACAGGGGGTCTATACACTACGGGGGAGAGCACAGGGGGGCTATATACTATTGGGGGAGTGCACAGCAAGGGGGCTATATACCATTGGGGAGATCACAGGGGGTCTATATACTATTGGGGGAGAGCACAGGGGGCTATATACTATTGGGGAAGAGCACAGGGGGGCTATATTCTAATGGGGGAGTGCACAGCAAGGGGGCTATTTATTATTGGGGAGCACACAGGGGGCTATATACTACTGGGGATAGTGCACAGGGGGGGGCTATATACTACTGGGGAGAGCGCACAGGGGGGCTATATACTTCTGGGGGAGCACACAGGGGTTCTATATACTAATGGGGGAGCGCACAGGAGGGCTCTATATAACTGGAGGACCACACGAGGGTCTATATACTACAGCGACACCTTAAAACTATGGAGGTACAGAGGGGTGTAACTATATAGGGGTACGGAGGGGTGTAACTACTATATAGGGGTACAAGGGACCTAACTACTGTATGTGTTGGAGCCTAAAATATTTGTCTTGCAGATTCTGGAGAGAGGATTCACAGCCAGGAGAAGACTTCAAGGTGGCCCAGGCTGGATGGAGAGAAAAAGAAAAGGTGACAGACTCTGATCGGAGAAGACGCCCCTGGTGAGTCACTGGATGTAACTGAACTCTGTTATAGGGACTGTAGTGAAGGGGTCATGATGTGGCAGTATTATGTAATGGTATCATTGGTAATATCTTTGTTTTGTTCAGTGCAGTTTTCATGTAATATGTAATCACTGTATGGTAGAAATAGTGTTATAAGGTAACTACTGTATGTATTGGGGCTCTTAATACAGTGTGGGGGCAAATTCAGTACATTATACCATGTGCCGAAAGGGAAGGGGGGGGCCTACTCTTGAGGTCTGTGCACGGGGCTCACCAATGTATTAAAACGGCCCGGCCTGCAGCCAATACCTCTTTTGCGAGGGGGGTAAAGACAAAAAACAACCTTGGTGGGATACCACACTTACAGAACCAAACAAGAAAATTGGGGCATGCCCTACCAAATAATGAAGAAAGAGGGTGCTTCTTAAAACATACCAAAATATTCCACACACCATAAAAGAAACAGGAATATGTCATATAAAGGAGCACTCCAAAGTTGGAAATAATACAACAATATATTTATTAGTTATTACAAAAAATACATATAATGACACAAAAACTGGCAAAGGAATGGAAGTCCCTGCACATTTAAAAACAATTAAAATTCACAAAAAAGGGAGAAACAAGGCGGGACCCACACAATATTGATACAGAGTGGGTAAACAACATAAACAAAAATAAAAGTGTCCTGAACGGAAATTATGTATGTGTCATGTGAATGGTGACTAAATTGTGAAGTGATAAACAATACATCAATGTCATAAAGAATGAAGACTATCAAAAAAGCATATCACCAAACAGAGAGGGAGAGGAGCAACTCGTGGCGACACATGATGCCCTACTTACAGTCTGCCACAAAAGGGGTTAAGTAAGGATGCATGGCATGCACACTTAACCCTTTGTGTGCCAGACTGAACAATGTGGCCCCCAAGGGGTTAAGTGAGGGTGCATGCCATCCTCCCTTAAATCCATGGGGGCCATATTGATGTCACAATGTACCCATTATGACTGTGATCCTGGCCGCATAGTTGTGCTCCTGGGAATATGTGGCCAGGATATTCCAGGGAATCCATTGTGAACTCCCTGGAATATCCTGGCTGCATATTCGCGGGATCGCAAGTATGCGGCCGGGATCTCAGGCATAATGAGAGAGCGCCGATGCCGTCGGACCAAAAGTCCGGCGGTCCGCTCATCTCAAGTGTAAGGCAAATCAAAAACTTCCATTGACTCCCAGATGGCACTTTTATTGGTGTTTTTCATAAAAAAAAAAAAAAAGGCAGTGTGAAGGCAGCCTGAAAGGACCCTTAGCCTGGGGAAAGAGGCAGGTGCTATAGGTTTGGGAGACATGTGCATATCAGGTTGCATGAACTGCACCTTTGCATATACTGAAGTCCCAGGAAGTGAGCCTGCGCTAAATCAGTTCAGAGCCATTTCTTATGTATTTAGAAATGGAGAGGCTTAGGTTATTTTTTATGCATGTTTTGTTATTATTTCTGTTATCTACAACCTAAAAATAAAACTGGCAGGAGACAGTAGCGCTTTGCTGCAGGTGGAGACTGCAACTTTCTGTCTGCTGCAGAGTATTTATCTACCATATGAGATGGCTGTTCTGCCAGCTAATTACTTTCAATAGATAATAGTTGGATTTATATGTTTAATATTTATAGAAACATTGGGGGAGATTTATCAAACATGGTGTAAAGAGAAACTGGCTCAGTTGCCCCTAGCAACCAATCAGATTCTACTTTTCATTCCTCACAGACTCTTTGGAAAATGAAAGGTGGAATCTGATTGGTTGCTAGGGGCAACTGAGCCAGTTTCACTTTACACCATGTTTAATAAATCTCGCCCATAGTCCTTACAATACCCTAAATTTCCATATTCTGTTTTTCTGTTGAACTTGTAGAACAAATGTGAGCTTTCGGTATATATACTACATTACACACTCAATTATTCAATCAAAACACTATGTAATTGGAAAGTTGCAAAGAATACAAGTACTTATTGGAGTGAATTATTAGCTATTATACACTATGTTCATAGACTTCTTGCAGTGTATAAGTTGATTCTACAGCCCACTCTGTATACTGAAACTTAAATATGTATATATATTGATAAAATTATACATTTCCAAATGTCTTCATAATAAAATAAGACTTTAACATAAACCATAAAGTAGTATTAATGTAACTATGGAAACCTAAACCAATCCTGCAATCTGGAGGAGGCTGTTTGTAGCGCACCCACATATGTGTGAGGGGAAAAAGATGATATATGATAACTTGTGTAAATGCATCTTTTTCATGCATTTTGTATGTCTTATTTTAAAGTACTGGGACTTTAGTAAATGGTCTTTGAATGTGGGCATAAATTAATTTTCTCAGTATCTTCATACACACAAAAGATAGCAGAAAGATAAGAGTTTAGAGTGAACTTATAGGTTTTGTTCATACATAGCAATTGTAACCAAAAATAAGGAATATAATTGACAGAGAAAAGTTAGGCTGGGTTCACACTACGTTTTTGCAATCCATTTTTTGCAAAAAAAACGGATGGAAAAAATGGATACAACTGTGTGCATCCGTTTTTTATTGACTTCCATTATAAAGAAAAACGGAATAAAACTGATCCATTTTTTTTTTACGGACACAAAAACGTGGTTGAGCACGTTTTTGTGTCTGTCAAAAAAAACATCTGTTTTTTTTTTTTTTATAATGGAAGTCAATGGAAAAACGGATGCACACAGTTGTATCCATTTTTTCCATCAGTTTTTCATACGTTTTTTTTTTGCAAAAATCGGATTGCAAAAACGTAGTGTGAACCGAGCCTTATAATGGAAAGATTTGCACAGTTCGGCAATGTTACCACAATGTCTTTTTTTGGCTAAGTCCAAATCATGGCCCTTATTTCATATTAACATCCGTTATTGTATAAATGACAGCCATTATTATTGAAACGGCCCAAAAAAATGCATTGTAGCAACCTAGTTTTCAACTCATACTGACCAAAATACTGGCCGAAATACTATGTGTGAACATAGCCATAGGGTTGGGTTAATGGGCACACAAGATTTATGTACAGTGGAAGCGCACAACTCTACATAAATCCAAGCACACCCTTTTCTGTATTTTGGACCTACTATCGTTTTGATAAAAAATGCTGTCCAAGTTGAGTCTCAAATAACTGAGTGAGAACATAGCCTAAAAATCCTGTAGGCATATTCTGCTACTTCCAGTAATAAAACCACATACAAAACCATACTGCTTACATACTACAGCATATAGTAGTCACATGTAATCGGTCTCTAAAAAGAATAGCTCCGGCACAATAGACCCACTGATGAACCCATCATATGTGTATAAGAGGGCCTCAATGCCCCAACAGATGAAGTCTAGAGAGAGAAAGATCAGGCAAGTTGCAGTATCAGCCACCACTAGAGGAGGCTGGCAGTAGCTTATCCTCTCCCTTTCCCTTTATGTGTATGGAGGGATTAAGAGAAATAGCTGTTTACCAAAAACATTCAACCAACAACTATACGGTATGTGTATTGCAGTCATGCTGGTAGTAGATTGTTTGCCATGATTAAGAATCTTGCACAGCTATTCTATCAATTTCAGGAGGTTGGATCAGAGCTGAGCTGCTTGTCAGTAGTACTCACTCAGGGCTTCCTTTTACTTATTTGTCTGGTCAATCACAGAACAGCACTAACTACTCTCACAGCAACGGCAACTTGAGATTAATTTTTTTGTGTTCCTTTTTGCATTACGACTGACATTTTAGCGTTGTTTTCGTAGGGCAGAAGCATATTTGCATTGGCTGCTTTACAGTGCACAGAGGGTCACTATGTAAAGACCTAACTGAAGGGAGAGAGACTTTAGGTGGACACATTAGGTGGACATGCATTTGAACAGCAGACAAGACTCTACGTAAGTCCTTATTGAATTGTCTTTTAAACAGTATGGTAACAGGAAACTGTACGAACCTGTAGCAGTATGGTTTCTCATTCCGGCGCTGGTGTTCTTAGTTTTCTAGGTTGCGCCATTTTGGAGTAATTTCTTCTCAAATAAATATGCAGATTAGTACATTTGGGGCACTGGGGACATTTTTCAGTGCATTAGTGCACTATTCTGCCTGCCGACTCTGATGTGCATGCCTACGGGCGGCGGCCAGCGGCGGTGCAGGGGTTAGAGGGGCCGGGTCCCATGCAGGCAGCAGATCCGCTGCGTGTATGGGACCCATTGAACTTCACAGTACAGGATCCGCAGCTGATTTTGCTGCAAACTCGCAGCATGAAATCCACTGCGGATCCGGTAGGTGTGAACGCACCCTAAAGGAGTTATCCAGTGCTACAAAAACATGGCCATTTTCAGAGACAACACAACTCTTGTCTCCAGTGCAGGTGCGGTTTTCAATTAAGCTCCATTCACTTTAATGGAACTAAGCAGCAAAACCCGCCCAAGCTGGAGACAACAGTGGCGCTGTCTCTGGAAGAAAGTGGTCATGATTTTGTAGCGCTGGATAACCCCTTTAACCTAGCTTCTGTAGGCAAAGCTGCCATGGAGTCTGTTGATATTTTCTGTCAACTGACCTTAAACAGATACCACCCTTTCTGTAGTCCGCATGAGTTCACAGTCTGCAAATAAATTCAAGGAACCTTACAAAAATTAGAAGGCCATTATTATCTAACACAAGAGTTCAGGGTTAAATTAAAAAATGTCAGCTTGCAGGCCCCAGGGTGGCTGAAAGCAGGTAAAACAACTCATTTTAAATTAAGCCACTCATCTTATTTTGCTTTTATCCGGAAGACATTTTCCTTTCTCCATGTCTGAAGGCTATTTTACAATGTCAACAGCTGAATCGTGGTCGGATTCTGTCTATTTGTAAGACTTGTAGAGCACTATATATGTATACAGTGGTATCTCGGTTCTCAAACTGCTTGGAACTCAAACTGTTTTTTCAAGGAACGTTTGCTTTGGTTCTCAAACTCTTGCTCGGTTCTTAAACACTTTTCGGGCCCCCAGTCTTGAAGTACTTGGTATCTGAACATTTTTGTGAGCGTGGATGGTGGGTTGTACCTGGTGAGTTTAGCACTGGTGAGGCTTCATATACAGTACAAGGCTGGGTTCACACTACGTATATTTCAGTCAGTATTGTGGTCCTCATATTGCAACCAAAACCAGGAGTGGATTAAAAACACAGAAAGGATCTGTTCACACAATGTTGAAATTGAGTGGATGGCCGCCATATAACAGTAAATAACGGCCATTATTTCAATATAACAGCCATTGTTTTAACAGCAACAGCAACAGCAAATATTTGCCATTAAATGGCGGCCATCCACTCAATTTCAACATTGTGTGAACAGAGCCTTTCTGTGTTTTCAATCCACTCCTGGTTTTGGTTGCAATATGAGGACCACAATACTGACTGAAATATACGTAGTGTGAACCCAGCCCAATACTGTATAAGACTGCTGGAGTGCATATACAGTACAGTAGTAGGACAGTCAGTGCACCATCTCCCATCTGTTACAGTGCTGGGGTGGGGGGGACTCTATACAGTAACTATTTTACTATAATTGCTGGTTTTGTTGAATGTTTCTTGTGTATAATGTACTGTACAGTGTACAATGTACTGTTTCCTATGGGAAGACACTGCTCGTTTCTCAAACTGCCTTCCGGAACCAATTAAGTATGAGACCCGAGGTACCACTGTATATATATATATATTTATATATATATATATATTTATATATATATATATATATTTATATATATATATATATATATATATATATATATATATATATATATAGTGTATGCTCTGTGATGTGGCCAAAAAATTAAATCTATTGTTGCAGAATCCTGGCTGCAGCCACAAGAGTGACTGGCAGAGCAGAGAGCCAATGGCTGCTTGCTCTGTCAGTCCACTGTTTTTACCTATAAGGGCCCATTAGGAGCCCTTATGGTTAAATACATAGGTGTAGGTGCAGACTACCGTCTGCTTAACCTCTTAAGTACTGCAGTGTGCAAGTGATCCAGTGTTCAGAAGAATATTTTTTTCATTTGTGAATGAAGCTCACAATTCTAACAATTTTTTGTTGGCCAATAAAGGTATCACTCCTAAAATACTTTGATCATAAGTATTTACCACGATATGAATATTTTTTTCAGTAATTCAATTCAAAAAGTGAAACCCCTATATTATACAGATATAGATATATGTCATTACAAATAGAGTGGACTTTTTTTTCAAGCGTCTCTTTCTGTTATTGTGAATGATCATGGCTTACAGCCAAGGAAACCCCTAAATTCATTATCTCAGAAAATTAGAACTATTAACCCAAAACACCTACAAAGGTTTCCTAAGAGTTTTAAAAGTTTCCCTAGTCTGGTTCAGTAGGCCATACAATCATTGGGAAGACTGCTTACTTGACAGATGTCCAAAAGGCAGTCCTTGACCCACTCCACAAGGAGGGTTAGCCACAAAATTGCTGAAGAAGCTTGTCTGTTTACAGAGTGCTGTATCAAAGCATATTAATGGAAGCTTGAGTGGAAGGGAAAGGTGTGGTAGAAAAAGGTGCATGAGCAACCAGCATAACCATAGCCTTGAAAGGAAAAGGCCATTCAATAATTTGGGGGAGATTAAATGTGGACTGCTTCTGGGATCAGTTCTTCAAGAGCCACCACACACAGACATATCCAGGAAATGGGCTACAACATTCCACTTATCAAGCCACTCATGACCAATGGACAATGCCAGAAACGTCTTTCCTGGGCCAAGGAGAAAAAGAACTGCATTGTTGCTCAGGTGTTGTTTTCAGATGAAAGTAAATTTCGCATTTCAATTAAAAATCAAGATCCCAGAGTCTGGAGGAAGATTGGAGAGGAACAACCCAAGCTGTTTAAAGTCTAGTGTGAAGTTTCCACTATTAGTGATGGTTTAAGGATTTTGATTCAGCTTTTGACGGCACCCAGAGCGGAGCGACACTAAGGTAAAAGGCAGCCGGCTCACAAGGCGAAGCTAAAAAAGCTATGTGGATGTTGGATCCTTGTGGTTCTTTAGAGGGACATAAACCTCTTTAATTATATGGAGGCCTTTCTAGTTAGACTGGTATGGTTTGTCTGGATGGTATTCCAGGGAATGTTTTATTGGTTTACTAGCCTTTTGCAGTACATTTGGTGGTGCTCCTGAACTTGTGGGTGGGGGTGGCTGGAAGTAAATACATATTGATTGGCATAATAGCAATGGGGAGTTTGTAACTCCAAGGACCAATCCCACTGTTAGATTATTCTCTATGTATAGATGCAGTCTTGTTGGAACAAAACAGACAGCACTGTAGGACTAATGGAGGTAAGTTTGCATGATATGGGTGTTAAAAAAACTGTGGTACTTCTTTTACATGATTTATAACCTTTACAGGTAATTAAAGATTAAGGCTGGGTTCACACTACGTATATTTCAGTCAGTATTGTGGTCCTCATTTTGCAACCAAAACCACCAGGAGTGGATTGAAAACACAGAAAGGCTCTGTTCACATAATGTTGAAATTGAGTGGATGGCCGCCATTTAATGGCAAATATTTGCTGTTCTTTTAAAACAACGGCTGTTATATTAAAATAATGGCAGTTATATACTGTTATATGGCGGCCATCCTCTCAATTTCAACATTGTGTGGACAGAGCCTTTTTGTGTTTTTAATCCACTCCTGGTTTAATCCACTCCTGAGGACCACAATACTGACTGAAATATACATAGTGTGAACCCAGCCTAAATTTGTATTTTTACCAACAGTTCCATGACCAGCAAGAATCTCTGTCATCATCACCCCTGTTAAACATAAAATGTAAATCATCATATACTTGCTTTTGTGCTCAATTACCAACTTTTCACAGACATGACAGATTTAATAATGCACAGATGTTCTAGATATTGACATGCAAATAAAATACTTTTAGGCTATGTTTCCACAACGTTTTTCCTCTGGTGCATTATTCTAGTTTAGATGGGATAATTGGTCTTTGGGTGTGTCTTTAATTGAAAAGCCTATAGAATTAAATAGTTAAAATGGTGAAAGGACGGCAAAAAAAGAAACTGTGTGTGAACAACAAAGCAGTCAACGTCTGTTATTTATTACACTGTGTGCATTGGACCTCCATCAATCCATTGACCTCAATGCATTGACTCCATCTGCCTTATTCTTGGGAACCAAAACTTAACCCATACTGTGCTGCCATAGGATGTCCAGGAAACTATAATTATATATACCAGCCAGTTTATCGTTAATTAAGATAGAAATACCCCTTTGGCTATATGAGCACTATTCCTTTAAATTTACAGCAGACAAGTGATAGAACTACAGCAGAGAAAGAAGCATGGCAGTGGTGGCTAGGATAAGTGGTGTGTGCACAGACTGGGAGCCTGCAGGACAGATAAGTGTAAGGACAAGGACAGGAGCCGCCCACCAGCATTACACAATTATGTGTGTGTAACGCTGCCGAATGACACTTACCAGAGGATTTATAGAGGCAGCATATCTCCATCTGCCAATCCAGGGCCACCTGCACTTATTTAAACCAGCTACACCCACTCCTATTTAAATCAGCTTCGCCTACTCCTTCCTAAGTGTTGTTGCATTTGTGTAGTTGTGTTTCTGCTATTCTGCTCACTATTTGGGAATTTGAACCTGCGCCAGTTCTCTGGATTACGCTTTCTGCTAGAGCCCTGTCTGTACCGTCTTTCCTGTTGCCAACGTGAATTGTCCGACCTGCCTTTGAAGCCACTTGCCCTGACCCTTCACCTTTCTGACTACGATACCCATTTCATCCCTGGTACTGCGCTGACTCTCCCACTGATGAGCCTTCTTGCTGACCACATATACTTGGCCTGGTGCCTTGCATCAACTCTTCTTCTTTGGAACCAGCTGCTGTTCACATTGGGACCACACTTGTGAACCAACCTGGTATCCTGTAGGTGCAGAAGTGTAGCTTCTGCATTCTGGAGCAGGATGAAGGGTAAAGACCTAATTTGACCCAGTAGCACAGTGGGTCCACACTCGCTGTTTGTTACAGTGTGTCAGGCTGTATTTAAAAATGTTATTCTCTTTCGCTTGACCCTCAACATTCTCTTATAAAAATCAGGTACCAATAGTTTTCTCCTGTGTTGCACTTTTGGCTTGATCATGGAGCTTAGCTGACCGCCTAAGCTATCTGAATTGTCAGCCTCTTGAACCCTCCATTCCAACCTGGTTACTTGCTATTGATATCTTGTTTTGTAAACCAAGCCCATATTTTCTAATAAGTTGCTTTGTACAATGTGCAAACATGCCCCTCACTCACAGGAATTTATGACTTCAATAATTGTAAATATTGGGTACGGCTAAGATAAAAAAAAAAATGAAAACCTTTGGTCAAATATTGGCAAATGCATGATGAAATGATTGCAATAGTAAATATTGGAAAAAGGGGAGGTGAAAATATAAGTTGAGTTAAGTAGCTTTTATGGACATTTATACACAATTGTATATTCCTTTTTGGGTGGCATATACAGTAAATGTTGGACGAAGTCTTCTGCCATTAATGGGTAAATTATCAGGTAATGCATATTCCTTCTAAAGTTGATAGGATCTTAACATAGAAATAAGACAAGAAGGAAAAAGGGTTCTGGAGGATGGTGCCTCGTGTAATCCTGTTACTTGGAGATGTGTAAAATAAAAGTATAGGTAGGTTCTCACCTTTAAGCCCCTTGGGATTTGTGAGTATGACCCCGTTTTGGGGTAGCTCGTTGTGTCAGATGATAGCTGCCGGCCGAAGGATCCAGGAAAAGGGAATCTTCCAGCATCGGGCCCATGGTTTCATGCAGTGGAGAGAAGAAAAAAAAGGTACCTGGGTAGATTTTTTTGGTGTTGCAAAAGATTCTTTCACAGCAAGTAAAGTATAAAAAATTAAATGCCTGATTTATTAGATAAAATCGGTTAAAACCATATATAAAAAATTGCTAATTTTATGTACGGTTTTAACTGATTTTACCAAAAAAATTAGCCATTTTATTTTTTGTACTTTACTTATTGTGAAAGAATCTTTGTCAGCGGCAGGATATCTACCCTGGTACCTTTTTTTAAGCGTCCCTGTCACCTAAAAAAAAGAAAAAAGTTTCATATGTCACAAATTTTAATAAGATGACATATGGGTGACCTCAACCAATACTTATTGAAAACTAGAGGAAGCGCAAAGTTTTCAATCTCTGTCTTGCTGCAGGAGGTTGGCTCTATTGTATATCTATGAAACCTTTTTGTACTGGTAGAATTACAGATAAGAGCAGTGTAAAAAACACTGTTCTTTATAAATTCCCCCATAGACCAGGCTTTGATAGGTACAGATATAGACTTAAAATAGAAGTGCAATGTTCCATCACTCCTCTGTATAATAATAGATAATATGCATTTAGCAATAAGCATCAGCAAGATGTATGGCCAACATTTTATGCTGTGGGCTTTGAAGTCTGCTCTGCTCCGTGCTGCTCCTTCGCGGGTGCTGAGAAAAGAGGGATCCAGTCTCCCAGTTCCATCTTTTCCCAGCACCAGGGGAGTAGCGGCATGGAGCAGACTTCAAAGCCGCAGCCTGATGAGCAGAATGCCGATAGGAACGAAGCTCTTTGCTTCCTTTTTACTGTAAATTTGCTCATCTATAATAATAATAATAATAATAATAATAATAATAATAATTATTATTATTATTTATTTAAACTGTTATTTAATTAAACTTTATTGAAAGATATAGGTTATATAAAGCATTAGACAAAAGGTCTACCAATTGTTTTTCCAAAAAGTAAACAGAAAATGGGGACGATCTCCTGAAACCAGGTATTGAAAAACTTTACTTTTCATTTATTAGTAAGGGTCTTTATCCAGCCCATTCGGAACAGGAAGTCTACTTTGTGAGGGAAGTCTACTTTCTCTCATGCCTCTGCTCTCTGCCGCTTTCCGGCCAAATAATTGACATGTCAATTCTTTGGGCAGAAAGAGGAGGCGCTCGCTACATCCCATTGAAATTCCGCCACTTTTGCTTAATGTGAACAGGTCCTTAGAGTAAAAGAAGGTACTGTATCTTGTACCCACAACTGTAGAATAATTTTATAGTACATGTGGCCGCTGTCCAGACATGAAGAAGTCTCTTCTGGTAGGACAGAAGTTTGGCAAAGGGATGGTCACTTATATTAAATTGATATTTTAAAGTAGTGATTGATTATTAGAAATGATTCACTGTTAGAAAAACATAAAGTATAACATACATTTTTCATGAATGTCCTATAATAATACTTGCAGACAAAATAGCAGACAAAACAGTCTTTTGTATTCTGAAGAATTTATCCTGCTGCCTGTACTGTATATACTGTATTCTTCATTGTTTTTTTTGTACGTGATATCTTAGCACCTGCTAAAAATAGTCAGGACAGCTGGCAGACAAAGGGCAGATTTAAGAACATTAATTAAATAGACATGATAAAAAATACTATTAATTAATAACTTTTGGCAGATGCCAACCACCCAGCCAGCTCATGTATCACCACCCACGCATATAAAACACCTGGTGAGTTACATAACTTGTTAACATTGGCTATTCAGAGTACAAGAACAAAGGTAGTTGTATAAAAAAAATTTGGGATACATTTGCTATTTTCATGTAAATACGTAAATAATATGTTAATACAATAAAAACTACATTTTTACAAATTTTTTACTTTTTAGAGGTTCCTGCAACATTTTACTTTTGTCCTGCAGAGTAACAGTGGGTAGGTAGGTGAGTTAGGTAGGGGGAAAGGTAGGTCCTTCCCTTTAGTAAGGTTAAGTAGGTAGGCCCCAGTAAGTAGGAATGTGCCTCCCTAAATAGGCAAATAGAGCTATAAAGCTAATGGTAGGTATCTCCCCCCAATTGGGCTGTCCCCCCCAGCAGGTAAGTACATCCTTCTAGTAAATGGGTAGTTCTCCCATTAGGTAGATAGATCTCTCATTAGGTAAGTACCTTAAGTAAGTAGTTAAGTCCCCTAGTAGGTTCCCTCCACTTGGTGGGCAGGTGTGACCATTGGTGGTAGGTACCCCCATTTGGTAGGTTGGTTGCTGACTAGGTAGGTTCCCACCAGTAGGTAACTAGTTCCCTTTAGTAAGTAGTTAGGCCCCCAGGTAGGTACAGCAGTTAGGTATGTCTTCCAGATAGGTAGGTACCCCATTAGGTTAGTGGATCCTCCTAGTAAGTAGGTAAGTCTCCTATAAGTAAGTATGTCCCCCAGAAGGTATAATGTTCTCTCAGAGGGTATGTAGGTAGCTCCAGCAGGTAGGTCCCCCCTCTAGGTAGGCAGGTAGAGCCCATTAGATAGATAGGTTCCTTATTAAATAGTTTCCTTTTAGTAGATAGGTCTCTCTCTTGTAAATAGTCCTCCTAGTAGATAGGTCCCCAAGTATGTAGGTAGGACATCTGGTTAGATAGCTCCTCCCAACCTATTAATACTGTCCAATATAAACCTAAAAAACTCACCTTTTTTTTGCTTCAACACTGGAATGGAACAGCTCCTGGCCTCTTGTAACTTGCAAGGAATAAAGCAGCCTGCAACCTTCAACCTTTGTTCCATCACAGTTTTCAACTGCAAGCGCATCCTGAAGACATCCTAAAGTTCAAAGTGGTGTTCAAAAGTAGGGATGGTCCGAACCTGCCGAGGTTCGGGTTCGTATGAACTCGAACGCTCGGCATCAGATTCCCGCTGTCCGTGCAGCGGGTGGATACAGCGGGAGGACCGCCTGGAAAACTGGGATACAGCCATAGCCATAGGCTGTATCCCAGTTTTCCAGGCGGTCCTCCCGCTGTATCCACCCTCTCCACGGAGTGGGCAGACAGCGGGAATCATTGCCGAGAGTTCGGGTTCGTGTGAACCCGAACCTCGGCAGATTCGGACCATCCCTATTCAAAAGTTCAGGGTTCTGGGACAGGTGCCATGAATTCCTAACAGTGGCTCAGCCAAAAGCTGCCACAAATACCTGGTAGATGATCACTCCTAAGGTGAGATTCTGGCCCTTATGTGGGGTGCCAGGCCAAAAGTCCAGTGCCCTGGGTCCCTAAAAGGTTAGTACCTACTGTACCTAATGCTTGCCATGCTCTAAATTCTTAATATGAATAAGATAAATTCCTTTTTAAGGGTGCCTTCACGCATAGCGTATCCGCAGCGGATTTCTTGCTGCGAATTCGCAGCTAAATCCACTGCTCTGTTAACCCCTGCAGCATACTTCACCTGCTCCCTACCGCAGCGCACTGATTGGCTGACCACCCGCAGATGCCAGGAGGCAAGCAGGAGCTTGGAGCCGATGATGTATGCTCCAGGGCTGCCCCGGCCCGGAGCATACGTTACCTGCTCTGCGCCACGGCTGTGTAAAGCTCCTGGCTCCCGTCGGTCCCCATCAGTGCTGCCGTGCACTGATTGCATGAAGCTACCCTTAAGGAATATTGGGGAGGTTGGATTGGCCTGCCATTCCTTTTGATTGCAGGGTTTCTTTATAGTCTTGATCAGGTTAGGGTAACTGCTGATCTCCTTACTGAGCTGTAAATAGTCTTTAGTTTGTGTAGACTTCCCTCACTAGGCTCATGTGACTTTTTTGCCTCTCTGAACCAGTCTACTACATGTGGATACTGTGTAATTTGAGTTTATTTATAGGCGGGAGAACCTTCTTATACAGGGGTACCACTACCACTGTAGCATATCGGCTGCTATGGGGCCCGCTGCGTAAGGGGGCTCCGCAGCCTACTCCTGCAATACACTAGGCCCCCTGAGCTGTCATCATTTTTAGCACCAGGTGGCCGAGCAGGCCTCCGGGGATCTGCAAATGTCCCTTTAACAGAAAGGGCTTGCAGTTATGCAGGAATGGCCCTTGGATTAATGCTCCTGGAATCCCTTCTAGGTTCCTTCGGAGGATTCCGGTGGAAGCTTATCATTTGCTTGCAGATCAAATTGCGAACCCTGCTAGGAGACTAAGGAGTACCACTTAATTGGGGTAACATTTTCCACTTCATAACAAAAAGGTTTATAAATCGACCTACGCACATAATCTTTAGTTGCTTCCTTTCTCCTTCTTTTGGGGAGATCAGTGTACCTAATTTACCTCCCAAGGGATAGATCTTCTATTCTTTCTGCTAAACTCTGAACACGGTTGGGGGACATTCTATTGGATAGATGTTGTTGTTAAAATCTTGACCTGCACTGTATGTATTGCTCTGTTTCTGGGCTACCTGTACAGACCCATACTGTACATGATTTTCCTTTGGAGTTTTGGGGAAGGAGGGAGGGGGAGGGATAAAAAGAAAGCACTTTTTGTGTTTGTTAAAAAAAAAAAAATTTTTTATAAAAATGATCTGATAAAAAAAAAAAGTGATGTAGGCATGACTACACTTGATGGCTCAGTGGTCAGTCTGGAAGGGGCGAGGCCCAATCAAATGTTTGCTATGGGGCCCAGCTATTACACCTTTGTTCTTATATTGTGTCTTAGTTGCATGTGTTTGGTGTTACAAAGTAGCAAAACAACTTGTCTGCTATTGTTAATTTTGTACAAAAATTTTGGACCTTGACGCAAATTCACAAACATGTCATATGGGGTGGGTGCCTGCTAGCTCAACCATAAGTACATGTACGTGATTTTGCACTGCGACACGTCCCAGCTTCCAGCCAGGTCCTGTTACCACTTGGGGCAGCCTGGAATGCTGCAATTGGTCCGACAGGCCAATCTTAATTAGAATGACAAGAGGGACTGGCATCTGATTGCTCTCCTGGCCGTTATCTCTTCTGTGAGTGGGAGGAGATTATAGCCAGAAGAGAACAGCAGCACACACATTAACCCCTTCCTGCCCTGTTGCTATATCTAATAGTCCGATGTGATCTTTCCTCCTGTTACTGTTCCTAATCATTGCCCCTGTTAGTGTATCTAATTGTCGCTGTTGTTAGTATATGTGATCGTCCTTCCTGTTCCTGTTATTGTATTTAATTGTCGCTCCTGTTCCTGCACCCAGTTGTTGTTGCTGTTATTGTACATGAAATTTGGTTGGTTGGCTGAACAGACCACTCTGAAGTGTTCATAACGTATTGACACAAGATGGTAACATATCGACACAAGATGAAGCCGGGACAAGGAAACTGGGAACAAGGTACATAGAACGGTAAAAGAATTCAAACTTTTGGTGGTTAGGAAAGCAGGTCTGGAGAAAGAGGCTACAACGGTTTTACAATGCTGTTACAGAGTTATATAACCTTGTAATAGCTATAGAATTGCGAGTAATTGCTATGTACCAGAGTACCCCTTTGAAAGAGAATGTGACCTCATCGCATGCTGAATTTACTAGAATATTTGTTAGAGAGCTAACGCATATAGTAGCTGAAATCTACACTTGCTTGGAGCTAGCATAGATTTCAAAGTGCTGCGCATGATGCAGCTGGTGCAGTATTTAATTTACTGAAGGGGTATTCCACCCAAACATAACTTTTGTTGCTGGCCATGGTGAGACTAACAATTCTTTTCATACCTAATTATATATATTATATTATATATATTATATATATTCCCTCAGTCCTGAGCTGCTGCTTTCTGCTGAAGACACAAAACACTGTCTGAGCTTTTCTCCCCATCTCCCCCACCACCACCTTTCTGACACAGCCACGTCAAACCATGAGATAGATTTAACCTTTTACCTACTGGGTTATGACAGTAATTAAAATGTCACCTGACAGGTTACATTCCTTGCAACTAAATAGAACCAAATTGTTTTTGGAACAAAACCTTTAAAGCTGAAGTTCATAATACGCAGATAAAAACCTTCCTTAAGTAGACTCTTTAGTATCATTTCAACCTTTCCTATATTGACCTGTAGGTTATCACCAACATTAGTTGTGAATGTTGCAGATAAGGAGAAATCTCGACCTTTCCTGTAAATACTTTCTACATTTCAATGCATTTTACATAGTTACAGATTTAATAAGGTTAAAAAAAAGATAAGAGTGCATCCCGTACCGATAAGAGTTTAGACCCGGACTGATCATGAGAACGAGCAGGGAGAGAATTACGCTGCAGTGCGTCCATTCCCCACTCTGTGTCATGTGATATCAGTTGGGCTCCATAGACTTACATAGGCTAGGGCAGGCAATCAGTCAGAGTCGAACTGATGATGTGACACAGAGTCGGGAGAGGATCACCCTTAGTGCTGTCTTCTCCTGGCTCGTTCTCACAATCAATACGGGTCTGAACACTCAGACCCTGACCAATCAAACTTTTGACACGTCTCTATGACATATCAACAGTTTTTTTCCAAACAACAGTGACATTTTAAGCTTCGTGACCACCAATATCCCCAGGTCCTTTTCCAAACTAGTTTCACTTTAGCACATAATTGTACATAATTGTACATATTTTTACAGCCCAAGCACATAACCCTAGCTTTTTCACATTAAACTTCATTTGCCATTATTCTGCCCAAGCCTCTAGCTTCCTTACATCCCTCTGTAATTTTGTATTTTTGTCCTTTGTGGTGATTATATTAATCACTTAATTCTGAAATTCTACTCTGTAGCCCTTCAACAAGGTAACATAATAAAAATAATTAGACTCTGTATTGATGCCTGTGGTACCCTCCAACCAGAGTATGTTCCATCAATAACCCCCCTCTGTTTCCTATCGCTCAGCCAGTTACCAGCCCATTTACAAAAATGTTCCCCTTTCAGGTGTCAGTACTTTTTTATTTTCTTTTTTTCTACCACATCCATAAATACATCATGTTTTGTGCATACTATGTAAAATACTGTAGGTTTCTTAAACAGTAACCTACTGACACCTATAGGTGATGTCTAGAATATGTGTTAACTGTCTTAAGCAATAATAATTTTTATGGCAAAGGCTTTTTCTCTTTACAACTCATGAACATTGCCTCATACCATTCATTAATACTAGACTCTAATGCTAAGTTTACACAGAGCGATTATCGGGTGAATTTTCGCGATAACGATCGAATTTGAACGATAATCGTACGTGTAAACTCGGCGAAAACTCGGCGAAAAAATCGTTCATTTTGATCTTTTAACATAAATTGTTGTTCGTAGTTCGCAAAAAATTCGCCGATCGTTCCGTATAAACAGTCGTCGCGCGATAGTCCGGCCGCCCTGCAGCCCTGCCCGCCGCCCGGTCCCCCGCTCATCCGCAGCCCCCTGCGCCGGCTCGGTTGCCGCTGCCGCTCTGATCGCCACCCCCGCCGCCCCGATCGCCACCCCCGCCGCTCCGATCGCCACCCCCGCCGCCGCCGCTCCGATCGCCCCCCCCCCACACCCGCTGCCGCCGTCGCTCCAATCGCCCCCACCGCCGCGGCCAAGAGCATACAAGAGCCAAGAGCTCCTGAAGAGGAGCCGTTTGAAATTCCCGGCTCATCTCTTCAGCCAATCAATGCGCTGAAGAGGGGAGCCGGGGATCTCGAAGACCTGCTGCGCGAAGCAGGTAACGTATGCTCTTGGCCGCAGCGGTGGGGGCGATCGGAGCGGCGGCGGCGTTCGGAGCGGGGGGTGATCTGAGCGGCGGGGGGGGGGGGCGATCGGAGCGGCAGCCGGGGGGCGATCGGAACGGCGGGGGTGGCGATCGGGGCGGCACAGGGGGCTGCGGTTGAGCGGGGGGCGGGCCGGGCGGGCGGGGCGGGCGGGCCGGGCTGCGGGCGCGCAATCGCAAAACGATCGCAAAACGATTTTTCCGTACGATATATCGTACCATCTAAATCGTTATAAAAAAAAATTCGTTACTTCCAAATCGTTAATCTTGCGATCGGGCCAATAATCGCTTCGTGTAAACTTAGCATAAGGCTGGGTTCACACTACGTATATTTCTGTCAGTATTGTGGTCCTCATATTGCAACCAAAACCAGGAGTGGATTAAAAACACAGAAAGGATCTGTTCACACACTGATGAAATTGAGTGGATGGCCGCCATATAATAGTAAATAAAGGCCATTATTTCAATACAACAGCCGTTATTTGCCATTAAATGGCGGCCATCCACTCAATTTCAACATTATGTGAACAGATCCTTTCTGTGTTTTTAATCCACTCCTGGTTTTGGTTGCAATATGAGGACGACAATACTGACTGAAATATACGTAGTGTGAACATAGCCTTAGGGTGCATTTACACAGAAAAGATTTATCTGACAGACTTTGGAAGCCAAAACAAGGAATGGATTTAAAAAGAGGATAGATCCCAGTCTTTCCTTTTTGACCTGATCCCTGTTTATAGTATGCTCCTGGTTTTGGCTTCAAAGATCTGTCAGAAAAATCTGTCTGTGTAAACGCACCAGTATATAGCACTATAGAGTCACTGTGGTCATCTGACTATTGAAGCATATTTATCATTTAATGCTGGCAAGTCCTCCCATGTCCGATTTACTAAAAATAATGTTATCAAAAGTGCATGGTAAATTGTGTAAGTGTAAAATAAAAAAAATAAAAAAGTGCCAGAATTGAAAAAAAAATTAAATAAAAAAGTGATCAAAAAGTCCAGTCTATTTACATATGATACCAGTAAAAACTACAGATTATGCAACAAATGTACCCCAATATAGCCCCAATTAAAAAAAAGTACAGTAATACCTCTGTTTTGAACACAACTAATTCTGGAAGACTGTTCCAGAAAAGAGCAGTCAGAGAACTGAGGCTGGATCTGCAGCGGATTTCTGATTGGCTGAGCGGGACGTCCAGCCTGGAACCCCTGAAGCAAGCTGGAGCATGGAGCAGGTAAAGTATGATCCAGCCAGCGGGGGTGGGGGGGTGGGGGGTTTAGAGGAGCTGTCAATTACATACTTGCAGCGGGATGTCAATCCCGCTGAAAGTACGTCTTCTCAGTTAAAGGTGTTGTTACAAAATATATTTGGTCCCATAAAAAACGAACTCTTCTAAGGGCTAGTTCACACGGAATAAAACTAGCTGAGTAAAACGCGGTGGAAAATCCCAACAGTCTCCGTGTCCTACTGGCTTGGAAGAATTGACATGTCAATTCTTCTGCGCGGAGAGAGGAGAAGCGCGAGCCCTCCCATAGACTGCCAGTATGACACGGAGGCTGACGGGATTCCACGGCAGAATTCCGCCAGTTTTACTCCGTGTGAACTGGCCCTAAGGCTTTGTAGATAAAAAAATAATAGAATTAAAAAAAAATGAAAATGCACAAAAATACATTTCTAAGACCCTTTAGGGGTTAATGAACTAAACAGGTGGCCAGGGTATTGCCAATGCCAAGCAATATGTTTATTTGCTGAATTTATCATAACTACATGTATACTATGTCTATAAATACTTTATACTGCATATGGATATCATAGAGTGGGAAACACTCTTAGGACCCTTTCCCCGCAGCCAGTTTAGTCATGTTTTCTACCAGTATTTTTTGGTGGAGCTGCAAATTAAAAAAACGATTGTCGGACTAGTTTCCACTAATGGCAAATCCAGGAAACCTATGCTGGTTTACAAAGGAATAATGGCCAATAATGGGGTATGTTGGTATCCATAATTTTTTATAGCAGGATTGTCACTGCTTTACACCTAAAGGTATGTTCACACCGAGTAAACAGGCGGAATATCATTTCTTTGAGGTGCACAAGGCATCCCATTGACACACTGAATTCCGCCATTTCAATTCTTTGGGCGGATGGCGGAATCTGCCTGACCATAGAGTGAAGTCTATGGGATGGCCAGATGTTCAGGCGGGAGTGCGGATTTATTCATGCGGATTCCATTGTGTGAACGGGCCCTAAATCCATATGAAATACTATTTAAACCTTTAAAAAAATATATGCCTCATTCTATCTATTCAGGGTAATCACCTATCGCCTCTATGCAGCCACACTCCACAGCACCTGCCCAACAAGCGCAGGATCGCCCTCTGAAGGCCTTGTGCCGTGTGACAGGCTTTGGAATGCCTTTTCCCAGCCATATTATAGGTGTTTCTTCTCTTGTTCAGCCTGTATAGTCTGTATTGTCTCCGGATTGTTGCTCTTCTGTGGGAGATGAGCTTCAAGAATACATCCTTGTCATGCCAGTGTTATACAGAATATGTTACGCAAATATCACTTAACTGTACTATATGTTACCAAGGTAACACAAATACATTGCAAGGACAAGGTTCGATGAGTACATTATTTCTATTTAAAATGTATTTCCTACCATGGAAACCAGGAAAGTACTGAATTGAGCTTTGTATCACGTTACAGAGATTTGTGTGTCATACCGTGCAATGACAATAGATGCTTAATATGTGCATGCTATAAGTTGTAACATGACACGATGAAAATTAAATTATTAGAGTCTTGAACTCTGAATAATCAGTCTATGACTATGCTATGGCAAATGTCTCGTTAAATACACAGCCGCTAATAATGATCATCATTAATACACATTAATGACATGACGCTGAATTATTGGTGTACAGGAACAAGGCCAGTAGACTCTTAGCTTGGCAAAGAGGCATTATAATGTATCCTATTTTTTCCGATATTATACTTGACATCTGAACTGAGGAAAAGTATCAAAAGTTTTGATCAGTTGGGGTCTTGGTGGTGAGACCCAGGGGCGTAACTAGAAAGGGCTGGACCCCATAGCAAACTTTTGATTGGGCCCCCCTCCTATCCCCTATCCTACTGTAGGTAATCCCCCTATCCCCCAGTAGATAGCATTTGTTAGGCAGTTAGGTATCTCCCCTTGTATACCCCCCAGTAGATAGTGCCCCCCCATGGTAGGCATCTCCCCTAGTGTCCCCCATGGTAGGCATCTCCCCTAGTGTCCCCCGTGGTAGGCATCTCCCCTATGGTCCCCCGTGGTAGGCATCTCCCCTATGGTCCCCCGTGGTAGGCATCTCCCCTATGGTCCCCCGTGGTAGGCATCTCACCTCGTATCCCCTTCATACATTATGTCCCCCAAAATAGACATCTGCCCTATTTTCCAACACCCCCCCTCCAATACATACGGTAGTGTCTCCCATGGTAGGCATCTCCCCTGGTAGTATGATGGCAACTCAGGAGACCTAGTGTATTACAGGGATGAGCCCCCTGACGTGGTGGGCCCCACAGCGGCAGCTAAGGCTGCCCCAGTGGTAGTTACACCCCTGGTGAGACCCCACTGATTGCTGAAATGAGTGGTGAGAATTGCTTATCCAATAAGCTCCTCACTGTAGCACATCGATTCTATAGAAAGTCTGTGCAGCCCGATTCCTGCAGTTGTACATAACAAACCACACATAAGGGGAATGTTCGTGGTCTGGTCAAAGAACACTTCATATTTATGTCAAGAATTGCGCCAATAGTCATAGGGACCAACCAGAAAGTGTTAGGGCCCTATTACACAGGACGATTATCGTGCAAAAAAATTGTTAAATCGTTCGAATTTAAACCATAATTGTTCTGTGTAATTGCAGTCAACGATTGGAAAATCGTTTTCGTGTCGTTGATCGTTGATTTATATCTGAACCTAAAATCATTGTTAATCGTTCGCTGTAATTCCACATTTGTTCACTCAAGTTCCACATTTTTTCACTAATCTTTGTTATTGTTCATTTTTTGCTGGGATCAGATGGAGTAAACAGTCATAGTAATGATCGTAATAACGATTGTAGTAATGATCGGAACTAACGACCATCGTTCTGTGTATAAGGGTCCATTTACACAGAAAGATTATCTGCCAAAGATTTGAAGCCAAAGCCAGGAACAGACTATAAACAGAGATCAGGTCATAAAGGAAAGCCTGAGATTTCTCCTCTTTTCAAATCCATTCCTGGCTTTGGCTTCAAATCTTTGGCAGATAATCTGTCAGATAATCTTTCTGTGTAAATGGACCTATATGGTGAAAATTTCAGGTTAACGATAAACAGTCTCGTTTGCGATTGTTTATCGTTAGCCGTTAATCACAAAAAATTGCTCCGTGTAATAAGACCTTTATCCTGCGTTTACACAAAGCGATAATTCGCCCAATCGATCGTTTAACGATTTTGAAGAAACGATTTGTTTTTTTAAAATGATCAGCGTTTAGACAAATAAATCATTAGAAAAATCGTTAGAAAATTCGTAAGAAAAATCGTTATTGCCCATCTTTTACATAGGGTGAATCTTTGAAAGACTGCTTACACAAAGCGATCTGCGAATTTTTAGCGAACGACAAACAACGATTTGAGATGTTGAAAGATCAAAGTGACCAATTTCCCGCTCGTCGCTTGATTGTTTGCTGTGTTAACATGGAACGCTTATCGATCAAATGCAATCGTTATAGCAAAAATGTAAACAATTATCGTTTCGTGTAAAAGCAGCATTAGTCTGAGTCATCAGCAATAGACAGAGTAAAGCCCACAGTACCGCATGTGGCCTAAATTATGCCCCCATTCTTAGAAACTACTAAGAGCTACAAAATTTTTTTTAAAAAGCACAAGTTTTTACAGATTTTTTTTTTAATTGAAGTGCACTCAACCAAACAAGAATTTGTTGATCTTATCACATTGTTTCAGAGCACACAATAGTACAATACAGAACAGTTGAAAGGTACACTGAGGCTATATACACAGCAACCTTTGTGATATAATGAATACACTAAGGTTAGGCTGCTTTCATACTGTTTCTCAATCTATGGGAAGTATACATTGAAAGTAGACCCCAGTGCAGTATACTTTCTTACTTTATGCTGTATACTGTTCCATGTAGCAAATAAAAGTAAACCCTTATGTATTTGCACAGATGGAATAGGATCGAGTAGTGGGAAGAACGATCCTATGAATACGGTTTACTACATACACTACTGTTCAAAAGTTTGGGGTCACATTGAATTGTCCTTATTTTTTAAGGAAAAGCACTGTACTTTTCAATTAAGATAACTTTAAACTAGTCCTAACTTTAAAGAAATACACTCTATACATTGATAATGTGGTAAATGACTATTCTAGCTGCAAATGTCTGGTTTTTGGTGCAATATCTACATAGGTGTCTAGAGGCCCATTTCCAGCAACTATCACTCCAGTGTTCTAATGGTACAATGTGTTTGTTCATTGGCTCAGAAGGCTAATTGATGATTAGAAAACAATTGTGCAATCATGTCCACACATACAGGTTACAGAAGCTACAAAACTGACCTTCCTTTGAGCAGATTGTGTTTCTGGAGCATCACATTTGTGGGGTCAATTAAACGCTCAAAATGGCCAGAAAAAGAAAACTTTCATCTGAAGCTCTAACCAGAGTAGAAAAAGAAGTGGGAGGCCGCATTGCACAACTAAGCAAGAAGATAAGCACATTAGAGTCTCTAGTTTGAGAAACAGACGCTTCACAGGTCCCCAACTGGCATCTTCATTAACCCTTTGAGGACCAGGCCCAAAATGACCCAGTGGACCGCGCAAATTTTGATCTTAGTGTTTCCGTTTTTCCCTCCTCCCCTTCTAAGAGCTCTAGCACTTTCAGTTTTTTATCTACAAGGCCATATAAGGGCTTATTTGTTACAGGAATAGTTGTACTGTGTAATGGCGTCATTCATTTTACCATAACATGTATGATGGAATTCCAAATATATTATTTATGAAGATATAAATTGGTGAAATCGCAAAAAAGAATGCAATATGGTAACGTTTGGGTGGTTCCTGTGTCTACGTAATGCACTATATGGTAAAAGCGACATGATACCATTACTCTATAGGTCAGTCCGAACACAACCATATGCAGGTTTACGCAGATTCTCTAATATTATATATTTTTTTTAAATGAAATCCTTTTTTTTGGCAATTAATTATAAATAAAATGGGCCTATTGTGACGCTTATAACGGTTTTATTTTTTCACCTACGAGGCTGTATGGGGCGTCATTTTTTCCGCCATGATCTCTAGTTTTTATTAATACCATATTTGCGAAGATCGGACGTTTTGATCACTTTTTATTAATTTTTTTATATATATAATGTAACATAAAATCGGTAATCCGCGCACTTTTTTCCCTCTTTTCGTGTACGCCGTTTACCATTCGCAATGACGCTTGTTATATTTTAATAGATCGGACAATTACGCACGCTACGGTATATTATATGTTTATCTATTTATTTATTTTTATATGTTTTATTTATATAATGGGAAAGGGGGGTGATTTCAACTTTTATTGGGGGAGGGGCTTTGGGGTAGTGTAATAGTGTTTTTAACTCTTTTTTTTTACACTTTTGAAGTCCCTTTGGGGGACTTTTACATTCACTACTTGGATTTTTACACTGATGAATGCTATGCCATAGGCATAGCATTGATCAGTGTTATCGGCGCTCTGCTCATTGAGCCTGCCTGTGCAGGCTCAGTGACCAGAGCGCCGATCGGACCGCACGGAGGCAGGTGAGAGACCTCCGGCGGCCCGTTTTACCGATCGGGACCCCCGCAGTCACACTGCAGGGGTCCCGATCGGTAAGTGACAGGGGACTCCCCCTGTCACTTACACTTAAACGCCGCGGTCGCGCCGCGATCGCGGCGTTTAAGGAGTTAATGACACGCGGCAGCGCGATCGCTGCAGCGTGTGATTACCGGTAAGGTCCCGGCTGCTGATTGCAGCCGGCCCCCACCTGCTATGAAGCGCGCTCCGCTCCGGAGCACGCTTCATAGCGGGAGAAACACCCAGGGCGTACAGTTACGCCCTAGGTCGTCTGGGGACAGACTTCCATGGCGTAACTATACGCCCTGGGTCGTCTAAGGGTTAAATAGTACCTGCAAAACACCAGTGTCAACATCTACAGTGAAGAGGCGGCTGCGGGATTTTGGGCTTCAGGACAGAGTGGCAAAGAAAAAGCCATATCTGAGACTGGCCCATAAAAGAAAAAGATTAAAGCGTAACTGTCATTTCAGGGCCATTTTTTTTTAAAACATTAAATATCAACAGTACAAGCGATTTTAAGAAACTCTGTAATAGGGTTTATGTACTAAAAGAGTTTCCTTCTGTAATGAAAAAGCAATCTCCCAGCCTCCCCCCTCACATCAAATGAAGCAGGATTTCTGTCTCCATTATGTGGCTATGGAGAGGGGAGGGGCTGTTAGGAGTGACTGAGCACGGAGCAGTCCTGCAAAGCACAACACCCTGCAATCTTCTCTCAGTAAGTTCATAGATAAGCACTGACCTTTCTGACACCTGAATTTAGCGTTTTAGGTGCCCAGAGAGTCTACAAACAGCTGACCTTCATGTCACCTCTTCCTGCTCCCTCATCTCCCTCAGCCCCTCCCCCCTTCATAGGCTTACAATGGAGAGAGCAGAACCCGTCTTCACTGGCTTCTCTGTAATGAAGACGTGTTTGCCTGATAATGCACAGATAAGAAGTCAGGGGGGAGGCTGGGAGATTGCTTCTTGAGTACACAAAGAGGCTTTTTTGGCTGATAAAACCTATTACAGAGTTTCTTAAAATCGCTTATACTACTGATTTCTGCAATAAAAAAAAATATGACAGTTACTCTTTAAGATGGGCAAAAGAACACAGACATTGGACAGAGGAAGACTGGAAAAAAGTGTTGTGGACGGATGAATCCAAGTTTGAGGTGTTTGGATCACAAAGAAGAACGTTTGTGAGACGCAGAACAAATGAAAAGATGCTGGAAGAATGCCTGCGCCATCTGTTAAGCATGGTGGAGGTAATGTGATGGTCTGGGGTTGCTTTGGTGCTGGTAAGGTGGGAGATTTGTACAGGGTAAAAGGGATTCTGAATAAGGAAGGCGATCACTCTGCACCGCCATGCCATACCCAGTGGACAGCACTTGATTGGAGCCAATTTCATCCTACAGGACAATGACCCTAAACTCACCTCCAAATTGTGCAAGAACTATTTACAGCAGAAGCAGCAGCTGGTATTCTATCGGTAATAGAGTGGCCAGCGCAGATCTGAACCCCATTGAGCTGTTGTGGGAGTAGCTTGACCGTATGGTACGCCAGAAGTGCCCATCCAACCAATCCAACTTGTGGGAGCTGCTTCTAGAAGCGTGGGGTGCAATTTCTCCAGCTTACCTCAACAGATTAACAGCTAGAATGACAAAGGTGTGCAATGCTGGAATTGCTGCAAAAGGTGGATTCTTTGACGAAAGCAAAGTGTGATGTAAAAACAATGTTATTTCAAATACAAATCATTATTTCTAACCTTGTCAATGTCTTGACTCTATTTTCTATTCATTTTACAACGTATGGTGGTGAATAAGTGTGACTTTTCATGGAAAGCACAAAATTGTTTGGGTGACCCCCAAACTTTTGAACGGTAGTGTATGACAGAAAGTTTCTTAGTGGAAGCAGTAACTAGGCATTGCTTATGCACTGCAAATAGAGCTTTACTTAAGAATGGCGGATGATAGGTGAAGATGTCTTTTGGTTGCTACAATAAATGAGCAACTAAAGTTTTCAAAAGATTAGTTCGGGCAGGTTGGTCTGAACCAAAAATTCGCCAGTAACCTTAAAGGGGTTATTCGGGCAGGGACTTTTCAGCTATATGTCTGGGGAGCGGATAACTGAAAATAATAAACTATTATTTTCTAATACTAATACAGTCACCCTTTCCACAGACATATCGCTCATAAGTCCACTGCCCAGACAACCCTGTCCTAGAAGATGTGCAAAAGCATACAGATCCTTTATGCTCTTTTGCAACAATTAGTGTACCACAGATTAGAAAAAAAGAAAAAATAACTAGCACACATAGCTTGCAATAAAACAGACTTTGCGCTGGCAGAAGAGATGAAGAACATTCTCTGTGATGTTACCCTTACTACTGTTAGATCTTTGCCCAACAACTACTATCTCTAAAACGGGTGTTGAAGCTGTGTGCTTAGGCTTTTATAGTGGCTCTGACATCATCCCTATACTATCTCTTGATAAAGCGGCTTGAAAGGCTTTGTAGACTATCCTGACATCACATGATCCTTCTTCCCTCTCCTCTTTGCCACATGCCCAGTGCTATTTTGACAGGTTAGGCTGAAACATCTTTTGGCAAGGTTCAGACTGAACCAGGATTCGGTGGGGTTGGTTCACCTATCCATTACACATAAATGTATATATCTTTTTAGAACAGATTTTTTGTTGAGGCTAAAGACTTGTCATCTTGTATTGTAACATACAGCTGACACCCACTGCATATAGCACAGGCTCAGCTCCTGAGCCCACGCTGTATGCGTCGACTGTCAATCCCCTTTAAAAAGGTTTATCAGCGGGCGCTAAGAGGTTAACTGTGTCAGTGACAGGAAGGACATAATTTCTCTTGACAGCCTTGACTTAACTCTGTGCTGTCTGATTGGCAATCTGCAGACCATCAACATTACTTATCATTGCTATAGCATAACATTGGCTAGTATAAGTAATTGGATGTTTTTTTTTTTAATAGTCCCCTACTTACATTTTTCTTAAAGGTTCTGAAACATTAGAAAAAAAAAACTTTAAAAAAAGTAAAAATTCAAATTATCCCCTTTTCCTATTATACCAAGTTAAAAAAAAGAAAAGAAAAAGAAGCATATTGCTGCATGTGGAATTGTCTGATCTATTAAAATGTATCTGGCTCAGTGATAGATGTAGGCAGAAAATAAAAGAAAACACATAAATTGTTGATTTTATGTTACATTATATAAGAATTAAATTAATAAAAATTATTTTTAAAATGACACCTAAAGTGGCCACGGTTTTACCACTATGCAAAAATCACAAACCCCCCCCCCCCTAAATACAGTGTTTCCTCGAAAATAAAACAGTGTCCTATATAATATTTTTTACTATCAAAGATGCACTAGGTCTTGTTTTCAGGGGATGTCTTATTTTTCCAAGCAAAAACACAAGAATGAAAACTGACTGCTTTCACAAGGCCAACATAGGATGTGTCACTAAGGGGTTAAGAGCCATTTTCATTTCAGTTCTTATTTTCGTAATAGTTAGTCAGGCTGTTAATTATAATCTTTACATCTGTATTAGAAGATAGACAATTTCTTTTATCTCCTTATTCTTTAAAAAAAATTGCGGAAACCTTTACCAGCAAGTCAAATATTAATTGCTTGCTTACTTAAGTTCACTGCAACATCAAACTGCACAAAAACTAATTGTGTCCACATATTCATATTTTTCCACTAGATGGCAGTAAGGTATAGAGGATGGCGTATAGCGTGTTGTCCACTAGATGGCGGCAAGGTACAGATGTCTTAGTATGTTGTTCTTCAGTGACTGATACGTAAGTGCAGACACACATTTTTTTTATATAACACTTGAACAGTAAACTGTCAATAAATATGTAGTGTAAACAAGTGACTTCTATTAGTTTAGTGCAATATATTCTATAACAAATTTATTATATTATAAAAATATTAGCTTTTTCCCTGTGGCAGTAAATAAATGACTGTCAAATTTATTGCCAATAGAAGCTTCTAGGGGTAAAATATTTGGGCAATAAAGTAACCTCCGGCCACCACCCTATAGAGCCACGGACACACAAGGGCATAGTATGGGCCAATGCTATGCTCTGTATTACAATTTGTTTAACACAGATCCCTATTATGACCCTGTGTACAAGCTGTTAGTTATGAATTGATATTCCCCCTTCTTAAACATTGTCTTGGCTGTCTGTCCACTCATCTGACTGTTCTATGCAGAAACACAAAGGGTCTGTCAGAGGCGTACCACCAGGGCTGTTTAGTACTGTTTGCCTGCATGCTATGTTTCTGGTGTGTCCGGCGGTTTTATAGCTGGTTATTAGTTGAGTTTAGCGAAGCAAATCTGGGGAATCAAAATTCGTCAGTTCGCTTTGTTCTGCAAAAAAAAATAAAAATGGTGCTGTCTGTAGCGTCACTGGGTGGGATAAAGGGATTAACAATAATCCCTAGCGCCCGTCCATTCCGCTGCAGGCTCCTCTATGATGTCACAGAGAATTTGCCGACTATAGAATGGAGTCTATGGGGACCATATATTAAATGGATTTTTAGAACAGGGAGGTGGAAAAAGAGCTTGCTCTGTCCTCTCCAGGCATTGACCTGGTATTGCAGTGCCTCCAGGTTCAGTGCAAAAAAAAATAAATAAAATGAAAGAATTTCTCTGCAAGGATTCCTCAGTGTAAACCCACCCTAACAGAGCAATTTAGAGACGTAGAGGAGAGGATATGAGGGCTGATTGTGGGTGATTGTCTGTTGTAGCTGCCAACCAGATGTCCAGTTTACCAAGTAAATGGATGCCTACAGGAATTCACTGAGACCAGTGAAGACACATTCCATATTATTCACTCACTGGGCACTATAAACTCTTATTGAGTTATACCAATTTACTGGGATCAGTGAATTACATAATCAGTGCTTACACTCCACTCTACACTCCACTCCACTCCTACTGTGTTAAACAAATTTGGTTTCATTAGTGAACTGAGTGTGTGCCTTGCATAATCAGTGCTTGCACTCCACTCCTAGAAGTTGGGTTTCAAGAGATTGCATGATTGAGATTTTTAAAATTGTGATTTTCCAATTTTTGACACTTTTGCAACAACATGCATTAACACAGCCCTTCTGTAATAGTTCCACTATTGTAGCTACTATATTTTGGCTGTTTTTTTTTTTTAATTCGTTATGATTTGATTTGTGAATATTAACGAATTTGGGCCAAAATCTGTGAAGCTCGCGAGATGAATTTCCGACTTCTTCGCTCATCTCTAGTTATTAGGGCATTGTGTCTTAATGTTTATTTGATGCTATTCTATATTGCCCGGCTTAGAGGGAGCAGTGCCCGGGTTCTTCATTTTCCTATCAATAGCTAACAAGAGAGAACATTGGCAGCGATGCTGGTGAAAGCTGATATATGGCCGTGGTTGGTGATTGTAAACAGAAGCTGCCCCAGAAAGGAAACCAAGCTGAACACTTAACGTCAGGGCCCATAAACCTTCAGCTTTGCCACTGGGGTCTAGATTTACCCCTGGTTGTTCTGTTATTGACTTTTCCTTATTATAGGACAGTGCAGAAGTCTGGCCTTACAACTATCTTTTTTATAGCGAGGAGAAACGCTTTTTGCTGAGTATTCTTCTGCCTATATTTAAATAGAACCAATCACCACCAAAACGGCCTTGTAGCATTACAGGCAGTGCTATGAAGCCCCCAGCACTGATTCTGACTATATAATTAATCATTACCAGCTGTCCTCCTAACCCCTGAAAATTACCATGCTAATTACCTTTATCTAGTCATCTAGGCGGTCCTCTTCGGCCAAGTAGGCCCAGCTGACAGGAGATTTCGGCTGTAGTCGTGCCTCTCTAGGTGTGATTACAATTGCCTGCTTTAACCCTTAGGCGACCCTGGACATACCTGTACGTCCAGGGCCGCCTTCGTGTGTTAAGAGTGGGGCCGCGCTCTGAACTGCTGCGGTCCTGGGTGCCGCACGTAGCCAGGGACCGCGGCTATTAGCGGGCACCGTCTGATCCCTGTGCCCACCAATTAAGTAATCGGATGCAGCTGTCAAAGTTGAACCGTAGGAGCGATCCACACATCCTCCTCCGTCCGTGCTCAGCGCCGTTATGGCGCTGATCCTGGCTCGGCACTCGAGCAGCTGGAAGCAATCAAAGTGTCTATCTCATCAATCTATGCTGTATTACTATGCAGCATAGATCTCAATGAGAGATCAGAGTGCATATACTAGAAGTCCCCCAGGTGTAAAAGTAAAAAAAAAAAAAAAAAAAAAAAAAAAGTGTTATTGATAAAAAGCCCCCTCCCCTAATAAAAGTTTGAATCACCCCCCTTTTCCATTGTTATAAATAATAATAAATAAATAAATAAAAATGTTTGTTATCGCCGCGTGCGTAATCGCCCAAATTATTAATTAATCACACTACTGATCTCGCACAGTAAATGGCGTAAATGTATAAAAAATCCCAAAGTGCAAAATTGTGCATTTTTGGTTGCATCAAATACAGAAAAAACTCGCATATGCGCAATCAAGGTGCCGATAGAAAGTAAACATTATGGCGCAAAAAAATGACACCTGACACAGCCCCATAGACCAAAGGATAAAAGCGCTATAAGCCTGGGAATAGAGCGATTTTAAGGAACACATATTTGTTAACAATGGTTTGAATTTTTTACAGGCCATCAGATGCAATAAAAGTTATACATGTTACATATCATTGTAATCGTAACGACTTGAGGAACATATATAACAAGTCAGTTTTACCCCAGGGCGAGCAGCGTAAAAACGAGAAAAAAAACAAATAAAAGAAATGCGTTTGTTTTTTTTCAATTTCACCACTCATTGAATTTTTTTCTGGTTTTGCAGTGTACTTTATGAAAAAATTCAGCCTGTCATTGCAAAGTACAATTAGTGGCTCCAGAAATAAGGGCTCATCTGGGTTTCTAGGTGAAAAAATGCAAGTGTTGTCTTCTTTTAAGCACAAGGAGGAAAAAACAAAAATGCAAAAATTGAAACTGGCGCGGTCCTCACTGCTATAGTATTTATACAAGAGACAGCTGCAAGGAGCTTTCTGGGTGATCAGAGATTAAAAGGAATCCTTAATTTAGTAGACAGACTTGCCTAAGCTTGCAGGTACACAGCCAAGGCTTTCTCGCTCTCCTACACATAGCAGATGCTAAGCTCTACCCCTGCTTCCTGTGTTCTGTCCTGTGTTTTTGTCCTGTTACTAAAGACAGAAATTCTTTGACAACAGGCAGTGGACAGTAGAATGCAAAGAGGACCTTTCTGTTCTGTTCCTTAGCAATCTATTTTATTGCTCTGTTGTCTCATACTTTCTGATAGTCTTTCATTGTGTTTCTTTTTATTCATGAGGGGGTAGTGGTATAGTGGTACACCTTACAGCTTTAAAAGCAAGTACAAACACGGAAAAAGTAAGAACATCTGTTGCATTTGGAACAAGTCCATATTCACATTCATTGACAAACTATGAATAGGTACTTGTTCCAAAACACGTAAACAGTTCACACATGATTTCATGTCTGCATTTGCTTTCAAACTTAGAGTTTGAAGATTTCATTATGGACCCGATATTGCCGCTGTGCTTGTATGAATTTCACCACCTTCCTTGGTCTGATACACATGAACAAAATAAAAAAAAAGACAACTCTGGCTTCCTTTGTAAGGAGTGAGTCTCCCTTAGAAAGAAAGCCTGTCGATTGTGTTATAATGTTTTAAGACATCAAAGAGGGACTTTTGAGTATGGGAAGGGGGGGATACATTAACCCTTTGCAGTCACACCTATGCCAATTGCAAGGGAAATGTGTATGTGACAGGGCAGATTTGCTGAAACTGTCTAAACAGTGTAAACTTAGACTTATAGGACTAAAATGCAACATGTTTTTTTTTTTGTTAAACTTTGTTTTATTTTAAATTATAAACATTACAGAAACATTACAGGAAGGATTTCGCCTCATCGGTGAGGATTATTACATAGAATGTAAAATTATGCAGTTTTTTACTTTCAGAAGGAATGTGGAGGTGAAGGGGTTGGGGAAGAAAGAAGGAGGAAGGGTAGGAAAGAAAAGGGATGAGGGAAAGGGAGAAAAAAGGCAAGTACTTAAAGTGTCACTGGTGTTTAATTTTTTTTCAGAAATCAATAGTACACGTGATTTTAGTAAACTTTGTAATTGGGTTTATTAGGCGAAAAATGCATTTTTATCATGAAAAAGCAGTTTGAAGCTCTCCCCCCCTGTCTTCATGGTTGCCTAAGGAGAGGGGAGGGGTGGAGGGAGATAAGGCACCAAAGCAGGACAACAAAGAGTTAATTTACAGCTATCTCCTCTTAAGTCAGCACTGACCTCTCTGACCTCAGAATAGTCACAACTCACATCTTAGTCATAGCTATGCGTCCTATCCAGGAGATGGGGAGAGAAGAAAGGGAAAAAATATCATTAATTATTTGATCAGTAAGGTGGTATAATTAGTAGATACAAGCTTGTTGGGGGATGATGTGAGTTGGATATCTAAATAAGTAATAGAGGTTGATGTCCATTGAAAGGGAAATTGCTGGGAAAATAACACCACTATAGGGGGGGATTTGTGTATATTTAAGATTACTGACTTTGTAATATTTAGTTTGTAAAAGCTCACAGCACTGAATTTAGGCATGATGTCCATAACGGTTGGTAGCGAGGGTTTGGTAACAGATATAATAACATCATCGGCAAACAAGCCTAGGCGATGTTCGTCTTTCCTAACAAATTAGGCTCTTCGAAACCGCAGGGTATATAAATAGGCAAAGGGCTCCATCATGAGGGTGAAAATTAAAGGCGATAAAGGGCACCCTTGTCGGGTGTCATTTGAAATACAAAAGGGTTCGTACCAAAATTATAAACACTTGCCGATGGTCGCGAGTACAAGGCCATTATTGCGGTGATCATCATAGGGGGAAAAGAAAATTGTTCCAGCACCTCTTTTAAGTAACCCCAGTGAATGCGGTCGAGCGCCTCAAGATCAGCAGAAAAGGCGTCCGATTCGTGTGGGCTTTGTGGATAGTATTCAAAAATCTGTTTCCGTAGGTTGTCTGGCATCCTTCCACAAACCCCACCTGGTCATTGTTAATAACAAGAGGGAGGATGTTCATTAGTCTCGCTGCCAGGAGCTTGGGGTAGATTTTTAAATCTGTGTTGAGTAAGGATATGGGTCTGAAATTGGAAGGAGTATCTGTCGTTTTACCCGACTTGGAGAGTGTCACCACTACTGCTTCTAGCATTTCAGAAGGAGGTAAGTATCCAGAACTAAATTCATTAAACAGTCTAGTAATGTAAGGAGTAGTTAGTGTACTGTAAAGTTTATAGAATTGATTCCTTAACCCATTAGGCCCAGGTGATTTGTTAGAGTTAAGGGATTTGAGTGTTGCATTTATTTCCTGTTCCGTAAAAGCCTTTGTTAGTTCGGGGATATTATCTACAGGGATAGATGTGAGGTAAGCGGATTCTAAAAATGAAGATATTGCTTCATATGTAGGTTTTGGGACAGAGGGATCATTCTTGAGATTATAAAGAGAGGAGTAGTAGTTGGCAAAGCAATCAGCAATACCTTGCGGGTCAAATAGTCAATTGTATAGGGAATTCAGGCTTTGCCTTCTTTGCGTTTTATTTGACTTGCTAGTAAGGCTTCGGCTTTGTTACCTTGGTAATAAAAGTCTAGTTTAGGTTTAGGTCTGCGTAGTTCTATGTCACACTTGTATGAATTAATACAATGTAATTTGTCATGAATTTTAGAAATATCAGCTGCTCTTTGTTCAGAAAAGTTAATTTTATTCTGTATGTAGTGTCGCTAATTTATTTTGCAAGGCAATTTGTACATGTTAGTGTTGTTTTCTATCAAACGCAGTTTGTCTTATAAAATGACCTCTTATAGTTGCTTTAACCTCTTAAGGATGCATGATGTACCGGTACGTCATGCGTCCGCAAGAGGTGTTCAGAGCGGGGCCGCGCGGCGACACCGCTCTGAAACGCTGCGGTTCCGGGTGTCGCGTGTAGCCCGGGCCATTAGCGGGCACGGGCCGATCGCCGTGCCCGCTAATAGAGTAATCAGATGCAGCTGTCAAAGATGACAGCTGCATCCAATTACCGGACGCAGCACTTCCCTGGTGTCTAGTGGGGTGCATCGCTCCTCCGGGACATTGTCATGGAGGAGCTATCCACACATCTTTACCGATCGGGTGTCTTCGCCAAAATGGCGCTGATCCCGGCTCGGCACTCTGATGCTTTCGGCTGCAGCAGCCGAAAGCATCCGAGTGCCGATCTCATTGATCTTTGCTGTATAACTATACAGCAAAGATCTCAATGAGAGATCAGTGAGTATATACTAGAAGTCCCCCAGGGGGAATAACCCTAACCCCAGGGGGGCTTCTAGTATAAGTGTAAAAAAAAAAAAGTGTTCTTATTGGTAAAAAGCCCCATCCCCTAATAAAAGTCTGAATCACCCCCCTTTTCCCAGGTTTTAAATAAAAGTAAATAAATAAATAAACATGTTTGCTATCGCCATGTGCATAATCGCCCAAACTATTAATTAATCACATTACTGATCTCGCACGGTAAACTGCGTAAGCGCAAAAAATCCCAAAGTGCAAAATTGCGCATTTTTGGTCGCATCAAATTCAGAAAAAAATTAATAAAAAGCGATCAAAAAGTCATATATGCGCAATCAAGGTACCGATAGAAAGAACACATCATGGCGCAAAAAATGACACCTGACACAGCCCCATAGACCAAAGGTAAAAGCGCTACAAGCCTGGAAATGGAAAGTACAATTAGTGACACAAAAAATAAGGGCTCATGTGGGTTTCTAGGCAAAAAATGCAAGTGCTATGGCCTTTTAAACACAAGGAGGAAAAAATGAAAACGCAAAAACGAAAAGTGGCCCCGTCCTTAAGACGTTAAAAGCACACCACAAGGTACTGGTAGTAACAGTGCCTGTGTCCAGTGGCGTAGCTACCGCGGTCGCCGCCGCGACCGGGCCCGCCACGAAGGGGGCATCTATGAGGGTGGGGGGAAATAGGGGGCCATCTATGAAGGTGGGGGGGAAAGAGGGACCATCTATAAGGGAGGGGGAGAAGGGGACCATCTATAAGGGGGGGAGAGGGGGACCATCTATAAGGGGGGGGGGAGGGGACCATCTATAAGGGAGGGGGGGAAAGGGGACCATCTATAAGGGAGGGTGGGGGGAGAGGGGGCCATCTATAAGGGAGGGTGGGGGGAGAGGGGGCCATCTATAAGGGAGGGTGAGGAGAGAGGGGACCATCCATAAGGGAGGGTGAGGAGAGAGGCGGCCATCTATAAGGCAGGGGGGAGAGGGGGCCATCTATAAGGAGGGGGGAGAGGAGGCCATCTATAAAGGAAGGGGTAGAGGGGGCCATCTATATGGAGGGGGGAGGGGAGGCCATCTATAAGGGAGGGTGAGGGGAGAGGGGGCCATCTATAAGGAGGGCAACATGGGGGGAGAGGGGCCATCTATTTGGGGGGGGCAACATAGGGGGAGAGGGAATACACAGAGGGGGGCATATATTATTAGGGGGTCACATAGAGTCAGGGCTACCCACTAAATGAGGGTGTAAAGGGGTCAATACAGATGTGCAGTATGTATATAGATGAGGATGGTGCCAGAGTGAGGAGACTAATATGTCTGTCTGGCAGATTCTGTGGATTCGTGGCTCGGAGAAGTTCTCATAATGGCCCAGGACGGATGGAGAAGATGAAAAGGAAAGAACTCCGATCAGAGAAGATGTCTCCTGTGAGTCACCTGATATAACTGCACTGTAATCTATATGGAGTATAGAACCTGTGTAGAGCTGGGGCCACCTCTATATGACTGGATGAGGTGATTTAGTATACTGGATTTGGTCAGTAACAATATGGTGGTGATGGTAGTGGTTGTGGTGTGGCAGTAATGTTTCCTTCCTATATACTGGTATTACTGGTAATATTGGTCTCAGTATACAGGATTTGGTCGGTAACAGTATGGCGGTAATATGTACGGTGGTAATACTTTCTCTTCCAATATGCTAGTGTTATTGGTAATATCTGTCTTGGTGTGTATATATATATATATATATATATATATATATATATATATATATATATAATCAATTCAAAAAATATGTTCAGCAGCACTAGAAAAAAATACAATGTGCGGGTGTACGTCTCACCAAACCGGACCCAGGTTCGTATAGAAGATCCAAAGAGAAGATGGAGACCGCACTTCCAAAAAGAATTCACACTTTATTCTGGTGTGAATAAAGCATCTGGTGTGAATAAAGTGTGAATTCTTTTTGGAAGTGCGGTCTCCATCTTCTCTTTGGATATATATATATATATATATATATATATATATATATATATACACACCAATAGCATCACTTGGTCGTGAAAGGAGGGGGAGGGGGGGCCCAAGTTGGCCTCTCGCACCAGGGCCCAGGAGACATTAGCTACGCCCCTGCCTGTGTCATTCAACTTAAAGTATTCTTGGATACGACAGGTTGTAGCTGTTTTATACAGGGGATTTTGTAGTACATAATTGTTGATTCGCCAAAAGGGCGTCGGGTGCGCAGGAAATCTTTCTTTAATTGACATCGTCACTGGGGCGTGGTCAGACCATGTAATGGTGTGTATCTCTGTAGATGTGATTAATGGTAGTGTGTTTTTATCAACTAAAAAGTAATTAATGCGAGTGTTGATGAGAGTATGAGAAGAAAGTGAAATCTCTTTCTGTTGGGTGATTTACTCGCCCTGCATCATAGAGACCCATCGTATTTACTATTGAGAATGCAGCAGTTGGTTCACTTACTAAAGAAAAAGATGTTGGGTCCATAGACAGCCACAATGTGCAATTAAAATCTCCTGCTATAGTAGGTATGCCGTAGGTTAAAGTCATCACTTTCGTAGTGTAGATCTAAGGAAAGCACATTGTTTTTTGTTGGGCCCATATATTGTGGTCAATGTGTAAGCCACATTGTTAAGGCGGCATTGGAGTATGGCAAACCTGCCTTCATCATCAACCTCTAAATGTTGTTTCGAGAAGGCCACTGTGTCCCTAATTGCTATTGCTACCCCTCCTTTTTTGCCAGGGGCCGGGACTAAGAATACATGTGGCTATCGTCTGTGTTTAAGACAGTGTAAGTCTCCTTCTAATAGGTGAGTTTCTTGGACATATAGGATGTCCACGTTAGATGTTAAAGGGGTATTCCCCCCAAAATTATTTTTGCATTAATACGCTGCCCACCCGTAGCTTTCCATCTTTCTAATATAAAGTTATAACAGATTCTGCACAGTTTTGCTGTTATTCAGCTGCATTCACCCCCACGGATTGCATAGAATCATCAGACCTCAGTCCAACCCAACACGCTCCCTGCTCCTGGCCCCCAACCTCCGAGACGGCATCACGTGTCCTCAGTCCCAGAACAGTGAAGTGACTGAGAACACTGATGGGGCGGCTGCGGTTACAGAGGGAGACAGTGATCAGAGCAGCTAACTAACAGCAGCCACCCGGTCACCCCCAGCCCAGAGCTCACCCCCTGTGTCCAGAGCCTCCTGGTGCACCGTCCAGCACTCACCCGCAGCACACAGCCCCCTGGCCCACAACCGACCGCCCCCCCATCACCCGTGGCATCCCTCACTCACCCGCGGCATAGCCTCCGCACTCACCCGCGGCACCCCCCCCCCCCCGCGGCAAGCTCCACCCCACGATCGCCCCCGACAAGCTCGCCCCCCACGATCGCCTGCGACAAGCTCCTCCCCTCGCAATTGCCCATGACAAGCTTCACCCCCTTCAGCTCTGCTACACCTTCCCCCCAACTCAGCTCTTCTACACCTTTCCCCCAACTCAGCTCTGCTACACCTTTCCCCCAACTCAGCTCTGCTACACCTTTCCCCCAACTCAGCTCTGCTACACCTTCACCCCAACTCAGCTCTGCTACACTGTCCCCTCAACTCAGCTCTGCTACACCTACCCCCCAACTCAGCTCTGCTACACCATCCCCCCAACTCAGCTCTGCCACACCGCCCCCCCAACTCTGCTTTGCTACACCGTCCCCCCCAACTCAGCTTTGCTACACCGTCATCTCAGCACCGGTACACAGTCATCACCAACTCAGCTCATCTACACCGTCACCGCCAACTCAGCTCTGCTACACCGTCACCGCCAACTCAGCTCTGCTACACCGTCATCCCCAACTCAGCTCTGCTACACCGTCACCGCCAACTCAGCTCTGTTACACCGTCACCGCCAACTCAGCTCTGCTACACCGTCATCCCCAACTCAGCTCTGCTACACTGTCACTTCCAACTCAGCTTTGCTACACCGACACCGCCATCTCAGCTCTGCTACACCGTCATCCCCAACTCAGCTCTGCTACACTGTCATCCCCAACTCAGCTCTGCTACACCGTCACTTCCAACTCAGCTTTGCTACACCGACACCGCCATCTCAGCTCTGCTACACCGTCATCCCCAACTCAGCTTTGCTACACCGTCATCGCCAACTCAGCTCTGCTACAGTCACTGCCAACTCAGCTCTGCTACACTGTCATCCCCAACTCAGCTCTTATACACAGTCACCGCCAACTCAGCTCTGCTACATTGTCATCCCCAACTCAGCTCTGCTACACTGTCATCATCTCCTTCATTGTCTCAGCTCTGCTACTTCACCATCATCAGGCAGAAGCATTGCATGATGGGAAATTTAGTTTCCTATCTTGGCTATAGATCGTCTTTTAGAAAAACTTGTAACTCAGGAACGGCAGCAGCTAGAAAGATGGGAGACGGCTCAAAATACTCAGAGGGACTTGGTGAGTAAGACCAGCTAGGTTTGGGAGCATTTCAATTTTTTTTTTAGCTCTTGGGGGGAATACTCCTTTAAGGCTTCTTTCCATAACATTGAGCATTTGTATGGGTAATTTAACTCTCTGGCATTGATTGATAGGAATTTAAGACCCATTGTAGTGAGTGATGAGATGTGCTAGGGAAGATACTTCCATTCTAACGTAATATAATGCAGTGTTAGACCATTTAAGTATTAATATTGCCATGATATATGTCCACAGATATCCTTGCCTGGTAAAAAGATAAAACATTAAAAAAAAAACAGATAACATCCAAAACATGTAGGTATAGAACTGACAAGAGGTTAATAGTAGAAGGATTACATAGTGCACGTAAACATACAGAGGATAGATAGTAAAATGCCTGAACAGCAATAACATAGAATTAATTGGCGTCAGCTGAGTGAAATTAAATTAAACCCATAGGTAGTACCCTTATTTATAACTTATAATAACTTTATATAGGATACATTGCTCCAACAATTACGAAGAGGGAGGATCTCCCTGGATATTAATCAGGGTTGTTATAAGGAAAACAATCAGATTTAGGTCTCTTGCTCGTCACTGTCATCCTTTTTTTTGGGGGGGGGTTATGTAGGCGTCCTGTAATGGAGACAGTACCAGGTTCATCTGCTAGTGAAAGTTCCCATTCTTTACACATGCATTCAAGAGCTTCAGGTGTAGTTACAATTTATTTTGCGCCATTGTAGAAAATGATACGTTTCACGGGAAATTCCCTTTTGTAGGCTATGCCGTTGTCTCGTAATAGTTTGGTCCCTGGGGCAAATTCCTTGTGACGAGTCTGAGTGGTTGCTGAAAGGTCAGTAAAAGTTGCTATTTCATTGAAGCGAGGAGGCAGTTCTGGTTTATGACTAGATTCTTCCATCAATTTTTCTCATGAAAGAAATGTATACATGCGATGGTATCTCTAGGTGTTGCAGCTGGCAGATTTTTAGGTTTTGGAAGTCTATGCGTTCTTTCAATGAACAGATCAGTAGAGCTAGCATTGGGGAGGAGAGCTTTAAAATAATCTGTAAGGTAGTCCTGTAGTTCTTCAGCCTTTATGTTTTCCGGTATGCCTCTAAATCTTAATCTTCATCTCCTAGATAGTTAGTTGTGTCTACAACTTTGTTGTGGGATTTTGTTAGTTCCGCCATTTTGTTTTCAATGTGTGATATGCGGATTCCGATTGCCATCAAGTCTTGATGCATGGAATTCATGGCAGATTTGAAATCTGCTTGTAGAGTGATCTTAACCCCTAGGTGACCCTAGACGTACAGTTACGTCATGGAAGTCTGTCACCAGACGACCCTGGACCTAACTGTACGTCCTGGATGTTTCCCCTGCTATGAAGCGCGCTCCGGAGTGGAGCGCGCTTCATAGGAGGTGGGGGCCGGCTGCAGTGAGCAGTTTGAACCTCTCCCCCCTTTCTTCATTGTTCTCTATGGAGAGGGGAGGGGCGGAGGGAGATGAGGCACCAAAACAGGACAACAAAGAGTTAATTTACAGCTACATCACTGGGCTATCTTCTCTTAAGTCAGCACTGACCTCTCTGACCTCTGAATACCGGCTTTCACACAGCTACCACTGTGTAATCTCTCTGCTGCCGACTAATCTCCCTCCTCCCCCCTCCCCTCTGCATAGAACAGACAGGGGCATGTCTGATGCAACAAGACACAATTTCCTGATAATGAGCAGTGAATGAGAGAGAGGAGGGAGGGGGGGGGGGGGAGACCTGGGAAAAGTATTTTTGAATGCAGATAATGTAATATTTGCCTAATAAACCCAATTACAACGTTTCTTAAAATCACCTGTACTATTGATTTCTGCACAGAAATAAATAAATAAATACGACAGTGACACTTTAACATTGGCTAATAAAGCTCTAAAAAGGGTTTCAGTTATTGGGGCCGCAGAGGTAGAGTTATATAGTGACACGGTTTCCCCAAATTGATCTTTGTTAAGCATCGCCTCATGAGTTAAACAAGATGGCGTCTGCTTACTGAAATCTGAGGGTATCTGTCGCACCATTCTGCTGATGCCTCCTTGTATACTAAAATGCAATTTGCTCCGATTCTCGAATCCAGTCAATAAAGAAGAAGGCGGGTTATTCCCTCCAGGAAATTTCCGTGGTGCTGAAAGCGGTTCCCGTTGTGAGTTAGGAGATGCAGCATCGCCACCTTTTGTTTGTTGCGTCACTGCGACGAATTGAGACAGCTTCATTGGGTCAGTCTTGTTTTTGTCGCGGGTCGTCATAGAACCAGGTTTATATTAGAGCAGTGCAGGTGCTTTTAGGGTTAATACTGTTGGGTGTTGGCCATTTTAAGCCAGTCACAGATCGGATCTGCAGCGTTAAACGTCCGCCGCCATTCGCTTCAAGACACCCCCACCCCCCCAAAATGCAATATTTTTATCTTTATGTATGTGTGTCTCAGGCTGTTTTATAGATTGAATGCATCTTTAGCGACCACCTATTAGATGGCTTAGTTTGCACCAAAATAGTCACGTAGGATGTCTGATTTAAAGTGGGCCTGTCGTGGGGTTTTAAGTGGTAAGGTGTATTCTTGTATGACACTTCTCTGTCTGATTTCATGCATATCTTGCTTTTGCAGATTAAGCCCTCCAGTGCTGAGATAGCTGACTTTTTATTAATATGAAAATGGGCTCTAAAAGCCTGGGGGTGTTCCTCCTGAATGAAAAAGCCCAGCTATGTACATCTATTGCATTGCCTGTAATGCCCCTATGCTCTCTTCAATCAGCCTTCAGCTACATGATTGACATCCACAAGGCGTTACTTTCATAATCATAAAAAGAGCTCTCTCAGTGCTGAAGGGCTTAATATGTAAAAGCAAGGTAAGCATGAAATCAGACTAAATACCCCCATACAACCATATATATTTAGTTCAACCACCTAAACCCCTGTGACAGGTCTGCTTTGAAGCTACAGTACATCTCTTTTCAGCACCTGCACCCCCCCCCCCCTAATGGAAAACGTGGAAACACATTTGTCCGAAACACATAATAAACAGCATGTGTGCCTCTTTTTGGTGCAAATCGTGCATCTGCAATAGTTCGTTTGCCCCTTTGTGCTGTTGTTGAGAATACAGCTTTCCATACACCATAGAAAAAGAATTCCTGCAACAAGCATAGTTGCAAAATTGCAGATTTCTTTTTGCACAAAAGATGTTGCCCAAACTCCTTTTGGAAAAAAAAAATGGTGTAAAACCAGAGCTTGCACAGAAACATTGCATAATTTCTCGACCCTGTGCCTGTGCAGGGAATGATTTCTAACATGCTTCTAAATTACTCCATTTACCAAAAATGACTCCTTTGCTATGTGAAAAGGAATTTGGGATGGAGCTTTGTTAGTCTTGACTCTCTCTTGTGTTCATGCTGTGAGCTTATTAGTCTTCTCCAAGCTATGCCTAAAAGGTAAATCAAGGCTTCCCTGCCACCCGTAAAGTATCCCTTATGAAAATGCTATTGTTCCTATATTCACAGTGCCAACTCCTGAATGTATTCTTCCTCTGCCCCCCAAAAGTTATACAAATCAACAATATACACTTATTACGGTAAATATACATAAAGGGAGAGTAAATATACACCTGTTGTAAACTGCCCACAGTAACCAATAACAGCTCCTCTTATATTTACCAGAGCTGAAAGCTGAGCTGTGATTGGTTGCTGTGGGCAGTTTACACCAGGTGTATACCCCTATAGTGCTTTTTTCCCTTCACTTACTACTGCATCAAGGCTTCATTTCCTGGATAAAATGGTGATGTCACGACCCGACTCCCAGAGCTGTGCGGGCTGTGGCTGGTGGAGAGGATGATGGCAGGGGGACACTGAAGGACACAGGGCACTGGAGGGACACTGAGCATCCCTCTGCCATCATCCTCTCCAGCAGCCACAGCCCACACAGCTCTGGGAGTCGGGTCGTGACATCACCATTTTATCCAGGAAATGTAGCCTTGATGCAGTAGTAAGTGCAGGGAAAAAAAAGCACAATTTTCACCGGACTTCTCCTTTAAACCAGGACAAATTTTGTAACACTTTCTTACTGTGATACTCTAGACTATGCCATACTGTTTGTTTCATTCTCTACTTACATAGTACCTTGTAAACACAGCACATCCACCACCCCCCCCCCCAAACACACACGTCATCTTTAGTACTTTACTGTAAATCAATGCCAAACAGTGCCGACCTGTTTAGTCTAAGCAGCAATGACATTCAAGTACCAAGCATTCACATAGAAGTAGCATAATTATTTGTTTGTATTAAGGAGCAATTCTTGAAGAGGAGCATGAGGTTGTGAGTGTATATGTGGTGTCCTACCATGGGTGTTGCTATTGGTTTCACCCTTCAGAAAAGCCTGTGCTTATTGTGTAGAAGTGGTGATGAAGGTAGTGAGGGGGTCAGAATTGCAAGCTTTTTTGACCTTGTAAATCATTAAAAACTTTTTCTGACAAAAGATGGAGCATGTTCCCTCTCAGTTATTGTCTCCTTAGTACAAACATAAACAGAAGGTCTTACAGGAGATTTTGTAGACAATAACATAGTGAGAAAAACTCAAAAGCACAAATGATGCCTGTATCTTTTTTGTGTAGGTTTCCACACAGGCAGTTACTTTTGTTTTGATACTGTAGTGATAATTGCTTTATTTATATAGTACAGACATATTCTGCATGTATTGTGTCTGCAAGTTGCACCCTTCTTATCCCAGAGTGACAATTTTCCTACATAATAAGGGTTGGTGGCATATTATATATAAAAAGGAATTTATTATAAAAAAAATAATCATCTGTTTGCATCGATTACTGTCAGACGTCAAATGGAGCCCCAGCATAAGCTGTAATTCCGGGTCTAAGCTGCCAATGCTGTTAGATTAAGGAGACACATTGTACTTTTTATATATCCAGTTGTGCTTCCAGAATGTAGAAAAATGTTTTTATTTTATAGTACAAAGAGTCAAATAGGCTTAAGGTGTAAGGGTGCATTCACACTAAGGAATCCACACAGAGAACATCCCGTGGATTCTGCCATTCACCCCCCATCTCCACCTGCCCCATAGACTCCATTCTATGGTCAGGCGGATTCTGCTGGAAAGCAGCTTACAGACATGTGATGTACATGTACAGCGCGGCTGCCAAGGCCTTAAAGGGGAACTCCAGGTAGAGGTTAAAAAAAATGAAACTTCTGCATAAGCATAAAGCATTACTTACCTATCTATTCCAGTTTTGAAACTACCAAAAATCCCTTTGTTTGGGGGGGGGGGGGGGGGTTTGCTCTGCTTTGTATTTCTGTCTTTCCTGGTTTAGCATTTCCCAGAATGCAATGCTTTGCCTCATGTGATCATCACAGTCCCCCACCTATTACAATCAGTAAAATTAGTGCTGCAGCTGCTTCTGGCCATTCAGAGATGGTGAATCACCCAGGGGATTGGGGGATCCAGCCGCGCCTATATAATGTATGACCATTACATAGTGTGAGTAAATCCAGCGTCATGATGCATTACACCTTCACAAACATGATATTTTATGGGCCATGGAGCCGCATTCAAATAACCAATAGGTTATCAGATTCAATCATATGTATAGGATGTTTACTAAAGCGTAGAGAGACTTCCAGCAAACACAATGAGACAAACGGAAATTAACAAGCCTTTCCTGTGTGCCCAGGAAGAAAGTAATAAACCTGAGAAAGTAAGAAGAGCCTTAATGCTGTATAAATGGCTCATATGTATCTCTGTAAAGAGTAAGGCTGGGTGGGTAGTGTAATAGCTGCGTATACACTGTTTTTCAGTACTACCATATGCAAAACAATATACGTAATGAATGTTTTTTTATTGTAGTAAATGCACCCTTGTTATCCCCTATCCAACCACATATGCACGTGTGATTGTTTGACTGCTTGGACCCTAAATGATCCTGGGAACAGGGACACATTTGTCCTGGGAATAAATGCCGTACGCCAAATGTACACAACCAGCACTACAGTCAGTCTCAATTAAGCCACTGAACATTTATGTTACGTTTACACGGAACGATAATTCGCCCAATCGATCGTTTAACGATTTTGAAGCAACTATTTAGTTTTTATAACGATCAGCGTTTAGACGAAGTGAAAAATTGTTTAAAAAAATCGTTATTGCGATCGGGCACATAGGGTGAAGACTGTTTACATGAAGTGATCTGCAAATTTTTAGCGAACGACCTACGACGATTGGAGAGCATGTTGAAAGGTCAAAATGAACGATTTTCCGCTCATCGCTTGATCGTTCGCTGTGTTTACACGAGCCGATGATTTCTCGAATGCAATCGTTATCGCCAAAATTCGAACGATAATCGTTCCATGTAAATGCACCATAACGAGCACTTATCGTGTTGGTCCCTGTGTTCGGACCCCACCAATCAGCTTTTCTATCAGCTACTCTGTGGATATGAGCAGGGCTGTGGAGTCGAAGTCGGAGCTAGTTTTGGCTGGAGTCAGAGTCGGAGTTGGAGTCAGAAAAGAATGTACTGACTCAGACTCCAGCTTTAAAAAAAAATCTTTAAATTTAATTTTGATATGAATTTTACAAGTTTTGCTCATGAATATATATATATATATATATATATATATATATATATATATATACATATATATACATATATATATATTATGAGCAACACTGTATTAGGACACTGGCCCTATTACATAAGGGTGGTCATGGAAAAGTTGTCGGTCACTATTTGGCAGTTTGTTTCTGAGCTGGAAGAGTCCATTGTGTGGGGGGAGATCTGTGCTGTTCTCTTCCTGAATGCTGGATGATTGGAAATGAGCAGCAGTGTAATATGAAGATGTGTAACATAGAGGAGGAGAAGAAGACATAAGTAGTGTAGCAGTGACCTCTGTCCTCAGTGTGGTGTTTGCTCTCTGGGAGAAGATTGTGTGTTTTTCTTCAGTGTTCTATGGCTGCAGCTGTGTGTGTGTGTGCGCGTGCTATGGCTGCAGTAGGTTGTGTGTGTATGCTCTGACTGCAGCAGGTTGTGTGTGTATGCTATGGCTGCAGCAGGCTGTGTGTGTGTGCACTATGGCTGCAGCAGGCTGTGTGTATGTGTGCTATGGCCGTAGCAAGCTGAGTGTGTGTGTGGTGTGTGCTATGGCTGCAGTAAGCTGTGGGTGTGCGTGTGCGTGCTATTGCGTGCCCCCACAGTGACCTTCTATATCACTGTGTGACCTCTATATCACTATGGGGGACCCCCTGTATATCACTATGGCTGACCTCTATACTACAGGTATCTGGAATTGTTAGCAGTGTTTCTTTAAAAAGGACCTGTCACCCCCCGTGCCGGGGTGAAAAGCTTTCGACCCCCAACTAGATCCCCTTATACTGACCTCATCCCGCCGAGTCCCGCTCCCGGGACGGAGATATCCTGGTCAGAAGCCGGCGTGCGCGCTGTGGAGATAGGTTCGGCGTCCATAGAGAATGAATGGAGCCGGACTCATATCTGCAGCATGCGCACGGCTCCATTCATTCTCTATGGATGCACGCCGGCTTCTGACCAGAATTCCTTTAAGTATGGTGAATATTTAGTTAGAAACATAGAGGATTGTCAGCAGGAAAAGACCACCTGCTCCATCTAGTCTAGCTGTGAGTAGTTCAGGACATGGAGGCTGGAGACTGGCTGCATCCACTGCACACACACAGGAGAAGCTGCTTTATATACAGTATTCCTTTATTCACTCAGAAGTCGCCCCAGAATCATGTAGGACATTAGGGAGAAGCTGCTGAGGCAGTGTGATAAATAACTCCCCTAGTATTTGACTGGCCGCACGGCGACCCCGCTCTGAACTGCCGCGTGTAGCCCGGGACCGCGGGTATTAGCGGGCACGATCCGATCGCCGTGCCCGCTGATACAGTAATCAGATGCAGCTGTCAAAGATGACAGCTGCACGGACGTGGGCTGAGCGGACATGTGAGCAGACGCACGATCCGCAGCTCCTGCCGCTCAATCCTGTACAGCATCCGTTACAGCTCAGACCGACACTCACAGATAGCACCATCCGGTCCCTGAAGAGCCCAGGACACTGCCGGTACCTTTGGCGGCCATGGTTTACACTAAACAAACGAAGGGGAAGGCGGCAAAGGAGTCTGGCACAGCGACGCCACTAAAACAAGATGGCGCCGCGGCCTCGGAGCGGCTGCGGGACACGGCGCTCAAACTCGGCAAATATGTCCATGCACCTACCGTTGAGTCTCCTGAGGTGCAGCTTGAAGAGATGCAGGGAGATGTGGAGCGGGGCACGGACTCCCTGGGAGAACCCTCAGGTATGCTGGTGGCCGAATCTGCTGCTGATTGCACTGTGGAGGAGGGGGGAGAAGGCAGGGTGGAACACCCAGATCCTGCAACAGTTACAGAGCCCACCATTAAAGATGTATATACTGCTGTCCTGGCTCTGAGCAGCAACATGGGCTCACTGAAGGAAGAGGTGTCCCTGATTAGACAGGACTTGAGGGTGACCAATGAACGTATCAAGGCTGTGGAGAGCAGAGTGAGTGACATAGAAGATCAAATGCCCCCAGTTGCTAGGGATCTTAAAAGAGCAATAAATGATGTCTCCCTGCTGTTTGCAAAAACCGATGATCTGGAGAATAGACTCCGCAGGAATAATGTCAGACTCATAGGAGTCCCCGAACGTGCTGAAGGAAGGGACGCAGTGACATTTTTTGAAACTTGGTTTAAAGAAAAGATTGCCAAAGATAAACTGTCCTCATTATTCGCAATAGAAAGGGCACACAGGGTGCCGTTCCGTGAGCCGCCACCAGGGGCGCCGCCCCGACCAATCCTGATCAAAATCCTTGACTAGGGGCAGGGCAAATTACGGGGGTTACATAAAACGATAACCTTAATACACATCCCCACCATTATCTTAACTTACCCCTCCCACCATACACCTCCCTTTTTACCTTGAAAGAAGACATGACACCTGCTAACGTTGGAATAATGGCCACAGCAGCCTTTTATTGAACAATAAATAACATGTCAAACATAATACCAACTATTTAAACCCCGATAACTCCCACCCAACCTACTAACATACCCATCAGGTAGGTCATGGATGGCCCAGCAGCAGTATGAAATATTGGTCCCCCTGTCGCACCGCGCCGACTCAGGGCTGGCAAATATGCCCCAATACTGCTTCCCAGAGAACAAATATTCCTCCGCCTAAGCGGTAAGCACCACCAACCATGCCCCATCTCCTTGCAACCTAAAGGAGAGGGGATTGCCACCTTCAAGATCTCACCTCCAACACCTCCTCACACAGTGCCATCCACGACCACCCCTCCGCCACCACGAGCGAGCTCGACCCCTTGAACTCGCGAGTCCCGCCACACATCAACGGCCTTCTCCAACCCATCCTGAATGTCACAAGACCACAGATCCATCCCCACCCCATTAAGGTGCACCCCATCACTGTCCATAAAACCTCTAGTAGGGATTTCCAACTCCCGGTGACGGACCACAATGCCCCCATTGCGAGCCACAAAGCGAGACACCTCGCGATTAACCCGCCCACGTGCCCGATTCAGCTTGTCAATAGAGCGCGCGTGCTTCCACACGAACCTTGCCACTATCTCGGACCATACCACAATCACGCCGGGGAACAACGACCAAAGACGCAACAGATCGCACTTAATGTCTCTTATCAGATCCCTAGAAGATCTGACGCCGAGGTCGTTGCCCCCGACGTGAAGGGACAGAATATCAGGGGGCCTGTCCAACCTGGAATAGTAGTGGACTTCTGGCAGAACTCCACTCCACAGCATGCCTCCTATTCCCATCCAGTGAACCTGAACCTCTGCCCGCGGGAAACCCAGTTGCCTTCCCTCCGCCCGGATGTCAGCACGGCACGCCCCCCTCCGAACAAACGAATGGCCGAGAATCCACACCAAGCATGCCGGGCCTAAAACAAAACACAAAACAACAACAGCATGAAAAACAACACCCCAGGAAAATCAACACATTCAAAGCAAATCTAACCTAACATAGGACCGAAACCTAGCGGACTCCCACCGACCAATCTGGCGCACAACAGATTCTCCCAACCCCCAGCGAACCGCCTCTGTCGCCGCCCCAATCCGAAAGGAGTGGGAAGCGAACTCCCGTGCCAGAAGGCCCAGTCTCGCCAAGCACTTCCGGAACACCGACACAAACTGAAAGCGCGAGAGCGCTCTCCCATCCCTATGAATCAAGAAGGAACCCCCCGCACCCCTAGGTCGAACCGCACTGAACAACCGAACGCTCTCCACCGGGCACACCACCGAACCGGGAACCGCGTACAACAGCACCCTCCTCCCCCTGCCCGCCTGGTCCGTCTTGGAGCGCCGCAACCAACAGGACACATATCCCTGCCCCAGCACCACATCCGCCAGCTGCATCCCACCCAGGGTCGCACAAGACGAGCTGACCAACTCCCCGATCCTGAACGCCCCAAAGAACGCAAGCGAAAAGGCCACCCTAAATAAAAGGCGTTCGTAAACATCAAAACAAACACCATCCAGATCCCCCACCAATCGTCCCAAAACCTCAAAGGACACCGGCCGTCTCCCGTCCCTAGACACCCGCGACCGTCGATACCCCCTCACCGCCTGCCGGACTACAAACTCCTTAGTCCAATCACGCACCCCAAGCAACTTAAACCAATATGCCAACCCTGACAATTTTCGAACCATCCCCGCACCCGACACCCCGGCCCCAAACAAATCACCAATAAAACACAATAACAAGGGAACGAGCTCACCACGCACACCATCCACCCCCCACTGCCCACAGAAACTCAGCCACTCCTGCCACGCCACCGAACGACTCCTCCACGTACTCCCCGATACGGCTTGCTGCATCAAACCAAACGCTGTCCGGATACCACCTCCCACAAACAGCTCGGAACGGGCTTCCCCTGTTGCTCCGCCTCCGGGGCCAACAAACGGAACCGATCGAACTGCAAACGAGAAAGTGCATCGGCTATAGAATTAGCAGTCCCTGGCAGATGACACGCCAGCACCCACGCATTCAGTTCCAGCCCACGCAACACCAGGCGCCGCAGCAATCGCACCACCGGCGGGGAAGATGCCGTCAGACTGTTGACAGCCTGCACCACCGCCAAGTTGTCGCAACAAAAACGAACCCGCTTGTTCCGAAACCTGTCACCCCACACTTCAAGCGCAGCCACAATCGGGAACAGTTCTAACAGGGCCAGGTTACGTACCCATCCATTCTCCCGCCAACAATCCGGCCACTCCCCAGCAAACCATTCACCACTCAAATACGCTCCGAACCCAACCGACCCAGACGCATCAGTGAACAGTTCCATATCCACAGTCCGAATCCACTCCTCCCTCCACACCGACCGGCCATTAAAACACACCAGGAACTGCGCCCACACCTGCAAATCTGCCCTGTGATCCGCCGTCAGCCGTATCCTATGCATCGGCGAACGTACCCCCGCCGTGGCCTGCGCTAGCCGCCGGCAAAAAATGCGCCCCATTGGCATAATGCGGCAAGCAAAGTTCAGCTTGCCCAGCAGCGATTGCAACTGCCGCAAGCGAACCTTGCGCAGTTCCAAGAAACAACCCACCAACTCCCGCAGCTCCACCAGTTTGTCACCAGGAAGTCGGCACTCCATTGCCACCGAGTCGATCTCGATACCCAAAAAACGGATGACCGTAGCCGGGCCCTCCGTCTTTTCCGGTGCCAATGGAATGCCGAACCTGCAGGCCACCTGCTCAACCGTATGCAACAGAAGGGAGCAACAAGTGGACTGCGCCGGACCAATGCACAGGAAGTCGTCCAGGTAATGCAACACCGACTGCAAACCCGACTCCCTGCGCACCACCCATTCCACAAAGGTGCTAAATGTCTCGAAATGTGAACAAGAGATTGAGCACCCCATAGGAAGACAGCAGTCCACATAGTACGCCCCCTCCCAAACACACCCCAGCAAATGGAAACATTCCGGATGCATCGTCAAGAGCCGAAAAGCAGCCTCAATGTCGGTTTTAGCCATTAGCGCCCCCGGCCCGCACCGCCGCACCCATTCCACCGCCTTGTCGAACAACACGTATGAAACCGAGCAAACTTCTTGCTCAATCCCATCGTTAACGGACAACCCCGCCGGATACGACAAATGGTGAATTAACCGGAATTTATTAGGTTCCTTCTTGGGCACCAGCCCTAAAGGAGAAACCCGCAGGTGGGGCCACGGCGGGTCCGTGAACGGACCCGCCATCCGCCCCAGGGCCACCTCCTTGCCCAATTTGTCGCCCACCACGTCCGGACGCAACCGTGCGGACTTCAGATTTGGTGGGCGAAAAATCGGAGCCTCCCTCGAAAAGGGGATCCGAAATCCCCACTGGAAGCCGGTCACTAATAATTCCGCCGCCGCCCGATCAGGGTACTCATTTAGATACGGACGCATCGCCTCTAGGCTCACTGGCGTCCGACCCTTTACCGCCAGTCTCTCCACTACGTCCTTTCTGCTTCTTGAAGCATCGCGATTGGGGGTGGTTCCCCCCGCAAGTTCCGCACTCATGCTTGAACTTGCACGAGGAACCAAAACGACAGTGCCCGTCGTTATATTGCCAGCAACACCCTGGCCTCTGGCCGGCCGAGGTTCCGGTCGATGATGCCGAACCCCCGGCCCCAGACCGAAACGGCTGCGACGGAGCGCGCGCTGCTGTCATGAGCCGCATCCACAAGGCTATATCCTTATGGTCCCACCTCAGGGATGGGCGAACCGCCTTGCGCTGCCTGAACTGCTCGTCATACCGCAGCCATGCCGTGCCACCGTAAACCCGATATGCTTCGCCTATCGATTCAAGGTAGCAAAACAGGGCCGAGCAGCATTGAGGAGCCTTCTCCCCCACTACGCTAGCCAAAATGGCGAAAGCCTGAAGCCAGTTAGAAAAAGTGCGCGGTATCAGCCGATACCGCCGCTTCTCCTCCTCCTCCTTCCTGCTGTCATCAGGCTTTCCCTTATCTAAATAAAATTTTTCGAGGGGGAGCAGGGAAAATATTTCCACGTACTCACCCCGCCAAATCTTCTCCCGTACCTCCTGCTTGAGGTGGGCCCCCAGGGGCCCCTCAAAGCAAACGTACACCTCCCCACGCGCCGCGTCATCCAACCGCACCGAAACCTCCGAAGCCGCGACCCCCCCCGCGGTCGTTGCTCCGACTGCTTGCGCTCCCCGCTGCCACTGGCACCAGCGCACCACCCGCCGCCCCGACCGCCGACGATAACGCAGGCGCAGCGCTACCCCCCACCCAGGCAGTAACCGGAGACCCTACACCCCCCCGGGCCCCCGCTCCCTGCGACCACATCTCACGCATACCAGCCAAAAACTGCGCAACTACCTCACCCATACCAGCAAACTGACCCCCACCACCAACAGACCCCTGAACCCCGGCTCCACTCGCACCCCCACCACTTACACCACACGCCACAGGCAAAAACGACATGGACCGTGACTCACCAGGCTGACTCTGGACGGACGCCGGAACAGCCGCGACAGAGGATGCTACGCGCCTCGGCGAATCGCTGACAACTTCGCCGTCTTCCAAGGCCTCGATGTCATCTTCCGGTGACGAAGCCCTCTGGTCCTCACTGATGCCCCCGGCGCCAGGGGCCAGGCTCCCACCCTGCCCCTGCACCTGCAACGAATTGGGGCTGCCGCTGAACAGGGGGACGGTCGCTGGAGAAGCACTGCGGTAGGCCCCTTGCCGCCTGGACCGCCTGACCTCCCCCCGCACTTCTGCCGACCTCGCTGGCAGGGGTGCCACCCCCTGGGAAACCCCCTCAGGCTGGCGCCGGGCCCGGGTGCTCACCTTCGCCCCAGACTTCCTATGGGGCCTGTAGGAGGACTCGCTCCGTCCTCTGACTGCCCCCTGCACAAGCCGGTGGGAGGGGCCAGCCGCAACAGGTCCCGAATCAGCAGCCGGCACCGAGGAGGCAGAGGCTGCTGCACGTGCCTCTCTCCCCGCACCGGAACCCCTCCGCGCTCCGGGATTCCTCCCAGCAGCCCTGCCGGACCGGCGAGGAGAGGACCGGACAGCAGGAGCTGGAGGGTCCTGGACAGGGCTCCCTACGCGGCGGGAGCGGCGGGGCAATTCGGGGCTCAGCCGCTCCGGCGGGCGCCGGCGGCGTACGGGGGGTGCGCACCCTGGGAGCTTGCCGCCCCCCCGTTCCCCCTAGTACCTGCAAGAACTGCTCCTGCAGCCATTCCGCCCCATGGCGCGCCGCGGCCTCCCACAGGGAGGCAGAGAAAGCCTCTCGGTCCATCCTGCAGCAGGAGCAGCACGTCGCTTCAGGTCCGGGACAGAGGAGCTGGTAAGTAAGAAAACCCCTCCCCCTGCCTTTATACCTCATCCGTGCTCCCCTCCCCGACGCTATCCCCTGCCCCCCTATTGGCCTCTGCCCGCATCCCCACTCCCCCTGCTCCATCCCCTTTCCCCACAGCCTGACCACGCGTTGCCCTCATGCTCACCTCGCCTAAGCCCTGTTAACCCCCTATTGCCCACCCCTTCATGTCCGGGCTGCAGCTATACTGCGCCCGCTTACGCCCTCCCTACACTTCCGCGACAGGGATGCCATTTTGAGGGCGGCCAGAGACAGCAGAGAACTAGTTATCAACGGATCAAAGATATCTATCTCCCCTGACTTTTCTGCAGAAGTCCAACACCGCCGTGCCCAGTTCATGGATATCAAAAAGCGATTGCGTGCACTGAATGTGATATACTCTATGCTGTATCCTGCTAAACTCCGTGTAGTGGCACTAGGTTCAGTGCACATGTTCGACACTCCAAGGCACGCTATGGAATGGCTGGATGCTAATGAACGCGCTATTAAACAGGATGCAAGGACTCGCTAACAATCCTGTTACCTCTGATGGGCCGTTAACCGTAGCTGCAACTTTTGCCGGATTGGCTTTACTCTGGGCTCTGATATATTGCATTACTCTGTTCTTTGGGATATATTTTATGTTTTATGCTGGGCTGTTTACAGTCTCCTATGGTAACGGGTGGCAGGGGAGCGGAAAGAGGGACTTAGCTTTTTTCCATTCTTTTTCTCTTTCCCTGTCTCCTTGCTGCTGTTGTGTATCTGCTTACTGCAGTGCGAGTTTGCACTGTAATGGCTCTCAGGTGCCCTATGGTCTCCAAATATGAGACACTGCTTACAATGTTTGTTTTTCAGTTACAGCTAATTGTTCAGTTGTTCTACCACACTATGCCACTAGAGGTCCTGTTTGCACTGTGCTGTGGGTATCGCTTTACTATGCATTTTTTGATGACCCCTAACCTGACTATCTCTCCTTGGACTAAGGTTATTATCTCAACTGCAATGCTATGGCTTATAAAGTACACATAACGGCATGGAATGTAAGGGGGCTGGGAGAGGCTAGTAAGAGGAGTGCTGTTTTTAATGCCCTGAAAGATTACCAACCTGGAATTATTTGTTTATCCGAAACCCATCTCTCTCGTGACACAATGTCTGTGCTCACGAGTAAGTGGATTTCCCACGCTTATCACTCCGTGCATACTACGTACTCTCGGGGTGTGTCTGTTTTAATTCATAATAAGCTGCCCTTCACCTGCCACACTTCTTTTGTGGACGCTGAAGGCAGATATGTATGTATTCACTGTACGATTTATAGAGTATCGTTTATATTGGTTGCACTGTATATCCCCCCCCCCCCCCCCCCCCCCTTATAATCAGACAGTTTTGAGGAAAGTCCTGCTCTTGGTGTCTGGTCTCCCTCCGCTGCCAACATTGCTAATAGGAGATTTCAACAATATGATGGTTCCTCGCCTTGACAAATTTGCTATAAATAGTATGTCTTTGTCAGACTCCCTGACCCCTATGGCCAGGATGGTGGCGGAGGCAGGATTAGCCGATGTTTGGAGATTGCGGAATCCCGCTGTCCGACAGTTTTCTTGCTATTCCAGTTCCCGCAGATCCCTATCGCGCATTGACTTAGCTATGGGAAATGATGCCCTGCTACCTTATATCCAAGACGTTAATTATTTGCCCCGTAGCATCTCGGATCACTCCCCTCTATATATTCGATTGCAATGGGGCCACATAATACCTGGGGGTTGGGGACCATTATGGAAATTAAACCCCTTCTGGCTATGGGGGAGGCTATTAAAGATTTCTTTGTACACAATGTGGGTTCAACAACTGGGGCTATGGTATGGGATGCCATGAAAGCTTATGTCCGTGGGCTTTACATACAACGGATTAACTAGAGCCCTAACTAAATCATATGAAATGAGGGTGGCGGAGACTGAATCGGCATATGTTGCTGACCCTTCCCTTCGCTGTCTTGGCAATTGGGAGGAGGCGCAGTCTTTACTAAAGGAACACCAGCTAAGTGTAGCGGAAGATAAGAGGTTCTTTACAAAACAGGCCTATTATCACGAAGGGGAAAGCACGGGCCATATGCTAGCAATGGTTGTTAGAGCTCAGTCCGGGCTGTCACATATAGCTGAACTGGTGTCGCCTCTGACGGGACGGGTTACGGATGATAAGGACATTCTAGCGGGTCTTAGCTCCTTCTATACAGACCTATACACTTCAAGACTGTCGGACTCTGACAGACACGGAATAACTGACTTTGTCACGAATATTTCTCTCCCTACTCTGACACCTACTCAGACTCATGACTTAGACGAACCAATCACTACTGACGAGTTGGAACAGGCCTTGAAGTCCCTAGCTAATGAAAAGGCCCCGGGGGTGGACGGGCTGCCTGGGGAATTCTATAAACAGCATAGTGCCATCCTCCTTCCACAACTTTTGAAAATGTTTGAGGAATCTCTCCAAACCGGTAATCTGCCACCATCCCTTAGAGAAGCCATTATTGTGGTTATCCCTAAACTGGATAAGGACCCTGCCCGAGTCGTATCGTCCCATCTCTCTGCTGACTACTGACGTCAAACTATTGGCTCGGGTACTGGCGGACAGATTGACAACTGTCATAGAATCCCTTAAAAACTCTGATCAGTCAGGATTTATGCCCAATAGGTCTACGGCTCAAAATATTAGGCGCCTGTATATGAATATCCAGGCTAGGGATGGGAGTGGTAGGACAGGGGGGGGGGGTGTTAGGGCTGCGGTGCTCTCACTCGACACTGCGAAGGCTTTCGATAGCGTTGAGTGGGAGTACTTATGGGCTGTTATGAGACACATGGGAATAGGGGAGGGGTACATGAAGTGGGTCAAACTACTGTACGCTAATCCAACTGCTCGTGTTCGGGCTAATGGAGGTCTGTCTGATTGTTTCTCATTATATAGGGGTACGCGCCAGGGGTGCCCCTTCTCCCCACTTTTATTTGCTATAGCTATAGAGGCCCTGGCATCTCTTATACGTGACTCCCAGGACATAATAGGGATCCCTTGGGGGGGGGGGAGGGGAGGAAAAAGTTTCTCTATACGCAGATGATATGCTGCTGTGCACTAATGACTATGAGAAATCAATAGGCCCCATAATGTCCGTGATCTCCCTCTTTGGCTCCTATTCCGGTTTAACTATTAATTGGGACAAGTCAGTGGTGATGCCTCTAGATTCGCCTTCACTGCCCCTTCATGCCCCTCAGGTGCCCCTGCAGAGAGTAGAACGATTTAAGTATCTGGGGGTTGTGGTATCGGCGGCAGTAAGAGATTACATCCCAGTCAATCTTGGCCAGATACTTCACAGGAGTGCAGCCAAAGTAGACACACGGTGTAGACTTCCCCTTTCGGTTGTGGGACGGGGTAATATTAAAATGATACTTATGCCCCAACTGTTATATATACTACACAATGCCCCCTTATGGATACCGGCTAAGTATTTTAAAAAAATAAATACTTTATTTAGAGAGTTAATTTGGAAAAAGAAGACCGCTAGGCTTAAGCTGGAAACGCTCCAGCGCCCCAAAAATGAAGGGGGTCTCGCCATACCTGACCCGTTTCTTTACTATCTAGCAGCCCAGTTGCAACATATGAAAGGATGGGGAAAAGCTACTGAGATAGGAGTAGTGGGCAGGATGGTGATGTGGGTAACTGGGCAGGTGACACCTCTAGCTGCAGTGGATAGTGGGTGTAGAGATAAATGGGGCCGGATGTTACCCACTCTTAAATTACTTGCTAAAGTATGGAACGTGGTGAAACAGCAATTGGGACTACAGGGGTTCACGGACTACTCTCCATTATGGAACAACCCCGCCCTTCCAGAACTATCTGGTCTAGAAGGTTTTTCCTCCTGGAAGCAGATGGGTATATACTATTTACACCAACTCTGGAGGGAGGGATTGATAGTGTCCTTTGATGTACTCAAGGACTCTTATCTACTAACAAATAGGGAGTTTTATAAATACTTGCAAATCAGACACGCTCTGCAGACGCAACACTCACTGACTCCTCTAGCTGTCATTTCCCATCACGTGCTAATGGAGGTGGGGAGCAAGGGGCTGGTGAGAGGAGCCATCTCTACGGTATATATATTTCTCCTACAAAGTAAAATGGCTAAAGCGCCTCTAGCGGTCAAAGATAAATGGGTGCAAGATATAGGCCAAATTACTGATTCCCAATGGCAAGAAACACTGGAGTTGACACCCGTTTTGTCTTTATGTGAAGCTCAATGGTTGCCACAATTATTCTTGCTTCATCGGGTTTACAAAACTCCACGCGTTATGCACAGGATAGGCTATAGGCAGACATCCCAATGTCCCCGATGTGCTATAGACGATGCACATATACTACATATGTTTTGGGAGTGCCAAGCCCTAAACGACTATTGGAAGGGGATACAGGACATTATTAGGAAAGTATATAATTTAACGCTACCCTTGCTAACTACTCATTATATCCTAGGGCTGCTAGAGGCGCTACAATGGGATGATTATACTGTGTTGGGTGTTCAGAGAATTCTGTTCCAGGCCAGAAAGACTGTAGCCTCTAAATGGATTGACTCTGAACCCCCTGCCTTAAGTGAATTTTTAAATAGAATGAACATGGTTATTAGACTAGAAAAGGGTGTGTATGCTAAAAGGCGGTGTTCCCGCAAATTTGAACTCTGGAGCCGGTGGCTTGATGCTCCGGGAATACCCAGCCCAACTCTCTTACGCATATGTCGGAACCCTCTCCAGCAATTTCTCAATGCCATGAGCAGATAATGTAGTTGAAGCCTATTTAGTGGTCTTACTGCCCATAATTCCAGGTGCTCACAGATTACGCTCTTATACTCTTGCAGATGGCAGGCGTTTACCTGCGATGGTTTTCTATGAGGTCTCTACAGTATAGTGTGAATGGTCCGGCTACTGTTGACCCGCTAGATAAGTAGAATTATAGCCTATATTTGCTTATTAAGTTTGGAGGTTCTCCCTCCGTACATTTTTATTGTTATGTACCTTTAATCAATCTCTCTGACCATAATGTGCGACACAGGAGTGCAAGCATATCTGGAGGAAAACACAGAAAAAGGAGTGGACTCATTGCAGTCATGATTGTTTATTCTTGTAGTTATACTTGATATCTTTGTCTACAAAGTTTGTACTGGAATTGTACCCTGTAACCTTTCTTTAACTGTTCTTTTGTCCGTACTGCAATGAGTTGGATAATAAAAAGTTAGCTGATTAAAAAAAAAAAAAAAAAAGAAAAAAAAGAAGATTACAGCTGCATCCGATTACCGGATGCACCACTTCCCTGGTGTCTAGTGTGGTTTATCGCTACTCCGGGATGTTGTCCTGGAGAAGCGATCCACACATCCTCACCCGGCTGGGGTCTCCACCAAAATGGCGCTGATCCCGGCTCGGCACTCGGATGCTTTCGGCTACTGCAGCCGAAAGCATCCAAGTGCAGATCTCATTGATCTTTGCTGTATAACTATACAGCAAAGATCTCAATGAGAGATCAGTATACTTATACTAGAAGTCCCCCAGGGGGAATAACCCTAACCCCAGGGGGAATAACCCTAACCCCAGGGGGGCTTCTAGTATAAGTGTAAAAAAAAGTGTTATTAGTAAAAAGCCCCCTCCCCTAATAAAAGTCTGAATTACCCCCCTTTTCCCATGCTTTAATAAAAGTAAATAAATAAACAAACATGTTTGCTATCGCCGCATGCGTAATTGTCCGAACTATTACTTTATCACATTCCTGATCTCGCACGGTAAACGGCGTCAGCGCCAAAAAATCCCAAGTTGCAAAATCGCGCATTTTTGGTCGAATAAAATCCAAAAAAAATTTCATAAAAAGAGATCAAAAAGTCGTATATGCTTAATCAAGGTACCGATAGAAAGAACACATCATGGTGCAAAAAATGACACCTGACACAGCCCCATAGACCAAAGGATAAAAGCGCTATAAGCCTGGGAATGGAGCGATTTTAAGGAACATATATTTGTTAACAATGGTTTGATTTTTTACAAGCCATCAGATAATATAAAAGTTATACATGTTATATATCGTTGTAATCGAAACGACTTGAGGAACATGCATAACAAGTCAATTTTACCCCAGGGTGAATGGCGTAAAAACAAAAAAACCCTAAATAAAATAAATGCGTTGTTTTGTTCAATTTCACCACACATTAAATTTTTTTGCTGGTTTCGCAGTGTAATTTATGCAAAAATTCAGCCTGTCATTGCAAAGTACAATTAGTGACGCAAAAAATAAGGGCTCATGTGGGTCTCTAGGTGGAAAAATGCAAGTGCTATGACCTTTTAAACACAAGGAGGAAAAAACTAAAACACAGAAATGAAAATTGGCTCCGTCCTTAAGGGGTTAAAGGGAAGTATTTTAGTTTTTGGCCAATCCAATGCTTTATATACTCTATGAGAGGTCCAAAAAGATTGCGCTCTTCAAGAGCAGAACAGTTGCTTAGAAAAAAATAAATATTTGTATGTTTCTGAGCAGTAACGGCACAAATTGCTTAAAGGGTCACTAACTTTTCAATATACTTCTCCCAAACTTGTTTGTTTACATAAGGAGTTGTCGTATTTCTGGTTATATAGCTGATACATTATATGAAATTTTTCACTGACAGAGCAGACATAGTGGCTGCTACCCACCACAAAGCGGCCAAGCCGTCCCGCCTTGTAATAATCTTGGTTTTATTCTATTCTTTCTTATTGCCTTTGTACCTACAGTATGCTTGAGAGTTACATAAATGCAATATACGACACAACGTTGCACAAAAGGGTCAGGAAACCCAAAACACAGAGTGATTCCCTGCCAAATCAGGCAGATATCTCCCTCTGTAATGGTGCGTTTACACAGACAGATTTATCTGACAGATCTTTGAAGCCAAAGCCAGGAACAGACTATAAACAGAAATCAGGTCATAAAGGAAAAGACTGGGATCTATCCTCTATTCAAATCAATTCCTGGCTTTGGCTTCCAAAATCTGTCAGATAAATCTCTCTGTGCAAACGCACCCTAATAGAGAGTGATCATCACTCCATGTAATAGATTTTACGCATCTAATTTCTGATTACAGCAAGGGCTGCGTGGACAACACAGTGAGCTAAATCTGTACTCTCTTACAGCACAGGTTAGGCAGTCTAAGGCCCCATTCACACTATGGCATCAGCACAGAGATTCTGTGCGGAACCCCCCCCCCCCCCCCCCCACACACACACACACACACAAACACACGGACTCAGTGCCGAATTCTGCCTTCAATGTGTTTGAATGGGAGGACTTGCGCGCCTCTCAGCTTGAAGAATTGACAATACAAGCAGTCTACGGAATTCAACTTCCTGTAGCAGAGACAGGGGCAGAGCGTGTGTGGCAGCCCCTTCATTCTAGCTATCGGCATAGAAACATAGAGGAAACATAGAAGATTGACGGCAGAAAAAGACCACTGGGTCCATCTAGTCTGCCCTTTTAGTATTTTCTTTCTTATTATCTTAGGATAGATGTATGTTTATCCCAGGCGTGTTTAAATTCTGTTATTATAGATTTACCAACCACCTCTGCTGGAAGTTTGTTCCAGGTATCTACTGCTCTTTCAGTAAAATAATATTTTCTCACATTGCTTCTAATCTTTCCCCCAACTAATCTCTGTGTGTCCTCTTGTTCTTGAGCTTAGTTTTCGATCATGTCCCCCCTTTCCCTTCTTTCCTCCAGACTATACAGATTCAAATCCTTAAGTCTTTCCTGACATGGTTTATGCCTCACACCCTCCATTTTTGTAGCCCGTCTTTGGACCCGTTCTATTTTATCAATGTACTTTTTTAGGTGAGGTCTCCAGAACTGGATACAGTATTCCAGATGTGGCCTCACCAGAGCTCTTTACAGCGGGATCACAATCTCCCTCTTCCTACCGGTTATACCTCTAGATATACACCCCAGCATACAATATGCTTTCCCCACCGCCTGGTTGCACTGGTGACTCATTTTAAGGCTGTCAGAAATCACTACCCCTAAATCCTTCTCTTCTGAAGTCTTTTCCAACACAGTACTGCCGATGTGATACTCTGATAAAGGATTTCTCCCCCCCAAGCGCATTATTTTACATTTGGAAACGTTAAACTTCAATTTCCACTGTTTGAACCACTTATCTAGCAAAGCTAAATCATTTTCCATATTACTGACACCTCCAGAAATATCAACCCTATTGCACACTTTTGTGTTGTCAGCAAACAGACAAACTTTATCTACTAAACCTCAGTCAGTATTTTTATCCATCCCTTCCCTGCCAAAAAAATGTCTTCCATCCGGAGTCCCCCTTTAAATAATTCACAAAGTCTTTAAAACAGTTGCTAGTTGTTGCGGTCACTGAAGAGTTAACCTGTAGCCGATGTAATAGAGTCATAAAGGGTTTAGCATTACCCCCTGATCCTAGGCTGCTCTGAAAGATGATACCAGGGGTTGGCTCCCAATGTTTTTGGATTTTATGGCTTCATGTGTGTAGATACAAAAGAAAATACAAATTCATGGACATCATATAGTAGCCTGAAAACTGTAGGCTACTGAATATTTCATGGAAATAAAAGTACATTTTCTTTAAAAAGTCTTATTACATATTTTATTATGTCATCCTATTTTGAGTATATACATATACAAAAGGTAAAATGTGTATCCCAAACCTAAGTGCAGTATCTACTACCGGTAATGCAGGTATCTATTAGCAGTTTTTCATACAGTTGAAAGGTGAGGCATGTACACAGCTGTATGACGGCTCACTATAACCTCTAGAAGCGTAAAGGTCCCTACATTGCCTTGGTATGCCTCCCATTTCTTACAGCTTTAGGCTATGTCCACACTACGTAAAAAACACGGCCGTATTTCATAACAACGGCCGCATTTGCGTTATTTTGAAAATAACGCCCGTTGTTTGCCCAAATACGGTCGTTATGAAATACGGCCGTGTTTTTTACGTAGTGTGAACCCGGCCTTATTGTACAAAGCGACCCATTGGCTTCATGTGCAGGGATAGCACACTAATCTTCCCAAACTCGCAAGGTTCTGCAGAGAATTCTGCAGCCCCAAATGAGACTAAAATCGGACAACAGGCCCTTCAGATGATGCACTTGCCATTTATTTAATGAAAAATTTTAGCTAAAAAAAAAAAGTCACTAATAAGTAGTACTGTAGCTATGCAATTACACTACAAAAGTCCAATATGGCCCCCTTAATTCATAACAACGTTCTTTCTTCACAAAATCATTTATTTACAGATGAACACATTGGGTGGGGGGATTTATCAAGACTGACATCTACGGCGGTCATAAAAATATTCCGCCAGTCCAGAGGCACACAGAATTTATGTGGAGACCCATGCCTCTACATAAACCCCTTCCCAATCCCTCTGAGCTGGTGTAGATTACCTTGGCAAGCCGGGTGTTAATAGTTGTAAATGTGGCGCACGCAGAGGGCAAATATTTGCATAGTTTTTGCACGACACTAAACGGTTGCTCAACAACTATGTGACTATTGAATGTCTGTACTGCTTTTGTAGCATGAAAGATACCCCCCCATTGAGTCAGTCTTCATTGCTACGACATGTCAACAAACACTGGCCTTCAGATTTGACACTGAGTAGTCACACGGGGTAAGATAGGGTGAGCAAGAAAGCCATGCTTTGGAATAATAATGGCTGATCTGTAAAAGCCTCAATTTACACAAATAAAATACTGTTACAGCGCCACCTATTGGCAACTTTTTATACTATACTTAATCAATGATTGGCTAGTGCATTATGGTAAGTGCTCGTTGGCCCATTTCAATCTTTTTTGGAGCAGCAGTACCAGGGTAGCAGAAAGTTAACATTGCTCTGCCATGTACATTAGCACTAATTCTGTTTAAGAGCATTTTTTATGCCAGAAGGTAGAAGATAAGGAAGCTGGAAAATAGTTGACAATTGTGACACAAGAAATGGAGATATATTGCTCATACAATGCTGACCACATAGGAAAGGCCCAGCCGTTTAATGCAGAAGCTGTATAAATAAGCCATCAACAAACATTTTAAATAAATAACTTCATGTATAATAATACTGAAATATTTTTTGGTCATTTTGAGCAGATGATTATAATCCTTTGGACTGATTCTTATTTCTGAAGTGTGCAGAGATAGAGCCCAAGAACCTGTACATTTACATATTAGATAATCACAGTTATTTCTTACATAGGTGCAGTAAAGTTAGAAATAGGTCTTACTTGGGTCTGCCAAGGTATCAAAAATGATCAAATTGCAGTCGTCTTAATTTTCTTTAGGTACATTTGCTTTAAGATTTGCCCTTGGATAGAACGGCACCAGCGTAGGGAAGAGAGTGTTGCGGTCCTTGCCTTGAACCATGGTCTGGTTCCCGTATCTACGGCACCGTTCGATTCATAGGCACCATCCGGGGGGAAGCACTGGAGGCAGCCCAGCTTGTCCCCAGTGGGAAGAAACCCCACCCCTCTATGACGCGGCGCCTTTAGAATCAATGGAGCCACATCATAGAAGGGCTGGGGTTTCCTTCCACCGGAGGCTTCCCTGCGCTGGTGCCATTCTATCCATGGGCAAAACGTAAAGTGAATGGGTACATTTGCTTTAAGTTGGTGAAAAAAATGAAGGCAGTTCTATGAGAGATGCTGTTGTTAGATTTAAAGCAAATCTGTCAGTTCTGTTTTCTGCTATGAGCTGCAGACACTGTTGGATAGATGTTAAAGAGACTCTGTACCCTCAATCTGTCCCCCCCCCCAAACCACTTGTACCATCAGATAGCTGCTTTTAATCCAAGATCTGTCCTGGGGTCTGTTCGGCAGGGGATGCAGGTATTGTCATAAAAACAACTTTTAATCCGGCAGCACTGTGTCTAACGGCCGGGGCTTACATTTGTATATGCATTAGGCTGGCACAACCTCTCCGTCCTTCCTCCCCACCCTCCTCATCATTAGGAATAATCCAGGAACATTCACTGCTGTTTGAGCTTTACACAGGTGTATTAACGATCCAGCCCATGTTCATTATGCACACAGGTGGGGAATAGGAGGCAATCTGCCTGGAGCATTCCAAATGATGAGGAGGGCGGGGAGGAGGGACAGAGAGGTTGTGCCAGCCTAATGCATATACAAATGTAAGCCCCGGCCGTTAGACACAGCGCTGCCGAACATCCCCTGCCGAATGGACCCCAGGACAGATCTTGGATTAAAAGCAGCTATCTGATGTACAAGTGGTTTGGGGGGGTCAGATTGTGAGTACAGAGTCGCTTTAACTGTACCTTCCCTGGAGCTGAGGGTGGTTGCAAAACGTATAATATCCACCTTTAATTTCTCAGCCAAAAGTCAAGGAGCCAGAGCTAGGTTGCCTGGTACACCTCTTAACACACCCTTACCTCCTAGCACCTTTTTGGATGGATTTAGGGGTCTTTGGACATTAAACAAGGAGGGGCTGGGAAGTGAGAGTAAGCAAGGAGGTGTATCAAGTTCTTGGGCAGCTTGGCTTCGTCTCCTTGGATGACAAATTAAAAAAAGTGTATATTATAGGTTTGGTGACCACCATCTGCTCCACCGAAGACAAAGTTCGCCTTATAACATAAGAGCTATCAAACAGTGTCCACACTTGATTGCAGCAAATAGAGCTGACTGATTCCCTTTTAGTTGTTTAAGGAAATTTTGATATAGTGTAATTGTAATAACTATATTCAAACATGGGAAAGTCAAGATTGTAAACTTTCATCAACTTCCTAAAGAGGATAGGAGAAAGCATTTCCAAGTAACTTATGGTTATGTCTTCATTTGTACGGGATTCATTAGAATGTTGTTTGATTGCGGGGTATTTCATATTTGGGGGGGCCCCTATGGTCCTTAAAACATAATCTGCATCCTGCTCTAAAGTTTCAAACTTGCCAATAAAATCGTATTGGATATTACACGGATCGCAAAGCTGATACATAGGCTTCCAATGAGTGTCTCTGTAAAATGGATTTTCCTTGGTGATAAAGCGGGCAAAATGTTCAAAAGTAATATTTGCCTTGGAATCAATAGCAACCAATTTTCTGATCATCTTTGGAAACACTTTAGTGTAATACTCCGAATCATCCGAATGAAGAAACTTGTCTCTGTAGGCAGAAACAACTCTCTCTATGGGATCACGAGTGATCATCACTTTTGTATAATTTGCTAGAAGCTCTTTTTGAAGGGACGGAGGATAGTTGCTTAACTTGATGAGTAGTTTTGAGGTATGTAACTGGTCATGTTTGAGTTCATCTACATTGAGGCCAAGAGATTCGTTCAGCTGTAGAATTATTCTCTTCCAGTTAGAGCAGCCCACCTTGGGCACCTCGCAATATATAAACTTATGACTGTGTTCCACATATAACTGAGCGGCTACATTGCGGTCCAGCACAAAGGAAGATTTAGTGAGATTATTCCTCTCACATACAGATCTGACATTAGCTTTCCTGTGCTCCACATAGGTTATAACTGGAACAGAAAAAATAATAATGAGTTTGAAAAATAAATATCTTAAGCTCTATTCACATATGCTTTGACTTGGGGTTGGGTTTGGCTGAGGGGTGGCCCATCAATAAACATACTCACTATGCCATAAAAACATTCTGACTCTGTCATTGATAAGTTACATTGGTCACTTAAAGGGAACATCTCAGCAGTTTTTAGGCTGGCTGAACCATGGGTCATTTGAGTGGTCCCAGGCAGCTTCTCCAGCTCCACTCTTTTTTTCCCCGCCATGGCCAGGGAGGAGTTGGATGAAAGCAAAATCATCCATATACCTCCCCAGTTCCAGCATTGGGGCACGCATCATGCTGCTCCGGTCCCCTGGTCACTTCCTGGTCAGAGATCCGGATGGAGATAAGACATTTCAAACCCGCTAAGCCATTCAGTGGCAGAGATGGAACCCTTCTACAGCCGTTGGTTAAGAGGGCTTGCAACGTCATGTCTCAAGCCCCGTCTGAGACCAGGAAGTGGCCAAGGACCAGGGGACTGAAGCAGCATGATGTGGGCCCCAGTGCTGGAACCAGAAGGAGTTGGATGAAAGCAACATCATCCCTATACCTCCCCGATTCTAGTGCTGGGGCAAGCACAACGCTGCTCTGGTCCCTGGCCACTTCCTGGTCTGAGATGGGGCATTGCAAACCCGCTTAGCCATTCAGTGGCAGAGATGGGACCCTGCTACAGCCTTTAAATGGCTTGCAACGTCATGTCTCAAGCCCTCTCTTGGCCCAGGGAGAGGCAGAGGACCGGAGCAGCATGATGTGGGATCCAGCACTGGAACTGGAGAGGTAAGTGGATGTTGTTACTTTCATCCACTTCCTCCCTGGCCATAGTAAAAATGTGGCCTCCTGCCCGGTGTACCCCTTTAAGACTATTTACAGACTTGCACCACTTTTTCCTTTCACATTACATTGAACTCATAAAAATAATTCTTGTAAACAGGACCCTTTCTGACAATGGAAAGCAAGACTAAAAATGTAATCAACTTACCTTGTTTGTTCTCCGATTCATCACCGTCCCAGCGCAGCCATGAGAAACTGGCCATATATTCCAAATCAGTATTATTATGCATAGACTCTAAGCCTAAAGATTACACCAAATGAACAAGATGTTATTTTTTGTCTTTCATTTTGTTGAGCTTTTTTGTACTGTTGCACATGAATTCGTGTTTTGTATTTCACATTTTAGTCTAGTTTTACAATCTTTGAGTCTTTATTTTCTACGCATCATTTGTTTCTTGATCCCACACATATTTCCCTTTGTTCTGCACGCTTGCATTCTGAAACTAAATAATTTTGTGTAAATCCATCTCAAGTTACCTGTTGCTTGGAGAACCAAACACGGGATTGTGTAGCACAGGCATGCATTTTAAGCTAGAACTTCCTGTTAAAAGTCAAATATTGGTCTTACAGAAAGAACCTCAAAAGGCATAACGTCAGTCGACATACTGAACTAACATACCTGAAGAATATACAAAGGGTGTCAGGAAGAGGAAAAAAATGTAGACATCCCACAATGATATAAAATACTTGTTCTACTACTTGTATGCAGTTATTACTGCTGTGTTAGGCCATGTTCACACAATCTATCTTCTGCATAAATCACGTCCATTGTTGCAAATTGCAACAACGGCAGTGATTTGTGCAAAAGATACATTGTATTTTAAAGAATGGAATCTCGGCCGAAGCGTATACACAAAACTGACAGGTCATTGTATAGCTGCCGCACAGACATGTCAGCTCGGCCGTACTCTCCGTTGTGTGCAATGGTGAATTGGGATGCGGGTGCACACGGGTGCGCCTGAATTCCAATTCAACAGAAATGAAGATCATCTGGCCGGTACTGCAGTATTGGCCGGGATAATCCCCACTGACACCGGCCGTTTTGTGACACGGCCGGGTCACAGAACAGCCGATGTCATACTACGTGTGAACGTGGCCTTAGCCTAGATAAATGAACTAGATATCTGTTGAAATATTGTGCCAAATGTAATACACTAAGGGGGCTGAGTGAAAGAATATGTGTAGATGGTGTAAGCTTTGCTTGGGAAAACCAAATTCTCCTTTTGCCTTCTTTTTAAAAAAGACAAGAGCAGACCAGTAAATGTTAATTTAAAGGGGTACTCCAACGGGGGGCATTTTTTTGCTGGGAACGGGGAGGAGGTGGCCGAGGGAAAAGACGTCCACTCACCCACCCCCCGCTGGAGAACCCCTTTAAAAAAAAAATTAAATCATTTAAAGTGGTAAAATTTGAGGAAAAGTAAGTCAAATGGGTTTAAAGGGTCTCTCAAAGCAAAGTTGGTAAAAATTTAATATATACAGTGGTAAAAAAATAAGTATTTGGTACACTGCCAATATTGCAAGTTTTTCCACCTACAAACTATCTATGGAAAATCTATGAAAAATTCCAGAAAATCACATGGTTTGATTTTTAAATGTAGAGTTTCAGGTCTGGAGACTGGCTAGGCCACGTAAGAACCTTAAAATCATTCTTATGGAGTTACTCATTAATTTCCCAGACTGTGTTTCAAATAATTGTCATGCTGGAAGACCCAGCCATGACTCGCCTTTATAGCTCTTAGTGAGGGAAGGAGGTTGTGGGCCAAAATCTCTAAATACGTGGCCCTATCCATCCTCCCTTCAATTCGGTACAGTAATCCTGTCCCCGTTTGCAAAAAAGCACCCCCAAAGTATGATAATTCCACCCTCATGCTTCATGGTTAGGACTGTGTTCATTGGGTTGTAATCATTGTTCTTCTTCAGCCAAACGGCAAGATGAGTTGATACCAAAAAGTTCTATTTTGGTCTCATTTGACCTTAGGACCTCCCATGCCTCCTCTAGATCATCCAGATTGTCATTGGCAAATTTCAAACAGGTCTGGACATGTGGCTGGCAGGAGCAGGACCTTGCGTGCCCTGCAGTATTTTAATCCATGACGGTGTAGTGTGTTACTAATGGTTCCTAACAGTCTCTTTGAGACTGTGGTCCCAACCCTCTTCAGGTCATTGACCAGGTCCTTCTATGTAGAATTTTTTCAGAATTATCCTTACTCCACTAGGCGAGATCAGGCATGGAGCCCCAGGCCGAGTAATGGTGCGTTTACACAGACAGATTTATCTGACAGATCTTTGAAGCCAAAACCAGGAACAGACTATAAACAAGGATAAGGTTATAAAGGAAAGGCTAGGATCTATCCTCTTCCTGGCTTTGGCTTCCAAAATCTTCCAAAATCTGTCAGATAAATCTTTCTGTGTAAACGCACCCGAAGATTGACATCGTCTTGGGTTTCTTCAATTTTCTAATAATTGCACCAACAGTTATTGCCTTCTCACAAGCTGTTTGCATATTGTCCTGGAGCTCGTTCCAGCTTTGTTCAGGTCTACAATGTTGTTCCTGGTTTCCTTAGACAGCTCTAATGCATTGGTGTAGCTATTGGGGTCGCAACAGTCTCCACTGCAACCAGGCCTATATGCTGGGGGTTATGCCTTCCCACCCCCACATGCTATCAGTCTGTCTATCTCCAGGCTTCAGAACTACAACCCCCTACAGCTACAATATCCTGCTGGCAGTTCATGGTGGGAGTTGTAGTTTTGAAACAGCTGGAGAGCCACAGGTTGGGAAACAATGATCAGAGGATAGTGACACCATACATGAGCATGAAACAATGGACCAGTACATAAGGGGGCAGACAGTGGCCCAGTACATGAAGGGGGAGATAGTGGCATAGTACATGAAATAAGAGACAGTGGCACAGTACATGAGAGGGCAGACAGTGGCACAGTACATGAGGGGGCAGACAGTGGCACAGTACATGAAGGGAGAGAAAGTGGCACAGTACATGAAAGGTATACACAGTGGCACAGTACATGAAGGGGGAGATAGTGGCTTAGTTCATGAAATAGAGACAGTGGCACAGTACATAGGGGCATTGGCACTGTACACAAAGTAACAGACCATGGCATAGTACATGGGGACAGTGGCACAGCACATAAAGAAGCAGACAGAGGCACAGTACATGAAGAAGCAGATAGTGATACACTACATGAAGGGCAGACAGTGACAGAGTACACAAGAGGGGTACTGGCAGAGTTCATGAGGGGCAAACAGTGGCACAGTACACTAGAGGGGACAGGGGCACAGTACACTAGAGCAGTGATTTTAAACCTTTTTTGAGCCGCGGCACACTTTTTATACTTAAAAAATCCCGGGGCACACCACCAACCAAAATGGCACAAAATGACACTTAAACAGTACATATTATACATATAGTTAATAATATAGATTCTAAATGTATTTATACTCACCTGGGCTTGTTTTCTTCTCCCCCCTGTGCTTCTCTCCTGTGCTTCTCTCCACCATACTTCTCCCCCCTGCTTCTCTCCTGTGCTTCTCTCCCCCATGCTTCTCTCCTGTGCTTCTCACCCCCATGCTCCTCTCCACCATACTTCTCTCCCCCTGCTTCTCTCCTGTGCTTCTCTCCACCATACTTCTCCCCCCTACTTCTCTCCACCATACATCTCCCCCCTGCTTCTCTCCACCATACTTCTCCCCCCTGATTCTCTCCTGTGCTTCTCTCCACCATACTTCTCCCCCTTGCTTCTCTCCTGTGCTTCTCTCCACCATACATCTCCCCCCTGCTTCTCTCCACCATACTTCTCCCCCCTGATTCTCTCCTGTGCTTCTCTCCACCATACTTCTCCCCCTTGCTTCTCTCCTGTGCTTCTCTCCCCCATGCTTCTCTCCTGTGCTTCTCTCCACCATACTTCTCTCCCCCTTGCTTCTCTCCCCCCTGCTCCTCTCCCCTGTTTCTCCCCCATCCCCAGGTTTCTCTCCCCCATTGTTTCCTGTTTTACAGGGGCACCATAGTTTGGGGAGCTTTCCCCGCGGCACACCCGACCATGTGTCGCGGCACACTGGTTGAAAATCACTGCACTAGAGGACAGTAGTATAGTTTATTTGGGCATGGTGGCACATTATTATGGGACAGTGGTATAAATCTTTTGGGCATGGTTAAACTGTAAATTAAGGGACAGTGACATCATTAAATGATGTTACCAATTTTGAAAGTTGACACTTGAAGGTACAATTAGTTTCTTCAGTAAGCTAACCTCACCTTATCTCTAAGGTGACACAATTATTCAGATCAGGGATCACACATGTGGTATTGTGAGACAATACCACAGGAATAGTAAGGTTCTAAAGACATCTGGGCAGCAAACATTACATACAGTAGATGAGAGGTGACCTGAAGTCATCTTCATGGCAGCCTGAGCCAAATGAAGAAGAAAGTGAAAATAAACGATTTCGATCAGAGAAAATATCACCTGTGAATCATTGGATATAACAGTTTACTCTGCCTCTGACTAGGGAGGGGCACTAAAATTTTGAACCAGGGACCACAAGCCTTTAACGAAGGCCCTGCTCTTTGCATTTGGCCATGGTGGAGCGGTGGGAGTTCAAACAGGTGACATTAATAAAAGTAATGAGTGCAAAGTAGGAGGGCTTCTTATGGTGCATTTACACAGGCAGATTTATTTGACAGATTTTGGAAGCCAAAGCCAGTAATGGATTTGAAAAGAGGAGCAATCTCAGTCTTTCCTTTATAACTTGTTCTCTGTTTATAGTCTGTTCCTGGCTTTGGCTTCAAAAATCTGTCAGATAAATCTTGCTGTGTAAACGCACCATTAGGGCGCATTCACATGCTCCGTAGATCACTGATGCTATGGAGCGTAAAGCTTTTAGCCGGCTTAGGGAACTCCTGGCATCATGTATTATTATGATGCTGTGAGAAAGTATTAAAATCTTACCACTACTCTAGTGACACAGCCGCGTGGACTGGAAGAGATTCTGAGCTCCCGGAGTCATAATGATACATGAGACACCGGGACTCCCTGATGCCGGCCCACAGCTTCATGCTCTGTAGCCTCCGTGATCTTTAAGGAGAAAACTAACACGTCTGTGAGAGCCAGAATTCTTGCTGGTTGGCAGATTATCAGATACTAATTTCTTGCAATAAAATGCAAATGTAAAAATCATAAAATTTTAAAAAAATTTTTTTTACCTCTAACTGCAGACAAAAGGTTTCTGTACTTTAATATTTAGTTTTGTTTTTCTATTAAATAAAATACCTTTCATGTACTAATAATAATAATAATAATAATAATAATAATAATAATAATATTTATTTGTATAGCGCCAACAGATTCCGCAATTATTAAAAAAAAAAAAAAAAAAAAAAAGAACAATGATTTTCTGGAATGTTTTTATACAGTAGATTGTCTCTCACAGTTGAAGTGTACCTATGATAAAAAATTTCAGACCTTTCCATTCATTGTAGGTGGGAAAACTTGCAAAATCGGCAGTGTACCAAATACTTCTTTCCCCCACTGTTCATATATGCATATATATTATAATATATATATATATATATATATATATATATATATATATATATATATATATATACATACACACACACATATATACACATACATACATATGTTAAGGATTATGCACATGCTGTTTCTGGTAAAGTAAGTTACATCACTCCACTATTAATCCCTCCCATGGACCTGATCACTGTGATCTTGCTGTTGCCATGTAAAAGAGCACACACTTTTACATAATCCCCTTGCCTTCACATGTAGTGAAAACCCAACTGCTAGTACTAATCAGACAGATCAGGATATCACATTTCAACTGAGCATGATTGACCCACCTCATTGAATGTCAAAAGGCAGGTCTATATGTCTCAAACAAGACATTTATAGAAATGCTTGCATGTTTGAAACAGGTTTTATTTAACATAATGTATCAGTTTAGTCCTACTTTGCTTTGTCACACAGCACTGTGTACCCTTTATTTTATTTGTACACAAGATCGTTGACATGAATAGTACTAAATATATTTAATAATAAAAATAATACTTAATACTAAAATTCTATTCTAATACTATTCAGTCCTTAAAATTAGTCAGTTGCAGTTCACATTACAAACTGCTGACACTGCTAGATAGTTGTTTGGTCAAGAGGACACTTGGGGGCATTTATCAAGGGCGTTGCACTTTTTTTTAAGTAAATAACTGGATTTTTGGACTATTTGTCAGTCTATTTATGAACCAGTATTCGACAGAGTTCTCTACCGCTTAGTTGCTAACAGTACAGTTTCTCTGTAGAGTACAACTCTCACCAACCTAATTTTCACTGGCCAATGCAAAAAAAAAATAAATAATAATTTAACTGTCAACCCCTATGGTATGCTTTACAGCTTTTGTTATCCCTAGAAACACTTACCCATAAGAAATCGATGTTTCCCCCATTGACTTTGCGTGAAAAAGACACAGAGGGCAAAAGAGATGATAATTAAAAAAAACACTCTCTGTTTCGGTCTTCTCATTTTTGATGAACATTAATCCAAAATATCAAGGAAAGAAGGGGAAAATGGAGATCTTGCATCAGGCACTGAATGATAAAACAAACAAAAAAAAATAATAATGAATGTAGGTAGTTATGAGTATAATATGTTTTATGTTATTTTCCCATCAACAACTGCTAGCACTGTGGTTGCTCTTTAAGGCCATGTTCACACATGGCATAACAGCAGCCGTTCTGTGACACGTCTGACTGAGGAGGGGTGCTGAAATTTTGAACCAGGGACCACAAGCCTTTAACTATGCCTCTGCTCTTTGGTCTTTGCCACGGTGGAGCGGTAGGAGTTCAAACAGGTGACATTAATAAAAGTAATGAGTGCAGAGTAGGGGGGCTTCTTAGGGGCGCATTCACATGCTCCGTAGATCACTGATGCTATAGAGCGTAAACCAGCGCCAGGATACTATCCAGACATCTTTTCTTTTACTGCTTGCTTTACGGAAGAGAAGCAGAAAGAAGCAAGGCATTAAAAGTCCCATTTGCAGATTGCCACAAGCCACATAGGGGACACAGCAAACATTTCGCACTGTTCCAACACAACAAAAAGGTAAAAACACATTATTTGTGCAATATTTTGTGACTTCATCATATCTGCGCTTTGCCCACCTTGATAAAATCCCCCATACTAAGGGGTATACCCATCTGAGACACTTATGGCTTATCTACAGGGTCCCACCTATCTTTACCTGTCTTGTTGTTGCCAAACCACAGTAAGCATAGAAACATAATTACACTATGCTTACTACATTAAAGTGCAAAGTATCAAAGTCACAACAAGAACAAATTTCTACTCTTCAGTCTTAGGCTATGTTCACACTATGTAAGCTATGTAATAATCATGGCCGTTGTTGCCCATTTGCAACAATGGCCGTGATTACTACGTAGCTAATGTAGTGCTGCCTTCAATGGAATCCCAGCTGGCGTGTATACACTCCGGCTGCGATCCCTAGGGGCGCCGCGAGAAACTGACATGTCAGTTTTCTGCGGCTGCTATTTAATGAATAGCAGCCGCAGAAAATCCTGTCAGTTCACACAATGGAGCATGCGGCTCCAGCTGCACGCTCCATTGTGTGCAGCGGGGAATTTGGATGCCGGCACGCAATTCAGCCGCGCCAAGGATCATCTGGCCGGCACTGCAGTACTGGCCGGGACGATCTTTACTGAATGTCTGAACATGGCCTTAAAGTGTACCTGTCATTATAACTTTCAAATCCTAAATCAATGTATAATGTATATTGCAAACTTGAAATAAAACAAGTTTGAAATATACATTCAATAATTTATTTATTTTTTGTTATCATGCTGTAAGAAAAAAAAAAAAAAGCTATACTTACCAGAAATCCAGGTCCAGTCTCCTGAAACTTTTTAGTATTGTACTGGTTGAACGAAAAGAGACTAAACACACAGCTCAATGTGTCCATTAGAGATGAGCAAAGCGAATCTTGCAATAAATTTGCTTCACATCGTGAAGCGAATTTAGCCTGATTTGCTTCAGACATTTTCCAAACATGGCGGAAGTCCATAGGAGAGGGCAGTTTATTTTCTTTAAATGGGTATACTAGTTGCCTGTGGTTACTATGGGATAGTTCTATTCAGTATGGTGCTGCTGTTACTAGAGTCCCCATTGAATCCAGTCTGTGGCTTTAGTGAAAAAAGTGTCTACTGTAAAACAGTCATTTCTTTAACAGTGTGTCGGTGCTGACATGCCATTCACTAGTGAATACAGTGTGTGACTGCTGTGAAGAAAAAAAGTATCTACTGTAAACCAGTCTGTGGGTGAAGTTAACCCATTGCTAAACCAATGTGTCAGTGCTGTCAAGCTAGTATACAGTGAATCCAGTGTGTCAGTGCTGTGGGTTAATCCAGTGTTCCTGTTTAGTGGAGTGCTCTGCAATCAGCCCCTACAGGTCACATCACTGCCTCTTTACTAACAAAAAATAATGTGTGAACGGCATTGTGTAGGTTAACTACCAAAACTTTTTTCTAGCCGAAGGATGCACAAACTGCTGGGCAGCCGGACTCAGGCTTTACTTCAAATCACAACGGAAAAGGAATAGGTGGTACTTCAAGGTTGTAGTGCAAAACTGGCTTGTTTATTCCCCCATCAATAGTGACAGTTTTTTACTACAGCCTTGGAGTAACAGGCATTTCACAGCCGTATGGCAACAGCCGTCCCTCTGTAATTGGTCCCCAGCCGTGACTATTGTTCCTGCTGTGCTGTCCCCACCTTACACCAGAATGCAACATATAAAAGTGGCGTAATACAGCGACCTGTGAACCTTAGAAGCATCCACCCATGCTTGCCCTGCTGTTCCCATTCCATTTATGTTGAGTTTCAATCACTTTCTGAGGTTTTTAGGTTGACCAGACACCATTCCCAGTGCATTCCACCATTGCAGTGGGAACCTGATTAAATGCTTGAGTCACCCATTAATTTTTTTTTTTTATTTAAACATTTTATTTTTTTCCCCATACAAAATTAAAAAACAAAAAACAAACAAATAACCCCCAACATTAGTGAAGACAATGGCAATATTATCTCTTAACCAATATAACAAAGTCCTGCTCGTCCGATCTGTTCCATTTATCAACACAAAATTGACATTTAGAAAAGAAATCCACAAACATCTTCTTATTTTAAATTTCCAGAGGACTTACCCCCATGGTGTCGTTTAATAATATTGCACTCCTAACACACTTAACCTATTTCAACCCCTATCCTCCATTCCTACCCAAATAAAATTTACTACGACTCCATGACCGCCAGATCGCACTCCAGACGACAAAGTGCCACCTCGACATATTTTACGAGGGTTATTCTCCATTACATTCTGAATCATTATTATTAATTCACCATCTCTGTCAATAATCGAGCATAAACAGAACCAGCTCATCCACCCTTTAAACTTTACAAGAAGTACACTTGGTCCTCCTGTTCCTGGCTTGGGAACACTCTGCTCCATCAATCCCACTTTCTTAATTAAACATTCATACTGGTGCCAGTAACACTAATCTCATGAAATCACTTACACCTCACCCAATCCCTCTGGTGACTTCCCCAACCATTTATTATGATCAGTCAAACACACCCAAGGGGTCAGGTCATTCTAGAGACATCTCTGGTTCTAGAACAGATGAAAAAAAACATGCCTTAGTTGCCCTAACCAATCAGATTCCACATTTCATTTTTTTAAAGAATCTGTGAGAAATGAAAAGTGGAATCTGATTGGTTGCTAGGGGCAAGACAATTCTACTTTACACCAGTTTGATAAATCTCCCCCTATGTGTTATATATCCATAAACCGTCCATAATTTTATTTGATCACAGTACACTGGTGCCTTGGATTAAGAGTATAATTCGTTCCGGGACTGCGCTTGTAATCCAAATCCACTCTTAAACCAAAGCAAATTTTCCCATAAGAAATCATTGAAATGCAGAAAATTGGTTCCACACCCCAAAATAATGATTATTTTTTCTGAACAACATGTAAAACAAATGAAACAAACATTTAGAAACAGCTGTCTATGTGATATTATAAGTTACTGTACAGTATAGCGATCAGCATGTGGAGTATAATGTATAGTAAGGGCATAAACCTGAAATAACAGCAGCAGCTTGTAGATACAGGATGGAACTGCAGATCCCCAAAATACAGTAGCGTAGTTAAGCAGGCTAGAATTACCTCCGGTCCTGTCCCCTGATGTAAGCCCCAGCCTGAAGTGGATTTGCAATGATTTGGAAGGTGAGGGAGACTTCCTGGTTCAGAGTACAGTGCTGTAGATCCCGCTATGCAGACCATGCCCCTCCCCCATCCATCCTCCCACCCAGTACAGGGAGCTCTTAAACCAAAGCAATGCTCTTAAACCAAATCACAATTTTGAAAAACTGAACTCTTCTTGCAAAACACTCTTAATCCAAGGTACCACTGTATATGGGGATCTTTTACTCAGCCATCCTTAGAGCGAGCTAGATGCCCCAGAATCCCCACTCTACTTTCTTAGTAGAAAAAAATAATTAAGGGAAAATCTACTATACCACTCCTATTTGCTAGTCCGGCACCAGGGGAGAAAATCCCCCATTCCCAATTTAATTCTCACTTCATCCTATACATTATTCTCTTAACTTCAACATAAGAACAGTGATCAGTTCATTACAGATACATCCCTATATATCCTTATGTCACTGCTTTACTTACAAGCCTAAAGGCCCTATTACACGAAACTGTTATCGGACGTTACGGACGATAATCTGGTGTAATAGAAGACAACAATCAGCAGACATCAATGATGTCGGCTGATCATTGTCTATCATCGTCTTTCAACATGTTAAAAGACAAAGGACTAAGAAAGCAATGATCTGCTCCCGTAGCTCTGTGGAATAGAAGCAGTGGCAGCAGACTGCCGCTATCTTCCATGGGCTGCCCGGACGATCTAGCACTGCTCTTACCAGTTTGCTGCCGACGCGTGTAAAAGCACAAGCAGTGAGGAGCAATTGAGCCCTGATAGTGCTTGTTTGCTCCTCTCTATGGCCCGTGTAATAGGGGCTTAAGTTCCCAACCCCCCACCCCCATCGGTGGCGAGAGAAAAAAATAAAAACACACACACATACTCTGCTCAACTCCCACCACAAGGTATTTGCTAATGCATTAACTAATAATTTTCCCATAACAGGACATACTCCTTCAATTTTATATACTATTTCTTTTTCTTTTTATGCTACAGTTCATATCTCAATATTGTACTTCCTAGCTCTTTCCATTCTTTGTTTGTTGGCACTTTGTTGTTTACTGAAACCCAGTTCCTTACGATCACCAATCTGGCTGCCAGAAATAGTTTATACACACCTTTTTTTTTTTGGCTTCCGGGAGCTGTTGTCTTTCCATAACCCCTAATATTGCACGTAGGAACTTGTCACCAACATTAATTTCAAAAATAGCTCTCATATTAACAAAAACATCATCCTAAAATTATTTAGATTTTGACATATCTACCAATTATGCTCTAAATTGACATTCTCACTTCCACACCTAACATGACCTACTGGCCTATTTTTTGTCTATTTATTAATATTTCCACCTGAATAATACAATCTAGGTATATAAAAAAAATGCATATTTTTATGCTTTTTAGCCTTGATATTGTCTTGTGCATTAATATATACTTCCTCCCAAAACTCATTTTGTTTTGGTCCTATAATTTTCCCTCCATTTTCCCTGTGAGATCATAGGTAGTTAGTGCTTCCCCTAACAATTTTAAAAATTTTTGCTATTTGCAGCCAGGCCCCCGCCATTGACCCCTTAAACGCTGCAGTGTTTAAGTATGTGACCGGAGCATCTCCGGTCACTTAACGATCAGGACCCCCACAGCGTGTCTGCGGGGTCCCGATAGCTTTTCCTGACTGCCGGAGGTCTTCTCCTTACCTCCGTGCAGTCCGCGGATCGGTCCTCTGATTCAGCCTGCCACAGGCAGGTTGAATCAGAAGCAGTGGCGTAGCCACCGTGGTTGCGGGGGTCGCCGCCGCGACCGGGCCCGCCACAAGGGGGGCCCGCGGGGCCCCCCGATCAATCACTCTTGTGACCGCAAGCATTGTTTTGCTTGCGGTCACAAGAGTCTGGCTCCGTCCCAGAACTCCGCATCCCAGAACTCCCTGCGCGCCTTGGGCCCTGACTTCCGGTTTCCGGCGCGCAGGGAGTTCTGGGATGCGCGCGCTGCCGGGGATAAGACCGAAGGAGTGAGGATCAACGTGGGAGCGCGATGTCAGGTGAGTTAAGTTTTGTTTTTTTATCAGGAGGGGGCCATCTATGAGGGTGGGGGGAAAGAGGGGGCCATCTATAAGGGAGGAGGGGGGGGTGAAGGGGGCCATCTATAAGGGAGGAGGGGGGGGGGGTGAAGGGGGCCATCTATAAGGGAGGAGGGGGGGGGGGTGGAGGGGGGGGGTGAAGGGGGCCATCTATAAGGGAGGGGGCCATCTATTTGGGGGGGGGCAACATAGGGGGAGAGGGAATACACAGAGGGGGGCATATATTATTAGGAGGTCACATAGAGTCAGGGCTACCCACTAAATAAGGGTGTAAAGGGGACAGTACAGATGTGCAGTGTGTAGAGAGATGGAGATGGTGTCAGAGTGTGGAGCCTAATATGTCTGTCTGGCAGATTCTGTGGATTCGTGGCTCGGAGAAGTTCTCATAACGGCCCAGGGCAGATGGAGAAGATGATGAAAAGGAAAGAACTCCGATCAGAAAAGACGTCTCCTGTGAGTCACCTGATATAACTGCACTGTAATGTATATGGTGTATAGAGCCTGTGTACAGCTGCATCCACCTCTATATGACTGGATGAGGTGATTTAGTATACTGGATTTGGTCAGTAACAATATGGTGGTGATGGTAGTGGTTGTGGTGTGGCGGTAATGTTTCCTCCCTATATACTGGTATTACTGGTAATATTGGTCTCAGTATACAGGATTTGGTCGGTAACAGTATGGCGGTAATAGGTAATATCTGTCTTGGTGTGTGTGTGTGTGTGTGTATAATATATATATATATATATATATATATATATATATATATATATATATACATACAGTGGTACCTTGGTTTAAGAGTAACTTCGTTTAAGAGCGTTTTGGTTTAAGAGCTCACAGTTTTTCAAAATTGTGACTTGGTTTAAGAGCATTGCTTTGGTTTAAGAACTTCCTGTATTGGGTGGGAGCGCGAGTGGAGAAGGGGCATGGCCTGCATAGCGGGGTCTACAGCACTGTACTCTAAACACCTTCCAAATCATAGCAGATCCCCTTCAGGCTGGGGCTTACATCAGGGGACAGGACTGTGGGGGGGGGGTAATCTCTCCATAGCTGTAACCCCTCTCTCCCCGGACAGAGAGTGCTGCATGTATGTGCCCACATCTGCCCTGCTCATTCCTTCATGCTCCCTGCAGTCTCTGTCAGCCCTTGTGTTTCCCATCCTCTCCATTACTGTACAGTACAGAATAATAAATATATTTGGGGTGTGGAACCAATTGTCTGCATTTACATGATTTCTTATAGGAAAATTTGCTTTGGTTTAAGAGTGGATTTGGATTACAAGCACGGTCCTGGAACGAATTATGCTCATAATCCAAGGCACCACTGTGTATATATATATATATATATATATATATATATATATATATATATATATATACACACACACACAACAATAGCATCACTTAGTCGTGAAAGGAGGTGGGGGGGGCCCAAGTTGGCCTCTCGCACCAGGGCCCAGGAGACATTAGCTACGCCCCTGATCAGAAGGTCACAGATAACACTGATCCCTGCAATGCTATGGCATAGCAGTGATCAGTGTTACTGATCTAATATATGTAAGTGATAAAAAGTGTAAAAAAAGTTCCCCAAAGCCTCTCCCCCAATAAAAGTGTAAATCACCCCCCCCCCTTCCCATTGCATACATAAAACACATATAAAAGTAATAAAGTTAATTAACATATTATATACTGTAGTGTGCGTAATAGTCAGCTCAATTAAAATAAAATTACTTTTCCCGCACGGTGAACGGCGTTAAAAAAAAGGCGGTAAAAATACGCAGGGATTGCTTTTCTTTAATGACATTTTATGTATAAAAAATTTAATAAAAAGCGATCAATACATTTGATCTAGAAAAAAATGTTACTAATAAAAACTAGAGATCATGACGCAAAAAATGACACCCCATACGACCCCGTAGGTGAAAAAATAAATGCGCTATAGGAGTCACAATAGGACCATTTAAAATATGCCTTGCAAAAAAAGTTTTACTGCTAATAAAAATAGTAAGACGTAAGAAAACCTAGTAAACCTGCATATCACCGTGTTCAGACCGACCTATAGAATAAAGGAAAAATGCCAGTTTTACCGCAAAGTGGATTACGTAAACATGGAAGCCCCCCAAAATTTGCCGAATCCTTCATTCATTTTATGGCAGACTGAAAGATGCCATTACAAAGTACACCTGCTCCTGAAAAAAACAAGCCCTCACATGGCCCGGTAGGTGGAAAAATGAAAGGGTATGGGTCTTAGAAAGATAGGAGGAAAAAACGAAAACGCAAAAGTGACAATTGTCCCTGTCCTTAAGGTCATTTCAGGTTCTGTCCTTAAGGGGTTAATACACTCAACTCCCTGGAATAAGCTGTGAAAACCGAGTGATATTGATATGCAACCCAAAGTCGATCGAACATCTGTATCCTGTTTTTCTCCAAGAGCGTTTCTATTATGCAGATAATACCAGGTCGTTGTTTAAAAGGTTTCTTTAAAACTGCATTTCTCTTAAAGTGTCACTGTCGTTTTGTTTTGGTTTTTTTTTTTTTTGCAGAAATCAGTAGTACAGGTGATTTTAAGAAAGTTTGTAGCTGGGTTTATTAGGCAAATATGCCATTATCTGCATTTAAAAATACTTTCCCCAGTCCCCCCCCTCTCATCCACTGCTCATTATCGGGAAATCTCCACTCTTTTACATCAGTCAGGCCCTGTCTGTTCTATGAAGAGGGGAGGGGGGAGGAGGGAGATTAGTTGCCAGCAGAGATCAGAGAACAAAGGATTACACAGCCTGGAGCTGTGTGAAGCTGGTATTCAGAGGTCAGAGAGGTCAGTGCTGACGTCAGAGTTGATAGCCCGGTGATGTAGCTGTAAATTAACTCTTTGTTGTCCTGTTTGGTGCCTCATCTCCCTCAACCCCTGCCCTTTCCATAGACAATCATGAAGACAAGGAGAGCAGCGGATTAAAAACACAGAAAAAGTGGATTAAAAACACAGAAAGGCTCTGTTCACACAATGTTGAAATTGAGTGGATGGCCACCATTTAATGGCAAATATGTGCTGTTATTTTAGAACAACGTCTGTTATATTGAAATAATGGCAGTTATTTACTGTTATATGGCGGCCATCCACTCAATTTCACCATTGTGTGAACAGATCCTGTGTTTTTAATCCACTCCTGGTTTTGGTTGCAATATGAGGACCACAATACTGACTGAAATATACGTAGTGTGAACCCAGCCTTAAACTGCTTTTTTATTATAAAAATGCATTTTTCGACTAATAAACCCAATTACAAAGTTTTTTAAAATCGCCTCTACTAAAAAAAAAATTAACTACAGTGACACTAAGCTTTTCATGAGTACCTCTGGTGTTCCAAAATACAATCCTCACCAAAAAAAAAAAAAAAAAATAACACCCGCAAAACTTTTGCCACTGATGTAACCCCTTCTCCCTCCCCCACATGACATCTGATCCAACCTGATTGTCAGCCCCCCCATAGCTCCATGCCCCCCCCATAAGTCTTCATTTAACCTCCTCCATCTATCTTGCTGTTTTTGTGTTGTGTTCAGAATAATCTGAATATAGAAATACATTGGAACAATTAATTTATCTAAGGGGGGGGGGGGGGGGGGGGGGATCTCCCTGACTCTCCTCAAAATCTGATCCTTGTCCTTTGCACAATGAATTTTAGCCAATATAGGTCATGGTGTATCCCCCCAAAAGGCTTTTGTCTAGTCATTACCCTATGTTCTCTTTCAACACAAAAATGGTCAGATAACCCTCTTTTCCAACATTTTCTAACAACTATTCATGAATAAATGTGGCAAGTTTGAATGTCTATTTCTTCCATCTCAACCAGTTTTGTCTGTAACATACTGTTTTTCTTTCTTATATTCCTCTCAATTTTCACTATTTTCCCTTCTATATTTTCAATTTTCTTCTCCGTCACTGTCACCCTTTATCTCACCTTATTCATGTCAGTACAGATAAGTGAAATATCTGTTTTAATCCCACCTATTTGTGATGCTCTCTGACAAAGTTTTATCAGATTGGTTGACTGCAGCTAGAATCTCTGCTAACGTCGGCTCACCATTCCAACATAGTACTGGTCCCTCCACTCATACTGCAAGCTCCTTCACTTAACCTTAAAGTGGCTACTTTCCCTTAAGGTGTTATGCTTAAAACATTTTTGTAAATGTTTTCTCCTCTCTCCCTTTTTTTTTTTACCTGGGGCACATTACTAGTAACTTTACGTCTCATTCCACCCATAAGAAAAATTAGTAAGAAACTAATTTTTGCTAGCTGGCTATGCACGAATCCAATATATATAATATTATATATCAGTGGCGTAGCTACCACGGTCTTGTGACCGCAAGCAATGTTTTGCTCGCGATCACAAGAGGCTGGCTGGGACGGGCCCCTGGCTGACTTGCAGGGCTGGGAGCATCACGTAGGCAAAAAAACAGGGCCCACGGAGGGGGCAGAGCTTCGCGGGTAACCCGCGGGTGGCCCGCCAGCGTGCGTGACTAGAAGACTAGAGAAATCATTCAGGTGAGTATAGATTTTTTTTTTTAAAGGGGATGATGGGGGTGTAGTGGTACAATGATGGAACAAGAGGATGATGAGGGGTGTAGTGGTATGATGAAGGAACAAGAGGATAATGGGGGGTGTAGTGGTATGATAATGGAACAAGAGGATGATGGGGATGTAGTGGTATTATGATGATGATGGAACAAGAGGATGAGGGGTGTAGTGTTATGAGGATGAAGGAACAAGAGGATGATGAGGGGTGTAGTGGTATGATGATGAAGGAACAAAAGGATGATGAGGGGTGTAGTGGTATGAGGATGAAGGAACAAGAGGATGATGAGGGGTGGTGTAGTGGTATAATGATGGAACAAGAGGATGATGAGGGGTGTAGTGGTATAATGATGGAACAAGAGGATGATGAGGGGTGTAGTGGTATGATAATGAAGGAACAAGAGGATGATGAGGGGTGTAGTGGTATGATGATGGAACAAGAGGATGATGAGGGGTGTAGTGTTATGATGATGAAGGAACAAGAAGATGATGAGGGGTGTAGTGGTATAATGATGAAGGAACAAGAGGATGATGGGGGTGTAGTGGTATGATGATGAAAGGGCAGGAGGATGAAGGGGGTGGTAGTATTATGATGTAGGTGTTTGTAGTATGATGATGAAAGGGCAGGAGGATGAAGGGGGTGGTAGTATTATGATGGAGGTGTTTGTAGTATGATGATGAAAGGGCAGGAGGCTGAAGGGGTAGTAGTAGTATGATGATGGAGGGCAGGAGGCTGAAGGGGTAGTAGTAGTATGATGATGGAGGGCAGGGGGATGAAAGGGGTAGTAGTATGGTGATGAAGGGGCAGGGGGAGGGGACAACATGGGGGGCATCTGTAAGGGGGATAAAATGGGGGGCCATCTATATGGGGGATAACATGGGGGGCATCTATAAGAGGGACAACACAGGGGGGCCATCTATAAGGGGGAAACATTGGGGGGCCATCTATAAAGGTGGACTACATGGGGGGTGTATACAATAGGGCATGTACTGTAAGGGGGGTCACATAGTGTCAGGGCTACCTACTAAATGAGGGTGTAAAGGGGACAGTACAGATGTGCAGTGTGTAGAGAGATGAGGATGGTGTCAGTGTGAGGAGCCTAATATGTTTGTCTGGCAGATTCTGTGGATTCGTGGCTCAGAGAAGTTCTCATGACGGCCCAGGACAGATGGAGAAGATGAAAAGGGAAGAACTCTGATCAGAGAAGACGTCCCCTGTGAGTGACTTGATATAACTGCACTGTAATGTATATGGTGTACAGAGCCTGTGTACAGTGCGTCCACCTCTATATGACTGTATGAAGTGATATTGGTCTATGTACAGAGGGTGTTAGTTAGTATATGGTGGCATTATTTGTTACTTGTTATCTGGTACTGTGTTTAATTGGATTTAGTATACAGTAACAATATGGTGGTGATGGTTGTGGTGTGGCGGTAATATTTCCCCTTGTGTAGTGGTAATATTGGCAATATTGGTAATATTGGTCTTAGTATACAGGATTTGTTTAGTAATATGTATGGTGATAATATTTCCTGTATACTGGGAGGGAGAAAAAAATTTTAAGACAAAAAAGTGCAAATACAATACAAATGTCGAGCATTCCAATCAACTAAATCATATTCCAATAAAATTCTGGTATCTTTTTAAACTCCTCATTACTTACATTAAAAGTTAGGGTCAAGTCGAATATCTCGATTTTCTTGAACTCGAACCGAACTAAACATTTTACTGTTTGTTCGAGTTAGTGTTCGAGCCACCTTCTGCCAGCCAATCAGTGCAGAGCACATAGAAGTGTCAGAAACGTCATTGCTGAGGTGTAGGGGTCTCATTGGCTGCTAAAATCACATAACTATCTCATATAAAAGTCACTGTGCTGCGTTCCGGACACCATTTTCTGCTCACTTACTGTGCTGGATAGAATGCTCTCTCAGAGTCTCCTAGTTTCATTGCATGCTGCCATTTCGATTAGTCAGATAGGAAGTGAGATTAGCGGGGTGTTTAGCAAGGTTAGACTAGCTTTTTTGCAACAAGCATTTTCCTGTCCATAGACAGCGTTGCAGTCACAGCATTACTTAGCTTTGGTATTGCAGGCTGCATATTGGATTTGCCAATTTATACATAGTGCCCAAAAGTGTATTTTGGTCTGCTTGCATCTATTATACAGTAATTAAACGTACATCTGAGGAGTTGGTGGTTACATTTATCCTGAGTGGGTACAGAGGCTATTTTTGACAGTCTGCACAGCAGAACAATTTAAAAAAAAAAAAAAATCTCTTCATCTGTTAGATGTATGCTCTTAAAGTCAAATTTTAGGCCAAAGTTTCTTCTACTACATATAAGTGTCAAAGGTGTCGCAGTTCTCTTCTGTATTTCAGGTACACATAGTAACAGTTATCCATTTTATTAATTTCCTGTAGAGTTGAGTATAAGGATTCTCTAGTGTGGTTAATGACTTTTTTTTAACGAATCAAATTGAATAGTCCCAAGGGCCACAAAATCAACTTTTGTTTTTAGCTGGAAAAAGTCACTGTTTAGCAGGCAGGATCAATCGGGTCGGTAGAGGCGGTAGTAGTGGGTGGTTTTTCCATCTAATTCAATTTAAATTTGCCTTCTCTTAGATACTCTTTAAAAGGATTTAAAGTGACTCTATACCCACAATCTGACCCCCCCCCCCAAACCTTCGGATAGCTGCTTTTAATCCAAGATCTGTCCTGGGGTCCGTTCGGCAGGTGATGCTGTTATTGTCTAAAAAAAACCACTTTTAAACTGGCAGCCTCGTGCCCAACGGCCAGGGCTTAGAGGTTGTGCCAGCCTAATGCATTCACAATCTCTGTCCCTCCTCCCCTCCCTCCTCATCATTAGGAATGCTCCAGGCAGATTGTCTCCTATTCCGCAGCTGTGTAAGCACGGCACATGGGATGGATTTTTAAGGCACCTGTGCAATGTTCAGACAGTAGAAAATGTTCCAGTGGCATTCCTAATGATGAAGAGGGTGGGGAGGTGGGACGGAGGGGTGGTGCAAAGTTAGGGCACAGATACTCTAAACCCCGGCTGTTGTTAAATAAAGAATTTTACCCTCTTAATTTTTTTTTCTGTCATTCTTAGAGCCAAATTTTCTTCACTAAGTTGTTCCATGTATCCAGTTTTCTCTTCTGGATGGTAATTCTAGCTTCCCCTCACCTGTATAGGTATAAAAATTAACCCAAACATCTCCCATTGACCTTAATGGGGTCCGAGTCCGACTCGAACCAAACGCACCTACTGTTCGAGGTTCGACTCGAACAATTTACTGTTCGATCATCACTACTCATTACAACGCAACTAAGCCAAGCTCATATTGCAAAGCATGATATGATCTTGTAATGCATTTATCCCCTATCCCTCCCACCTCCTCCCAACCTGGTGCCAAAGAGAGGGGAAAAAAACACATATAAATTAATATTTCACCACCTGTGCCAGTAATCATCATATCTCCCTTCTTCCCCTTCTTTGTATACCAAATAAGTTTGTACTGCTTCATTAGGGAGACGATATTGCGCCATTCCTGCACGGTTGGTGGTTTACGAGACAACTAGTTCCTAAGAATTGTCAATCTGGCGAAAAACAGACACTTAATTACAGAGCCATTGTCAAATACATTTGCTAGATTCGGGGTTTCCCTCAGAACGGCAACGTAAGGGGTAAACAGTAATTTTTTCTTAATTTTTTCCTCCAGAATTTTAAATACATTACACCAGAAGGTTTGGAGCGCCATATATGCACATAACATATGCGCTAAGTCCTCCTCTCCCCTATTACATCTGTTACAAAGATCATTATCTCTATTATAGCTATATCTACAGTGTAATATCCTAACCTGAATCAATCTATGTGCTTTTTCTATCGATACATTAGTTTCATTGCTTAAAGGTGTACTTCAGTGAAAAGCTTTTTCCTAGTAATTAAAACACATTACAAAGTTATATAACTTTGTAATATGCTTCAATCACCTATCTGCCCCCCTTCCCTATCTTTTCCCCCTCAATCCCCCACCAGGAAGTGAAGTAAACTCATTCTTACCTAATGACTGTTGACCCCAGACTGCTCTGTGGAAGCCGTTTTGTGACAATGACATCATCAAGAGGGAGACGGGTCTAAGCCCTGTTAAGCCAGCCTCCCTTAGTCAAATTACACAGGCTGCTCAGCTCTGATTGGCTGAACAAGCTGTAAGCCATCTAACAGTTTTACACAGTCAGTTAGACATCACAGGAGACAAAAAGCATCATGGGAAAGCCCAAACCAGGAAGTAAAGAAAAATGAAGCCACCAACTGGAGCTTCAGGTAACTGCAAACAGTGGGAAATCCAAATGGAGACAGACTCCGGAGGGATGGTAAATGTAAAAACTATGTTTAGTATTGATGGATTTTTTTTTTTTTTTTATTAGCGCCGGAGTACCCCTTGAAAGTGTCAATATACTATTGCAATTTACATTCATTATAGTGCTTGAAAAAGCACTATATTGTAATATTTATTCTTCTGCGATTGATACAGCCCAAAGTGCTTTGCGCACAGACTCCGCTCAAACTGCATTTCGAAGCCCTCGGCGGTGACAGGTGTGCTATCTATTTTTGGTTCCGATCGGATTTGTCGTTAAGAAATTTACGTTTAACAACCCATAATTTCGCATAGGAAATAATGACCCATTGCAAATAATGGCCACACTGTAAACGCTAACAGCCAATCACAGCACATATGCAAATAGCTGAAATATAGCAGCCAATTGAAATTCTAAGGTCTTGGCAGTCAATGTATCACAACACACATCCACACAGTCACATGTCTACTACTGGCCAATAGAAGATTTAAAAGATGGAAGGTCCTTAACGATTTTGTCTCACTGTCAAGGTAACCGAGCAATGATCTTTACCATTATGGGTGGCAGAGTTCAGTCAGTAAAGAAGCAGAGCTGAGCCAGCCATGTAGCAGGGACGGTACCAGAGTCGCTCTTAAAGGGGCGGTACCAGAGTCGCTCTTAAAGTTACTGTCGAACACCTTAGTAGCATCTAACGACAGGATGGAGCTTGATCCTGGCTCACTAAACTGAATGTTTGAGACAACTTTAAATACATTGTCATGCACCGTGCGTCCTGGAATAAATCCCACTTGCTTTGGCCTAAGAACCTCCAGCAGCATCAGCATCACCCGAAAAAGACCTATAAACTTGAAATGGTAAACCATCTCCTCCTGGGGCAGAATTCCCTGAAAAGGATCTCAAAGTGTCCTTCAGTTCTTGGAGATTTATATACTGCTCCAGTAAAAATGGTAACCCCTCTTTCCCAACATTTTCCACCAACCATTCTTAAATAAATGTGGTACATTACTTCCCTTCACTGCCTTCTGGGATTCCTACTAATCTCAAGTTTGAATATTTATTTCTATCTTCCATCTCAACCAGTTTTGTCTGTAACGTTCTTTTTTCTTTCTTATATTCTTCTACTACTGACTTCATTTTCGTTTTCATATTTTCAATTTTCTGCTCCGTCACTGTCACCCTTTCTCCACTCTTACTGCAAGCTCATTCGCTGAACCTCAAAGTCGCTCCTTTCCCTTGAGGTAAAAATTTCTCAATCTTTTCTCCTCTCTTCCTTCATTTTTACCTAGGGGGACAGCACCAGCTTATTGACATCACCAGCATCTTTAGATCTTACTCCACCCATAAGAAAAAATTTTGAGAAAATTCTTACTAGCTGGCTGTACACCAACAATCCAACCTCTCACCCAGCTAGCCCCTTAAGACTTTACTATCCCCCAGGTATATCACAAAATTTCAGCAATATCTTAACCCCTTAACGACCGCGGGCGTAAGTGTACGCCCCCAAAACCCGTGCCTTAACGCAAACGGGCGTACATTTACGCCCGCGGTTTCCCCGATCGCTGCGTGTACACACGCAGCGATCGGGGAAGATGGCCTGCTATAATATATAGCAGGCCATCCCTGCTTGTCGGCACGGGGGGTGATTAACCCCTCCCGTGCTGACGATCGCCGCTGTTGGCTGATCAATTCCTCCTTTTTGGCGTAGGGTGTGCATGGGCGGATTCCATCGTCCGTCCAAAGAATGAACACATTTGACGGAGAGCGGAATCCGCTCGTGCATAGAATGGGGTCTATGACACGGACGGAGACCTCCATCAGTCCGCCGGTGGGTGCCAGCTGCGGAATGCACAAAGGGTTATCCTTCGCCATTCCGCAGTGTGCACGTACCCTTAGAGTGTATGAAGGAAGGGACACCCGAATCCAGCCCACAGATGCCCCCCCCCCATCCTCCGAGTTAGTGGGAAGATCATTGGGGAACTGATCTTCCCACTGCTGGATAAAGGTTACCACCTGTACGGGGATGACTTTTATACCAGCACCCCCTCTTCCGGTCCCTCGCTGCCCGAGCTACTGTAGCTTGCAGCACGATCCGAACATATCAGAAGCAGTAATAGAGCCCTAATATTTAGCAGCTATGGAGCGGACCCAGCGCTTCTGGATATGAAGGACCCCGTATCGCACCAGGGCAACATTTTCCAGGTGATGTCCCCCACACTGGAAAACAGGAGACCCCAGAAGAAGCGCAGAGTGTGGCGTAACAGGGGGATCAGGAAGGACGCCATTTTTTAGTGTGACGCCTGTCCTGATCCCCCCGGCCTCTGCATACTGGATCGCTTCAAGGCGTACCACACGTCATTGGAGTTCTACATTTTCTAAATTCTGTCCCTTATTCCTATTTCAGGGGTCACGTTGATCCCGGGAATATTCTGATCGCCATTATGGAGTCAGGAAGGAATTTTTTCCCAGTGATGAGGCTACTGTCGTCTGCCTTACAAGGGTTTTTTTGCCTTCCCCTACTCCATCTATACAGTACATGTATACAGGGTCCCCTACTCCATCTATACAGTACATGTATATACAGGACCCCCTACTCCATCCATACAGTACATGTATATACAGGGCCCCCTACTCCATCTATACAGAACATGTATATACAGGACCCCCTACTCCATCTATACAGTACATGTATATACAGGACCCCCTACTCCATCCATACAGTACATGTATATACAGGGCACAACAGATATACCAAACTGTGACTGGGTAACACTGCTACACCAGACCTGACCAATACCGCCATACTGTGCTGGATAACACTGCCATACCAGACCTGACCAATACAGCCATACTGTGACTGGATAACACTGCCAGACCTGACCAATACCGCCATACTGTGACTGGATAACACTGCCACACCAGACCTGACCAATACCGCCATACTGTGACTGGATAACACTGCCACACCAGACCTGACCAATACCGCCATACTGTGACTGGATAACACTGCCACACCAGACCTGACCAATACCGTCATACTGTGACTGGATAACACTGTCATACCAGACCTGACCAATACCGCCATACTGTGACTGGATAACACTGTCATATAAGACCTGACCAATACCGCCATACTGTGACTGGATAACACTGCCACACCAGACCTGACCAATACCGCCATACTGTGCTGGATAACACTGTCATACCAGACCTGACCAATACCGCCATACTGTGACTGGATAACACTGCCATACCAGACCTGACCAATACCGGCAAACTGTGACTGGGTAACACCACCACACCAGTCCTGACCAATACCACCATACTGTGACTGGATAACACCATCATATCAGACCTGACCGATACTGCCATACTGTGACTGGATAACACTGCTATACCAGACCTGACCAATACCACCATACCGTGACTGGATAACACCGCCACACCAGACCTGACCAATACCGCCATACTGTGACTGGATAACACCCCCATACCAGACATGACCAATACCGACACTCTGTGACTGAATAACACTGCCATACGGGTAAATACAACCCTGCAGGTATACAGGACACTACAGGTATACAGGACCCCAAAACTATACACTACAAGTGCACGGGACCTCCACAAAACTATATACTACAGGTATACAGGACCCCAAACTTTACACTACAGGTATACAGGACCCCAAAACTATATACTACAGGTATACAGGACCTCCACCAACTATATACTTCAGGTATACAGGACCTCCACCAACTATATACTACAGGTATACAGGACCCCAAAACTATACACTACAGGTATACAGGAACTCCACCAACTATATACTACAGGTATATAGGACCCCAAACTATACACTACAGGTATACAGGACCTCAAAACCATACACTACAGGTATACAGGACCTACACCAACTCTATAATACAGGTATACAGCACCTTCACCAACTCTATACTACAAGTATACAGGACCCCAAATATACTATAGGTATACAGGAACTCCACCAGCTATATACTACAGGTATATCGGACCCCAAACTATACACTACAGGTATACAGGACCTCCACCAACTCTATACTATAGTTATACAGGACCCTCAAACTATTTACTACAGGTATACAGGACCCCCGAACTATATACTACAGGTATACAAGACCTCCACCAATTATACACTACAGGTATCCAGGACCCTCAAACTATAAACTACAGGTATACAAGACCTCCACCAACTATACATTACAGGTATACAGCACCAACTATATACTACAGGTATACAGGACCCCCGAACTATACAGTATAGGTATACAGGACCTTCACCAACTGTACACTGCAGGTATACAGGACCTCCCTCAACTATACACTATAGGTATACAGCCCCCCCAACTATGCACTACAGATATGCGAGACCCCTAAAAACTATACATTGTGGGTATACAGAACCCCTCCAACTATGCACTACAGGTATACACTAATTCCACTGATTAACTCAGATGAAACAATACCTTTAGCTTGGCCTCCTGGGCACCTTAGAACAAATCTAATTAACACACTGACACTTTATACCCGGGCAGCGCCGGGTACATTTTCTAGTATATAATAATGAGGATAGATCTGTACATCAGTTTGATCTCACCAAACAGGCCAGTCAAGTATCCTTTTATCCCAAGAAAATGCCGTCCATGTAGGTCTCTCCTCTTCTGTAAACACATACCGTTAGCCTTGCCTCAATATTGTCGAACTCAACTCCTCTTCCACCTTTCTCTGCCAGCTGCAGCCATGGCAACCTCCACTTCTGAACCCGCTGACCTGCTACCTGACCACAGCGCTCTTCACTCTCCTCTGGTGTCACTCTTATGTGCAGCCCAGCACCTTAACTTTCCTGCATATCAGCTTGCCTCCTTACACTTAGCGACATACCCCACAGCTTGTCTCCTCAGACACTAGTGGTTGTGGCGGCGTTAGCGTCACCCCTTCAGTCTGCCTTAGCTCCAGCCAGACGCCACCAGTCCTGGACACCTTCCACATGGCATAGTGCAGTGTGAGAAGCTTGGCCGGACATCCTACGGCATCACGATTTCACGCCTGCGTTGAGTCTCCCATTCCGCTCATCCCAGGTAACAGGGTCTGGGGCTTGTGTCACCCTCATAGGACAGGTCACGCGAAACCGGTGGGCATAAGGTGGTGCGAACACCCCAAGGTCAAAACACAGGCACAAGTGTTTTCTTCTTCTTAAGTATTATTCTACTTCATCCTCCAACATCCCGCACAGTACTACTTGGAGTGGGACTCTCACGACCTCCTCCTCTCTGCTCCTCTGATTCTTTGTATCTCTCAACATGCAACTTAGTCAGCACTAGTGTTGATCGGACTGTTCGAGAAAAGTTAAAGTCGAACATCTTGATTTTCTCGAACTCAAACCGAACTTTTTACTGTTCGTTCGAGTTAGTGTTCGAGTTAGCGTTCGAGCACCTTTTTTCCAGCCAATCAGTGCAGAGCACATAGAAGCGTCAGAAATGTCATTGCTGAGGTGTAGGGGTCTCATTGGCTTCTAAAATCACATAACCATCTCATATAAAAGTCACTGTGCTGCGTTCCAGATGCCATTATCTGCTCACTCGCTGTGCTGTACAGACTGCTCTGTCTGTCTGCTTGCATGCTGCTATTTAGCTTAGTTAGTTAGTGGGGTGTTTAGCATGCTCGGGGACTTAGGGACAAGCTTAGACTTAGATAGCATTTCCCTCTCCATAGACAGCAATACTTGGGTTTGGTAAAGCTGGGTGACCTCCATTATTTTCTTATTCACAGTTCGTGCCCAAAAAGTCAATTTTTGTCGGTTTTTATTGCTGAATAATAGTATTAAAAAAAAAGTCTCTACATCTGCCATACGAATCTATCAATCATACATAGGAGATGCTTAGTTACATCTATTCATAGTGGGTAAAAGTTTATTTCTCAGTTTTCGGGTTAAATACCATTCAAATATACCGTGTGTTATAGTCATACAGATATAGATATACACACACACACCATGATTCCCGCTGTCTGCCCGCTCCGTGCAGCGGGTGGATACAGCCAGAGGACCGCCTGGAAAACTGGGATATAGCCATAGGCTGTATCCCAGTTTTCCAGGCGGTCCTCCGGATGTATCCACCCTCTCCACGGAGGTGGAAGACAGCGGGAATCATTACCGAGAGTTCCGGTTTGTACGAACCCGAACCTCGGCAGGTTCGGACCATCCCTAATAAATATTATATATACCAATAAAACACAACAATCACTGAACTCAGGGAGAACAGCGAAAAAAATCCAATGGAGTACTCATTTACGAGCCTCCACTGATTGCCCCCTACAAAGTTTGAATATGCAAAGAAGGGGTCTGTGGAGCTTCAGTTACGAGTCTCAAAACACGGGAATGGCCAGATATCCCTCTCTCCAGAGAAAGAAGCCTGTTACCAAGGGGTGCCTCCTAGTGTGGAGAGCACCAAACCACCCTGATACGTAGTCCCTCAGGTCCTCACTCTGTTGCGTCCTGAGGGACTACGTATCAGGGTGGTTTGGTGCTCTCCCCACTAGGAGACCCCCCTTGGCAACGGACTTCCTTCTCTTGAGAGAGGGATATCTGGCCATTCCCGTGTTTTAAGACTCGTAACAGGCTCCACGGACCCCATATATTATAATTATATATATATATATATATATATATATATATATATATATATATATATATATATATATATATATATATATATATATACACACATACACATATACACACACATACACAGTGGTCCCTCAACATACCATAATAATTGGTTCTGGGACAACTATTGTATGTTGAAAATATTGTATGTTGAAACCAAAATTCCATGGAAAACTGGCCACGGGACATGTAGTATCACACTATACTCAGAGAATCACCACTAGACAACCAACCAGTGCAGACACTTCACTAATACTGGGGTTTAGCCAGTAAAATGGCCAGTTTCATTGGTTGATCATCTCGTTATTTACATGTGCCACAGATCCTGACTGTCTGGGATCAAGGGATCAATATATATATCACACACACACACACATATATACATACACACACACAGTGGTGCCTTGGATTACAAGCATTCGTTCCGGGGCCGTGCTTGTAATCCAAATCCACTCTTAAACCAAAGCAAATTGTCCCATAAGAAATCATAGAAATGCGCACCCCAAAAATAATGATTAATTATTCTGAGTAACATGTAAAACTAATGAAACAAACATTTAGAAACATCAGCATATGTGATATTATAAGTTACTGTACAGTAATGGAGAGGATAGGAAACACAAGGACTGACAGACTGCAGGGAGCATGAAGGAATAAGCAGTACAGATGTGGGCACATACATGCAGCACTCTGTCTGGGGGAAGAGAGGGGTTACAGCTATGAAGAGATAACATCCACCGTCCTGTCCCCTGATGTAAACCCCAGCCTGAAGTAGATATGCTATGATTTGGAAGGTGAGGGAGACTTCCTGGCTCACAGTACAGTGCTGTAGACCCCGCAATGCAGACCATGCCCCTCCTCCACTCGCGCTTCCACACAGTACAGTAAGCTCTTAAACCAAACTGCTCTTAAACCAAGTTACTCTTAAACCAAGGTACCACTGTAGTGTGTTATTGTCAAACATATATGTTCAGGAAATAGAGTTCTCTATGTCGCTAAATCTCTCTCAATGGCAACATTTTTTAATTTTCACAGGGGTATTGCCCCCAAAAATCATTTTTTGCAATAATATAAATAATAAAAAGCCCACCCATAGCTTTCCATCTTTCCAATTTCAAAGCTGGGTGACCGCCATTATACTGACTACTAAACAAGATGCTAGGAAAGCTGGGTGACCTCCATTATACTGACTACAATACAGAATGCTAGGAAAGGTGAATTACCTCCATTATACTGACTACTATACAAGATTCTAGGAAAGCTGGGTGACCTCTATTATTATGACTATTATACAAGATGCTAGGAAAGCTGGGTGACCTTCATTATACTGACTACAATACAGAATGCTAGGAAAGCTGGGTGACCTCCATTATACAACATGCCATGAAAGGTGAATGACCATTATAATGACTACTATACAAGATGCTGGTAAAGCTGAGTGAACTTAATTATACTGACTACTATACAAGATGCTAGGAAAGCTGGGTGACCATCAATATACTGACTACTATACAAGATGCTGGGAAAGCTGGGTGACCACCAATATACTGACTAATAAACAAGATTCTGGGAAGGCTAGGGGACCTCCATTATAAAAGATGCTGGGAAAGGTGGGTGATCTCCATTATACTGACTACTGTACAACATGCTAGGAAAGGTTAATGACCTCCATTATACTGGCTACTATACAAGATGCTAGGAAAGGTGAATAACCTCCATTTTACTGACTACTATACAACATGCTAGGAAAGGTTAATGACCTCCATTATACTGGCTACTATACAAGATGCTAGGAAAGGTGAATAGCCTCCATTATACTGACTACTATACAAGATGCTGAGAAAGCTTGGTGACCTCAATTATACTGACTACAATACAAGATGCTAGGAAAGCTGGGTGACCACCGATATACTGACTAATATACAAGATTCTGGGAAAGCTGGATGACCTCCATTATGCAAGATGCTGGGGAAGGTGGGTGACCTCCATTATAAAAGATGCTGGGAAAGCTGAATGACCTCCATTATACAGTACTTACTGCTGTACAAGATTCTGGGAAAGCTGGGTGACCTCAAATTATACTGACTACCTTACAAGATACTAGGAAAGCTGGGTGACCACCAATATACTGACTACTATACAACATGCTAGGAAAGGTGAATGACCTCCATTATACCGACTACTATACAACATGCTAGGAAAGCTGAGTAACCTACAACTGCCACCTCAACTCTGCTACATGACTACCTTAATACCTGAACTCTGCAACATCACTGCTGCTTCAACTCTGCTATGTCACTACCTTACTACATCACTATCTTAACTCTACTACCTCAGTTATCCATTGAAAGGAATGAAGTATTTTACCCTCTTAATTTTTTTCCTGTCATTCTTAGAGCCAAATTCTCTTCACTTAGTTGTTCCATGTATCCAGTTTATTCTTCTGGATGGTAATTCCAGCTTCTCCTCACCTGTATAGGTATACAAATTAACCCAAACATCTCCCGTTGACTTTAATGGGGTTCGAGATCAAGTTGAACCGAACACCACTACTGTTCGAGGTTTGACTCAAACTCGAACATTTTACTGTTTGTTTATTACTAGTCAGCACGACTATACTTCTCACTATACTTCTATCACAGAACTGCATCCTGTATTACCAAGCGCTCTCTCAAGAGAAACGTATTCTGTCAAAGGAAAGCTCTATACTCTGCTGTACCTAAGCCATTTCACAGTAAACAAGAGATTATTTATGATAAAGAGACTCTGTGATTCTTCACCCCACACCAACACAGTGTATCCTTGGGACATCTCCCCTTTCTGTGGGTGGCGGTACAGATAGTCCGGGAGGGTCACTACACCACTCCGGCCCACCGTGAGAACATCCCAAGGGACCCATAGCAACCCGGCAGGTTACTGAACACAGGAGAACAAGATGTAACCGTCCCTTTAAAAAATAAAAGCAGGTGTGCCACCATACCTGTGTGCCCAATCGGCACTGGGTCACGACACAACATCTCAGGGTCTGGCTACATCTCAGCCAACCATCACAGGAGTGGCTTCACACCTCACCATCTAGCAAGTGACCGTCCGTCCCTCCGCCATAGCACTGTGGGGGCTTACCACGCCGATTGATAAAGATCATTGAAGAAGCAAAGTAGCATTTAGATTTTAAGGCTATGTTCCCACACAGTATTTTGCAACTAAAACCAGAAGTGGAATGAAAACACAGCAAGGTTATGTTCACACACTGTAGAAATTTTGTGGATGGCCGTCATTTAATGGCAAATAACTGTCGTTATTTCAAAACAATGGCTACTGTTTTAAAATAATGGCAATTATTTGTAAATGACGGCCATCCACTAAATTTCAACACTGTGTGAACACTGTGTTCAAAAACACCGACCAAAATACGGAGCAAAAATAATGTGTGGGAACATAGCCTTAAACTTTTTTTTCTATATAAATAGGCAGAGTTTGTAAAATTTTTAGATTGTCACTTGTCATGTATCAAAAAAATGTTACCGTACACCTGGTTTCACACAAAAAACGGCAAACTCCACACTTCTACTAAACGTGCTATATACAGCTTCTCATATTAGCTGTATGTTTATGTACAGTATGTACACTTAACAGACCATGTCCTCAGTGTAACTGTAGTAACAAGACAGTCCTTAACACCCTTATAACAAATTTAGCTTTGCTGTATTTCTCTCTACATTATATATTGTATTTTATATAAAATTGCTTACCTTACTCATCAGAACATGACTTTGCGAAAGCCTCGTTTGTCTATTCAGCAGAAATGTGGGCACTTATGTGCTACTCTCCACCTCCTGTACTGCTGTTATGCTATATTTCAACCTCCTGTACTGCTGTTATGCTATATTTCAAAGCTGAACCACACCTCTTAGACAGATGAACTGAGGTTATTATTTAGAGAGCCTTTCACTGTGGAAACTCTGTTGACAGTTTCTACCTGAGCAATCTATGGTACAAGCCCTTGCAAAAGTGATGGGATTACCACACTAAGCAGATGTTTACCCAGCCTTTTACTTCATAGCAAGTGCCAAAATCACAGCTATTACCAGGGTGGACATACCATAGATGCAACTTGTCCTGTCACATTAAAACCAGTTGTTTTTTTTTTTTATTTACTGTTAGACAACATGGAAATTCCCAAGCGAATGACTTTTTAACGCCTTTCCTCCCGGGCTAATTTTCATTTTGTTTTTACCTCCTCGTGTTTAAAAGGCCATAGCACTTACATTTTTTTCACCTACAGACCCACATGAGCCCTTATTTTTTTTGCGCCACTAATTATGCTTTGCTGTGACAGACTTAAATATGCTGCCAAAGCAGAAAAAAAAATTATATGTGTGGTAAAATTGGAAATATAACACAATTTTTTATTTAGTGTGGTTTTGTGTTTTACACCGTTTGCCCTATGGTAAAACTGACTTGGTAAAATTACAATGATGCGCATCTTGCATAACTTATTTTATTTGACAGCTTTTAAAAATTAAAACCTGTTAAAATTACATCTTTTATATCAGTGCTCTATTACTCTGGTCTGCTGCAGACCTTATACATAGATTGCCAAGTTGGGAACAGCGACATTCAGACACAAAGTGCCGGCCTGGCCAGTACAATGGATCCCCCCATCGCGTGCAGGGGGGGGGGGGGGGGTCCAGCCACTAGACACCAGGGAGAGGAGCTGTAAAAAACATTTAAAGGGGAACTGCGGGTAGAGGTAAAAAAAAAATGAAACTTCTGCAGAAGCATATAGCATTACTTACCTATCTATCCCAGTTTTGAAACTACCAAAAATCCATTTGTATTTGGGGGTTTTGTTCTGTTTTGTGTTTTTGTATTTCCTGGTTGAGCAGATGTACTCAGTACTACAGGTTCCAGAATGCATTGTTTTCTCTCAGCTGTTCCATCACAGCCCCCCACCCTGCCTCCTCCCCGCCCAAAGCTTTTGCAGAACATCTGGGCTGTGTTCACACATTGCAGTTTCATTGTGTTACTGAATTATTTGCAAAACTTTATAATTTCATTGTGGTCCCACCCACCCCCAGCACGCTGTATTCTCTACCTGTAATGCTGATATTGGAATAAGGCAAAGAATTTTTTAAATTAAATTATTTTATTTTTTTTTATCTCCACACACATATTATGATCAAGCATCTTTTATCTTTGAAGTTGATTCCCACAAAAAGGACTTTATCCAATATTATCTTACATGGGATATACTGTTTATGCCTTGTTTTTTGTGCAGGTGGCAGTGTTGGCTCTTATCCTCTCTGCTGTTCAGCATTATCTAATTGTGTTACTGCTTAATTTTTGTGCAGATGCTGCAGTACTGCAATGACACTACAACATGTGTGAACACAGTCCTAATTTCTCTATACACTTTTGCACAATCAGCGAAGCTGAAACACCTGCTTCTGGCCAGTCTGAGATGGTGAATCACGCCCTGCCCTCTCTGCATCATCAGCCTGTGCCTAGCAGACAGACACAATGTGGGACAGAGGCATGGGATATTTGTCTCCTAAGGTGGGAGAGCAGTAGGAGCAGGAGACAATGTGGATCCCCACAGAGGCCATATTTTTTCACTTCCTGAATTCCTATCAGCTACCAGTGTGGCAGAACCGTACAGATATGGTAATACATTGTATAGCCACATCTATATAACTTTTAATGTACTTTTGATAGAAAGCAAGTTTTTCTTATCCGGAGGTCCCCTTTAAATGCAGCTGCGGTCCCGGGCTGCAGAAGGCAGCGGTTCGGAGCAGGGTCACGGTGCGACCCCTATCTGAACCTGCCCACCCATAGCAGGACGTGCTGGTAGGTCCTTCTGCGGGAAGGGGTTAAGGCTAACTATGCCTATTGAATTACTAAAAGAAAATCTAGAGAGAGCACTTATGTGCTGTGCATCATACCCCAAAATAGATGAGTGAGTGTAATGCTACGTTTACACGGAGCGATAATTCGCCCGATTGTATGATTAATGATTTCGAAGTAACAATTTTTTTTTATAACGATCAGCGTTTAGATGGAACGATATATTGTACAGAAAATTTGTTTTGCGATCGCTTAAGCCTATCTCGCACATAGGTAAAATCAGTGAACGACTGTTTGCACGAAACGATCTGCGAATTTTTTGCGAACGATTAGCGACGATTTATTAACATGTTCAATGATCAAAATCGACGATTTTTAGCTAATCGCTTGATCATTCGCTGCATTTACACGGAAGAATTATCGCTCAATGCGATCGTTATCGCGAAAATTCGCCCGATAATCGTTCCGTGTAAACATAGCATAAGGCTGGGTTCACACTATGTTTTTGCAATCCGCTTTTTTATCTGTTTTTACAACAAAAATACGGATGGAAAAACTGATGCATTTGTGTGCATCCGTTTTTCAATTGACTTCCAATAAACAAAAAAAAAAAAAAAACACGATCAAAACTCATCCTTTTATTAACGTACACAAAAATGTGGGTGGGTGTAAGTATGCAAATGTGCTCCATAGTGCATTGGAGGAAGGCTCAGTGCCCCCAGTGCATCAGTATCCCCTCCCCTCTGTGACACACCTTCTTCAGAATCAAGTCTGCCAGCCTCACCAAGGGGATCACAATAAAATTCATAATAGGAGGTGCTGCTCAATGAACATAAGTTGAATACCCTGATATGCACATAAACATCGTGTTTCAAAGGATGAGCCCTCTCGGTGGGAGGTGGACCAAGCGAGAACAGGTCCGGTCGGTGAGTTGCTAGAAAACGTTGAATAAGGTACTTGGTACTAACCTGCAAATATTGCAAAATTCTACCGAGACCCTTGTGAGATGGGGTGGTGGACCCGGCAGTAGAAGAGCATGGATCCTCAACTATCACTCCTAGAAGGACAAATAGCCCCACTCTCCTTAGTAATATTGAGCATCACTCTGTAGAGATGGCAAGTATAAACAGCCCTGATTCAGCAGATGTGTTAGCGGATCTGAGAGCTCATATTGGAGCCATACCAACCAGAGTTGATATGGAGAACTATGTTAAACGCCTGGAAGTGGTATATAAGGCCGAGATAGACTTTGTGCGCTCTGAGTTGCACCACATGGAGGAGAGAGTGGAAGTTGCTAGTGGTGCGGTTCGAACATTGTCTTCACAGGTGGAGGCCCAACAAGTACAGCTGGATTCTCATACATTTTAGCTTAAATTACTTGATGGATGCAATAGATGATGCTGAGAATAGGGGCAGACGAAACAATCTAAGGATCAGAGGGTTGCCCAAGTCTGTTGGGCCCTCAGAGCTTCCTGCCGTACTCCAAACCATCTTTAATAATATCCTTGGTGCCCCTATAGAATCTCAGCTTGAGCTAGATAGAGCTCATCGGACATCAGGATCTAGAATACAAGACTCCGCAAGACCCAGGGATGTGGTATGTAGGGTGCACCGATGTTTGCAGAAAGAGGCTATTCTTCACCGGTTGAGAGAGGGATCAAGGGCAGTTCATCAGTAGAGGGCTGTACAGATTCTTCCAGACCTGTCTAGACTAACCCTTCAAAAAAAGGAGGGCCTTAAAGGGGAACTCAGGATAAGAAAAAACTTGTTTTCTATTAAAAGTACATTAAAAGTTAAATATATGTGTCTATACAATGTATTACCGTATCTGTACAGTTCTGCCACACTGGTAGCTGATAGAAATCCAGGAAGCGGAAAAAAAAATGGCCCCTGTGCAAATCCACATTGTCTCCTGCTCCTTCTGCTATCCCCCCTGAGGAGACAAATCTTCCATGCCTCTGTCTCACATTGTATGTGTTTGCTGAGATCAGGCTGATGATGCAGACAGGGGGCAGGGCCTGATGTCCCAGGAGGCTGGGCTTGATCCCCCAATCCCCTGAGTGATTCACCATCTCTGACCATCCAGAAGCAGGTGCTGCACTGATTTCTCTAATTGTGCAGAAGTGTGCAGTGAACCTCTACCCTGAGTTCCCCTTTAAAGCCTTTGTTGGATTAACTGCGCTCACAGAACATTTCATACTCGTTCCGCTTACAGGTCCACTATGAGGGTACTATGGTGGTTCCGAGATCCCCTCAGGATCTGCCAATGTTTTCGGAAGTGTTGGGACTGCCTAGTGTGAATATCATGGATTGGCCGGTGTCTCCCAATAGCGCTATTTCACGGAACGATTATCGTTCATAGACTCGCTCCAACGACCGCTCGTTAACGAGCACTTAAAGATTTTTTTTTAAGCGAATGATAACACATAATACGTGTGGGAACGTGAACGATATCTGTAGTGTAACAATTTTTTTGCGGTCGTTACATCGTTACATGGTCGTTTAAAATGTGGGGAAATGTAGGTAGACATTTCAAAAACGACTGAAAGATTTTTTATTTAACGAAAAGATTAGCGAATTATTGTTGAAAGACCAACGATTTTTTTTCGACATGTTGAAAAAAAAAATTGTGAACGGCTCGTTTACAGCTATTCCACAGAACCAATATCGTTAAAGAGCGGTCGTTTGAACGATTTTATGAACGATAATCGTTCGAAAAAGTTCAGTGGAATAGGGCCTTAAGAGTGCTCATACAAAACAACCACCACGGCCGAGGAGAGAACACAGCAGGATACCCCACTCTATCCACTAAACTATTAGATTATTTTTTTTCTCTTTTTTTTTTTCTTTGTTTTTCTTCCTCTCTCATACGCCTCCTCATACCCATTGTTTTGTTTTTCTTTGTTTTCTTTCACCTTTGAAATGGAGGATCTGTTTTTTGAAGAAGTCCAGGTGTAAGGGTGGGTTCACATTGAGGAATTCTCACAGATAAACTCCGCAGAATTCCCCCGGCTGTACGCACTCACAGACGCGCGCCTTTCCGCCAGCTCCATAGACACCAGTCTATGGGACGGCTGATATCGCCGATAGAACGGACATGTCAATTCTTTCGGAGGAATGCGGAATCAGTCGGCCCATAGAATGGTGTCTATGGAGCCAGCGGAAAGGCGCGCGTACAGCCGCCGAAATTTCATGAAGTTTATCCACGAGAATTCCTCAATGTGAACCCACCCTAAGGCTGGGTTCACACTACGTATATTTCAGTCAGTATTGTGGTCCTCATATTGCAACCAAAACCAGGAGCAGATTAAAAACACAGAAAGGCTCTGTTCCCACAATGTTGAAACTGAGTGGATGGCCGCCATATAACAGTAAATAACTGTCATTATTTCAATATAACAGCCGTTGTTTTAAAATAACAGCAAATATTTGCCATTAAATGGCGGCCATCCACTCAATTTCAACATTGTGTGAACAGATCCTTTCTGTGTTTTTAATCCACTCCTGGTTTTGGTTGCAATACTGACTGAAATATACATATAATGACTGAAATATATATATAGTGTGAACGCAGCCTAAAGGTGTAATTGGGTCCTTGATAGACCGGGAGAAGATGGTAAGGGTATGGGTGCTCCGTACCCCTGTAGAAAGTCAACCCCCATACGGGACTTGCATCCTGTTATACAGGGTGCGATAATTGTTAAAAAAAAAAGTTCTGTCCCAGGGGTCGGTTCCCCGATAAGGGGTAATATTGATAGGATTTTTTTCTTTTAGTTTTTGTTTTTTTTTTGTTAATTTAAGTGTGTGTGTGTGTGTGTGTTTGTTTCATGGTCCTGATTAATTTTGGTTCTTTGAACGTGAGAGGGTTGAATTCTCCCCAGAAACGTTATCATGTTTTATATCAAATGCACAGGCAGAGATCACACATATTGCTCTTACAGGAGACTCATTTTAGGAAAGACTGCATACCCAATATTCGAGATAGATATTACACGAATTGGTTTCATGCCGCCAATAGTGAATCAAAAACCAAAGGGGTGTCTATAGGTATCCATAAATCTCTTACGTTAGTGGATACAAATTTTGACATGGAAATTAAGGATAAATAAGAAGGTAATTACTGTTGCTAATATGTATATTCCTTACCAGCGCCAAGTACAAGCCTGTAAAAAGTATCTGAGGTTGTTAAAGGAGTTCGCCGAGGGTGTCATCATTGCAGGAGAAGACTATAATTTTGTGCTTGATCCATCTATTTATACGTCATTGGCAGCTGTCGGACCCCAACGGCTCGGCTAACACAGTTGAAACAAACATTACATAGGTTGCAATTGATTGATGTTTGGTGTATATTCAACCCTAGTGTTAGAGACTACACCTGTTATTCTGCCATGCATCAGTCTTACAGCCGTATTGATTATTTCCTTATTAGTCATCATGTGCTTTCTTGGCAGGTACAAGCCTCAATTGGGACTTCTTATTGGTCTGATCACTTTGCTGTATACTTCATGGTGGAGGTGCCAGGTTTGCATGAGAAACGGTAGACGTGGCGGTTAAATGATAATCTGCTTAGAGATCCTGTTTGCATGTTGGAAATTTGCATTTTTTTCTTTTCACTCACACCACACTTCTTCTCTACCTTACCAGTGGGAGGCACTGAAATGCATCCTAAGGGGGGTATTCATTAAGCACGGGGCACGAATTAAAAAAGCACCATTACTAACCGGTAATCTTGTTTTCATTAGCCCATGACAGCACCCCTGGAGAGGACCTCCCACTGCAGGACAGGAAACCTGTGAAGATAAAATCTTGACACGCCTCTCCACACCTCAGTTCTAAACAAGTATTCCAGCGGAGTGGAAATAAAATAAAAGAACTAATATATAAATAATATTTGGCAAATAAACATAATAGGGTAGGGTTTAGATGTGGGGTGCTGTCATGGGCTAATGAAAACAAGATTACCGGTTAGTAATCGTGCTTTTACCCTGACGCCCAATGACAGCACCCCTGGAGGACTAGAATAGTAATCCCCCCTAGGGAGGGACCACAGCCGAAAGGACCTTTCGGCCGAAGGACAAATCTGACATAGGGTTTAGTTGCAACTTATAATGTCTTAAGAATGTATGGACGGAAGACCATGTGGCTGCCCTACATATTTGGTCTAAGGAAGCATCAGCCCATTCTGCCCAGGAGGTAGCTACTGCCCTAGTGGAATGGGCCGTAAAATAGTAATAGTAATGGCTTGTCTGATCCATCTACTAATTGTAGGTTTAGATGCAGCTTTGCCTTTGTTGGGACCCCAGAATTGGAGTAATACATTTTCACAACAACGGAAACTTTGGGTAACCTCCAGATACTTAAGGAGGCATCTTCTTATATGAAGCGAATGATAAGTTTGTTCCACCCTGTTTGTAGCATTGTCACAAAATGAGGGCAAAACAATCTGTTGATTCTTATGAAATTCGTAAACTACCTTGGGCAAAAATGAAGGTAGGGTTTTCATGATGACTCTATCGTCTAGTATTTGAGTGTAGGGTGGATATGCTGAGAGGGCCTGCAGTTCTCCTACTCTACGGGCAGTAGTGATGGCCAATAAGAAGGCTAGCTTAATAGACAATATTTTTAAGGAAAGGTCATCTAGCGGCTCAAATGGCGGACTTATGAGAGAATCTAGAACTAGATTTAGATCCCAAGGGGGCACTGTCACTCTTTTAGGGGGATTTATTCTGACTGCCGCTGTGATGAACCTTTTGATTAATGAGTTTTCTGCCAATTTATAGTCTAAAAAGGAGCTAAGTGCTGAGATTTGAACCTTAAGAGTACTGGGTCTTAGGTTCTTATCCAGTCCTGCTTGAAGAAAACTTAAAATTAGGGGTATGTTGGGTTTGCCTAATGGATCCTGTCTACCATCTGCAAACCTCAGGAAGGCTTTCCTGACTCTTAAATAAATGGAGGAGGTTACATCCTTCCTGCTAGCCAATAAGGTATTAATAACATCATCCGACAGACCCCTACCTCTTAGAATTACCCTTTCAGCATCCAGGCTGTCAAGTACAAGTGGGGTGCCCCCGGATGCTTGACTGGTCCCTGGAAGAGGAGATCCTCTCTGTCTGGCAGTACCCATGGTGTAGTCAGTGAGAGCTGTCTGAGAACCGTGAACCATGGCCTCCTCGGCCAGAAGGGGGCGATTAGAATTATCGTTGCTTTGTCCCCGATTACTTTCTTCATCACTCTGGGGATTAGTGGCGGAAATGCATAGCCCTTCTCCATACCCCAGTGTAGGGAAAAAGCATCGAGGGTTGAGAGAACAGAATCTGTGTAGTCTCCTGTTGGTTTTGGTTGCGAACAGATCTATCGTCTGAGAACCAAACCTTTTTATGACTAGGTCGTAGACTTCGCTGTTCAGAGACCACTCTGACTGTAGGAGATGAGTTCTGCTGAGATAATCTGCTGTCTGATTGAGGGAACCTTTGAGATGGACTGCCACAAGAAATGAGAGATTTTGTTCTACTAGAGAGAAGATTTGTGAAGAAAGGTTTAACAGAGTCTCTGATCTGGTTCCCCCCCTGTTTGTTGAGATATGCCACTGTAGTAGTATTGTCTGAGTAAATTAATACATCCTGTGATAATATCTGAGGGGATAGCTCTTTTAGGGCTAGGAGTACTGCATATAGTTCTTTGAAGTTGGAGGAGTGGTGGGTGACGTGAGGAGGCCATGGACCCTGGAGTAGATGATGCTGGCTTGAGTGTGCCCCCCATCCCCATGGGCTGGCATCTGTGGTAATTCTGACCTGGTGATTTGGAGACCACCTGACCCCTCTGGAGAGATTGGCTGGCTCCAGCCACCAAAGGAGACTTAGTCTGGCTTTTGCTGATAATCTGAACGTATGGTTCAGGGAACTCCGGTTCCCATCCCAATTTTGGAGTATGTCGTTTTGAAGTGTCCTTGTGTGAAATTGGGCCCACAGCACCGCCGGGATGCAGGATGTTAGGAGACCTAGTATTAACATCGCACCCCTGAAAGTGGGGTAGGGGTTTAAAAATAAGTCCTGAGTGCGGCATCTGAGAGCGTCCTGTTTTGCTGAAGGGAGAAAGGATGTTTGTTGTTGCCACTTTAGCCACAGGGGCATCTACTGCTGGTGGTTTGCCCCAAGTTCTACATTCACCTTCCTCAAAGGGGTATTTGCGTTTGAAGTATTTGAGAACGAAGTATTTACGGTCTGGATTTTGCCACTCTTTTTTAATAATTTCTTTAATACTTTCATGTAGGGAAAAGGTGCGAGATTTTTTAGGAGCTAATCCCTCATAAAGTGCGTCTTCTGCTGTTTGGGCCTGTTTAGTTTCCTCCATATTTATGGACACTCTAATGGCTTTAATTAATTGGTCTGTGTCCTCTATTGGGAACAGGGCCTTACTTTTAGGGCCGCTGTCTGAATCCTCATCTGGAGAGGACACTAGTTGTATTTCACCTTCTTCTGTATTATGTTCTCTAAAGAAAGAGAGGTCACCAACTGTATTCTCTTTAACAGCAGCCGAAGTAGAGGCGAAGGATAAAGGGGCTGGCTTAGAGAGACTTTTAAGAGATAGCTGCACTTCATCTCTAACTATTCTCTTAATGCTCTCCGCTAAGGCAGAAGATTCTTGTGCTACCAGATTATTTACACAAGAAGGGCATATGGATCTGGCTTAATCATCTCTTAAGGGAGTCTTGCACTCAGAGCATTCCTTATGATGTTTCTTTGATTCTGCCTTTCCCCCGGATCTAGAGCTTGTACGGGATCCCTACAAAGTAAATATACATTCCCATTAATAAAGGGAAAAAAGGGTTTGTCTCACCCAGTTGTAGACCCCTGTCCCCCAGGTACCGGGCTGGATGATCTGGAGGATTTGCGGCCATGGCGTCCATTATCTCCTCTCTCTGAGTGCTCAGACATGCTGGGAAGAGGGAGTGTTAGCTTTAATCCAGATGGCTAACAGGCTGGCTGGTGGGGAGTCTCGTTGCCTCGGACGCTGAAGGCATGTGGGACGCTGTCTGCCGCTTCCCCCCGGCCTTTTGAGACTGCCGGCGAAACCCGGAAGTGACGTTACGGCGTACGCACGCCGACGTCAGCGCGCTACGCACAGCGAAGCGCGCGCATGCGCAGATCGCATTGCCGGAGAGACAGAGTCATGGCCCCTCTAGCTCCACCACGCCCCCACACCGCCCCCAGCGCGAGCCCTCGACAAGCCGGGAGCGGCGGTGAGCGCAGCAGGGAGAAGCAGCAGCGGTCCCGACCCCCACCAGACTCAAGGATGCTGTCCGGAGACAGACTTATTCCACCAGGGAGCCCCACAAGGCAACAGCCACCGGAGGACCTGCAGCCGGCGTGGAAGAGGTATCGAAGATCTTCATCCCGGATCGGGACATGTATCACAGGCTTCCCATCCGCAGGACAGGAAACCTGAACTGAGGTGTGGAGAGGCGTGTCAAGATTTTATCTTCACAGGTTTCCTGTCCTGCGGTGGGAGGTCCTCTCCAGGGGTGCTGTCATTGGGCGTCAGGGTAAAACATAATTGTTTGAAAATGTGTTTACTTTTGCATAAAATATATTCGCTTGAACGGTCACATAAAGAGACACTTAGTCAAGTCACATTGCATGAACTCTTGAATACAAGGGAGGAACTTAGGGCACTTCCGGATAGGAAATATTTACACTTATGGGATCAATATAGGAGGTTCTTTTATGTGCACTCTAATAAATGTGGACGACCCCTTGCGAGATTGCTCCACCAAAGGGTAGCACATTCGTATATTCCTCGTATAAAGAATGCCCAGGGGGGTTATGAGCACGATCCTAAGAAGATTTCAGAGGTGTTTCGCCAATATTATGAGAGTTGTAGAACATCCATGGGCACTTTAGGTATATGGCACAAGAGGCACTGCAGGCCAAAATGGCCACATATGTACAGGATACTGCTCTTCCATCTATAACTGAGGAAGATCAGTCTTTGTTAGATGCAGATATATCAGAGGAGGAGGTGAAAACAGACCTAAAGTCAACAGCGCCAGGTAAGGCCCCTGGGCTGGATGGGTTCTCGACAAGATTTTTTAAATTGCTTGGTGAGGCTTGGTGAGGCCAAACAGAATGTACAGAAATAGTGTAATAATAATAATAAATAATAATAATATTCTTTTACCATAAATTCACCTCTTAGATCATCACATTAAAGTGAAGCTATCAGCTGTAATTAAGATTCCAAACTGCTGACACTGTTAGGGTATGTTAACACTGAACAAATACGTGCTCAGTGTCCCGATGTGAATGAATGAGAGGGCGCACGCTCCTCCACTTCCACCGCTCTCCATTCAAAGAAGTGCACGCTCTCCCATAGACAGGCTATGGCACACTGAGTCAGGCAGGATTCCATGGCGGGAAATTCCGCAGCGGATTTCCACCTATTTTACTCAGTGTGAACATACCCTTAGATAGCGGTTAGGTGAAGAAGACACATCATGGGACATTTATTAAGACTGGCGTACTCATAAGCCAATGTTAAATAAAGATCTGCCGCTTTTTCCTGGCCCGATCTTCTAAGAGGCTTACGCAGGCATTTACTAAGAGGCCCTGTGCAGGTATTGTGCAACAAATCAAGCTGATGTACAGTAGATTTGTATCATGATTTATGCCTGTGAGCAGGCATAAATCATGGTAAATCAGATGTGGGCGGAGGCGTAGCCGTGCCTCCCTGCCCAACCAACAGACAAGCGGGGGATACGACTGGCATAAACCACAGAAAATGGAAAATCTGCCGCTTTTCTGTGGCGTAAGCCTGATGCGCATCTTGATAAAACTCCCCCATGGTACCTTTCATACATATGTCTGTTCTTCCAGAATTAATACAATGCTTTTATTCTATAGTACAAAGACTTTCCCAAGCTCCTGATCTGTTGCAAGTTGTAACACCTCCACTAACAGTCAGATGCCAACTGAGCTCCACATTGGGGAATGGATGGGAGAGGAGCAAAGGGGTGAAAGGTATCATGAGTCTCCATGTGACAAATTGCTGTCGACAAATTTACTTTAAAGGGAAACTCCACATAAGGAAAATTTGTTTTCTATTAAAAGTACATTCAAAGTTATATAGATGTGTCTATACAATGTATTACCATATCTGTCTGGTTCTGCCACACTTGTAGCTGATAGAAATCCAGGAAGTGAAGAATAATGGCCTCTGTGCAAATCCACATTGTCTCCTGCTCCCTCTGCTCTCCCACCTTAGGAGACAAATCCATGCCTCTGTCTCACATTGTGTTTGCTGAGATCAGGCTGACAGGGGCAGGGTGTGATGTCACAGGAAGCTTGGCTGGATCCCTCAATTCCCAGAGTGATCCACCATCTCTGACCAGCCAGAAGCAGCTGCTGCAATTTCGCTGATTGTGCAGAAGTCTGCAGTGAAATTAGGGCTGGTGTTTCATTGCAGTACTGCAGCTTATTCACAAAAATGATGCAGCAACACAAGTAAATGATGCTAAATGGCAGAGAGGATCAGAGCCGACACTGCCAATACCACTTGGAGAAAAAACGAGGCATAAACAATATATCCCATGTAACATAATATGGGATAAAATCCCGATTGTGCGGCTCAACTTCAAAGAAAAAATATGCTTGATCATAATATGTGTGTGGAAATGAAAAGAAAAAAATAAATTCAAAAAGTTCTTTTCTTTATTCCAACATCAGCATTACAGGTAGAGAATACAGCGTGCTGTGTGGTGTTACAAGTAGAGAATACAGGGTGCTGTGTGGTGTTACAGGTAGAGAATACAGCGTGCTGTGTGGTGTTACAGGTAGAGAATACAGCGTGCTGTGTGGTGTTACAGGTAGAGAATACAGGGTGCTGTGTGGTGTTACAGGTAGAGAATACAGCGTGCTGTGTGGTGTTACAGGTAGAGAATACAGCGTGCTGTGTGGTGTTACAGGTAGAGAATACAGGGTGCTGTATGGTGTTACAGGTAGAGAATACAGCGTGCTGTGTGGCGTTACAGGTAGAGAATACAGCGTGCTGTGTGGCGTTACAGGTAGAGAATACAGCGTGCTGTGTGGTGTTACAGGTAGAGAATACAGTGTGGTGTGTGGTATTACAGGTAGAGAATACAGCGTGCTGTGTGGCGTTACAGGTAGAGAATACAGCGTGCTGTGTGGTGTTACAGGTAGAGAATACAGTGTGGTGTGTGGTATTACAGGTAGAGAATATAGCGTGCTGTGTGGTGTTACAGGTAGAGAATACAGCGTGCTGTGTGGTGTTACAGGTAGAGAATACAGTGTGCTGTGTGATGTTACAGGTAGTAACTGTGTGCTGTGTGGGTAAGACCACAATGAAATGATAAAGTACTGCAAATAATTCAGTAACACAATGAAACTGCAATATGTGAACACAGCCTAGATGTTCTGCAACAGGTTTGGGTGGCAAATGGGCAGGGTGGAGGACTGTGATGAACATCTGAGGTAAAGCATTGCACTCTGGAACCAGTAATGCATTCTGGGAACTGCTCAACCAGGAAGTACAGAAACAATACAGAACTAAACCCCCCAAAACAAATGTATTTTTGGTAGTTTCAAAACTGAGATAGAAGCTATATGCTTCTGCAGAAGTTTCATTTTTTTAACCTGTTCCTGGAGTTCCCCTTTAAAGGAGCACCATTAGGAGCTGATAGTATTAAAGGGGAACCATTAGGATGTGATAGTATTAAAGGAATCTAACCTGCTGATAGCCTTCTATTGCGCAGAGGACGCAGAGAGGGAAGGTACAGTATGGGCCACATGTATCATCCGGCGAACGGATGATTTTCGGCGGAAAGTGCCGATTTGCGTATTTTTTTATTCGAGGGCGGAAAGGGGGCGTGTAGTGGGCGGAACGGATTTCGCGCGATTTACCATCCGTTCCGCCCAAATGTACGCCGAAAACCTACTCCAGTCCTCAGCTGGCGTAGGTTTTCGGCGGTGCGCACCGGCGCGCACGGGATTTATGTAGAGGCAGTCCGCCTCTACATAAATCTCCGTAGCGCCGGAGCTGCGGGGGCATTTATAAGTCCGGCGTAAAAAACGCCGGACTTAATAAATGCCACCCTATGTCTCTTACCTCCCTCCCCGGGCGGTGTCACTCCCATGCTGTTAGCAGTGTAATCCTCGGTCTGGAGCACCATTTGGTGCACTTCCGTGCCCCCATCACACAAACCAGCAAACTCCTTCTAATCAATGGAGCGGGCAGGCCGGCTCATGCAATGGGGGCAGTGCAGTGGTCCGGACCGAGGATTACACTGCTAACAGCACGGAAATGGCGCCAAGGAGAAAGTTAAGACACATACCTTCCTCATCGGAATCTTGTGCGCAATATGGGGCTATCAGCAGATTAAATTCCTCTAACCTGCTGATTGTATTAAAGGGGAACTATCCCATACCTCGAACTACACAATGTGCACAGGGTCAGATTCCATATATCGCCATGGTTACATCACTGTACAATGTGTACAGCGTATAAAATTCCATACCTTCCTAATCTTTTCTACTGTTACTCATAGTTAGTACATATACAGTACATGGACTCCCATGTGGGTAGTAAAGGGGCCTCCAGAAACTTAGCAGATTGTTTTCGAGACCTCATTTAAACCTTTTGAAACCAAGGTATCAAGTTCCAAAATCAACTGTACCTCTCTAGTCATCAACATTTCAAACCGGTTAGAATACCTTTCAGAAATATGATCTATCGGTAGCATAAAGAACTTTCTCATGACACAGGTCACAGTGCCAGGATTAAGCCATGCATAAGATATCTTTTTTTTTTTTTAATCCAAAGGTTTGGGCCATGTTCCAACTGCGTAAGTTTCGTAATAACGGCCGGGTCATACAAAGTGGGAACACGGCCTTGAGGTGTAAGATAGTATTAATGTGAGGATCTGAGAGGTGCATTTTTGGAAGGATTAGTACTTGCGTCCCCAAAATGTCTCCCCCCCAAAAAAATAAAGGATTAAGGAAAATAAGCACAAAATAGTACAGATAAACGCAATAGAAGATGAATTTAATAAAGGGCTGTTTGGGGACTTATTTGATCATTTTGCACCTGTATTGTATGGCATTGTATGGGTACATTTTATGAACATGGTCTAAGCATTTAAGCAAAACTACAAGTTCCACAAGGTCTGCAAGATCTGCCATGCTGGGACTTGTAGTTCAAAACAGGGGAAAAGGGGATTGCTTTTACTATACAGAACCTTTATTAGACAGACACACAGACAGACAGATAAATACTCCCTAGCGAACATATGGACTATGCACTACCTATTGTGGCAAGGGTGTCCAGTCATTAATCTATAGAAAAACTTAACATAATACAAAAAGGCAAAAAGCTATGTCAGATGTTTACAACAGGCACTCCAAAAGTAACTAGATTTGCATTACCAGGGAAATACAAAAAGGCAAAAAGCTATGTCAGATATAAACAACAGGCACTCCAAAAGTAACTAGATTTGCATTACCAGGGAAATACATAGGAGGGATATTTGTCAAACATGGTGTAAAGTAGAATTAGCTTAGTTGCCCCTAGCAACCAGATTCAACCTTTCATTTTCCAAAGAATCTGTGAAGAATGAAAAGTGGAATCTGATTGGTTGCTAGGGGCAACAGAGTCAGTTCTACTTGACAACAGTTTGATAAATCTCCCCTATAGTGCTTGAAAAGAGCACCCCTTTAACAGTGACTTTCCTTTAAGAGAAACTTTAACTCTTGATACCCTCCCTTTAAGAGCAACTTTGCTGTATCATGCAGGTATCAGCTCTGCCACATCTTAGACTCAGCTCTGCTGTATCATGTGGATATCAGCTCTGCTACATCGCAGACTCAGCTCTGCTGTATCATGCGGGTATCAGCTCTGCTACATCGCAGACTCAGCTCTGCTGTATCATGCGGGTGTCAGCTCTGCTACATCACTGACTTACTGCCTTATAATGGTAAAGAACATTGCTCAGTTGCCATGACAGTCTTACTCATGTCAGTGAAACAAAATCGTTAAGGACCATCCATCTTCTACATGTTCTATTGGTCAATAGTGAACATGTAACTGCATGGATGTTGTCAGGCATTGACTGACAAGACCTTAGAATTTCTATTTCACATGTCATGTGATTAGCTCTAAGTGCTGTACTGTGTGCCCATTATTTCCTATGAGTAATTAGGGGTCTATAAATGTAAATTTCTTGAAAACCACAAATCTGATTGAAACCAAAAATACTTAGCACACCTGTCACCAACGAGGGCTTCAAAACACAATTTAAATGGGTTAAGGGGGATGGGGGAAGGAAGAGGAGGAAGAAGGAGGAGGATGACATCTTATAAACAATAATATAACACCATAATTAAAAACCATAACACTCTGAGGGACAGTTAACAATAAAAACATGTCCCAGGACAAACCAACATGCAAAGTGTGCAAGACCTTCTCCTAGAAATGAGGATATTGTGCAAACCTGCCTGTATGTGTAAACAATGTTAAAGTGAAGGTGCTTATATGTATATTAAACATTAACGTATCATCAACCAAATCCATATGAGCATGAGAAGTTACATTTCAAGGAAATAATATCCAACATTAATAGTTACAATTTATTATATTTGCATGGACGTGGATTCCCATGTCATGGATTCCACTCATTGTGTATCAGCCCTATTCTCCTACTCTACCTTATTGATTTAATTTAAATTTCCATACTACCATCTATCTATAAAAAACGAGTCAATTGGGATTATACTTAAACAATGTCATCTCTAACCTTTCTAGTACTAGGGGGCTCGGTTGGGACCATAGGAGTGAATCCACAACCCCTCTTCCCCCAAGTCCACCCCCCTGCCCCCTCCATTAACTTTATGTCTATCCTATTACCTTTATCCTCCCTCAAACTTTACCGGAGTTATCCTATTTATAGTGGGGTCCTTCATGGCAGATCATAGGTCACATTCATAACACCTCACTTCAATCAATTTCAAATGCAACCATTAATCTCTATCTACTTCATAGTTATTTTGTTTAAGATTTCCTTAAATTTGTTTATTTATTTTATCGTTTAGTCAGATTTTCATTTAGAACAACCCACAAGGAGTGTAATATGCTATAAATGATAAGAAGTTGATTCAACCTATTTTTGTTATTTTTTGTGATTCAACGATTCATCAATTGCAGCAAACACTGTGCTCCAATCAGTTTCCCTCTCATCTAAATCCTTTTGAGGTGATTTACTTTCTGCAATTAAAAGGGAATGTGTCATCTGAAAATGACATTGTCTAAATGATGTTTTTATGCTAAACATATTTTTAACCCAAAATGACCCAGTGGACCACGCAAAATTTAATTTTTGCGTTTTCGTTTTTTCCTCCTCCCCTTCTAAGAGCTTTAGCACTTTCAGTTTTCTATCTACAGGGTCATGTAAGGGCTTGCTTTTTACAGGAGTAGTTGTACTTTGTAATGGCGTCTTTGATTCTACCATAACATGTATGACGGAACCCTCAAAATATTATTTATGAAAATATAAATTGATGAAATAGTAAAAAAGAATGCAACATGGTAACGTTTGGGGGTTCCTGTGTCTATGCACTTTTTTTTGCTCTTTTCGTTTACGCCGTTCGCCGTTAGTGATGACACTTGTTATATTTTAATAGATCGGACAATAACGCACGGTACGGTATATTATATGTTTATTTATTTATATAATGGGAAAGGGGGTTGATTTGAACTTTTATAGGGGGGAGGGGCTTTGGGGTAGTGTAATAATGATTTTTCCTTTTTTTTTGGACACATTTTAAGTCCCTTTGGGGGACTTTTACAATCATTAGTTTGATTTCTACACTGATCATTTCTATGTCATAGGCACAGCATTGATCAGTGTGATAGGCTGTGCAGGCTCAGTGAGCAGATCGCCAATCGAACGGCACGGAGGCAGGTGGGAGACCTTCAACGGTCCGTTACAACTAGGAATAGTCCAAAACTCTCGAGGTACGAACCCGAACGCTCGGCATCAGATTTCCTCTGTCTGCCCGCTCCGTGCAGCGGGTGGATACAGCGGGAGGACCGCCTGGAAAACTGGGATACAGCCTATGGCTATGGCTGTATCCCAGTTTTCCAGGCGGTCCTCCCGCTGTATCCACCCTTGCCACGGAGAGGGCAGACAGGGAATCATTGCCGAGCGTTCGGGTTTATACGAACCCGAACCGAACTCTGTTCGGACCATCCCTAGTTACAACGATCGGGTCGGCGTTTAAGGGGTTAATGACACGGTGCAGCCTGTCATTAACGGTGAAGCGCGCTCCGCTCCAGAGCACGCTTCATAGGTCAGGGCATACAGGTACGCCTATGGTTGTCTGGGCACAGACTTTCAGGGCGTACCTGTACACCCTAGGTCATCTAGGGGTTAAAGAATTTTTGGTGACTTTTTAAAATAATTTTCCATTTTACTATCTACTATCAACAGATGAAACAAAACAGCACATAAGGGTGGTTAGTGACTCAAATAATAAATTTTAAGAAATGCTTGTACATTGGAAATATGTTTTACATAATGTATCTGTATAGACCTAGTTTTCTTTGTTGCACCACCCTTTTAAAGACCTGGGAGATCATTTTCTATACTTACTGGAGTTTAAGGACCTTCAATGATGTCACTGAAGGTCCTTAAATTCCAGGAAGGACAGTATGGAGCCTACATTGGAGCTGCTACAATCAATGGACTGGATAACAGTCCATCCGGGAGAGCTGCAGCAACAAAAACAAAGGAGGTCACACCGCTATGTCCTCCTAGATTGGACATCATCCGGAGACCTTATTGTCTGCCTCCATTGCCACCGCGTCTGGTCATCAACAACACAACCTGTTCCTTTGGCATACCAACGTTGCCAAGCCCAGCGCAGTGAGCCTGTCCTTCACCTGCGCAGCCTGGGTGAATGCAGCCACACTGGGCCTGAACTTCTTCTTGCCATGGAGGACAACACATCTAAGTGGCTGACGCCTCAACATTTGCAGTAGAGACGAACAACGGCAGGAACATTGTGTCAGTGCTGCAACGGGGAGGGCTCATGCACATTCAGTCCATGGCTCCCGTGCTTAAACTCATTTTGCATAGGTTCTTCTGCTCCCTCCCAGAACTAAAGGATCTCCTGAAGATTGTACCCACTTCAGACATTGCTAATGGTACGTTACACCCTCCAAAAATAGTGGACCGCAACAAAATTGGGTAATCTGCAAAGTGCAGACGCGATGGCACTCGTCCCTCCACATGTTGGGTTGGCTGTAAAAACTGATTGGTGGTCTCCTACTTCCTCGTCATGCATTCTGGCATATTCAAGCAGAACTGCAATTTCCAGGTTACCTATTGGCAGAAGATGCACGATGTCTGCCGATTGTTGGTACTGTTTAAGGAAGCCACTCAGTTGGTCAGCCACAATGACTACCGTTTGAATGATGTCATCCCCCTGCTTTACGTCATGGAGACTGAATTAGGGAACATCATTGCTAAGTGAAGCAGTGCTACGGTCTACCATGTAAACCTGAGCCTGGAGAGGAACGAAATGGTGATGGAGGGGGAGTTATATGGGAAGAGGGTTCCAAACACCAATGGGTGGGCATCTCTGACTGAGGTCGCACAAAACAGCCAGCAGAGGTACAAAAGCAAGGTCCACAGAAACGTCTGGTCACAATAGCCAAACCTCAGGGGAGCCAGATGACAAGGATAGTCAGGGTTCAAAAGCTGACGTCAAAAGAAACAAATAAAAAAAAAAAACACTCAGCCCCACATTGAAGTCTCCCTCCAGCAGCAGCTGAAATTACAGGTTGGGTCATACTTTGGAGTCACCCTTGCCTCTAAATATTTTTGACCCAATTCAGCGCAGGAGATCCTGGAGCGGCATTCCTACACTGAAGAGGGTAGAGGTAAGTTAGTACAGTTATTTTCCCCCCTAGCCCTGCCATTTAAAAAAAAAAAAAAAAAAAAACCGAAGGCCAGACTTGTCCTTTAAGTGACTGACAAGTTGCTAGCAGTAAGCTAGCATTGCTGTTCACATATTGTACACAGCTCTGTGCAACGTCGCTATAGTAATGTGAAAGTTTTGGCAATGGTTATATCTGGTGTATGTAGGGTGGGCCCCAAGAATCAAATTCTCTGGTGGGCCCAAGGTATCCCAGTCCGACACTGTATATACATATACATATATATATATATATATATATATATATATATATAGCATATGTTATTTCAGCAATCTAGATTGACAGCTAGGTTTCTAAAGATGTTCTACAGCAGATTATTTAAATGCCAAGCTTCAAACTTTCATTGTAAGATTAAGGGCCCTGCCACTTGTGGCCCCAGGCAACAGAAAGGAAGCATGTGCAAAGCAAAGTGAAGCATGACTATGTTTTTTTTATAGAAAGAAATATTCGAGGTGGATACTAATACATTCCAGGTCAAAAGACAGATTAATCTATCACTAGTGTTGAGCGAACCTATCGACGTTAACAACGTTATCTGAACATTCTGCATTTCATTCCTTACAGCTGCAGAAGTTGGATGCCACCCTAGGGAGTCCTGAAAAACATGTATACAGCCATAGGCAGATTATAATGAGGGCAATCTAGACTAACGCCCGGGGCCCTGAGCTCCAGGTGGGCCCAGAGATATTGCCCCCATTATAAAGCCGCTGCATACATCAGGGGTGCAGACACCGAGGGGAGCGCTCGTACAACCTTAGGCTGTTACCAAGCCCAAATGTTTTGATAGATTCGCTCAACATCCATCAGTTATAGTCCTAAATTAAAGTGTACCTGTCCTTTGAAAAAACTTTTGATGCGTCCGGGTCTGAGTGTTCAGACCTGTACTGATTGTGAGAACCAGTGAGAAGACCACGCTGCAGCGCCGTACTCTCCTCGCTCTCTATCAGGGAAAGAGTCTGGCTTCATAGACTTACATTAGCAGCCCGTCTCAACATGTGACACAATGCCCCCCCCCCCCCTTATGGATTGAAATCTCTGCTCATTCAGGCTTAAAGGGGTTATCCAGCCTAAGGGTACAAACACACACGGCTTATACGCTGCTTATTTACTGCTGCGATACGCAGCAGATTAGATCTAAATAACTGAACACAGTATCAAATCTGCTGCGTATCTGCTGTGTGTGTTTGTACCGTTAGGCTACGTTCACACAGAGCAAAAGGGGCGGATTACGCAAGGAAATATTTCCGCCTGAAATCAACTGACGCTGAATTCCGAGCAGAATATAAGCAGAATGCAAGCAGAATCCCTGCGTATTCAGCTAGGAAAGTGTTCAGCTAGTAATCAGCTCTTGACAAATTCAGCGCGGAATACTCGAGGAATCCGCGCTGAATCTGCATGCATTCAGTGCTGAAATTCAGCGAGTATTTGGCGAGTAAACTAGACTATACCAGAATATATACTAGAATCCTCCTCCCCCCCTTTTTTCCCCATTTCCGCGCTGATTCAGCGCGTAATTTCCGTTTGTATTACGCTTGTATTCCGCACTGAATACGCGCGTATTCCGCGCTGAAACAGAAAATTAGAGCCCCATTGGTTTGTATAGGCTTCCGCTAGCGGAAGAATGAACATGTTCATTCTTCTGGCGGAAAGCGGATTAGTTCAGTGCGGAAATTCCACTGTGTGAACTGCAGAGCAGAATTTCCATTCAACACAATGGAAATTAGCTCTGCACCTATTTTAACGGCTGAAATTTCAGCGCTGATTCAGCGCAGAAATTCAGCTGCTTTTGCTCTGTGTGAACGAGCCCTTTAATAAAACATGGCCACTTTCTTCCAGGGACAGCACATCTCGTCTCCAGTTCAGGTGTGGTTTGCAATTAAACTTCATTCACGTCAATGGAAAACAAGCAGCAAAACCTGCACTCAAACTATCAGTTGTTGACAAGTTTTACTGAATCTTTTCCAATAAAGATGTAAATGAATCTGCTCAGCTCCTCCTGCTCCATAACATGATGTTGATAGATCAGATAGTACTTTCATGGTGACAGGTTCCCTTTCAACACAGTCTTTTTATATAATTTAATACGTGCCTATTTGCTTCCTTTTTTCGCACTTGGGACCTTATGGTCCAATAAAAACCATATTGTAAGCCTAGCTCAAATATTTACCATCACAACATGTATTCTCCTGTCTGTCCAAAAGGAAACTAGTCAGAAGTATGGCAACTTAAAATGTGTGGCCTATAAAAGCTAGAATATTTATTTGCAACCACTCTACTGTGACTGTGACCAAAACTACATTTCATACAACCTGTTTTACAGTATTGTCATGGAGCTTGAGGAGTTTCCATAACAAATTAGCTTTTTACCAGCCCCTTAAAGGGTTTGTCCAGCGAAAATCTTTTTCTTTCGAATCAACTGGTTTCAGAAAGTTATATAGATTTGTAATTTACTCCTATTAAAAAAAAATCTTAAGCCTTCCAGTACTTATCTGCTGCTGTATGTCATACATGGAATGTTTTTTTATTTTCAGCCAGACACAGTGCTCTCTGCTGCCATCTCTGGCCGAGACAGGAACTGTCCAGAACAGGAAAGGTTTTCTATGGGGATTTGCTGCTGCTCTGGACAGTTCCTGTCTTGGCAAGAGATGTCAGCAGAGAGCACTGTGTCAGGCTGAAAATAAAACATTTCCTGCAGGACATACAGCAGCTAGTAAGTACGGGAAGACTTGATTTTTTAATAGAAGTAAATTACTAATCTATATAACTTTCTGACACCAGATGATTTGAAAGAAAAAGATTTTCGCTGGACAACCCCTTTAATCCTCCTCCTCCCCAAAAATCCCTTCAGCCCAGAATTTTCCTTTAATGATCATTACTAAGGGCTGTTATTTTGCAACAACAGACGTTATTTGCCCTTACTTTTAAATTGTGGAAAACATACTCAGGCTTTGTTCACACAATGGCCGTCATTTGCATAAAACGGGCAGGTTTCATGAAATGACTGACGCCCAAAAACATGGCTGGGAAAACAGGCAAACAAAAGAGGTTTTAACCTAGCCAAAGGATACGATCACACATAGAGGGAGATTTATCAAACATGGCGTAAAGTTAAACTGGCTTAGTTGCCCCTAGCAACCAATCAGATTCCACTTTTCATTTTCCAAAGAGTCTGTGAGGAATGAAAGGTGGAATCTGATTGGTTGCTAGGGGCAACTGGGACAGTTTCACTTTACACCATGTTTGATAAATCTCCCCCATAGTATTTCTGTTTTGGTCAGTCTTTTTTTCTTTCTGATATCAGTTGATTTGAAAGAAAAAGATTTTCCCTGGAGAACCCCTTTAACCCATTAAAGCTGGTCATTTCAAAAGTTCTTCTCTGGAGAGATCTGTAGGATTTTTGGTTGTTTTCGCTTCAGCATATTCTCGCTATGGTCACATACAGTAAATTAAAAGCAAATGCGCACATATTTTGAATGGAATAATGATCTACATTTAAGTCTATGGAAAAACTAACTTCCATCAAATGGCCCAAAAAGAAAAAAAAAAAAAGAATGTTGCATGGCTGTGGGTTTTATTTTACTGTGTGCTGAAGGGATACTTCAGCAAAAAAAAAAAAATCTTCAAATCAACTGGTGCGAGAAAGTGCCAGAGATTTGTAATTTACTTGTATTATATATAAAAAAAAAAATCTCAAGTCTTCCTGTACTCATCAGCTGCTGTATGCCAGCAGGAAGTGCTGTATTCTTTCGAGTCACACAGACAGTGCTCTCTGCTGCCACCTCTGTCCATGTCAGGAACTGTCCATAGCAGCAGCAAATACCCATAGAAAACCTCTCCTGCATGCCAGAGTGGAAAGAATGCACCACTTCCTGCAGGACATACAGCAGCTGATAAGCTCTCTGCTGCCGCCTCTGTCTGTGACAGGAACTGTCCAGAGCCGTAGTAAATCCCCATAGTAAACATCTCCTGTTCTCCAGACTGGAAAGAATACCACTTCATGCAGGACATACATCAGCTGATAAGTACTGGAAGACTTGAGATTTTTTAATAGAAGCGAATTACAAATTCCTTTCTGCCACCAGTTAATTTGAAAGAATTATTATTATTATCTTTTTTTTTTCTATATTACCCCTTTAATCAGCCAGAATCAGAGTTATCCCCGACCTAAGCCTTTGCAATTGTATTCGTATACCAAAACAATAGGAATTACTACCATAATAAAATCACTTTTATATAATACACAAAAAACATGTATTTAAACACTCGGGTGTCGGCTTGTCACCCACCTGCCTTTGAACTCTGTGCTGCTTTTCTCCAGGTGCCTGGAAAAGCTAGATCCACCTGGAGTGGTGCAGCATAGAGTTCAATGCCAGCCGGCTGACAAGCCGACAGCCGACAGCCTAGTGAAGAACTTTGCTGGTACTGAAAATTTGCTCATCCCTAGTTATAAGTAAGCATCTAACAGCACATTAACCATAGAAAATTCATAAATATTTAAACGTGCAAACAATCACTGACGGCGCCCACACTGCTGCATCTGGTGCAGAACTTTGTAATTGGATGCTGGCAGTCAATTACTCCATGATTTAATGGTGCATTTACACAGAAAGATTTATCTGACAGATCTTTGAAGCCAAAGCCAGGAACAGACTATAAAAAGGGAACGGATCATAAAGGAAAGACTGGGATCTAACCTCTTTTCAAATCCATTTCTGGCTTTGGCTTCAAAAATCTGTCAGATAAATCTGTGTAAACGCACCATAAGGCATATGAGTTTAGTCCCCTAGGGGGGTCTACAAAAAAAAAAAAAAGTTTTAGTTAAAAAAAAAAAAAAAGACAAATTAAAAAAGTCACTTTTTTTCATTTTACAAATAAAAAGGGCCAAAAACATTAACGGAATGGCATAAGTGAAAAAAATATTTATGTGCAATGCTAGAGTTGTTGATTTTCGGTCACAACATATCCAAGATACAATGGAATAAAATTTAATTAAAATGCCAGAAACCAAAACCAGGAGTGGATTGAAAAAGCTATGTTCACACACTATAAGGGTACAAACCCACATACCGTATACGCAGCAGATACGCAACAAATATGCAGCAGATTTGATGGTGCAGATTTGATGCTGTGTTCAGTTAATTAGATCTAATCTGCTGCGTATTTGCTGCGTATCGCAGCAGTAAATACGCTGCATATACGGTGTGTGGGTTTATACCCTTAGGGTAGAAACACACACGGCATATACGCTTCGTATTTACTGCTGCGATACGCAGCAGATTAGATCTCAAATACTGAACACAGCATCAAATCTGCTGCGTATCTGCTGTGTGTGTTTGTACCCTTAAAATTTAATGGATGGCCGTCATTTAACAGCAAATAACAGCCGTCATTTCAAAACAACGGCCGTCGTTTTAAAATAATGACCATTATTTGTCATTAAATTACGGCCTTCCCCTCAATTTCAACAGTGTGTGAACATAGCCTTTCTGTGTTTTCAATCTACTCCTGGTTTTGGTTGCAAAATACAGAGCAAAAATACTGTGTGTGAATATAGCCTAGGGCTAAGTTCACGTTATGTAAACATGACGGCTGTCTTTAATAACAATAGTCGTCATTATGCAAATAACATCCATTATTTAAAAATTAGTGGACGTTATTTGTAGTGATGAGCGGACCCTCGGACTTTTGGTCCGACGGCATCTGCGCTCTATTATCATGCCTGTGATCCCAGCCGCATAGTTGTGATCCCGTGAATATGCCGCCAGGATATTCCAGATCGATTCCCTGGAATATCCTGGCCGCATTTTCCCGGGAGCGCAACTATGCGGCTGGGATCACAGGCATAATAAGAGAGAGCGAACTGCTTTTGGACCAAAAGTCCGAAAGATTCGCTCATCTCTAGTTGTTTGCGCAACGACGGACATTATTATGATTTTTACATAATGTGAACCAAGCCCAAGTGTCAATTTCCCTACTGCTTTCTTACTACTACTACATTGGATTGGCAGATATAGGTCACTGGAGGGGGGATTGGCCTTTTAATGGTGGAACACTATGCAGAGTGATTTGCCAATAAATCTAGTAGTGTATATGGAGCATCAGCAACCAGACCATATTCTTATACCAAGTCATGGGGATATGTTTCTATCTTTGTATATTCATTTGCAGCATACCTGGTGCTTTCCTCCTGATCACTTGTCCAACTTCACTATGAGGTAGCTGCAGCTGGAATGGTTAAAAACCCTGCCCCCTCATGTTCTTTCTGTGCACAGAAAGGGGGCGGGTGATGTAACGGGCCAGGTCCCTGACAGCAGTAATACTGCCCTGATATCAGCCCTATCCTAAGGGTGCCTTAACACCTACCGGATCCACAGCGGATCTTACTTCTGCGGATTCGAAGCGAGAAACGCTGCGGATCCGGTATCAATTCACCCCTATGATAGCACATATTCGCAGCGGGATTGACATCCCGCTGTGAATATGTGCTTTAACTCCCTGGTGCCCGCAGCCCTGCCGTCGCATCCCCGGCGCATCCCCCCATCCCGGCCACATCCCCCCATCAGCCCACCCCCAGCCCGCCGCCGTCCACATTCCCGCCGCCGAGAGCATACAGTACCTGCTCGGCGGCGCGGCTGCAGTGAGGCTGCCGGCTCCGCTCCCGCTCAGATCAGCTGAGCGGGACCGGAGCCGGGAGCCTCACTGCAGCCGCGCCGCTGAGCAGGTAATGTTTGCTCTCGGCGGCGGGCCGGAGATGGGCTGATGGGGGGATGTGGCCGGGATGGGGGGGATGTGCCGCCGCCAGGGATGCGACGGCGGGGCTGCGGGCACCAGTGAGTTAAAGCACATAATCCCGCTGCGAATATGTGCTATCATAGGGGTGAATTGATACCGGATCCGCAGCGGTTCTCGCTTCAAATCCGCAGAAGTGAGATCCGCTGTGGATCCGGTAGGTGTGAAGGCACCCTTAGGGTACAAACCCACACACCGTATACACAGCAGATCTGCAGCAGATTTGATGGTGCAAATTTGATGCTGTGTTCAGTTATTTAGATCTAATCTGCTGCGTATCGCCACTGACGGGCTGAGTGGGTCTGGCATGTTATGTCCCAGGTCCCTTTTCTAACGAGAAAGGCCCCCAGTCAGGAATTCACTTTTAATGATCATGATCATTACTAATTCTGCATTTACACGGAACGATTATCGTGCAAATAAGCACGATAACGATAGAATTCGAACGATAATCGTACGTGTAAACACAACGAACGATCAAGTGACGAGCGAGAAATCGTTTATTTTGATCTTTGAACATGTTCTAAAATCGTTATTGGTCGTTCGCAAAAAATTTGCAGATCGTTCCGTGTAAACAGTCGTTCACCGATTTAACCTATTGTTAATCGTACGATCGGGCGAATTATCGCTCCGCGTAAACCCAGCATAACAGACATTATTTTGCAACAATGGACGTTATTTGCCCTTACTTTTACATTGTGGGAACATACTTAACCCTTAGGCGACCCTGAACGTACCTGTACGTCCAGGGCCGCCTACGTGTGTGCAGAGCGGGGACGTGGTCCCGGGTGCAGCATGTAGCCCGGGACCGCGGCTATTAGCGGACATGGTCTGATCGCCGTGCCCGCTAATAAAGTAATCGGATGCAGCTGTCAAAGTTGACAGATGCATCCGATTACTTGAATGCAGCCGTTCCCTGGTGTCTAGTGGGACGCTGTCCCGGAGGAGCGATCCACACATCCTACTCCTGCTGGGCTCTGCGCCGTAATGGTGCTGACCCCGGCTTGGCACTCGATTGCTTCCGGCTGCAGCAGCCAGAAGCAATCAAAGCAATCAAAGTTTGAATCACCCCCCTTTTCCCATGTTATAAATAATAATAAATAAATAAACATGTTTGCTATCGCCGCGTGCGTAATCACCCGAACTATTAATTAATCACATTACTGATTTTGCACGGTAAATAGCGTAAGCGTAAAAAAATCCCAATTTCTAAATTGCGCATTTTTGGTTGCATCAAATCCAGAACAATTTTATTAAAAAGCGATCAAAAAGGGACATATGCGCAATCAAGGTATCAATAGAAAGAACACATCATGGTGCAAAAAATTACACCTCACACAGCCCCATAGACCAAAGGATAAAAGCGTTATAAGCCTAAGCGTTATAAGGAACATATATTTGTTAACAATGGTTTGAATTTTTTACAGGCCATCAGATAAAATAAAATGTTACATATCATTGTAATTGTAACGACTTGAGGAACATATATAACAAGTCAGTTTTACCCCAGGGTGAACGGCGTAAAAAAAAATAAATAAAAAATAAAAGAAATGCGTTTTGTTTTTTTCAATTTCACCTTACTTTGAATTTGTTTCTGGTTTTGCAGTGTACTTTATGAAAAAATTCAGCCTGTCATTGCAAAGTACAATTAGTGGTGCAAAAAATAAGGGCTCATGTGGGTCTCTAGGTGAAAAAATCCAAGTGCTATGGCCTTTTAACCACAAGGAGGAAAAAAACGAAAATGCAAAAAGTTAAATTGGCTCCGTCCTTAAAGCGACTCTGTACCCACAATCTGACCCAACCCCCCCCCCCCCCAAACCACTTGTACCTTTGGATAGCTGCTTTTAATTCAAGATCTGTCCTGGGGTCCGTTCGGCAGTTGATGCAGTTATTGTCATAAAAACAACTTTTAATCTGGCAGCGCTGTGTCTAACGGCCGGGGCTTACATTTGTATATGCATTAGGCTGGCACACCCTCTCTGTCCTTCCTCCCCACCCTCCTCATCATCAGGAATGCTCTAGGCAGATTGCTTCCTATTCCCCACCTGTGTGTATAATGAACATGGGCTGGATCGTTAATACACCTGTGCAAAGCTCAAACAGCAGTAAGTGTTCCTGGATCATTCCTAATGATGAGGAGGGTGGGGAGGAAGGACAGAGAGGTGGTGCCAGCCTAATGCATATACAAATGTAAGCCCCAGCCGTTAGACACAGGGCTGCAGGATTAAAAGTTGTTTTTTAGGACAATAACTGCACCACATGCCGAACGGACCCCAGGACAGATCTTGGATTAAAAGCAGCTATCCGAAGGTACAAGTGGTTTGGGGGCTCAGATTGTGGGTACAGAGTCGCTTTAAGCGTGTACACAGAGAGATTTATCTGACAGATTTTTGAAGCCAAACCTAGGAACAGACTATAAATAGGGAACAGATCATGAAGGATAGCCTGAGATTTCTCCTCTTTTCAAATCCATTCCTGGCTTTGGCTTAAAAAAAATCTGTCAGATAAATCTCTCTGTGTAAAGCACTATTAGGCTATGTTTTAGCGCCTAAATGACAGACGCCTAAAAACATGGCTGCGAAACAGGCAAAAAAAAAAAAAGACATTTAAACATAGCCAAAGGCTATGCTCACACATAGTATTTCTGTTAGTGTTTTACCCAAGATCAGGAGTGGAACAGGGTAATACTATAATGGAAAGATTTTCAACATTTCTGTGTTTTCAACCCACTCCTGGTTTTGGTTGAAAAAAAGACTGACAGAAATAGTATGTGTGACCATAGCCATAAACTTACATACAATGTATTAGGCTATGATTGCAGATACCATGGCATCCTATTAGTGCCACATGATCATGTTGTGGGTCACCAGAGAGATAGACAACATGTTGGCTGTACTATATATCACAACTAGTTTCTGCAGCTAATAGCACGGGCATAACTCATATCCCTGTGCCATCCACTGGAGGAAACTCTATGGAGGACATGTATGAATAAGCGAAAATGCCTTTTTATGGCGCAGATGGGGGGTTTTGGCGTAAAAATATTCGCAAAGGGTATTTTTGGAAATATTTTTTTCGCATCTGCCCTAACTGCGCCACCTTCACCAGTGCAGCGGAGAGGGGGCCGGGCCTCTGTGTGTGCTGCATTTTTCATTTTTTCCGCGAAAAAATGATACTAAAACCTACACCAGCTCTGAGCTGGCGTAGGTTTCAAAATTTTCGCACAGATGGGCTCTGTGCGATCAGGATTTATGTAGAGGCATTGCGCCTCTACATAAATCCCCTGAGCTCTGGAGCTGCGGGGAGATTTGTAAGCCGGGCATAAAAAATACCGGACTTCATAAATCTCCCCCTATGTCTAGTTGCATGAATGCTATGTAAAATGAGCAATAGCTATATAGACAATGGGGGACATGTATCAAGCAGTGTACCTTGTGCTCCTTAGCATTTTTTGGCATATATATATATATATATATATATATATATATATATATATATATATGCCATATAATATATATATATATTATATATTTGGTATATATGCACAGACCTCCGTCAGATTTACTAATTAGTGTAGCTCGGTGTATGTGTGATTAAGACAGCTTGCGCCTGTTTTTTTTTCCTTCTTCATGTATGTAGGCTTGGTTATTCTTCAGAATTTTCTTAGCTGTGATTTATGATGTGCGCTTTTTGGAATATTTGCATATTTATTGGCATCTTTACTCCAGTCCCAGGATAGCGGAATTTTCCTAACTAAGATCAATTATTGAATACCTGCAGTAAAAAGCGCAGAGCCAGGGAAGCTATGGCAGGTGATTTATGGCTGCAAACATATAAGCCAATGCCAAACAAAATCCAGTGAAGTAAAAGAGAAACTGAGGCAACTCACCGGTCTGTAGTGAATTCTTCTTTATTGATTAAACATTCCTGTACAGAAAGGCATCAGGGGGGTGAATGGGAGGACGTACACACGGACATACAGTGGGTAGCAACAATCGTTTCGTGTGGACTAGCCACACAGCAAGCACTACCGTGTGTACGTCCTCCCATTCACCCCCCTGATGCCTTTCTGTACCAGAATATTTAATCAATAAAGAAGAATTTCATATAGACCGTTGAGTTGCCACAGTTTCTCCTTTACTTCACATTAAAATACTTAAAATACATTACCCTTACCTTTACCGAATCGCTCTGCCAGCTCAAATGATACCAGCTATGAAGTGCACAGACTTAATACAAGCCAGAGTTACGTAAACAGCATCTGCCATAAATTAAATGACTCATACATTTTTAGCATATCTGTCAACAGGTTCAGAAGGTAAGTTAGGTTCATCCATTCACTGGAGGAAGGTTATGCAAAACATCTTTTGGAGGAAGCTATTAGTGTTGCTTTGCATGTCCATCTTATTAGAATTCTCAGTATAAACAGCCTATAAATCTCCACACGTGTGAGGAGAAATTTGACTGATTTATGTCGCAGACTATAGATATGCTTTACATGTGTTAGATCAGAATACTGTATTATAACAATTAAATCCACAAATAGAGAACATCTCAGGACCCCGGCATTGCAAGACAAAACAAAGCCACCATGCTGCCTATCACATGTATTGCACAACAGCGATTTACAATGAGCCAGAAAAGACCACTGTATGCTGAGAATATTGTAACCATTAAAGGGATTATCCAACAAAATAAATATTTTTTTTAAATCAACTGGGGTCAGAAAGTGCCTGGGATTTGTAATTTACTTTAAAAAAAAAATAATAAAAAAAATCTCCATTCTTCCAGTACTTATCAGCTGCTGTATGTCCTGCAGGAAATGGTGTATTCTTTCAAGTCTGACACAGTGCTCTCTGCTGCCACCTCTGTCCATGTCAGGAACTGTCACTAGCAGCAGCAAATAAACATAGAAAACCTCTCCTGCTTGCCAGAGTGGAAAGAATGCACCACTTCCTGCAGGACATACAGCAGCTGATAAGTACTGGAAGACTTGAAATTTTTAATAGAAGCAAATTAAAATCTCTGGCACATTTTTGTTACCAGTTCATTTAAAAGGAGAAGTTCTTCAATTTGTTAATGACAGACAAAAAATCGTGTAGTACATAATTGCCATCATTTGCATTAGTCCCTTTCTCCAAATGGGGCTGAAAACTTAAAGTGACTGTACCACCAGGCCCAGGCTGAAGCACTGGAGGCGGGCCGACCCACCCTTAGTGGGAGGAAACCCCTGCCCCTCTATGATAGGGTTCCATTGATTGTAATGGAGTCACATCATGGAGGGGCTGGGGTTTCTTCCCACTAAGGGTGGGTCGGCCGCCTCCAGTGCTTCAGCCTGGGCCTGGTGGTACAGTCACTTTAACTTCCCAGGCAGACGCACTAAGGCCAATAGCCTAGAAAGCCAATTATTGCGTTAATGGTGCGTTTACACAGACAGATTTATCTGACAGATCTTTGTTCCTGGTTTTGGCTTCAGACTATAAACAGGGATCAGGTCATAAAGGAAAGACTGGGATCTATCCTCTTTTCAAATCCATTCCTGGCTTTGGCTTCCAAAATCTGTCAGGTAAATCTTTCTGTGTAAATGCACCATTACCGGCTCTGAAAGTTGCACCTGACTCTGTAGCAGTAAAAATGGTGTGCACAGTCCTTAAGGGTGCGTTCACACCTACAGGATCTGCAGCAGATCCGCAGAAGATTTGATCGTGCAGATTTGTTGCTGTGTTCAGTTATTTAAATGAAATCTGCTGCGGATCCGGTAAGTGTGAACGTACCCTAAAGGGGAAACAGTCCTTAGAGGGGAAAAAGTGGCCATGTTTTTGTAGCGCTGGATAACCCCTTTAACCCTTTGAGGACCAGGCCCAAAATGACCCAGTGGACCGCGCAAATTTTGATCTTTGCACTTTCCTTTTTCCCTCCTCCCCTTCTAAGAGCTCTAGCACTTTCCGTTTTCTATGTACAGGGCCATGTAAGTGCTTGTTTGTTACAGGAATAGTTGTACTGTGTAATGACGTCTTTCATTTTACCATAACATGTATGATGGAATTCCAAATATATTATTTATGAAGATATAAATTGGGGAAATCATAAAAAAGAATGCAATATGGTAACGTTTGGGGGGTCCCTGTGTCTACGTAATGCACTATATGGTAAAAGCAACATGATACTAATACTCTATAGGTCAGTCCGAACACAACCATATGCAGGTTACACAGATTCTCTAATGTTATATATGTATTTTTTAATGAAATCCTTTTTTTGGCAATTAATTATTAATAAAATGGGACTATTGTGACGCTTATAACGGTTTTATTTTTTCAGCTATGGGGCTGTATGAGATGTCATTTTCTCCGCCATGATCTCTAGTTTTTATACCATATTTGGAAGACGTTTTGATCACTTTTTATTATTTTTTTTATATATAATGTAACATAAAATCGGTAATCTGCGCACTTTTTTCCCTCTTTTCGTGTACGCTGTTCACCGTTCGCAATGACGCTTGTTATATTTTAATAGATCGGACAATTACGAACGCTATGGTATATTATATGTTTATTTATTTGTTTAAGGAGTTAATGGCATGCTGCAGCGCGATCGCTGCAGTGTGTCATTACCGGTGAGGTCCCGGCTGCTGATTGCAGCCGGCCCCCACCTGCTATGAAGCGCGCTCCGCTCTGGAGTGCGCTTCATAGCTCAGGACGTACCGGTACGTCCAGGGTCGTCTGGGCACAGACTTCAAGGACGTAGCGGTACGTCCTAGGTCGTCTAGGGGTTAAAAGGATTATCCAGTGCTACAAAAACATGGCCACTTTTGCTCCACTTTTGCACCACACCTGACCTGGAGACAAGAGTGAGGCAAAAGTGGCCATGTTTTTGTAGCACTGGATAACCTCTTTAAAATATTAGTGATACGTGAAGCTAAAAACACAGCACACACCCTCAAATGTATATGTACCTACTATCAATATTGTGCAAGTATTGGGCAAGCTACATACCAATGTAAAGTATGCACATAATAAGGAACGGCTGCAATTAAAACATGACACACACTGCCCCTGCGACTAGTTGCGTCCTAGCACGGGCACCTTCGGGCACAGGGCCATCTGGCCTGTGCCTGAAGACTCCCGTTTTAGGACAAAACTAGTTGCTGTGTGTGTGTGTGTGTGTGTGTGTGTGTGTGTCTGTGTGTGTGTGTGTCTGTGTGTGTGTCTGTGTGTGTGTGTGTGTCTGTGTGTGTGTCATGTTTTAATTGCAGCCACCCCTTATTATATGCTACCGTGAATCAGCCAATTTGACTCCCTAGTGGAGAATAGTGGGATATCTGAATAGTACCAGCAATACTGTGCCCTGTTGGGGATAGTATCTAGCTTCTGCAGCCTCTCATTGTCAGGCATTGTCTAGTGCACAGGTGTCAAACTCAGGCCCTCCAGCTAAAGCTTTGGCTGTCCAGCCATGATGGGAGTTGTAGTTTTGCAACAGTTGGAGGGCCTGAGTTTAACACCCCTGGTCTAGTGCTTGTTAATCTACCTGATCACGGCCATTAAAGGGGAACTCCAAGTAGAGGTAACAAAAATAAACCTGCTGCAACAGCATATAGCATTGCTTACCCAGTTTTGAAACTACCAAAAGTCCATTTGCTTTGGGGGTCTTCGTTCTGTATTGTACTGGTTGTACTTCCTGGTTGAGCAGTTCCACAATGCAATGCTTTCCCTCAGCCATTCATCACAGCCCCTGCCCATTCCCCAAACTAATTTGTTCCAGAACATCTAGGCTGTGTTCACACATTGCAGTTTCATTGTGTTACTGAATTATTTGCTGTACTTTATAATTTCATTGTGTTCCCACCCACACAGCACCCTGCATTCTCTACCTGTAACACCACACAGCGCGCTGTATTCTCTACCTGTAACACCACACAGCACACTGTATTCACCACGCTGTATTCTCTACCTGTAGCACCACACAGCACACTGTATTCTCTACCTGTAACACCACACAGCGTGCTGTATTCTCTTCCTGTAACACCACACAGCACACTGTATTCACCACGCTGTATTCTCTACCTGTAACACCACACAGCACACTGTATTCTCTACCTGTAACACCACACAGCGTGCTGTATTCTCTTCCTGTAACACCACACAGCACGCTGTATTCTCTACCTGTAACACCACACAGCACGCTGTATTCTCTACCTGTAACACCACACAGCATGCTGTATTCTCTACCTATAACAGCACACAGCACGCTGTATTCTCTACCTGTAACACCACACAGCACACTGTATTCTATACCTGTAACACCACACAGCACGCTGTATTCTCTACCTGTAACAGCACACAGCACACTGTATTCTCTATCTGTAACACCACACAGCATGCTGTATTCTCTACCTGTAACACCACACAGCACGCTGTATTCTCTACCTGTAACACCACACAGCACGCTGTATTCTCTACCTGTAACACCACACAGCACACTGTATTCTCTACCTGTAACACCACACAGCACACTGTATTCTCTACCTGTAACACCACACAGCACGCTGTATTCTCTACCTGTAACACCACACAGCTCTGTATTCTCTACCTGTAACACCACACAGCGTGCTGTATTCTCTACCTGTAACACCACACAGCACGCTGTATTCTCTACCTGTAACACCACACAGCACGCTGTATTCTCTACCTGTAACACCACACAGCACGCTGTATTCTCTACCTGTAACACCACACAGCACCCTGTATTCTCTACCTGGCTTTGGCTTAAAAAAATCTGTCAGATAAATCTCCATAAGGCTATGTTTTAGCGCCTAAATGACAGACTCCTAAAAACATGGCTGCGAAACAGGCGGAAAAAAGACATTTGAACATAGTTAAAGGCTATGCTCACACATAGTATTTCTGTTAGTATTTTACCCAAAATCAGGAGTGAAACTGACAGGGTAACACTATAATGGAAAGATTTGCAACGTTTCTGTGTTTTCAACCCACTCCTGGTTTTGGATGAAAGACTAGTCGCAGGGGCACTGTGTGTGTGTCATGTTTTAATTGCGGCCGTTCCTTATTATATGCATACTTTACATTGGCATGTAGCCTATGCACCTGCACAATATTGATAGTAGGTACATTTGAGGGTGTGTGCTGTGTTTTTAGCTTCACGTATCACTATTATTTTAATGGAGTTATCCAGCGCTACAAAAACATGGCCACTTTTGCCATGTTGTAGTTTTGCAACAGCTTAAGTTTAACATCCCTGGTCTAGTGCTTGTTAATCTACATGATAACTGCCATTAAAGGGGAACTCCAGGTAGAGGTAAGAAAAATAAACCTGCTGCAGCAGCATATAGCATTGCTTACCTGTCTATCCCAGTTTTGAAACAAAAAAAAATACATTTGCTTTGGGGGTCTTCGTTCTGTATTGTGTGGCTGTACTTCCTGGTTGAGCAGTTGTACACAGTACTACGGGTTCCAGAATGCAATGCTTTACCTCAGATGTTCATCACAGTCCACCCTGCCCATTCCCCGCCCTTATCTGTTCCAGAACATCTAGGCTGTGTTCACACATTGCAGTTTCATTGTGTTACTGAATTATTTGCAGTACTTTATCATTTCATTGTGTTCCCACCCACACAGCACGCTGTATTCTTGTCACGGCCGCGGCGACGTCCCGTGCTCCGGGCCGCCGCCGCGACCTCCCTCTGCCCCATGCAGCTGCCGGGGTCCTTGTGCAGGGACCCGGCGCTGCTACCTGTTCGGCCCTGGGGGGCGCCTTAGCTCGCCCCGCTCCTGTCTCCGTCTGTGCCGGCCGGAGCGCGCGTCCCCGCCTCTTAGGGCGCGCGCGCGCGCGCCGGCTGTCTCAGATTTAAAGGGCCAGTCCGCCCCTAATTGGTGTGTGCACACTATCACTCCCTATAAATTCCAGCCCTGCCCCACTACAGGTGTTGGAGCCTCTACTTGCTTCCCATAGCTTTTGGCCCAGCTCCCTGCTGTTCCTGACCTTAGTCCTTGTCCCTTGTTCCTGTCTTCAGTCCTTGTCCCTAGTCCTTGCCACCTGCCTTCCCATTGTTCCTGAGTCCTGTCCGCCACCTGCGATCACGTCTACAGTCCTCTGCCTGCACTATCTCCTGCCTACTGCTCCTGCCACACCTCGCCTGCCGTCACTAGCAACCAAGCCAGGGGTAGCGACCTGGGGGTCGCCTGCCGCAGCAAGTCCATCCCTACTTGCGGCGGGCTCTGGTGAAAACCAGCGGCCCCTTAGACTCCGCTCCCTGGTGAGGTTAGTGCTATCGCTAGTGACGGTCCAGTGGATCCACTACTCCAGGCGTTACAATTCTCTGCCTGTAACACCACACAGCACACTGTATTCATTCTCTACCTGTAACACCACACAGCACGCTGTATTCTCTACCTGTAACACCACACAGCACGCTGTATTCTCTACCTGTAACACCACACAGCACGCTGTATTCTCTCCCTGTAACACCACACAGTACGCCGTATTCTCTACCTGTAACACCACACAGCACGCTGTATTCTCTACCTGTAACACCACACAGCACCCTGTATTCTCTACCTGTAACACCACACAGCACTGTATTCTCTACCTGTAACACCACACAGCACCCTGTATTCTCTACCTGTAACACCACACAGCACGCTGTATTCTCTACCTGTAACACCACACAGCACGCTGTATTCTCTACCTGTAACACCACACAGCACGCTGTATTCTCTACCTGTAACACCACACAGCACGCTGTATTCTCTACCTGTAACACCACACAGCACACTGTATTCTCTAACTGTAACACCACACAGCACACTGTATTCTCTCCCTGTAACACCACACAGTACGCCGTATTCTCTACCTGTAACACCACACAGCGCGCTGTATTCTCTACCTGTAACACCACACAGCACGCTGTATTCTCTACCTGTAACACCACACAGCACACTGTATTCTCTACCTGTAACACCACACAGCACGCTGTATTCTCTACCTGTAACACCACACAGCATGCTGTATTCTCTACCTGTAACACCACACAGCACGCTGTATTCTCCACCTGTAACATCTTCCTAAACGGTCTTTTAGGCTATGTTCCCACAATGTAAAAATGAGGGTAAATAACGGCCGTTGTTGCAAAACATTAGCTGTTATTAAAGGAGAATTTCAGGCAGACCAATCTTTTACACAGGTGTCGGGGAGGATAAAAAAATAAATAGCATGGACTCATCTCCCGCTCAGGGTTGCTCAGCCAATCAGGGGCAGAGATAGGACCGTGCTCTGGCCACTGACGGGCTGAGCGGGACTGGCATGTTAAGTCCCAGGTCCCCTTTCTAACGAGAAAGCGACCAGTGAACCGGAGCTACTTAGTAACGGCATCAGCGCTGGAGAAGCGGAGATGAGTCCTTGTTATTTCTTTCATCCTCCCCCTCCAAAAATCCCCACAGCCAGAAATTTTCTTTTGATGATCATGATCATTACTAACAGACATTAATTTGCAACAACGGACGTTATTTGCCCTTACTTTTACATTGTGGGAACATACTTAAGGTGCGTGTACACAAAGAGATTTATCAGACAAATTTTTGAAGCCAAAGCTATAAGGGTACAAACACACTGGGCGTATCCGCAGCTGATTTCCTGCTGCGAATTCGCAGCGAGACTCGCTGCGGATCCCTGCCCTGTACTCTCTATGGGCAGACAAACTCGGAGCAGGATGGACATCCCACTGCGAGTTTGTCAGCAGCCTGCCCCGTTAACCCCCCGCCGCCAGAGTGTATACATCCCCTGGTCCCCGCTCCAGCTTGCTTTGGGGGTTCCCAGCAGGTCCTGCTCGGCCAATCAGTGCGCTGCTCCGCCGCAGCGCACTGATTGGCTGAGCAGGACGTGAAGACGCCAGGAGCCCTGAAGCAAGCCGGAGTGGGGACCAGGTCATGTATACCCTCCGGCGGTGGGGGTTAACGGGGCGGGCTGCTGACACATAGACTGTACAGGGCAGGGATCCGCAGTGAGAAATCCGCTGCGGATAATCCCAGTGTGTTTGTTCCCTAAATAGAGAACAGGTCATAGAGGAAAGCGTGAGATTTCTCCTCTTTTTCAAATCTATTCCTGGCTTTGGCTTGAAAAAATCTGTCAGATAAATCTCTCTGTGTAAAGCACCATAAGGCTATGTTTTAGCGCCTAAATGACAGACTCCTAAAAACATGGCTGCGAAACAGGCGGAAAAAAGACATTTGAACATAGCCAAAGGCTATGCTCACACATAGTATTTCTGTTAGTATTTTACCCAAAATCAGGAGTGAAACTGACAGGGTAACACTATAATGGAAAGATTTGCAACGTTTCTGTGTTTTCAACCCACTCCTGGTTTTGGATGAAAGACTAGTCGCAGGGGCACTGTGTGTGTGTGTCATGTTTTAATTGCGGCCGTTCCTTATTATATGCATACTTTACATTGGCATGTAGCCAATACACCTGCACAATATTGATAGTAGGTACATTTGAGGGTGTGTGCTGTGTTTTTAGCTTCACGTATCACTATTATTTTAATGGAGTTATCCAGCGCTACAAAAACATGGCCACTTTTGCCATGTTGTAGTTTTGCAACAGCTTAAGTTTAACATCCCTGGTCTAGTGCTTGTTAATCTACCTGATAACTGCCATTAAAGGGGAACTCCAGGTAGAGGTAAGAAAAATAAACCTGCTGCAGCAGCATATAGCATTGCTTACCTGTCTATCCCAGTTTTGAAACAAAAAAAAATCCATTTGCTTTGGGGGTCTTCGTTCTGTATTGTGTGGCTGTACTTCCTGGTTGAGCAGTTGTACACAGTACTACGGGTTCCAGAATGCAATGCTTTACCTCAGATGTTCATCACAGTCCACCCTGCCCATTCCCCGCCCTTATCTGTTCCAGAACATCTAGGCTGTGTTCACACATTGCAGTTTCATTGTGTTACTGAATTATTTGCAGTACTTTATCATTTCATTGTGTTCCCACCCACACAGCACGCTGTATTCTTGTCACGGCGCTGCTACCTGTTCGGCCCTGGGGGGCGCCTTACCTCGCCCCGCTCCCGTCTCCGTCTGTGCCGGCCGGCGCGCGCGTCACCGCCTCCTAGGGCGCGCGCGCGCCGGCTGTCTCAGATTTAAAGGGCCAGTCCGCCCCTAATTGGTGTGTGCACACTATCACTCCCTATAAATTCCAGCCCTGCCCCACTACAGGTGTTGGAGGCTCTACTTGCTTCCCATAGCGTTTGGCCCAGCTCCCTGCTGTTCCTCACCTTAGTCCTTGTCCCTTGTTCCTGTCTTCAGTCCTTGTCCCTAGTCTTTGCCACCTGCCTTCCCATTGTTCCTGAGTCCTGTCCGCCACCTGCGAACACGTCTACAGTCCTCTGCCTGCACTCTCCTGCCTACTGCTCCTGCCACGCCTCGCCTGCCGTCACTAGCAACCAAGCCAGGGGTAGCGACCTGGGGGTCGCCTGCCGCAGCAAGTCCATCCCTACTTGCGGCGGGCTCTGGTGAAAACCAGCGGCCCCTTAGACTCCGCTCCCTGGTGAGGTTAGTGCTATCGCTAGTGACGGTCCAGTGGATCCACTACTCCAGGCGTTACAATTCTCTGCCTGTAACACCACACAGCACACTGTATTCTCTGCCTGTAACACCACACAGCACGCTGTATTCTCTACCTGTAACACCACACAGCACACTGTATTCTCTGCCTGTAACACCACACAGCACACTGTATTCTCTACCTGTAACACCACACAGCACACTGTATTCTCTACCTGTAACACCACACAGCACGCTGTATTCTCTCCCTGTAACACCACACAGTACGCTGTATTCTCTACCTGTAACACCACACAGCACGCTGTATTCTCTACCTGTAACACCACACAGCACGCTGTATTCTCTACCTGTAACACCACACAGCACGCTGTATCCTCTACCTGTAACACCACACAGCATTCTGTATTCTCTACCTGTAACACCACACAGCACGCTGTATTTTCTACCTGTAACACCACACAGCACTCTGTATTCTCTACCTGTAACAGCACACAGCACGCTGTATTCTCTACCTGTAACACCACACATCGAACTGTATTCTCTCACACAAAAACACAAAAAAATGCAGCCGCTCACTGCAATGGCAAGATACAGACCCACTACAGACATGAAAATAGTTAAAAGCAGCCCCCCCCAACTGCCAAAAAAAACTTCCACAAAAATAATGAGGCTCTTGGTTACCATTTGAAAATGGTGTAAACTACCTGTCAGGAACTCACCTGACCTGGCTCCTGCGGCGTCTTCCCCGGCCTCTGCTCCGGCGGCCGGCTCGAGAACGCGCCGGAGCTCCGCCCGCCGGAGCAGAGTGACGTCACGGAGACCCGACGGCGTCCCTAGTAACCGGGGACGCCGCGGTCTCACGTGACAGTCAGTCAGCTGACCGGGCAGTGCAGCTGATGCGGCGTGCGGGCTGAGTGGCAGATCGCTCTGCCACTTGGTCTGCAGCACCGCAGCTGCAGTGATTGCTGGATCAGGAGACCGGACCAATCAGTGTCTGGTCCGGGCTCCTGGTCCAGTATAAAGTAATGTGAAAGCCAGCTGGTATTTGCTGGCTATTAGTTGTTCTGATCCCAGCTCCCCTTGTCCTTCTCCTGCGTATCCCGTCCTAATCCCTTCTGCCTGACTGCTCGTGTTCTGACCTCTGCCTGACCTCCGACTATCCCTTGTATTTCGATTTTGTACTGCGTTGCCTGTGTGGTTTGACCCGGCTTGTTCGACTATTCTTTATTGTGTTTGTCTGTTCGTGCTGTTCTGTGTTTCACTTACGCAGTGTAGGGAACGCCTTCGTGGTTGTCCGCGACCGTTTAGGGTCGGCCGAGGCAATTAGGCAGGGCCAGTGGTGGGTTCAGATTCAGGGCCCACTGTCTCTGTCCTGTCTGTTCTAGCCAGTCCTGACAGAATAGCCAGCCCGTACCGCCAGTTGCCTCATGGACAACCGAACAGCCCTGACTAACATTGTGGACCAAATGCAGCGACTCAACACGATGGTTCAGGAGCTCGCTGTAAGGGTCCAAGAACAGGAGACGGCACCCCGACAGCTCACGGTGACCTCCCCCACACCTCCTGAACCACCTGTTCAACTTCCTGATAAGTTCTCGGGGGACAGGAGGAAATTCCGTGCCTTCAGAGAGGGGTGTAAGCTGTATTTTAGGTTACGCCCTATTTCGTCTGGGGATGAGGTTCAGAGGGTGGGCATCATCATGTCCCTCCTCCAAGGACCGCCACAGGAGTGGGCATTTTCCCTACCATCTGACTCCCCTCGCCTACAGAGTCCCGACCAGTTCTTTTCTGCCCTAGGTCTATTGTATGATGACCCTGACTGTGCAGCTAACGCAGAACGACAGCTGACTGGGTTGAGACAGGGCCGACGTCCAGTGGAGGAGTACTGCTCAGAATTCCGGCAGTGGAGCGGTCTCTCCACGTGGAACGATTCGGCCCTCAGATATCAGTTTCGAGTGGGTCTCTGTGACAGACTGAAAGATATGTTGGTGGCATACCCTACTCCTGATTCGCTTGAGGACAGCATGACACTAGCTATCAGGGTTGACCGACGACTCAGGGACCGACAGAGAGAGAAGGGTACCCCTGACCACCCTAGAGCCCCTGTATCACCGCTCTCTCTCCCCAAATCCTCTCTCCCAGTCGTACCACTACCCGAAGAGCCGATGCAGGTGGATGCCACTGATGCTAAAGCCCGACGTGCCCATCGCCTGCAGAATAATTTGTGCCTTTATTGCGGTAAAGCAGGACACCAAGTTCGGCAATGCCCTTCCAGGCCAGGACCACCGCCGGAAAACTTCAACGCCTGAGAGATTGTCGAAGGGGTCTCTCAGGCGCACAGGTAACCTTCAAAAATAAGTTGTTGTTACCAATTTCTTTGTCTGTGGGGAATAAAAGTATTAATGGGTACGCCCAAGTTGATTCTGGATCTTCAACCAACTTTGTTAATCCTATGTTTTTTTCTGGTTTGGAGGTATGTCCCTTGCGGCTCCAGCGTCCTGTTAATGTCACTGGAGCAGATTCTGCCCCTTTTGCCCAGGGAAGTGTACGTTATATGACACCGTGTCTTGAGGTCAAGGTGGGGTCTGTCCATGTGGAAAGACTCGACTTCCTACTCATGCATAACTTGTCATCTGACGTGATTCTGGGGTTGCCCTGGTTGGAGACTCACAACCCTATCTTTGATTGGCCCAACAGGGAGCTGGTACGATGGGGGCCTGGATGTGCCTCCCACTGTAATGCTGTGTCTCTTGCGGAATGCTCCTCCGGAGAGGGGGAGGTTCTGGAATTTTTATCAGACTATGTTGATGTGTTCGACGAAAAGGCAGTGGAAGAATTACCACCACACAGACCATATGATTGTGCTATTGAGCTACTTCCTGGGGTTAAATATCCTCGAGGTCGGATTTTCAATCTGTCCTGTCCCGAGAGGGAAGCTATGAGGGAATATGTAAAAGATAGCCTGCGTAAAGGTCATATACGCCCATCTTCTTCTCCCATGGGGGCGGGGTTCTTTTTCGTTGGGAAGAAGGACGGGGGTCTCCGTCCCTGTATCGATTACCGGGAGTTGAATAAGATTACAGTTAAGAATCAGCACCCCTTGCCTTTAATTCCTGATCTGTTTAACCAAATCATAGGAGCTAATTGGTTTTCCAAGGTAGACCTGAGGGGAGCATACAATTTAATCCGCATCAGGGAAGGTGATGAGTGGAAGACCGCATTTAATACCCCAGAGGGCCATTTCGAGTATCTCGTCATGCCTTTTGGGTTGTGCAATGCTCCGGCCGTCTTCCAGCATTTTGTCAATGATGTTTTTCGTGAGTATCTGGGACGGTTTGTTGTGGTATACCTCGATGACATTTTAATCTTCTCCCCAGATTGGTCTTCCCATGTGCTGCACGTCCGTACGGTAATGGAACTTCTCAGACAAAATAATCTGTATGCCAAGTTGTCAAAATGTCAGTTTGGTCTCCAGGAGGTCTCGTTCTTGGGTTATAATATTACTCCCCATTCGTTTAGTATGGACCCGGTCAAGGTGGCCGCCATAAAAAATTGGGAAAGACCTAACAACCTGAAGGCCTTACAAAGGTTTTTAGGCTTTGCCAATTATTACCGGAAATTTATTAAGGGCTTTTCTATCATAGCTAGGCCCCTTACCGATCTAACCAAGAAGGGGGCGGACCTTGCACACTGGTCCGAAGAGGCTCTTGAGGCGTTTGACACACTTTGGCATTGCTTCTCAGAAGCTCCAGTACTGACTCAGCCAGATTTCGAACGCCCGTTTGTGGTTGAAGTAGACGCGTCCGAGGTGGGAGTGGGGGCGGTCTTGTCACAAGGGACAGACACCCTTACTCACCTACGGCCGGTTGCATTCTTTTCTAAAAAATTTTCACATGCTGAACGCAACTATGACATTGGCAATAGAGAACTGTTGGCCATTAAGATGGCCTTTGATGAATGGAGGCACTTCTTGGAAGGGGCCAAACATAAGGTCACCGTACTCACTGACCACAAAAATCTAGTTTACCTCGATACTGCTAAACGTCTTTCTCCCAGGCAGGCCCGGTGGGCACTGTTCTTTTCTAGGTTCGACTTTAAAATCACCTATCGACCCGGTTCTCGTAATATCAGAGCTGACGCCCTCTCCCGCAGCTTTGATTTTGAAGGTATGCCTGAAAACTATGTCGATACGATACTAAAACCTGGTGTTGTAATATCTGTTTTGCAACCTGACTTAGTGACTCTCGTCACGCAGTCTCAGAGTATGGCCCCCCATAACACTCCTGAGTCTCTCTTGTTTGTACCGCCGAATCTCCGTCTCCGAGTATTGGAAGAGATTCATGGTTCTGTGTTGGCAGGGCATCCTGGTATTGCTGGAACTAAATATCTGCTGTCACGTCATTTCTGGTGGCCAACATGGAGCCGAGATGTTAAATCGTTTGTGGAAGCCTGTGAGGTCTGTGCTCGATCCAAGGTTCCCCGTAGCCTACCGGAGGGGTTGTTACACCCTCTGCCGGTCCCTGCGAGACCTTGGACGCACTTATCCATGGATTTTATCACAGACCTACCACTATCTAGGGGTAAGACGGTCATCTGGGTAGTGGTGGATCGTTTTTCTAAGATGTGTCATCTTATTCCACTACGTAAACTACCCAGTGCTCGCTTATTAGCCACGCTGTTTGTCAATCATGTGTTACGCTTGCATGGGATCCCGGAGAACATTGTTTCTGACAGGGGTGTTCAATTTGTTGCTAAATTTTGGAGAGAGTTTTGTAGTAAACTGGGGGTCTCATTGTCTTTCTCTTCTGCGTTCCACCCTCAAACAAACGGACAAACCGAGAGGGTCAATCAGTCGTTGGAGCAGTTTTTAAGATGTTTTGTGTCTAATACCCAGGACAAATGGCGTGATTTCATTTCACTCGCTGAGTTTGCCTTAAACAACCATGAGCAGCGCTCTACTAGCATGTCGCCGTTTTTCTGTAATTATGGGTTTAATCCCAGATACTCGTCCGTCCACTCTGCCGAATCAGTAAACCCTTCAGCTGAAGGTATATTCTCGAAACTGTGCACAGTTTGGGCCCAAGCTCATCAGAGCTTGGTAAAAGCCCAAGAAACCTATCAAAAGTATGCCAACAGAAGACGCATATCTGGCCATCAATATGTTGTAGGTGAAAAGGTCTGGCTCTCAACAAAAAACCTGAAATTGAGAGTCCAATCAGGTAAACTGGCACCCAAATACATTGGGCCATACATGATCGTAGAGGTTATTAACCCAGTAACTTTCAGGCTAAAACTACCATCGTCCCTAAGGATTCATTCGGTTTTTCATAAAGCCTTGCTGAAAAAATATGTGCCACCAGTGTTTCCGTCACCTCCTCCTGCTCCGCTGGTCGTCCAGGGTGAACTGGAGTATGAGGTTGAGAGAATTCTAAACTCTCGGTGGGTGCAGGGTTCGTTACAATACCTAGTCCACTGGAAGGGTTTTGGACCAGAGGAGCGTACATGGGTGGCAGTTAGAGATATACACGCTCCTCAGTTAATCCGACGATTTCATACCCAGAATCCGTCTAAACCCGGTCCAGTGGATAAGGGTCCTGAGGCCCCTCATAAGAGGGGGGGTAATGTCAGGAACTCACCTGACCTGGCTCCTGCGGCGTCTTCCCCGGCCTCTGCTCCGGCGGCCGGCTCGAGAACGCGCCGGAGCTCCGCCCGCCGGAGCAGAGTGACGTCACGGAGACCCGACGGCGTCCCTAGTAACCGGGGACGCCGCGGTCTCACGTGACAGTCAGTCAGCTGACCGGGCAGTGCAGCTGATGCGGCGTGCGGGCTGAGTGGCAGATCGCTCTGCCACTTGGTCTGCAGCACCGCAGCTGCAGTGATTGCTGGATCAGGAGACCGGACCAATCAGTGTCTGGTCCGGGCTCCTGGTCCAGTATAAAGTAATGTGAAAGCCAGCTGGTATTTGCTGGCTATTAGTTGTTCTGATCCCAGCTCCCCTTGTCCTTCTCCTGCGTATCCCGTCCTAATCCCTTCTGCCTGACTGCTCGTGTTCTGACCTCTGCCTGACCTCCGACTATCCCTTGTATTTCGATTTTGTACTGCGTTGCCTGTGTGGTTTGACCCGGCTTGTTCGACTATTCTTTATTGTGTTTGTCTGTTCGTGCTGTTCTGTGTTTCACTTACGCAGTGTAGGGAACGCCTTCGTGGTTGTCCGCGACCGTTTAGGGTCGGCCGAGGCAATTAGGCAGGGCCAGTGGTGGGTTCAGATTCAGGGCCCACTGTCTCTGTCCTGTCTGTTCTAGCCAGTCCTGACACTACCCCACCACGTTACGGTGGCCTCATAACGGGGAAGTCCTACACTGTACTTTGGCCTCTCCATGGCATGAAATACGCCAATGCCTGTATTTTCTAGCTGTAACACCACACAGCGCGCTGTATTCTTTACCTGTAACACCACACAATGCGCTGTATTCTCTACCTGTAACACCACACAGCACGCTGTATTCTCTACCTGTAACACCACACAGCATTCTGTATTCTCTACCTGTAACACCACACAGCACGCTGTATTCTCTACCTGTAACACCACACAGCGCGCTGTATTCTCTACCTGTAACACCGCACAGCACACTGTATTCTCTACCTGTAACACTGCACAGCACACTGTATTCTCTACCTGTAACACCACACAACACGCTGTATTCTCTACCTGTAACACCACACAGCACGCTGTATTCTCTACCTGTAACACCACACAACACGCTGTATTCTCTACCTGTAACACCACACAGCACGCTGTATTCTCTACCTATAACACCACACAGCACGCTGTATTCTCTACCTGTAACACCACACAGCACGCTGTATTCTCCACCTGTTATTCCACACAGCACGCTGTATTCTCTACCTGTAACACCACACAGCACGCTGTATTCTCTACCTGTAACACCACACAGTACACTACCTGTAACGCAGATATTGGAATAAAGTAAAGAACTTTTTGAATTTAATTTAAAAAAAAAAAATTATTTTCATCTCCTCGCACATATTATGATCAAGCATCTTTTATCTTTGAAGTTGAGCCCCACACTAACGAGTTTATCCAATATTATCTTACATGGGATATACTGTTTATGCCTCATTTTTTTCCCCAGGTGGTAGTAGTGCCGGCTCTGATTCTCTCTGCCGTTTTGCATAATTTACTTGTGTTACTGTATAATTTTTGTGAATACGCTCCAGTACTGCAATGAAACTCCAACATGTGTGAACACAGCCCTAATTTTACTGCAGTCTTTTGCACAATCAGTAAAATCAGTGCAGCAGCTGCTTTTGGACGGTCAGAAATGGTGAATCACTCAGGAAATAGGTGGATCCAGCCAATCCTCCTGTGAGATCACGCCCTGCCCCCTGTCTGCATCATCAGCCCGTGCTCAGCAAACACACACAATGTGAGACAGAGGCATGAAAGATTTGTCTCCTAAGGTGGGAGAGCAGATGGAGCAGGAGACAATGTTGATTGGCACAGAGGCCATTTATCTTCACTTACTGGATGTCAATCAGCTACCAGTGTGGCAGAACCGCACACATATGGTAGTACATTATATATACACAACTATAAAACTTTTAATGTATTTTAATAGAAAACAAGTTGTTCATATGTGGTGTTCCCCTTTAATGCTTCTACATCAAGAACATTAAGAACAGAAAAACATATGGAGACATTGGTTATTCCTACCAATTTAAAGTGTTACTGTCATAGAAACACGTAAAAAAAAAGCAGGGTTCAAAAATATCCACCAATCACCGGAACGGGCAGGAAGAAATGCTTAGTTAGTCGCTTCTCTTTCTGTATTTCTCCTTGCTGATAAATTCTTTAGAAAGACTATGGAGTCCATCTTATGCACTGAAAAGATAGAGAGTACTGCTTAGCTGATCATTACTTATTCTAGTGATCAGTGCTCACATATGGCAAAAATAAGAAAATTAAATCTTAGTTGTCTCCCTTTATTTAAAATTATTCTACATTCAGAAGTAAAAGTCAAGAATCATTTTTGTGTGACAACTAACTTCTGATACCTGACTTCTAACTACTTACAACTGACTTTTGACTTCTGACCTCTGACAACTGACTACTTATACCTGACTTCTGATAAAATTATGTGTGATATCTGATCTCTGAAATGTCAGTAGTTAAGTATTACAAGTCCCTATTCAGTTTGAGTTTCACTTTCACTTTAATTGCTAGACAGCCCCTAGATTGCATCATTCAGGTAACAAAATGAAGCAATTTCTGATCTCTGACTTGTCAGAAGTGAGAGGTCTTGTCTCACTTGTTCCTTGCATACAGAGCTGTGTTTTGAAACATTGTATTTGTATCAGTTTTGCAAGTAGCTGACCTGTTGCTGCCCTGGAATAGAAGCACTGACTGAATGTGTGGAGCTCTAAAGCTTCCCTGCATAAAAAATAAGTGTTTGTGCAGGGCTGGGCGACCATGGGAGACTTGGGATTGCATGCATAGGGCGCTAGTCACAGCGATGAGCAACATTTTCTACCTTCAGCCAGCAGCATCCAGAGGGCCAGTGTGTACCTAATGTGTCCTCCCCTTATCCTTTTCTAGCTTCACTTATTTAAAGCGTAACTGTCATTTCAGGGTCATTTTTTTTAAAACATTAAATATCAACAGTTCAAGCGATTTTAAGAAACTTTGTAATAGGTTTTATAAACCAAAAGAGTTTCCTTCTGTACTGAAAAAGCAATCTCCCAGCCTCCCCCCTCACTGCAGAAGCAGCAGGATTTCTGTCTCCATTATGTGGCTATGGAGAGGGGAGGGGCTGTTAGGAGTGACTGAGCACGGAGCAGTCCTGCACAGCACAACACTCTGCAATCTTCTCTCAGTAAGTTCATAGATAAGCACTGACCTTTCTGACCCCAGAGAGTCTACAAACAGCTGACCTTCATGTCACCTCTTCCTGCTACCTCATCTCCCTCGGCCCCTCCCCCCTCCATAAGGATAGAATGGAGAGAGCAGAACCCGTCTTCACTGGCTTCTCTGTAATGAAGACGTGTTTGCCTGATAATGCACAGATAAGAAGTCAGGGGGGGAGGCTGGGAGATTGCTTCTTAAGTACAGAAGGAGGCTTTTTTGGCTGATAAAACCTATTACAGAGTTTCTTAAAATCTCAAAATGTTAAATGTATCAAAAAAGTGTACCAATCTTCAGCTTATGTCACAAAAAAAAGCCAGGAGTAGGTCATAAACACAGATGACTATCTTTGCAGTAAATCTTTTTTTTTTATGCACAAGCCAAAAAGACAGAAATGGCTGCACATCGCACCCAGGGCTGACACGAAAGCTTATTCAGCTACATTTAAATCCAACATCAGAAGTTAGTATATAATTTGGCCAAACCATATTGCCTCAAGTACCACATGCAGGTCTTCTGATACACATGAGTCCCTTACCAAAAAACATCACTGTGCCGGTCAGCGACCACAATCCCCGCAAAACGTGCGCAAGCAGAGAAGGGGGGCCATGGAATGGCCCTGCAACCCCATTGTCACAGGACCAGGCCCTAAAAGGCCCTCCCAGACCCCACAGGCGCCACCGGCGGAAAAAATGGACGCCAAGCAACACAAGTGTGAACTAGCTCTTACCTCTCTCCCCTGTGTAGATAAGGGGAGGATCTCCTAGTATTCTCCCATTCTACCTGCAGAGGAATGGAGAGAGAGGTAAGAGCTTGTTCACACTTGATTGGCATCCACTTTTTCCACCGGTGGCGCCTGCGGGGTCCGTGGGAGCCCTTTAGGGTCTGGTCCTGTGACAATGGGGTTGCAGTGCCATTCCGTGGCCCCTCTTCTCTGCTTGCGCACGTTTTGTGGGGATTGTGGTCGCTGACCGGCACAGTGATGTTTTTTGGTTAGGGACTCATGTGTATCAGAAGCTATTTTTTTCCTCCCTTTTAAATCAACTTGAATTTAATTCTATTAAAAAATCTCGTCTTTCAGTACTTATCAGCTGCTTTATGTCCTAGGCTTATGCTGCGTTTACACAGAACGATTATCGTTCCAATTTTCGCATAAGCGATTGCATTTGAGCGATAATCGTACCGTGTAAACACAGCAAACGATCAAACGACGAGCGAAAAATCGTTCATTTTGATCTTTCAACATGTTCTTAAATCGTCGTTCGCTGAAAATTCGTGCAAAGTCTTTCACCGATTTACCCTATGTAAAAGATGGGCTAAGCAATCTTAAAAACGATCGCAATAACGATTTTTCTTACAAATTTTTAAACCATTTTTCTAACAATTTATTCGTCTAAACGCTGATTGTTATAAAAACCAAATCGTTGCTTCAAAATCGTTAAACGATTAGGCGAATTATCGCTCTGTGTAAACTAGCATAAGACATAGACGTGTAAGACATACAGAAACTGATAAGTACTGTACTTGAGATTTTTTAATAGAAGTAAATTACACTTTCTGACACCAGTTGCTGGTGTAAACATTTTTTACTGGAGTTGCCCTTTAATTGCAGAGGCTTTTTTTTGTAAAATGTATGTATTATGCGTAAAAAAAAAAAAAAGCATTGTGAATTTTACACAATTTTTCTCAAATAGTAAACAATTGAGCATAAAATATGTGCAGGGTTTTTTTTAGTGTTTGCAAAAATTTGCAGAGTTTATAATAAATTCCTATACTCTTGTGCATGCCTTTAATCTTCCAAATTGGAAGTCTTCACAGAGTTCGGAACCCTCAGAATTGATCAGAGTGCCATTTATTTTAGATCATTTTTTTTATTTAAAAAAAAACAGCTGAAAAAGGTATGATTGCAGAGACACAATTTACAGATGTCAGTACACACAAAAGTACAAGAGAACAGTAAAGAATTCAAATGGTAAATATTAGCAGAAGTGAAATGAACATAGGCAAGACAATGTGGTAGACTAGAGAGGTAAACTGTCAGTGCTATGGAGAGAATAGGGAGAGGAGAGTAAACATACCTTGGCCTGTACAACAGGGAAAAAGTGTTTCATTTTCTCGGCCACCACAATGACAAATGTCCAAGAAGTGGGGTGGGCCCTTCATGTTAAATGCCCGCAGCTCTCTACAGGTTTAGTAATTGTCTGTTGCATTCTCTTTGTTCTGGTTATATTTTACCACTACTGAAAATCACTCAATGACTATTAGGCTATGTTCACACAACGTCAAAAATAGAGAAAAGGCGGACGATTTTGATGTTTAGAAAAATGTCAGTTTTTTAACTGACTGCAATGGCAATGCATTGAAGTCAATGGGAAGACGGATGTCCAATGCACACAATGCATTGAATAACGGACGTTTTACCACGGACGTCAAAATAATGAACATGATCGTTATTTTCTGAGGTCTTTTGCAAACAGTGGACGTTTTTTATTAGTTGTTCGCACACAGTTTTTCTTTTGTCACTGTTCTTTCTACGTTTTTACTATAAAAAAATCAATGGACTTTTTAATTAAGCCACATCCAAAGTCTAATACCAAACTAAAATAATGTGCAAACACCCGTCATTGCACTAAGGGGAGGCCAGACAGCTAAATGACCTCCGTTATTTTAGACTCAAGATGACGGACGTTATTTTAAACAGAGCTGAAAAAACTTTGGGTGAACAAAGCCTTAGGCTGGGTTCACACTACGTTTTCGCAATCTGTTTTTTTTTTTCATCCGTTTTTGCAAAAAAACAAAAAAAAACAAATGAAAAAAACGGATGGAAACATGGATGCATTTGTGTGCATCCGCTTTAATCCATTATTTTTTCATTGACTTCTATTATAAAAAAGAAAAAAAAGTCAAAATGCATCTGTTTTTTTTTTAAAAGTACACAAAAATAAGGTCCCTCCGTTTTTGTGTACGTTAAAAAAAAGGTATGCGTCTTAATCTGTTTTTTTTTATATAATCAAAGTCAATGGGAAAAGGGATCAAAATGGATGCACACAAATGTGTCAGTTTTTCCGTCCCTTTTTTGCAAAAACGGATTGCAAAGACGTAGTGCGAACCCAGCCTAAAGCTCAAATCATTCACAAACCATTCACATGTGTGCAAGTGGTTTTTGAGTAGCAGAAATTTCGGCAACAAATGATGTTTGTTGATGTACCATTAAGTCTCTTAATCCCATCCTATGATTCGTAATTGCTGAATCCATACATGCTGACATCCATGCTGACATCCATCAGCACATTGAAAGCAAAAATCTAGCAGATTCCTGCTTTATGTTGCAGTATACTGACATCTGCTGGTATGACCTGGTTAATAAAACTCAATGGGTGTTGTTACAAGTTAAAGTGTAACTGTCATTCAAATGGTTTTCCCTGTAAAGGTTTTTATTAAGAAAAAGAGTTTCCTTCTGTTCTCAAAAATCTGTTTTCCTACCCTCTACCCCCCCCCCCCCCCCCAATTCAGAAAGAAGAAAAGGCGGAATGCCTCTTCCTTCCCTAACTGTGGCAGCAGTAAGGGCAACACGGCCCCTCTGCTGCTACCAGCAACCTTGGGAACTGCAGGACTGCAGAAGCCCTGGTTCAGGCAGAGTTAGATATCAGTAATGCTGCTTCATGTAATACTGAGCCTCCCTTTATGTCTAGTCTGACGCATGTTAGTGTAATGGTGCGTTTACACAGAGAGATTTATCTGCCAAATTTTTTAAGCCAAAGCCAGGTATGGATCTGAAAACAGGAGAAATCTCAGGGGCAGGGGGAGCATAATAAGCAACAACTACTTACTCTCCCCGTGCCTGCAAATTGCTGTGCCAGAAGGTCCGGGACCCCTACCAGAAGGCATTTGCCCCCAAGTTCTGATGACTAGAAGGAAAATGCTTGACTGACTAAGCAGGGTATCCATCAACTGGGTCGTGACGTGGAAGAGCTAAAAGCTGGAGAATGCCGACGGGTGCCCCTGGAGCAGAACACGGTGCAGCATAGGAACGAGGAGCGGTAAATATGCAATTTTTATCATGTTCCCCCACCCCCTGCCCAAACTGAATTTTTGTTGCTCCGCTGGACATTTTCATGTAGTCCTCAGATTACAGTATTATGAAAGTACAATGTGGTTTCCTGAACCGATGTACCTCACAGAAGTTTAAAGCCTCATTGGCCTCAGCAGTCATGTACAAGAACAAGTGGATGTGACCACTGATGCCAGAGAATAGCTGCATTGTCCTATGTACAGTGACATCACTGGGGCACAGTGGACTCCAAAGTGGTAGCAGCATCACTGGACTGGGACCATTATATTCTCAGATTGCTTGAAACCACCTGTAGTTGGATGATCTGCCTGCCAGTCTGTCAAGTGAGCTTCAATCCAGCGGATTCAGTAGGATTCAGTGGATTATAATAGGATCGTTTCGGGCGGTAGATCGGGGCCCATGGCCACCTAAAAAGACTTATATTTTCAGTGGTGTATTGTCTCCTGACTACAGTTCTGACATTATTTGCAAAACAATTGCTGCTTTTTTAACACAATTTTGCACAAATCAGGGCATTATGACATAATCTATCCTGTACTATGAACACTACGCTAGTGCTGCCATAGTTACAGTGGGGTGAGGGGGGCGCCCAGGCTTGGTGAACAGTTAATGGTAATGTTAAAGGGGTAGTGCGGCGGTAAAGAATTATTCACAGAATAACACACATTACAAAGTTATACAACTTTGTAATGTATGTTATGTCTGTGAATGGCCCCCTTCCCCGTGTCCCACCACCCCCACCCGTGTACCCGGAAGTGTGGTGCGCTATACTCACCTGTCACGTGTCGACTCGTCTCCGATCTTCATTCAGTGACGTCTTCTTCGGCCGGCCGGCAAACAGCTCAGTCTGTTCCGAATGCTCGCCGCCCTCTGCAGCGTCATCCGATGCTCAGCCGCGATTGGCTGAGCATAACTGTGCTCAGCCAATCGCGGCTAAGCACAGTTGTGACGCGGCGGAGGGGGTACGGGCGGCAGCGACTCGGCCGTCCGTCCGTCCGAAGGTGACGTTTGTCACAAAATGGCGGACGGCCCTCGACACGGATCAGGTAAGGTATAATGCACCAACACTTCCGGGTACACGGGTGGGGGTGGTGGGACACGGGGAACGGGGCGATTCACAGACATAACATACATTACAAAGTTGTATAACTTTGTAATGTGTGTTATTCTGTGAATATTTTTTTAGCGCCGCACTACCCCTTTAATACGCCCCTGGTCTATACTTTTGCAACTTGTGGTTCTTGCCCTCCAGGTTTTTTTTTTAGTAGCTCTTCTGTTGGCCTGTTTCGAGGGACTTTAAATTAGCTTAAAGGGATTGTCCAGCGAAAATCTTTTTCTTTCAAATCAACTGGTGTCAGAAAGTTATATAGATTTGTAATTTACTTCTATTAAAAAATCTCAAGTCTTCCCATACTTATTAGCTGCTGTATGTCCTGCAGGAAATGTTTTATTTTCAGTCGGACACAGTGCTCTCTGCTGACATCTCTGGCCGAGACAGGAACTTTCCAGAGCAGGAGAGGTTTTCTATGGTGATTCATAGAAAACAGAGACAGAGTTCCTGTCTCGGCAGAGAGCACTGTGTCAGACTGAAACTAAAGTAACATTTCCTGCAGTACATACAGCAGCTGAAAGGTATCGGAAGACTTGAGATTTTTTAATAGAAGTAAATTACATATCTATATAACTTTCTGACGCCAGTTGATTTGAAAGAAAAAGATTTTTGCTGGACAACCCCTTTAATAAAAGGCAATGCTGTTTTCTCATCAACTAATATAGACATATAGTCCCTCTAACATGTATTCCTGACTACAGTAGAGTTGTTTGACATCCTACGTTTTTCCTTGGCAAATACTTATCAGCTGCTGTATGTCCTGCAGGAATTGTTTTATTTTCAGTCTGACACACTGCTCTCTGCTGCCACCTCTGTTCATGACAGGAACTGTCCAAAGCAGAAGCAAATCCCTATAGAAAACATCTCCTGCTCTGGACAGTTCCTGACATGAACAAAGGTGGCAGCTGGACTGGAAGACTAGAAGACTTGAGATTTTTAAATATAAATAAATTATAAATCTATATAAAACTTTTAAATTTTTTCCCAGATTACCCCTCTTAAAAGCTTTATTATAGCACTTGTTTTAAAAAAAATTCTAATCAAGTGGTGTCAGAAAGCTTTACAAATTTATAAATGATTTCTACTATCTGACACTGTTTGATTTGAAATTTACAAGATCTACATAGGTTTTACATAGATGCTAAATAAAACCAGCTGGCACTGCCATCGACACATATACACATACACTGGGGGAGATTTATCAAACGTGGTGTAAAGTGAAACTGGCTCAGTTGCCCCTAGCAACCAATCAGATTCCACCTTTCATTCCTCCCAGACTCTTTGGAAAATGAAAGGTGGAATCTGATTGGTTGCTAGGGGCAACTGAGCCAGTTTCACTTTACACCATGTTTGATAAATCTCCCCCATAGTATCTGGACATTGTAAGATCGATGGTAAACTTTATACCTATTTTGTTCCCCGCATTACCAGCTTCACAGTACAGTTTAATCAGCTACAGAATAAAAAAAAAAAAAAAAAAAAAACAAGAAACAATTGATGTAAAATAGATATTTATTTTAAAGAGCAGTTAGTTTTGGTAGTGTTATGTCTGACGTTTGTCTGTGGTGTTTCTGCTTCCAAACACCGTAAACATAAAAACAGTCTGTAAACATGCCGATACACCAAACGATTGTCTCTGTTCAAAATGACCTACGTCAACATGGTAGAAAACAATATTTAATTCAGCATCAAAGCACAGCAAGTACAAATGACGTGTTAATAAGACTAATGAAGGGAAAACAGTTCTTTACAATACAGGTCACAAATACCGGAATGTTTTGTAAAAAGCCTTTCTCAATACTGGAATCTGTCCACGTGTAGATGACTTTTTGCCGCCAGATGCTAGACTAACACTTGTACCTGTAAGAGACAGGATGTGCAAGATTTTTTTCTTAATATGTGCCAATTATTTTTGGGGATTTTTTTTTTTTTTTTGCCATGGAGAGGAGCCAAGGAAGACCAAATTGTTGTGATTTCTTTTTTATTTTTTATATACAGGTTGGATGCTGTATATTTTATATATTACTGTACATAACGCTGGGCAATACCAATTTTCTTAGGCTGGGTTCACACAGCATTTCGTAAAAAAAAAACGAATAGAAAAAAACGTAGTGTGAACCCAGCCTTACTGAAAACTAGACTGTAACTCTTGTGAGATATTATTCTACCATTATTGTAATATTAAAATTATTAGCAGTGAATTTACATATGCAACTACTACTAGTACTAAAAACATATCCTTTATCCACAGGATAGGGGGTCAGTGACTGATTATGAGGACCTCAACCTCTTGGATTCCCCATAAGATCTTGAGAATGGGGATCTGAATTGAGCACATGCACCATTTGATCTCTGTGATGCCGACAGAGATACATTTTACCAAATGTTTAGATCCACCTTGAATTTTGGAATATAGAGTAAATGTACTGGCAAATGGTTTATTGAATATATAATATATATATATTAACCTCCTCCCACCTCTGGGCAGTAAATTAATGCCTGATGCTGCAGCGACGTTAATTTACGCCGCAGGATGACGCAGGTGCAACAAAAACGTGTGGTCTAATTTTAGCCAGTGCGAAAGTGAATGGCAGTGATGTATGTTTGTGACAAAAGTATCAATAGATTGGGCTATATGGAACTTAGACATTGGCTAAAATTGACAAATTTGGCACATTTTAGATTATTTTTTTAGTCTCCCGTTATTAAGAATAACCCAAATTTATCACAATGAGCACTAATACACTAAATGAGCCCAGCAGCAAATTTGCGGTTCAACTGTGGGTTAGACTAATTTTTTGTCCAGTCTTTCTCCCTCAGAATATAAACATTTTTTTTTCATTGACCTCAAACATAGGTCTTGTGAACTAGAGAACTAAAGCAAAGTTTATAGAAAAGTTGAAAACTTTTTGTTATGCATGTAAGGGCTCATTTACACCATGATTTCTCCCTCCAAGGCATGCAAAATGCCATGCCAACATAACTCTGCTTGGAGCAGCATGGGCTCCATTAATTTCAATGATTGAAGAGTTGGCAGCCAGTGACAACATTAAGGTTAATTTTCTAAGCATAACCATGTTTTGGCTCATGGATTGTACCAATTTTCAGAACTTAAATATACTCAGAAAATTACCTGAATCTTGTCACTAGCTGACTACTGGCTCAGGCCATTGAAATGAATGGGGCTTCGAAAACTAATAGGTAGTGTGCTTTATGCCAGCAGAATTGCCAGCACTAAGATAACATTTACAGTCACAAAAAGACCTGCAGATGTATCAAGTACAAGGGGGGTGCGAGGAGTTGTGTGGGGGGTGATCGCTAGATCGTCCAGGCAGCCTATAGAGGATAGCGGCAGTCTGCTGCTGCCGCTCCTATTCCACAGAGCGACGGCAGCAGATCGCTGCTATCACAAACATAAAACCTTCTTCAGATATATAAGTGACAGGAAGAAGAAGAATAGCTGCAGCATTACTAAAATAAGTAATGGGGAGAATACGTTTATTGATGGAGATAGAGCGGTCGCTGACTATTTGAATAGTTCCTTCTGCTCAGTGTTTTCAGAAGGCGGCCTTCACAATCACAGGACGGCTAGACACAGCATTGCCTCCAGTTATATGGGTTCAGCTCCAGTATTTTCAGAGGCTGAAGTTGCACTCCTTGAGAAAGGTCTACAAAACGCATTGGAGGGTGAGGTGCAGGGGTCGTATGATAAGGGGATATGGGATTCCGTTTGTATGGCAATGGTCTGAGGATGGGATTTTTTCTGTTGCCAATTTAGCCATATGATTTATACTTTATTCATACTTAGTACCAGATATTTATTATGTATTTTGCACATTGCACTTTAAGGCATATTGATTGAGCCATTTGGAATCCCATTATTTATGTAATTTTCTGTTCCCCCTTTTGTGTAATTGGATGTGATTTTGCTATGTATTTTTGTATGGTCCCCTGCACCCTGTTTTTAAGTGTCTCATGTGTATATGTTGTTTTTATGGGATAGGTTTGGGATTTATGCATGAATAAAGGATTCAGATTTTGGTCATATCTATTGGTATGCAATTTCTTTATTTAATCAACTAAGGGTTGTTTGTTTTGGGTGAACTTGCAGAGGAACTTGCCTGTTTAAAGCTGAATAAGGCGATGGGTCCAGATGGCGTCCATCCCAGGGTTCTTAAAGAACTTGGATCTGTGGTTGTTGCCCCCCTGACAGATCTGTATAACCAATCCCTGCTAACAGGAGATGTCCCCGATGATTGGAGAACAGCCAATGTTATACCAATCCACAAGAAGGGGAGTAGAGAAGAGCCCAGTAACTACAGGCCAGTGAGCCTGACATCTGTAGTAGTGAAAATGATGGAAACTCTTCTAAAAAAGAAGATAATGGATCACCTAAGAATCAACAATTTGATGTCAGACTAATCTCATTGATTTCTTTGATTATGCCACAAAAGTGCTGGATGAAGGTGGTGCTGTGGATATCGCCTATCTGGACTTCAGCAAAGCTTTTGATACAGTTCCCCATAAAGAGCTGATAGAGAAGTTGGAGAAAATTGGACTTAATCCCTGGATAGTTCAGTGGATTTGTGGTTGGCTGAAGGATAGATATCAGAGGGTTGTTGTTAATGGTGTATATTCCGAGCAGAGACTGGTTACAAGTGGTGTGCCACAAGGGTCTGTTCTGGGTCCTATTCTTTTTAATATGTTTGTAAGTGACATAGGAGAAGGGTTGGTAGGTAAAGTTTGCCTGTTTGCTGACTGCACAAAAGTGTGCAATAGGGTTGATATTCCTGGAGGTGTCAGTAATATGGAAAATGATTTAGCTTTGCTAGATAAGTGGTCCAAACAGTGGAAATGGATCCACGGTTCCAAATGTAAAATAATGCACTTGGGGAGGAGGAATACTCTATCCGAGTATCACATCGGCAGTACTGTGTTGGAAAAGACTTCAGAAGAGAAGGATTTAGGGATAGTGATTTCTGACAGCCTTAAAATGAGTTACCAGTACAACCAGGCGGTGGGGAAAGCAAATCGTATGCTGGGGTGTATAGCTAGAGGTATAACCAGTAGGAAGGAGACTGTGATCCCGCTGTATAGAGCTCTGGTGAGGCCACATCTGGAATACTGTGTCCAGTTCTGGAGACCTCACCTAAAAAAAGAAAATTGATAAAATAGAACGGGTCCAAAGACGGGCTACAAAAATGGTGGAGGGTGTGAGGCATAAACCATGTCAGGAAAGACTTAAGGATTTGAATCTGTATAGTCTGGAGGAAAGATGCGAAAGGGGGGACATGATTGAAACCTTTAAGTATGTTAAAGGACTAAATAAGGTTCAAGAGGGGAGTGTTTTTAGTAAAAAACTGAGCTCAAGAACAAGAGGACACAGTGAGAGGTTAGTTGGGGGAAAGATCAGAAGCAATGTGAGAAAATATTATTTTACTGAAAGAGTAGTAGATACCTGGAACAAACTTCCAGCAGAGGTGGTTGGTAAATCTACAATAACAGAATTTAAACATGCCTGGGATAAACATATATCTATCCTAAGATAATAAGAAAGAAAATACTAAAAGGGCAGACTAGATGGACCCAGTGGTCTTTTTCTGCCGACAATCTTCTATGTTTCTATTTTTCTATCATTGTCAATTGTCTTTCAACATGTTAAAAGACAAACAATAGAAATGAACCACCAACATCGTTCATGTCGGCTGATTGTTGCCTTCTATGACACGGTACGATTATCAGCCATAATGGCCATATACGGAAGATAATCATTCTATGTAATAGGGCCTTAAATGACACGACAGAAAGTAAAGAACCACTTCTCCTTATCTTATCACCTATTTTTCTTAATCCTCTGACTTGGATGGCCAAACAACACTAGTCATTTTATAGTGATGCTATCCCCCCTCCCCCAACAAGAATAAATTTCCAGTTTCTACGTATCAGTATTGGATGGGAAAGCCTAGGCTTAACTAGTAGACAGCAGCCATTTATATTAATTTGGTTGAGCCTGATGTGTTTTTTTCTAAAGTGCTTTTCTGTACAGTGTTAAAGAATATAGTTGTAGAAATTCTACGATTGTTCATATGGGCAGTATTGTAGTATGTTTTCCATTAAAGGAAAAGTCTCTCGAAAATTTTTATTAAAGTATTATATTGCCCCCCAAAATATATACAAATCACCAATATACACTTATTACGGGAAATGTTTATAAAGTGCTTTTTTTTCCCTGCACTTACTACTGCATCAAGTCTTCACTTCTTGGATAACATGGTGATGTCACTTCCTGGATAACATGGTGATGTCACTTCCTGGATAAAATGGTGATGTCACGACCCGACTCCCAGAGCCGTGCGGCCTGTGGCTGCTGGAGGGGATGATGGCAGAGGGATGCTCAGTGTCCCTCCAGTGCCCTGTGTCCCTCAGTGTCCCCTTGCCATCATCCTTTCCCATAATAAGTGTATATTGGTGATTTGTATAACTTTTGGGGGGCAATACAATACTTTAATTAAAATAATTCTCCTTTTTTAAATACTACTGGGGACTGTTCCATGGATATAGTCCTTGAAACTGTTATATACTCTAATTTTAAATTGTAGTTAATCTGGCACGTGTATGACATCACACCCCCTTTGTGTGCTCCACCCACTTGTTGAACTTGTGTGCTCCACCCACTTGTTGAACTTATGCACTACAAAGTGACAAAAAGTTGCAAAAGTTTTACTCAAAAGTTGGCGTTTGTGCACAAAATTTAGCAGCTGAATTCCCAACAATATATTTAATTGCAGATATACTGTGGATTTCGAGTTCCCCTTTGGGAAAACTATTTGCTATTCTAAAGTCAATGTCCATGTGGATACTTTGATGCAATGGGTGGGATCGGGTAAAATTTCTTTTATTTTACAGTGTATCTGCCCTCTGTGAACATAAATTATGAATTCGACCCCACCATGGAAGTTGTGATGTGATGAGTTGTCATTTAATCCTTCTGTGATCTTGAATTGCCAACATATTCTATAACTCCCCTTCTCGTAATAAGAAGAAATGCGATGTGTAATAATTCTGAAATAGGAATGTGATGAAGAATGACTCTATTGAATGTGACTGTAAATTACAGGGTTGTCGCTCTAATTACATAGATACATAGATTTGGACATTGTGCATATGGAAGTTGCACCCTCTGTCCGGTAATATTAACCTGATGGCAAGGCTGGACTGTAAATCTGGTAAGAGGATAGTAGTCACGACTGATTATGAATGTAGTCATTTCTGAACTACAATGGTCGCTCTTTAAAGCTTGGCAGTCTTAATACTGTAAACCCATTCTAGATATAGAGAATCAATGGATTGCTCCATCACAAAATGTATGGGCAGCTATTGCCCATTAAAGACTTCAAGGGAAACTATCAGCAAGTTAGACAAATCTAACCTGCTAATAGCTCCCTATTGAGCATGGGATGCAGAGGATGAGGACAAGTCTCTTACCTTCATCCTCAGCGCCATTCCTGTGCAATTTGTAGTGTAATCCTGTGTCTGGTAAGGCCGTTTGGAGCACTGGGAGCGGGGCTACCACCCTAAGAGCACTGATGTGGCCCCTGCTAATGATTAGAAGGGGGGTTGATCCCCCCCCACGCTCCAGACGGGATTACTCTACAAACTGCATTAGAATGAGGATGAAGGTAAGAGACTTACATCCAACCTGCTGCAATACTTCCAACCTGCTGATAGTTTCCCTTTAAGTAGTCTAGTCAGAAAATCAGAAGAGATCTTGGTCCATTGTTCAAATAAAAAAATCCTGTCCAAATCCAAATATTCAGGGCTCATACCATACAAATATACCATGAAATTGCTATAAAATTGTCCATGGACTATTTTATAGTTTATGTCTCATCTTCAGATAAATACCTGCTTTTCTTACTTCAGAACATGTGGTGACAAAAGACCAACATCATGTGATATGTAAGAGTCTTTCTAGTGTAATAAAATAAAAGCATTTATCAGTTGCGATAAGATGAGAATGTGAAGAGGTTTCCTGACAGCTCGCCCTTTCAGAGCCAGCTACCATGGTGTGTAACACGTTTCAGACGTATCACTGATAAATGGATCGCATCATGTAAAGCTTTTCATTGCAACTTGCCCAAGTACAGATAGAAAAAGCATTTCTAATGTTTCCAATAAATTATTTTAGTATAAGTAAACCTGTCATCGCTTTCATGCTGCCTGAAAAAGTCATTGGGGCAATACCTGGTGGTAACTTCCTGCCCTGCTGGCCTTGATTGATCCAATCGCTCCCTATACCCAAACAGGGGGAGATCTATTAAAGCAAATGTACCATTAGGTATGACTTTTTTTTTTTACATTACCTTGTCAGCGCCAGCCTGGTAATCCCAGTCCTTTTTCCCTACGTATATGCACTTGAGGCGGGCCGGCACCCCCCAATGTAATGCTATGCCTTCCTCTTGGTGACGTGGCCCTGCTTGATCCTTCTGGAGGGCCCCAGGCCCACCTCCAGGGCATCCAGCTGGGCTGGTGCACAAGCAGAGTTCAGAATCAGATGGCATCTTTTTAAAAAAGGACCGTGCCGCCGGGATCACCGCAACGGCGCTAACAGGGTAATGTAAAAAAAGAATTGCCTAACCTAAAGCCCCATTCACACAACAGAATCGGTGCCGAGATTCCGGGCGGAACCTCTCTGCGCGGACTTGGCGCAGACTCCTGCCTTCTATCAGTTACAATGGTAGGGTGTGTGCCTTTGCTCTCCGCTCCAAGAATTGACATGTCAATGTCATTGTAACTGATAGAGGGCAGAAGTCGGCGCCAAGTCCACATGGAGAAGTTCCGCCCAGAATCTCTGCGATGATTCCGTAGTGTGAACAGGACCTAATGGTACATTCGCTTTAATAAAGGCTAGTGAGGCAGGGAGAAGCCACCAGGGACCTACCCGATGACTCGTGGCTCAGGCAGCATTAAATTTTGGAGGTTTATGGTCCATGTATGGATTTTTCCATTGGTGGCTTGTCCTACGGAGAGAACATCAATGTTTGTTTTTATCCTGGAAAACCATTTCCTAGCAAAAACAGAAAATGGATATAAATTAGCAAATCAGAGGTGGCTAAAGTTTCTGTAATTAGGATTTCTCTTCTTACAAAGATATCGGCATCTTTTATTTATTTGTAGCAGCAGCCATTTTTTTTATAGGTGACATTAGAAAGTGCAGTCATATAGACAAGCGGATTATCTCATCTGCTACTGACAGTAAGTGAACACTTTGCTATTGATTGTAAATGCTTGAGTAAGTTCACTTTCAGCTGTCATCTATAACAAAAATGGCCGCCACAACAAAACATACCATTTTTTGTATATCTATTTAAGTAAAACAAACAATTAGGATAAAACAAAGATAATCTAAAAACTGTTTTAGAGTCAGATTTAATAAATAATAAGTAGAAAGCTATTGGAGTTTTCCAGAAGAATAGTCCAGTGTTATTGTTACATACATAGTTGTCAACTGCATCAAATTTTCAGAGACAATTCCATATTTTAAATAAAAATATACTGGTTTAGATTATACATTTCGGGTGGGAATATATTATCTGCACAATTTTTTTGTGATACTTATTATGGGCTGCGCATTTACCGTTGTGTATAAATTATCAGGCCTTGATAATTCTTGGGCAATTTTTGCCTAAGATAGCTTGGCTTAAAACATTAGGGTAGTAGCAGTGTATAGCAGAGTACAAAGATTTTAAAATGTTCACATAATAAATTAGGTTAAAAAAAAGTAGCTAAAACCAAGTCCCTCCTAGCGCAAAAAAGAAATGTTGAATGTGGTGTAAACTATAGAAATCTAGGCTTACACTGTGCACAAATATATATATATACCATATATATTTGCCCCTATATGTTTGGAACTTGAGATATGATTACGATATGGACAGGGGCGTAGCTAGGATTCATGGTGCCCCATAGCCAAAAAAATTACGAGGCCCCCCTCCCCTATGCAAAACACAAAGTACTGCGCATATACATATATATACACAGGCTCAGTGATGTGGCCAAAAACTAAAATCTCTTGTGGCCAGAGGCAGAATCCTGCCTGCAGCTACAAAAGTGACTGGCAGGGCAGAGAGCCAATGGCCCATTAGGAGCCCTTATGATTAAATACATAGGTACAGGTAACCCCTTATGTATTGCAGTGCGTAAGTGACCCGAAGTTCTCTTACATGCTGAAACACAAAAAAAGAGTTAAAAAGAAGAAAAGGAGATCTCTTCTGCACTGCTCCTGCACTGATAACCCTTGACCTCTGGCAGATTTTCCTACTTGATTGCAGCACAGAGGTCAGGGGTTATCAGAGCAGTAAGATCAGAGCAGAGATCTCATTGTCCTCTGCATATTAACCTTTTTTTTATGTTGCAGCATGTAAGTGAATACTGGGTCACTTACACACAGCAGTACATAAGGGGTTAGGAAGAAGGACACAGGAGTGTTATCTTCCCTGTGCATCCCCTGGGCCCCCCCCCTCCCCCATGGGCTCCATAGCAGCTGCCTACCCTGCCTCTATGGTAGCTACGCCACTGGATATGGAGTTTTTGGTTAGGTAGCCAATTGAAGGGATTGTCTATTTAGGCCATGTTCACACAATAGGCTTTTCTGCTGGAAAATTAAATTTTCACTTTTAGGGGGACATAATTAACTTTAATTTTGGAGCAGAATACACACCAATTCTCTGCCAAAGTCTGCATGAAAATCCATCATGTAAAGAGGGTGGTGTACAGAGGCTTAGCTTGGTTTCATGGGGTCCCATAGCAAAAAACTGTACGGAGCCCCGTAAACCCACCACCACCATACTCACGTGGCCCAATGGATTCCCCCAGTGTTCCTTCGTTTTCCCAGCTTCTTGGCACACAAAAGATGCCACTTGTGCACCAGGAAGCTGGGTGAATGAATGCCAGGGGACTGCACTAGGTGACCGGAGGTGCAATGCTGCCTTCGGCCACAAGAGACACTGGCGGGGCAGGAAGCCAATGGCTTCTTGCTCTGTCAGTCAAAGCATCAAAGCAACTGTAAAAGTTCATCACAAACACTCACAGTTAGTGCACAGGCCCTGTACCAGTGGCATGGCCTGCCTTAAGGGTAGCTACACCACTGGTGGTGTGTGGTGTTGCAGCCCCTGAAAAAGGTTAAGTTGCAAAAACAGGCGCATCCCATGAACAGGAGTGATGCTAATGTCTAAGGATGGTCCGAACCTGCCGAGGTTCGGGTTTGTATGAATCCGAACGCTCAGCATCAGATTCCCGCTGTCTGGCCGCTCCGTGCAGCGGGTGGATACAGCGGGAGGACCGCCTGGAAAACTGCGATACAGTCTATGGCTATGGCTGTATCCCAGTTCTCCAGGCGGTCCTCCCACTGTATCCACCCTCTCCACGGAGCGGGCAGACAGCGGGAATCATCGCCGAGAGCTCGGGTTCGTACGAACCCGAACCTTGGCGGGTTCGGACCATCCCTACTAATGTCTCTTCAGTAGGTGTGTAGCAAATTACACACTACTGATCCATTCAAGGGGCATGTAATACAACCCTTTTAGAAGCATGTGCCCTTTACTGTCTCTGCAAATTTCATGAAGATGTCAACTATGCATCTTTTTCCCAAATTTAATAGGTGATTTTCTTTTTTCTCTTACCACAAAAAAATTAAAAAATAAAACAAAATAGGACTGGGGCCTTCATCATTAATAGTTTTGATGTCTACCAAGACCCACGGCACTTTCAGAATGGAACATTTCAGATGCTCCGTTTTCTGTTGGATCTTCCAGCTATATCTCAGTTGCCAGTAGAGGGCGTCTAACACCAACAGGACTTGGAATTTGCTGTTCCGTCAGCTTTCCGACCATCCTCTTCAAGCTCAGCTAGATTCAGTTCATCATTGGATGCAATACGTAAGCCATCTAATTCTTTCCTATGAGCCATTAGGACCAGCTCTGTCAGTCGAGTGAAGGACTAGAGCACACAAAACAGACAGAAAATTTTTTTATTGGAAAGCACAGAAAACTGCAATTGAAATAATAGATAAATATGCCAGACTGACATACCTTAAAGAGGACCTGTCACCCCCCGTGCCGGGGTGACAGGCTCCCGACCCCCTGTTAGATCCTCCTTTACTTACGTGATCCCGCCGGGTCCCGCCTCCTGAGCCGGTCGGGTCCCGGAGATATGAGCGCCCGAAGCCCGACGCGCGCGCTGAGAGATGAGTCCGATGTCCATAGAGAATGACGGAGCATCGGACTCCCCATTCATTCTCTATGGGCGTCTGACTCTGCTGTCAGCGCGCGTGCCAGGCTTCGCGAGCTGATATCTCCGGGACCCGGCCGGCTCAGGAAGCGGGACCCGGCAGGATCACGTAAGTATAGGGGGATCTAACAGGGGTCGGGAGCCTGTCACCCCGGCACGGGGGGTGACAGGTGTCCTTTAAAGGAGAAGTCCAGCAAAATTAATAATTGTGGGCAGGAGATGGGGGGAACATAATAACAAAAACTTATACTTCCCGGTCCCAGTGCCCTCCCAGTGCGGCATCATAGGGCTCACGCACCAGCCAGATGTCATCTTCTCTTTATTTCTTAGTACATCACAACTCGGTGGGAAAGGGTGGGAGGTGGCCCACTTAGCCAGTCAGTGTCTGCAGTGGTGTCCCGTCCCAGTCACTGGCTGGCTCCGTTAGCCGAGCCGTAGCATAGAGACTGCAAGAGCTTGGAGACTGGTAAGTATACGTTCTTTCTTATCTTCCCCCTACTCCCTGTCCATTCTGATTATTTTTTATTTGCCCAGACTTCTCCTTTAAGTCCAAGTGCAGGTTTAATTGCAGGTTTAATTGCATAATAAATATTTTGATGTTATTTTCATTGCAGACACACAAAGGACAAAAAACACTCTCAGCTACAAATGTTGTTGTCAGCTACTAGGCCTGAGTCCATTTTTTTGTGCCTAAACTTGGACTAAACACCTATATGTAAGCAATCAAACTGAATCTACCTTAAGGGTGCGTTCACACCTACAGGATCCGCAGCAGATTTGATGGTGCAGATTTGATGCTGTGTTCAGTTATTTAAATAAAATGAGCTGCGGATCCGGTAAGTGTGAACGTACCCTAAGTCTTGTAATGTAACAACTTTTAATATACAAAAAAGAGCCTATGCTTACCTCCTCCCTGACTGTGCCCTCCTGTGGGTCTCTAATGTCTCTAGTTGATCTCAGCTGCCTCCAATTCTGAGACAAAGTCTCAGGAGTGACAGCTCCCTCAGCCAATCACAAACTGAGATGGGAGAGCGCCACATCCGGTGACTGGCTGGGATCGTGGATGCAGCTGCAATTAGATGCGGGGGACACAAGAGACCCGTAGGAGGACACCAGTGTAGAGGTAAGCATAGGCTCTTTTTTGTTTTCTATATACTGTAACAGTAGCAGTATATTAAAAGTTGTCTAATGCTGGACAACCCCTTTAGGCAGTGGCAGATTATATGTCCCCTTTAGGTCTTGGGGGGCCTGAGACCATTCAAAATGGACATATATTTTCTGTTCTGAATAAACCCCCTGATGCAAATTTTGCATAAATTTTGCATAACTGGCAGAACTGCAGCAGGGAAGCCATTCAGCAATGCTTAAGCAGTCTCTGCAGGACCATAGACATGTGACTATCACACAGGTCCTAAATATTCTGCAGAGCAGTATAGAGGAGGAGAAAGAGAAGAGCTAAAGGTATGCGGGAAAGGCCACAAAGAGGCCATCAGAAGGGCGTGCGGGGGATGTTAGTGTAACAAGTCTGGAGGCAGAGGGACCACCAGTCTGGGGTAAGGAGGGGGATGGCACGTTACTAGTATTTAGGGGTCTGGTTCTGGTCTTAAGTAATGTTGCAGTTTAATTAAGGAGGGAAGGGGGGGGGGGTCACGTTATTTTATACTTAACCCATTGATGACTCCCCCCTCCCCAGGACTAAGGCTATCTTCGCACACTATAGACGTTATTTTATAACAATGGATTTTCTTCGTATAATGGCTATATAATAACAGCCGTCATTTGCCGCTGAATGCACCTGTCATTTCAACAGTGTGTGTGAACATAGCCTAAAAAAGTTATTTATTTATTTTTTAAGTTTTTAGAAATATAAAAAAGAAAAACTATTTAAAAAAAAAAACCTTATCTACAAAGAAATCCAACTAAATTAGTGTTGTTGTAAGTAAGTTTGTTTAAAGTGCAACTGTAAAGTTTTATGAACAATGACTATCTTAGTTACAGTGGGGAAGAGGGGCAAGTTATGTGAACAGCCTGAGGTCTATAGTACACTTAATCCGCCACTGTTAAGTGTTAAAATATCAGCAACAGCCGCCGACTTAATAAATGCTAAAGCAAGTATACTGAATCAACAACCCATGGCTCTATTTTAAATGTTGTTGTGTACAGTGGTTCCTCTCATGTGATGTACTGTTTTTTTCTAGTTTCTCTCTCTCCTCCATTGTAATGTGATTATGATTTCTGTATGTCTCATGCAAAAAGTTTATTCTGAAACTTGAAGCAAGTTGCTCCTAGTTATAGAAAATGAACAAAGGAATGAAAATTTCAGACTAAAGACAGTTAGTGAAACTTTTTTTTTTTCTACTCAATGTACTCTCTAGTAAAAATCGTTTTCCCCATGGCAATAATTTACATAGTCTTTGAACAGACTTCTATATCATCAATATGACACTTTGCCTACCTCCTTTATATTATAGTTGGTGCAGGCACTTGTTTCATAGAAGTCCATGCCATATTCTTCTGCAAGCTACAATGAAAAAAATATTTTGTCAGAACTTCTTTTGACAACAGTAACTTGAAAAAAAGAAATCCAAACAATTTTGAGACCATGTTCACACATTGTCTTTTTCCGTAAAGAAACAGACATTATTTTTATTCTTCAATGATTTTTGATGACGTCTAGAATAACAACGCCAACATCGGCCGTCAAAATAATACATTTATTGGCAGGCCATTATTTAGCAAAAACATTCGTTATTTTAAGTTGTTCACACACAGTTTGTTTTTAACAAAGTTCAATGGACCTTTAAAAATAGCCAAAGGGGTGTTAAAAGCGGCCATCATTCAACCTAAACTCAAATAATGTACCAACGGCAGCCATTGTATTAAAGGCCGCAGAAATATGTTAAACAAAGGCTGTAATTTGGTGCTTAAAGGGGTACTCCAGCGGGGGGGCACTTTTTTGCTGGGACCGGGGAGGAGGTGGCTGAGGGAGAAGACGTCCACTCACCTCCCCGGTTCCAGCGGCGGGTCCCGCATTGCGGCCGCTTCCGGGTGTCTGACGCGGGCCCAAGACGTGACGTCTCAGGTCCGCTCAGCCACTCAGTGAAGGAGGCGGGATCTGTCATTGAGTGGCTGAGCGGACCTGAGACGTCACGTCTCGGACCCGCGTCAGACACCCAGAAGCGGCCGGGAACCGGGCATCGGAGCGCCGCGATGCCGGACCTGCCGCTGGAACCTGGAAGGTGAGTGAATGTCTTTTCCCTTAGCCACCTCCTCCCCGGTCCTAGCGAAAAAGTGCCCCCCGCTGGAGTACCCCTTTAAAATAACGGCCATTATTTTGAGTATCAATTAACGGCCGTTAAAAATGTTGTTTAAACATAGCCTAAACCCAATAAACACAGTCAGGGATCCTGATGAAGTATATTGATAACACCAGTCTCCAAGGCTTAACATGTTCTTGTCATTTTGAAAAACTTTACATGTCATAGGGACGTATCAAAAGATTTGATCAAAGGGGGTCTCGGCGCTGATCATTAGAACAGGTGGGGAGAAGCAGGAAGCAACACATTTTACTCCCACGATTGCTTGCAGTGATGTCTGACCTCCTCCAGCTGGGCTTCCCTGCTCTGTGGCGAGTCTGTCCAAAAGATGGCTGACATTCAGGAGCATGTGACCATGCCCCACTCCTAAGTGTCCAACATTGAGCTTGTATATGCCTATGGTGGACACTGGGGGGATGCAGACCATGGTCACATGCTCCTCCATGTCGGCCATCTTATGGACAGACTCACCACAGAGCAGGGCAGCTCAACCTGGAGGAGGGGAGTCTGATTTTAGCTCTATGAGGTACACAGGGGACTGCTGTTAGTAAGGAATGTGAGTACACCTAGTAATACTGTACACTGAACAATTTTACTATAAAGTGGCCAACCCCTTTAAGTTCATACAATATGAGTCGGTGCAGTTTGTTCCAATTAACATTTAAAGGAGAAGTCCAAATAAAATGATAATTTGCCAGCCAGCAGGGGGAACATAAACATAAGATTTTATCAAGTGAGTGTGGGCCTACACATTTTGGACTTGGGAGTAGAGATGAGCGAACCTTGAGCATGCTCGAGTCCATCCAAACCCGTTTGTTCGGCATTTGATTAGCGGTGGCTGCTGAAGTTGGATAAAGCTCTAAGGCTATGTGGAAATCATGGATATAGTCATTGGCTGTATCCATGTTTTCCAGACAACCTTAGAGCTTTATCCAACTTCAGCAGCCCCAGCTAATCAAATGCCGAACAAACGGGTTTGGATGGACTCGAGCATGCTCAAGGTTCGCTCATCTCTACTCCCAAGTCCAAAATGTGTAGGCCCACACTCTTAATATAAAATCATATAATCTTATGTTTATGTTGCCCCTGCTGGCTCACTCATCTCTAGTTGGAAGCTATATGTTCCTATTGGGTGAGCTGACTTTACTGATTTTCTGTCTCTACTGCACTACATGGGGTGAAAGTATACCTTAATAGTCATGTAATCTTGTTCACGGTCATACCCCAAAACTGTACAGTCCAGAAACTCAGGACAGGCGTTATTTTTTGACATACGTTAAACTAACAATGAAATAAAATCTAATAGTTGTGTTATATGTTTATATAGCCATGTGTTATGATGTGATATAAAGTAGCAGGACTGTGTAACCAGCTGGTGTGGTGGATTGTTTTCTGATAACTCCAATGTTTACTCAGTGACATTAGTGATAACCTTGCTTAACAAATATCTTCTCAGTGATGCAATCATTTTCTCAGACAGATTACCAAAAGGCACCAGAGGACTGCCAGCTACAGCACACTGCCAGCACCTAATGGCCCTATTTCACAGGTCGTTTAGAGGAGCGCTCGTTTGCTCCTCGTTTCCCTCTCGCTGCCGCCGCTATTCAACGCGGCTGCAGCGAGCAGGTGAGTGCGGGAGGGGGGGTGGGGAGTTGCGGTGGGGGCTGCTCGGAGGATCGCTGATCGTCCGGGCAGCCCATAGGATACAGCAGCGTCTGCTGCCGATGCTCCTATTCAACGGAGCGATGGCAACAGATCGTTGCTGTATCAGTCGCTTGTTTTTCAACATTTTGAAAAACAAGCCACTGCAACGATCAGCCGACATGAACAATGTCGGCTGATCATTGCACTCTATTCCACGGGACAATTATTGTCCATAGCGGCCGATATTGGCCGAATATGGACGATAATTGTTCCGTGGAATAGGGCCTTTAGGCAGGGCCTGGGAGCTGACAGATTCCCTTTAAATCTGGTGTGAGACATGGGGACAGGGATTGAGGTTCTGATGTGCTTGTCTTGATAAATCCCCCTTCATCCGTTTTTCCACTGTTTCCACTGACAACTCTGATGCTTAAGCCGTTTACTTTCTCTTAGCCAGGCCCCGCAGCTTGGTAAGGCCTTTATCACTGTTGGGAATTTATTAAAGGGAACCTGTCACCCCCCGTGCCGGGGTGACAGGCTCCCGACCCCCCGTTAGAGACCCCTATACTTACCTCATCCCGCCGGGTCCCGCTTCTGGATTCGGTCGGGTCCCGGAGATCTCAGCCGCTGCAGCCCGGCGCGCGCGCTGACAGATGAGTCCAACGCTCATAGAGAATGACAGAGCGCTGGACTCTCCTGTCATTCTCTATGGGTGTTGGACTCATCTCTCAGCGCGCGCGCCGGGCTGCAGCGGCTGAGATCTCCGGGACCCGACCGAATCCAGAAGCGGGACCCGGCGGGATGAGGTAAGTATAGGGGTCTCTAACGGGGGGTCGGGAACCTGTCACCCCGGTACGGGGGGTGACAGGTTCCCTTTAAGGTGTACCTTTACGTTTTTTTTTTGAGAAATTACTTTTATACATCCCTGTATACAGTAGTCATTTCTCTAATGCACATCATTTTTAAATTTAGTATTGGAATAAGGAATCCAAGCACCCATTCTCCCTGCTGCATACAGCTGTACCATATCAGATATAGTTTCCCACTGCATCTCCATAGTTTCACCTGGAGTGAGAGACCCAGTTAAATGTAAGTCTATGGTGCTGGGGCTCACACTGGAGGTGGGTGCTATGGAGTTGCAGCGGGAAGCACCATTCCACTGTACATAGTGGGTAGTGGAGAGAACGGTGCTAAAAGCCTAATCTGATGCAAAAGTCAAAATAAATGCATTAGAGAAGTGACTTTTATGCACAGTGCTGCACAATTTTTCACAAAAGTGACCTCCACAAGTAGAGGTACACTTTAAAGGGACTTCAACCTACCTTCCTCAAAACCTTAAACTTAAAGTGACTGTACCACCAGGCCCAGGCTGAAGCACAGGAGGAGGGCCGACCCACCCTTAGTGGGAGGAAACCCCCGCCCCTCTATGATAGGGTTCCATTGATTCTAATGTCACGTCATGGAATCACATCATGGAAGGGCTGGGGTTTCTTCCCACGAAGGGTGGGTTGCCCCGCCTCCAGTGCTTCAGCCTGGGCCTGGTGGTACAGTCACTTTAAGTCATCTGTAAGTAGGATAAAGGATGTTGGTTCCAAATCTGTAATTTATATCTTTTTGTGTTGTAAACTTATAAATTGGGCATGTTGATGCATAGCGAGGACTACTTAGCTCAAGAATATAATGGAGAGGACGACTATGACGCCTTCATTTGTGGCTTATAGCAAAGTAATGCAAGAAAATAGAAAGATAAAAATTGCAGATATAGAATCAGGGTCATATACTCAACTGATATATAATCTACTGATAACTTAAGTTTAGCGAGTGTTTTGGAGATTACAGAGTCCCTTTAATGAATGGTGCACACCTCACAGTCCTATGACCTAGGGTAGTGATCTTGCAGGCATACTGCAGATCTGCCTAGCCAATCAGCCACTGAGGTGGGAGACCGCAGTAGCCGCTGATTGGCTGGACAAGCCTATTCTAGAAGAGGTTCCAGAAAAGTTGCAGAAGTGGATGAACTGTGGGATGGATCGGTAAGGTACCGGAACAGGAGCAAGGGAAGTTTATTATTTTCAAACGACCTACCCCTGGGTATATATTTAGAAAGACTCCTTCTCAAAGTACCCCTTTAAGCAATGAATCACTAATTTCCATTGGCCAAAGGGATTATGATGGGACCTTAAATCTTGTTTTGCATCATGTCTTTTTTATGTATTTGCTAAATCCGAGTGAACATCCGACAATTGTGAGGATCCTCAATTGTTGTGAAATATCTGTTTAATTTGATATATTTTAATTGTTTCCAAACAGTGGTCAAATATGTTGCTAAAATACTTCAGAAATGAGGCAAACTGAAATTACACAGCCCTTGAGCATGTGATGCTAACACTTTACATACTGCAGTATTCAAGGAAGGCGCAGCGCTCACATGAACCGACGGTAAATGTTTGCACAGTAAACAATGTTTGAATATTAACCGCAAAATGTAATTTAGGGGTGGGGAGTTCCTTATCTGTCAAGGATATTCAGATTATACATAGAAATGACTGAACATTTGTCTTTTTACTTGGCTAAAGCCCTTGTCTTGTATGCAGATCTGTTTATATCCATATACACAAGAACCGTAAGGCACTATTACACATATTTGTCCAATTATCGGCCATTCGTCGCATGCAATAGCATCGGCAATGAATGGGGAACAAGGAGCAAGCAAGTTCCTGACGTGCAGGATGCTAATGTTCCTCTAAGCATATGTGGCATTAAGAAAAGGCTCAATGGCTTTTATGAGCCTTGGTATTGTTTTATACTTATTAGCAATTACTTGTACTAGGCCTAATTTTGTTAGCTTGTGTCTTCTTGCTTATCCCTGTTTTAGTCCCCAGATGAATCTTCTATTATATTTGGAGAGGAAACACGTTGGTATTTATTGTACATTAGACTCTTTGTGTGGGAACACATTGTCTGAGATTGGTTTTCTTATTGTGTGCTAATAGCTGCCATTTGACGTCAGGATGGATTGGCGATAGCCAAGGAGATATCTCTGCTTTTGTGATTGTGCCCTTTACACTCAGTTTTTCACAATTTGTTTGATCTTGTGAATGGTATATCAGATTTTGGTACTACAATTTAATACATATCTAATAAATGATATATTTTAATTGTGCGATTAAGTATACTTTCGTGCTGAGATTATCTAATCCCCCGCCCTGCCAAAAAGAAAGTGGCATGCTTACATGTTATGGGATAGGTATGTATTTATAAATACTATCCTTTTAAATTGGGAGTTTTCAAAAATCAAATCAATAAGAAAATTAAAGTGACTCTGTACCCCCCAACTGCTTGTACCCTCAGATAGCTGCTTTTAATCCAAGATCTGTCCTGGGGTCTGTTCGGCAGGTGTTGCAGTTATTGTCCTAAAAAAAAACTTTTAAAATTGCAGCCCTGTGTCAAATTGGTGTGGTTTGTGCCCGCCTCTCTGTCCCTCCTCCCCACCCTCCTCATCATTAGGTATGCCCCTGGGCAGGATTTCTCCTATTCATCACTTGTCTGAACACTGCACAGGTGCCTTAATGATCCAGCACATGTGCAGCGTTCACATAGGAAAAATCCTGCTTGGGACATTCCTAATCGTTAGGAGGGACGGAGGGGTGGTGCAAGCCTAGGGCACTGATACTCTAGGCCATGCCAATTTGACACAAGGTTGCAAGTTTAAAAGTTGAATAAATAACGATATAGAAACTTTTGATTCAAAAGTGTAAAAAAAAAATGCAGAAAAATAGAATTTTCAAAATTTTTATTCACACTTTGTATTTTTAACCACCGATGTTTTTGATTTTTTGGGGGGTTGATTTTTTATATTATTATTGCATTATGCCATTATACGCACACACTCACCTTCCATTAACTACAGAAACGCTATTGCAGCTTTCTATATAATTATTTTAATGTGAGGAAACTGAGTAATTTAGTTGTCAGAGTAAACTATAGAATCTTAAGCCGATATTAAATAAATCATGCATAAGATATTAGATACAAAGAAACCGGCACTGTCAAATTAATACATACTTATCTGCAGTACATACATTTTCTCCTTAGTTCATGGTCCACTGAAAATGTTGTTCAATGTTTGAACACTGCCTGTAAAATAAAATACAGGGTTAATATATATCTACGTGCACCAGACACTTCTTAGTGTTCAAAATATTGAGTTCTCGAGAATAGAGTCTAGTGAAGGGTCGGAGATCTGAAGTGGTATTTGCTGAGCTGAGACATGCATTGTCCCCGGTAATTTGAGGTTAATAACAGATTTGCACACTGGTGTTTCAGAGTTTTGTATTTTCCATTCCAAGTACTAATCCTTTTTTTGAAATTACTAGACTAAAGGGTATTATAATATTTAGGATTTATCAAAGTAAGTAGAAGTCTATGGATGAAAAAAAAAATGGTGAGAGTCTCCTTTCTAACTAGGACCCAAACCCCCACCCAATCTCCTTTTGTAGCCATATAGAGAAGAGGTTGTGCATGCGGGTGTCCATCTCCACTGAAGTCCGTACGTGTCTTAAGGACCCCATACACTCAAAACCCATCAGTGTAATGTGTTCAGGGGTCTCACAACACTCCACCGACATATGATGTCAGTGGAGATAGGGGTCGGATGTGATGGAAGCCACTGCCTGACCCATTTGTTCTTAGAGAGATAAGCTGCCACCAGAGCAATCTGGTTACAGTGTACCCTTTACTCCCCATAGAAAACACAAAAATTCTCAGCCGTGACAAACATTGCTGGATATGGAGTGCCAACCCAAGAGACATAACAGCCGACAATTATTCAGTCGACAATTATTAAAGGTGTTTGGTTAAAGCACCTTTGGGCTTTAAAAGAGAATAAAGGTTCCCATATACCTTAGACAAGATGCATGGCAGCCTGCTGACTCTCCAACGACAGATTATGTTGGTGGAGAGAAGAGTCGGGAATGTTAAATCCTGACTGTCTGACATTATTGTCTGGAGAGGAATATGCCTACTCCTCTCCATACACAACACATGAACATTTGGCTGTGTATGGGGAAACAAGTAGAGACAACTGCTGGGCAAAGAAAAGTTTGAGCAATAGTTATTGAAAAATCTATAGCCACCTTTACCTCCATGCTTGGTCAATGAGAAGCCATGAAGGAAGGTGGGTGGTGCAGGCCCCTCAAGTTCCCCCCTCTCTATAAATTGGCCCTGAGCACAATCCCTAAAAGTATCCACTGATTATTTAAATCAAAATATTTATCAAATGTAATTTTAATCAGATGTATTTTAATTTTAATCAGATGTATGATTCATTTGTGAACTTGTCTGACGAAGGGATCTTGTGAATCCCGAAAGCTCACAGCTCTAACAGTTTTTTTGTTGGCCAATAAAGGTATCACTCCTAAAATACTTTGATTTCAAGTATTTACCACGATATATAATCAGATGTATAAAAGCATACACAAATAGATTTTACTCACAATATGTCAATTTTACTCATAGAAAATCATTCATATTGTGTACTGTATCTACAATTAACTTGTACTTTTCCAGACAATGCTAAACAAAGTCAAGAGCTACATAGCAACTACTGATCAAGCAACTCAAGTGAAGGAGTCCCTTGTCACATACAAGTTTCCCCAACCATGACCCAACTGATGGATTTTTTTGCAAAAAGTAACAGCCTCCTGTAGATTTTCACGTGACCCCATCCACTTGTGTGAATGGTGAAGTTGTGCAATCAGGCAGCATGACACTGTGGTTTCTGATCGCTCAACCAGAAATCACCATGTAGCCCCAGCCTAAACAATACAACTATAGTATAAACCATTAATGCCCAAAAAATTACCCGAAGCATGAGCAATAGTTTTTCCTGTCTGAATGAGCTTTAAATCTTATTCATACAGTACTACATTTGACTGTATACATGTACTGTTCAAATATTTTTTTTTTGTTGTTGCAAGGGATCAACTGAATATTCAAATAGGAATGATTTACAGCAACAAAATTGTGTTTTGAACTAGAAAAATGTTGGGTCTGAATGGAGCCCAATAATTCTTGGAAGTGGAAGTGTTAGTATTCTTGACTTTGATTAGAGGGACTCATAGGTGATAAAAAAAATTTGATGTTAGAGTTTTACTATAGTAAATTGTTATTACTAATTATAATACATTAGCCATTTATGAAGGAGTCAGCGTCCGAGATTTAGACTTGGAGTCACGGTATGAGAAAATAAAGGAGTTGGAATTGGTATTTTAGCTTACTGACCCTACAGCACCGCTCATAGGCACTTTATATATCAGTGTATGGCAGCACATGGGGTTAATGCCATTGTAATACAACATGAGATAGAATATGGCCAATTTATTTGCTATTACGGCGTGATATTTCCGAATAAGCGAGTGCTAATCTGTTATATACTGAGGCTGCAAGGGCTGTATATATATTGTTAGCGATGTCTGTGCAGCTCTTGCTTTAAGTGTAAAATATTAAATGTTATACATGCCTGTTCACGCTCCCGGTGTTCTCTAGCTTCTGCCCACTCTCCGCAGCCGCCCCTGGAACTTTAGAGCCAGTTTCCAAAATGACAGGCTGCTCAGCCAATAAGAGTATGTTCACACTGAGCAAATGGGGCGGAACTCTCCGCTGCAGTATCCCACCTGCTTCAGTGTCAGACGGCATCTCTATGAGAGGGCTCACGCGTCTCTGTTCTCCGGTCAAAGAATTGACATGTCAATTCTTTGAGCAGGAAGCATACGCTAACTGACCGAGATGGGACAGCACCGTGGTCAGTGATTGGATGAACAACCTGACACTTCAAAGACCGGTGTAGAAGCTTTAGTGGCAGCGGCGAGAAGCGGACACAAGCGAGAAGAACACTGGGGAGCATGGGCAGGTATGTATAAAGTATATCATTTTTTTTTACACAGGCATCAGCCATAGGCCGCACATTGATATTACATGTACCAATGCACAGCCGGCTCCCGATGATCTTTAGGCAGGACCAAAAGACCCAACCAGCCGATGACATCAGCTGATCAGTGTCTTAATTACACCGAGCAATAATCTGCCGAATCTTCCTGATTTACAGACTATCGCTCCGTGTAATAGGGCTCTTACACATCAATGCAGAATTCATAAGAAAAAAAAAACTATGTTTAACACCCAATAAAAATGAAGGCACACAGAGGAGCTGTATGGGCCCAATGAGGGAGTTCCACAAGTTCAGGAGATGCAAGTCACACAAAATATTCTATATGGATGTATTTCAGATTGAGAGATAATGTAAAGTAGCTACCGGAGCTTCCTCCACATATCATATAAAAAAGGCAAAAAGTCCTGTGGTAAGAAACGGGGCTATCAAAAACCAATAAAAAAATAAATGCTTCTAAGTGTTCTATTGTTGCTCTTAAATACATTGTAATGCAGCCCTATCACCTTACACGGAAAACACCTACAGTCTGTCGGACATCGATATTTGAGAAACATGATAACCACATAGTAAATGTGTGTAAACCTCAGATAACCGGACAAGCAGCATCTGCTAAACACGCAGCCTACCAGTCCTGATGATACCTGGAAGATGATGAAACGATTCGCCCCTATGTCATAGTATTGATAGATATGTTGAGGAAACGCATCTTCACATTCTGAACCTATAGCAACTCATCAGATGACTTCATTTTCCAATGACTCATGTACATGACCAATGACAGAGACACATAGAGACCCCCATGAAATTGGAGGCAGGGGAAGTCCGGAGTCTACTTATTGGTGCAAATCTGTTATTAATATCCAGTGTACTCCTTCAGTACACAGTGGCTGGACGTGTGGAGTCTCTATATGCCAGCAATAACCATAAATAAGTCAAAACACTTAAGGAAAATTTTATATTTTGAACACCAAGATGCATCTTAGGCCGATATGTAGATATATATTGCTTTTTTCCCTATTTTATTTTACAGACAGGCTTTATAAATATCATGATTACATAACAATGGCAACACGAACATAGAGCATACTACACATTTTGTTTTCTCAAAAATAAAATTTTAGGCGGAGCAGATTTTTGGTATAGTGTTATAGTCCCCTCTCCGCCATGTTCCTGTTAAACAGGCAGTAAAGCCTAAAATTGCAGGAAAAAGGTGAGTGCCACAATCTCTTTTATCAGACTGTTGGACCACATATCTGTTTGGATGGCACAATCATAATGTAAACCTACCCTTATCCCCAGTATAACGGCTACTTATATAATCTTTGTATACTTCACATAAACCTTGTTTGGAAAAAATACTTTCAAGTGTTTTATTGGCTTAAAGGGGTACTTCAGCAAAAATGTTTTTCTTTCAAATCAAATGGTTTCAGTAAGTTATACAGATTTGTAAATTAATTCTATTTAAAAATCTCAAGTCTTCCAGTACCTATCTATGAAGTCTTGGGGTTTTAACTATATTCGGTAATATAAGGAAAAATTTTCTGAATTGAATCCAAAGTTTTCCAATCACGTCTTAGCTGCTCTTTAGGGAGAATGTGATTTCTGCTCTACTGACACTTATATAATGTGCAGTGAATGTACCACGCATTTCATCCCCTTAGAATTGTTGTCATGGGAACAGTATCCATTAATAAAGGGATTTCAAGGCTACTCTTGGAGCCTCACCACTAGACAGGCTAACCATTTTGCTACTTGAAACATTGTTATTCTATTACTTATTGTGCTGTACGTTCATATGTGTTGGGAACTTGGTGCAAGATAAACTTCATAAATAGTTTGGCCTTAGCGATCTTTTTTTTCTGTATATAATGTCAGATGAAAATGCATTGACGACAGTGTCTCATGTTATTTGAATTTGCTATTGTTGTTTATTGTGGAACTTATAGGGCCTTTGAGAACTATCCTCACAATTTTGTTATTTCATGGGACATGCATGGGAGTAAGACAGGTTTTGCATACCTGACTCTCATGTTGTCACTCATGTTGTTTCAACAATATAATCAGTTATCCTTTATATGTAGACTGTATTATTCAGCACCCATTGCTTAGACTGGGTCTGACTACGTTTTTTGCAATCCATTTTTTTTCATCTGTTTTTACAAAAACAGATGAAAAAATTGACTGAAAAATGGATACTTTTGTGTGCATCCATTTTGATCCATTTTTCCATTGACTTCCATTCCAAAAAAATGGATCGACAAGTATCTGTGTTTTTTTTAACGTACACAAAATTTCAGTCGGCCAAATTTTTGTGTATGTAAAAAAAGTATGCATTTTGATCTTTTTTTTTATAACGGAAGTCAAGGGAAAAACAGATAAAAATGGATGCACACAAATGCACAAAATCAGTTTGCAAAAAAGGTAGTGTGAACCCAGCCATAAGGCCCTATTCCACGGAACGATTATCGGCCAGTGGAATAGGGGGCAACGATCAGCCGACATCGTTCATGTCGGCTGATCGTTGAAGTCGTTTGTCTTTCAACATGTTGAAACACAAACGACTTATATAGCAACCATCTGCTGCCGTCGCCCCGTGGAATAGGACCAGCGGCAGCAGACTATGGGCTGCCCGGACGATCTAGTGATCACCCGGGCATCCCCTCCCACAGCTCCCCCTGGCCCTCCCCGGGCTCACCTGCTCGCTGCAGCCGTGTGGAATAGCGGAAGCAGCGAGCGGGGAAAAAGGAGCAAACAAGCGCTGACAGCATTCGTTTGCTCCTCAGAGTCCGGCTGTGGAATACGGCCTTTAGGCAAAAACATCATCTTTGTGACATGGCAGGCTGGTAATATGACTGCCCTGACATCTCTCAGGAAAGCGGAATGAAAGACTGAATTTTCAGCCGTTGGTTTATTTATTTCTCCAGGAGATCACAGTAATGTAGCTTATCTTCCTATCTCCTAAGACAGGGATGGGGAACCTTTGGCTTTTTAAGCTGTTGCAAAAAGTTTTGCAACAGCTGTAGGGCCGAAGGCTTCCCATCCCTATCCTATGAAACAGAACAGTATGCCTATTTAGGTTTGTTGAGGTTCGGATGCTAAAGGGATTGGCCATCTTAAGGGTACTCATTACTAATGTTTTGCAGGCATGAAAATATTAATTTCATATATTTTTCCCAGTTTTGCTTTTTAATAAAATTGCTGTAAACCATTCACCCTAACACACCACTCTTGGCAATCCATCCATGCCATCCAATTCCCAATATGTAACTGCACATGCTCTGGTTTCTGATCCATCCTGGAACAGACCAAGCACATTTTCAATTGCTATGATGCCCTTCCAGCTCTTCTAATTCTAAGTGTGAAACTAAGTACCTTATGAAAGTTAGAAGGAATGAGTGACGGAGCATCTGCAACTGCACATGTGCTGTTCCAGGACAGAACAGAATCAGTACATGCACCATTGTACATCAGGAATGGGAGGTCATGGGTAGGCTTCTTTGTGTATCCCTAAGATGGCCAACCCCTTTAATATAAAAGGCAGCCATCTTGAATGAGAGTAGGGATCTCTACCCTTAATAAAGAAGGAGGGAATTATTTTGGTCCTTCACTTCCAGCCTGGACACATTTCTTATATACGTTACGGAGAACATACCTTCATTCCTTGGTGCTTCCCGACCTGCCTTTTTTGTTCTTCATCAGCCTTATTTCCAATTAATATCTTCTGGACACCATCAGGTGCATACTAAAAGAAAAGTGTATAATATTATCTTCAAGGTTACTCAAAATTATTAGAATACATATACGATTGCTACATTTTTTCCTTTTAAAGGGGCAGTTCAGCTAAAATGTTTGTTTTTTTTCTCAAATCAACTGGTGCCAGAAAGTGCCAGAGATGAGCAATTTACTTCTATTAAAAAATCTAAAGTCTTCCAGTACTTTGTGTATCATTTCCAGTCTGGAGAGCAGGTGAGGTTTTCTATGGGGATTTGCTACTGATCTGGACAGTTCCTGACACGGACAGAGGTGGCAGCAGAGAGCATTGTGTCAGACTGGAGAGAATACACCACTTCCTGCAGGACATAAAGTAGCTGATAAGTACAGGAAGACTGGAGATTTTTTTTATAGATGTAAATTACAAAGCTTTGGCACTTTCTGGCACCAGTTGATTTGATAATATTTTTTGTTGCCAAACTACCCCTTTATTGCAGGAAACACTGAGTGACATTACAGAGGAGATATATCTATATGGTAAACACTTAGGGGGGGATTTATCAAAGGGTGTAAAATTGGGCCCAGCAACCAATCACAGCTCAGCTTTCCTTTCACCAGAGCTAGAAGCTGAGCTGTGATTGGTTGCTGTGGGCAATTTACACCAGTCTAAATTTTACACCCTTTGATAAATCTCCCCCTCAGTACTTTCCCTCTCTGAGCGTAAAATGTTACATTTCCACATGCCGGACAAGCCTGCTGTTCACATAACCTACTCTTTCTGGCGTTGAATTGATGCTAAACTCCAACGATCACGCACACCTTATTAAACACAGGGTTAACAGGTTATCTGTTACCCTTATAACTGCCTTTATAACACGTCTTTTTTATTACATTTATATCCAAATGTATGATATCTACGTGTGGGTGTTGCGAGCTTATCTTTAATGACAACCTGCTGTTCCTCAATGGCTATCTGACGTTCATCCACCTCCACATGGCGATGTATTAACACAGTACCATCTGCTGAGAAAGATTGTTAAAACTCTTGACTGTTCTAAAGAAATGTCTTCACATTACAGATGACCTCAAGCAGTGATATAGCAGGGCACATTTACCAAGTCCAGATGTCATCCTAACACCTTGTCAGTAATATGTCAGGACTTCTTCAATGCATTTGTGGCACAAAATTTTACAGCTTGGTTAAAGGAGCTACAATTCTTTATTTGTCTATAGTGACTATTAGCATTTTAGATTAATCTAACCTGCTGATAAGTCCCTATTGTGCAGGAGACACCAAGAATGAAGGTATGTCTCTTACCTTCATCCTCTGCTCTGTTACAGCGCAGTTAGTCATTTGCTCCACAGTCTGGTGACACCGTTAGGAGCACTGCCCCACCCCCATATTGACAATATGCCCTGCCCCAGCCATCCCGCTCCATTGATTAACATTAGAAAGGGGTGGGCTGGCTTGGGGCGGATCAGAGCTATGGGGGTGGTGCAGTACTTCATACAATGCCCCAGTGCTCAGAACGGTCTAACCGGACTGTGGAGCAAATGACTAACTGCAGTGGAACGGAGCCAAGACTGAAGGTAAGAGACATACCTTCATAGCGGCGTCCTCTGCACAATAGGGACATATCAGCAGGTTAGATTTGTCTAACCTTCTGTTATTTCCTCTTGAATGCTTTCCTTTGCTTTGGAAGTGATCCACCTCACTACTGTCCTGGCTCAAGTTCTCCTTATCTTTTCCTATAATACTCAAGCTTAAACTACAGTCTACACTTGGAAGTAGGGAACCCGAACTTTCGGAAATGATTCCCGAGAGGGTGGATACAGCTGGAGGACCGCCTGGAAAACTGGGATACAGCCCTAGCCATAGGCTGTATCCCAGTTTTCCAGGCGGTCCTCCCGATGTATCCACCCGCTGCACGGAGCAAGCAGACAGCGGGAATCTGATGCCGAGTGTTCGGGTTCATACGAACCCGAACCTCGGCAGTTTTGGACCATCCCTACTTGGAAGGATGAGTATAAATGCAGAATATATGAGTTTCAGTCAAGTCTAATGACAAGACACTGAGCTTAAAGTAACTCTGTAATCACAATATGACACCCCCGCCCCAAAACCACATGTACATTTAGATAGCTGCTTTTAATCCAGGATCTCTCCTGGGGTCTGTTCGGCAGGTGATGCACTTATTGTCCTAATAACTTTTAAACCTGCAGCGCTGTGTCAAATTGGCGTGGCTTAGAGTACCCATGTTCTACGATTCTGATCCCCTCCTTCCTTCCCCCCACCCTCTTTACCATTAGAAATGCCCCTAGAACAATTCCTCATATTCATCACTTGTCTAAACACTGCACCTGTGCAGTGTTCAGACAGGTGATGATTAGGAAAAATCCTGTCCAGGGCGTTCCTAATGAGGAAGAGGGCGGGGAGGAGGGACAGTGGGGTGGTGCAATCCTAGGGCACAGACACTCTAGGCCACGCCAATTTGACACAGGGCTGCAAGCTTAAAAGTTGTTTTTTAGGACAGTACCTGCATCAACTGCCGAACGGACCCCAGGAGAGATCCTGGATTAAAAGCAGCTATCCGAAGGTACAAGCGGTTTGAGAGGGTCAGATTGTGGGTACAGAGTCACTGTAAGATTTTTCTTTACAGGTTGCAAAGTAATCATTGAAATGGATGTTAGCTAGACATACCTCATCTACATCGCTGGCCCACTTCATTATGTGCTGGTAGGAACGTTCGCTTGTTATATCATATACTAGAAATATACCCTTAAAAAAATAGAAAAGATAACTTTAATGCAAAAAAATAATAAACAATATTACAAATACAAGTTTCAAATTCAGCATCTGTCTCCCAGTCTGTGTACTGCTCAAGTGCCGAAGCAGAAGCGTGTTCAAATATCAGAAGAAACAGATCAGGGTTTTTCCCCTTATGCTATGTCACACACAATTTTTGGTAGTATTATATAACTGTGAAAAACAGTTATCTACAACAGAAAAAAAAAACTTTTAGCCTGTGACCCCTGCAACCGCTGCGTCTTTTTTTTGGCTGTTTACCGGCCATTTTTTTGGACCGATGTCATATGAGCCCAATTAACGTCCATTATTTCAATTATTTGTTTTTAATGTCCTTTATTTGAGCTGAAATTATGTCAGTAAAAAAAAAAAAAAAAAAAACGCAAACAGCCAAAAAAAAAAAAAAAAAAAATGTTTGGTCGTGGCCAAACAATTGTTTTTAAACTACGGATGTATTTTGGTATTATTTTCACTTTGTGTGAACATAGTCTTAAAGAGGTATTCTCATCTCAACTAATATAGCTGTATTTGAAAGACTCGTCAAGTTAAATATTTTCGCAAATACATTCATTTAGCAAACTTGTCTCTCTATATGGTGCTCTTTTCCTCTCAGTGTTGACAGGTTACTGACCACCACTCTGCTTTAAAAGAAGTGGTCTGACTGATATATCCCTGATTTTAGAAGTACCATTATTTGATATCGATCCTTAGAATTAGGGATATTGACATTGATCCTTAGAATTAGGGATTGCAGTACTGACTTTGCATTGCATTCCTTTCACATCTTTTCTCTACGCCTGTGGTTATTGGCTTGTTGTGCAGGAAAACCCCTTTAAGTAGAAGTCTGACAAAAAATTTTATTAAAGTATTGTATTGCTCCTCAAATGTTATACAAATCCCCAATATACACTTATTATGGGAAATGCTTATAAAGTGCTTTTTTCCCTGCACTTCCTACTGCATCAAGGCTTCACTTCCTGGATAAAATGGTGATGTGACGACCCGACTCCCAGAGCTGTGTGGGCTGTGGCTGCTGGAGAGGATGATGGCAGGGGGACACTGAGCGACACAGGGCACTGGAGGGACACTGAGCATCCCTCTGCCATCATCCTCTCCAGCAGCCACAGCCCGCACAGCTCTGGGAGTCGGGTCGTGACATCACCATTTTATCCAGGAAGTGAAGCCTTGATGCAGTAGGAAGTGCAAGGAAAAAAATCACTTTATAAGCATTTCCCCTAAAAGGTGGATATTGGGGATTTGTATAACATTTGGGGAGCAATACAATACTTTAATAAAAATTTTTGCCAGACTTCTCCTTTCAGTCATACATTTATGTAAATCCTAGTTATGTTAAACCAGAATATACATATTCTTGGAGCAAGTGGTATCTCAGCAATGGGAATAGTGATCAATGATGCTATTTGGCCAATGCTGTATGACATCACCATGATACATGATAAATGCATTGATTGTGCACCTGTGCAGAATCGTAAGAAAACATATACTGCAAAGAACAAAAAGACAAAGAATTTGCTATTACCTTGCTAACTACCCAATTTCCCTGTCTATGGTCAGCCCCTAATGCTAGAAATTCAGCCGTGATGGGGATTAAAATTTAAACCAATGTAGTCAGCAGAGGGTTGTAAGTTAATACAGAGAAGCTCATTGTGTTTTATTTTCCATAACAAATGGTAACGTTTATGTACGGCATGTCTCTTTCCATTATGGTGACTAATGAGGCACAGGGACAGCCATGGTGATATTAATCATGACAAATGATACCGTAATTGTGGAGACAGAATGCATGAACAAGGCATTTCAGGATATAAGAAGTGGATGCTGGAATTTCAGTATGCACCGGCATCCAAAACAGCAATAATTCTATCTTATGGTTTCTTGGGAGTTAATAGCTTTTAGGCTTTTCATTTAATAACTATTAAATAACAAATATTAAATGAAAAAATACATTGCATCGATTTCAATGTATTTGGGCCGGAGTATATACACTATGTATACACTCCGGCTGGGATTCCTTGCGGCCACACAAAAAAGGGACATGTCAGTTTTGTGCAGTCACTATTCATCCAATAGTGGCCGCACAAAACTGACAGCGCAGACAATGTAAAGTGCGGCTTCGGCCACACTTTACATTGTCGGCTATGGTGAATTGGAACGCGGGCACACCCAAATGTGCCCACATTCAAATTCAATAGAAATTAAGTTCATCCGGCTAGTACGGCAGTATCATCTATAATGAACTTCACTGACAGCGGCCGTTTTAGCCTCAGCTATTTAGCTATGTTCACACATGCCATTTTTAATGGAAGGGTGTCTTTTAATGGCACATAATGTCCATTGTTTTAAAATAATTATTCATATAATAATGGCCATTGTTTCAAAAACGTGGCTGTTACTTGCCGTTAAATAATGGCCGTCCAATAAGAACAGACGTCATTTTGGCAGTGCATGAACATAGCCTTAATATGCTAGTGTTAAAGCAGCATGAGGATGAATGTAGAATAAAGTTATGTTCACATATAGCTAGTAGAGATGAGCGAACCTCGAGCAAGGCTATGTAGAAAACATGGATATAGTCCAAAAATGAAGGTGTACAAGTGCAGTGTCCCAGAACAGAGTTCCTCATTTTGTTGTTTACTTCAAAGTGTATCTTTATATCTGAGTCAGTCAATATGTTATTGCCTCTGTTCTGGAAAACTATGGTCCACTGCAAACTGTGTGTATTATGTCACCCTTCTCAGTATTCAGGTCTGTTATTTCATTTATTTCTCATGCATATTCAGTTATCAGTGCCTAATGGTATTATGTCGCCCCCCAGTGTTCAAGTATGGTACTTCTCATGTATATTCAGTCCAATATGTCCTAATGGTGTGATGATGCAATGGCTTGGTGTCACGTGACTGTCCCCTGCTTCCATGGTAAGCCCAATGGCCATCGAGCTTTGGCTGGAAATACCATGTGACTTCCTGTCCTACCTCAGTCCTCTCTCCACCTTTAGGGGAGAAGGGTGTGTTGCTCTGTTGTTCCTGAGGCCTGTCTTCCACCTTCAGGGGGACAGGTTGTGTGTGTGTGTGTCCTCTCTCCTCTGTTAAGAGAGAAGGACATATGCTCTGCTGCAGCATTACCAGAAGTGTTCCTGGCTGCGTCATTATTCTAAAGTCTCAAGATCCTCATCTGTACTAAAGATCTGGGTGCTGTTCTACAGTCATTCCTCTCATCATCTTCTCTAATCATCAACAAAGTATTCATCTCAGTTTCATTCCGCCCAGCATCTCAACTTCATTATCACTACTACTCCCATCATCCAGCACGTTACTCTCACAGCCTATTGCAGCATCACCTATTACTCTGCCTTATTCCCGGTTGCATTCGGAGAGACTGTTGCTACGAGTTACCACCGTTATAATAAATATACAACTACCGTTGTTTCTAAACCTTGGCATTGGTGTAATTATTGGTGCCCTGACTAAAGACAAAGAAGAATTGCTCGGCCTCCGCTTGGTCAGGTTCCCGGTCTACAGCTGCTATCCCTCGTGCCCATACCGTGACATACCATCAGGCAAGTGGCTAACCGGGTCCCTACCCAGTACTACCACCTACTACTACCCTCAGCGGAGTGGCCCAGCGCACAAGCACCCTAACAGTGTGGTTAATTTACTGGGACAGTGTGGTTTTTTTTAGGAAATAAGAGTGATGTTAAAATTAAAAAAAAGCCATGCTCACCTGATCGTCCATTGGTCACAGCCTATTGCTGGTTCCTGTGATATACCAAATCCACGGGAACTGCCCATCTCAGCCAATCATTGACTGAGGTGCGATACCTCTGGGGCCAATGATTGGGGAGTTTCTGTGGGGTCGACACATCACATAAACCAGGAAGAAGCAGTGGGAGCGTTAGTGTGGCAGACCAAGCTAGGTGAGTATAGCTTATTATTTTTTTAGATAGTATATGTTTATTATTTTTACACCACCCCTAAGCTTGTAGAAATTATTCTGTAAATTATTAGCTTATAGGATGGAAACAAATCTGATTAAATTACAAATTTGTGTGAAATAATAATCATTGTGAATGTGATAAAAGGCTGCTCAAAATATTCAGTGCATGATGAAATTCCCTTGTTTCATTATTTTACAGCTGATTTCCCAATACATGGTCAGATCACTCAAGTCTACCCCTGTCACCATTTACAGGTATGTGGAGCAGTTTATTTTACACCGACTGTCTCATAACATTATTGCTGCTTCACTGGTGTCCTGAATCATGTAAATACTTTTAGTCTTCTACACACTACGCATGCCGGTCTCTTCCTACTTTATTATACATTATATTTACATCATTTCCAGTCTAGTTGTTTAGTAAAGATAGTAACTATTACCACCACCTAAACATGCTTCTTTTCTTTGTTATGCCATACATTTAGATTTAAAAGGAAATGTATAGGATTCTGGCCATATTTACACACAGTAAAATAATACAAAAAAGTTTATAATTTTCAGGTAAGAATACGTCCTTATTTACAATACTAGGCAATGTTCACATGCCATTTTTATTGGACGGAGGTTATTTAGCAGCACATAACAGCCGTTATTTTAAAACAACAGGGTTGTGATTGGGTGCTGTGGGCAGTTTACACCAGATTCTACATTAAACTTTCTAATAAATCTGGGTCTAAGTATTTACATTGTACTATACCTGTTCTTTATATCAGTCATTACATCAGTCTTTTTATGCTCTTTCCCACATTTTGTTGAAAATCTGCAAAGAGGGTATGAATCTAAAGACCCTATTACTCTAAATGATTATTGGCCTAACTTAGCAATCCGTTCAGGCTGATAATTGTTTAGTTATAGCGCATGTTGAAAGGCGACAATCAACCAACATGCACAATGCCGGCTGAGCGTGGTCTTTCAACATGTTGAAAGATACTGATTTATGCCATGACCATGTGTAATAGGAGCAGTAGCAGCAGACTGACACTGATTTTAGTGGGCAATCCGAATGATGGAAGGATTGTTTGGGCGACCCCTCCAGCTGTCTGTGCATTTAATAGCACTAGCAGCAAGTGGGGAATGATGGGGAAGCGAGCGATAAACTGACAGGTCGGCGCTCATTTTCCCCAGAAGATCAGGCCGTGTAACAGCCTTAAATCTCTTAGGGTATGAATGAGGCTCAGGGGATGTAAATCTCACAAGATACATGCCCCCTTCACCATGTTAAATCACTGGTCTCCTTAAAGTGTCATTGTCGTTTACATTTTTTTTTTATTTTATTTTATTTTTTTGCAGAAATCAATAGTACAGGCGATTTAAAAAAAAACTGAAAAAGCAGTTTGAAGCTCTCCCCGTCTTCATGGTTATCTTATGGAGAGGGGAGGGGTGGAGGGAGATGAGGCACCAAAACAGGAAAACAAAGAGTTAATTTACAGCTACATCACCGGGCTATCTGCTCTGAAGTAAGCACTGACCTCTGAATACGCCTTTCACACAGGTCCTACTGTGTAATCCTTTGTTCTCTGCTCTCTGCTGCCGACTAAACTCCCTCCCCTCTCCATAGGTTACACAGGGCCAACTAATGTAAAAGAGTCGAGATTTCCCAATAATGAGCAGTGAATGAGAGAGGGGGGGGGGAGACCTGGGGAAAGTCTTTTTGAATGCAGATAATGGCATATTTGCCTAATAAACCCAACGAAGCCAATTTTTAAAAAAATCGCCTGTACGACTGATTTCTGCAAAAAAAAAAAAAAAAAAAAAAAAAAACGACAGTGACACTTTAAAAGAAGTCTCTTTTAAAGAAATAGTCTGTCAGATTTCATGAGCTTTCTAGAAAACTCTTGAATGGGATATGTGCCTAGTTATGCAGAAACTTTTCTGTTACTGATCACTGAATAATTCCACACATTAGTCACCCAAGAGTGGAAAAGCATGGTGACAACTAGAGATGAGCGAATCTACCGTAACCTCAGCCAAATCTGAATCTAACAAACCAGCCATCTATTTGTTTAGTCCAGTAGATACAGTCCCAAAAGACATCATAGTGTCATACCTGACTTTTCTAGGCAATCACAACACTTAGAAATCAGAACTACTCTTTAAAGACAAAACATTACACGCCCCAATTTGCCGAATAAGCAAGTGCTGATCTGCTAGATTGGCACTCACTTACTGGGCCTTTTACACGGCTCGACCATTGTGAGGCAAGGGCTGCATGGACATCGTTACCAATGTCTGTGCAGCCCTTGCTTTATATAGTTAATAATGAACATGTATACTTACCTGCCCACATTCCCCGGTGTCCTCCTGCCTCTTCCCAGCAGACCAGAACCGCCTTTGAAGCTTCTACACTCATCTCTGAAGTGACAGGCTCAGCCAATCACTAACTGAGACAGGTCAGCACCATGGCCAGTGATTGGCTGAGCGGTCTGTCACTTCAAAAATGGGTGTAGAGGCTTCAGCGGCAACTCTGTTTAGCTGGAAAGAGGCAAGATAACATCAGGAAGCGTAGGCAGGTAAGTATATACTTTTTTATTATTCACTATATAGTTCCATCGGCCCGAATCGGCCTGATTGTTGTGTGTGTGTGTGAGGGGGGTTCCCTAGTGTCTTCTTTCTGGCTTACTGGCTTTGATCTCCCCTTAAACCACTAGGGACCATTGGGGAGTTCTATACGTTTACAAAAATTATACCTTAAATCATTTCACAGTGTAAAAATTAGCCATTAATAATATATGGTAATTAGCAAGCCAAATTCGTATCTTCAGCCATTGTGGCACACCATGAAACAGTATTGCTACTACTGTATACTCTTTATAAATCAAATTCAATTTATGTTATATTTGGACGCTCTGTTCTTTAATCCTCGCTTTTCTCATGCCAAATTCATACTTGGTCTTTTTATGTAAATTTTATAGATGCAAGAAGAAATATGGGGACTTCTGTGAATTAAGAGGAGGGGAAAAGCGCTGTTATGACTAAGTGGGACCAAGGGGGAACCAACTATGACCAATGGGGCTGGGAAGTGGTCTTGCTATGACTACGGGGGTTAAGAGATGGGCACTGTTTATACTATGACTGCTAAGGGAAGGGGACACAGCTCTGACTACTAGTAGGAAGGAAGGAAACGTTTATTAATGGGGGTAGAGATGGGCACCCTATATACTATAACTACAAAGGGAAGGGGGCACTATTATGACTACTGGTAAATACAGGAAGGAAGGAATCGCTTATTAATGGGGAAGTGATGTGCACTGCTGGATATGCTTTTGGAACACAGGCAATGCTGTGATCACTCTTAGTTGCTCCTAGCGGAACTATTTCTGTGTTTTAGAATCTGTTTTTGTAAACAAAGGTTGTTTGTTTTATAAGAACTATAATTATATATATATATATATATATATATATATATATATATATATAAATAAATTGAACACGAGGATGGCACTCCAGTAGTGTATAGTGAAGATTTATTCACCCAATCACAAACAGCGACGTTTCGACTCTAACATGAGTCTTTCTCAAGGCTTGAGAAAGACTCATGTTAGAGTCGAAACGTCGCTGTTTGTGATTGGGTGAATAAATCTTCACTATACACTACTGGAGTGCCGTCCTCGTGTTCAATTTTGCTATCCAGAGGAGTCGGGGGTCGACTTTCATGGGACGTGCACCTACCAGCTTTAAGCTATTTTTTGACTTTAAGCCAGCACAGTGCCGTCCATCTACTACTTTATATATATATATATATATATATATATATATATTACATTAGTGATTATTAAAGACTGAGAACAAGGCTCTTGCGATTTACTTAATCTAGAGATAGGATGCCCATGCATCTCAATTTCCTCTGGGCAAAAGTCTAGCAAGGCCAATTATATATTGAGTACTGGTACACATCTCCACTGCGGAATCTGAGCACATTATTAGGAATATTGTTCAAAGCTGATGTGCCCGTGGCAGTTTTCAGTGCATAATCTCCAGGCTCTGCTACATACAGCTATATGGTACCTTTCAGCTTAGTTTATTTTTGTAATTCGGTAGAAGATACAAGAGACATTTTTCTGCCCACAGAATTCGTACTCTGAAAGCGACTCTGTACCCACATGCAGACTCATGGAGCCCATGTTTTATTATGGGAACATTTTGTCCCGTATTCATTTATTTTAATTAAAGCAACTCTGTACCCACAATCTGACCCCCCCAAACCACTTGTACCTTCGGATAGCTGCTTTTAATCTAAGATCTGTTCTGCGGTACGTTGAGCAGGTGATGCAGTTATTATGCTAAAAAACAACTTTTAAACTGGCAGCCCCGTGCCCTACGGGAGTATCTGTGCACTAACTTTGCACCATCCCTCCGTCCCTCCTCCCCACCCTCTTCATCATTAGGAATGCCACTGGAACATTTTCTCCATGCTGAACATTTGCACAGGTGTCTTAACGATCCAGCCCATGTGCCGGGCTGACACAGCTGACGAATAGGAGGCAATCTGCCTGGAGCATTCCTAATGATGAGGAGGGCGGGGAGGAGGGACGGAGAGGGTGTGCCAGCCTAATGCATACACAATGTAGACCACTTCTGTAGGGCACGGGGCTGCCAGTTTAAAGACTGAATCACCTGCCGAACGGACCGCAGGACAGATCTTGGATTAAAAGCAGCTATCTGAAGGTACAAGCGGTTTGGGGGGGGGGATCAGATTGTGGGTACATAGTCGCTTTAATAAAAAAAAAAAAAATACGGGACAAAATGTTTCCATAATAAAACATAATCGTACCCAGAGAGTGGTGGTCAATGATTCCTACTCCGAATGGTCCCCGGTAATAAGTGATGTACCCCAAGGGTCAGTACTGGGCCCTCTTCTGTTTAACTTGTTTATTAATGATATTGAGAATGGAATTAACAGCAATGTTTCTATCTTTGCAGATGACACCAAGCTTTGTAGTACAGTCTATGGAGGATGTGCAGATATTACAAGCTGACTTAAACACACTGTGTGTTTGGGCGTCCACTTGGCAAATGAGGTTCAATGTGGATAAATGTAAAGTTATGCACCTGGGTACTAATAACCCGCATTCATCATATGTCCTGGGGGGAGTTACACTGGGAGAGTCACTGATGGAGAAGGATCTGGGTATACTTGTAGATAATAGACTACAGAACAGTACACAATGTCAGTCAGCTGCTTCTAAGGCTAGCAGGATATTGTCATGCATTAAAACAGGCATGGGCTCACGGGACAGGGATATAATATTACCGCTTTATAAAGCTTTGGTGCGGCCTCATCTGGAGTATGCCGTCCAGTTTTGGAACCCGATTCATAAAAGAATGTTTTAGAGCTGGAGAGGGTACAAAGACGGGCAACTAAACTAATAAGGGGAATGGAACATCTTAGTTATGAGGAGAGATTAATAGAATTAAATTAGTTTAGTCTGGAGAAGAGACGTTTAAGGGGAGATATGATTAACTTATTTAAATATATAAATGGCCCCTACAAGAAATATGGGGAAAAGATGTTCCAGGTAAAACCCCCTCAAAGGACAAGAGGGCATTGCCTCCGCCTGGAGAGAAAAAGGTTCAACCTCCGGAGGCGACAAGCCTTCTTTACCATGAGAACTGTGAATCTGTGGAACAGTCTACCACAGGATCTGGTCACAGCAACAACAGTAGAGGGCTTCAAAACCAGCCTAGACAAGTTCTTAGAGCAAAATAATATAAATGCATATGTATAGAACCTATCACCCTCCCCCTCCCCTGTATCCTTCCCCTCCTTGGTTGAACTTGATGGACATGTGTCTTTTTTCAACCGTATTAACTATGTAACTATTGGCTCCATGAGTCTGCAGCGTCTTCTTTATAGCACAAACTTGACTGTTTTCCAGGTTCTAAGTAATGGGGCAGTGCACACATTGGGGGAAATTTATCAAACATGGTGTAAAGTGAAAATGGCTCAGTTGCCCCTAGCAACCAATCAGATTCCACTTTTCATTCCTCACAGACTCTTTGGAAAATAAAAGGTGCAATCTGATTGGTTGCTAGGGGCAACTGAGCCAGTTTTACTTTAGACTATTTTTGATAAATTTCCCCCATTATTTTTAATATGTGTCTATACGTTAGTGCCAAGGATAACATATACCAAATAAAAGCAGTGTAGGTATTGCTGTAGATGCCCCCACCACAGGCAGGGCCGATTCTAGCTTTTCTGCCGCCTGAGGCGAAAACTGACAAAGCGCCCCCCCCCCCCCTCAGAGCAATAGTCAGGGAGAGAAGATCCAGGACAGGTACAGTGCAGCATCGCAGTGTGTATGGGACAGCACTATAGATAACAGTGTGCTGTGTGCGGTGACCAGATTTTTTAACTGTTTGAGCCACTATGGGCCCCCTGGGAGCTTCAAAACAAACAACAATCTACAACTGCTGACCTCTGACCTCAGGAGCCAGAGAAGAGCCATAAAACAGGCTGCTCTGTTAACTCTTTCAGTACTGCAGAATGTAGAGTATTACTGTGCATCACTTACATTCTGCAATACAGAAAGAGTTAACAGCAGAGCAGAACATTACTTTGATGCCTCTTCTCCTGCTCTTGCACTATGCTGAGGTCAGCTCGGAGTTCGGCAGGGCAGAGAAGACATAATATAGCGTCCCCGCTGCTGTTAACTTTTTCTTTTCTACAGTGTGTAAGTGATGCAGAGTATAATAACTCTGCATTATTGAAAGGGTTAACAGCAGGAGACACTATATCTATGTCTTATGTGATGTGAATACCTGTGAATACGAGGCTTCCAGTGCCTCCTCAGCGCTTCTCATGAGGCAACTGACAGGAAACACGGCTGGGCACTGAGCCGTAACTAGTTGTAATGATAAGGACACAGGAGGCTGATGCCGCCCCCCTCAAGGGCTGTGTTATCTGCCGCCTGAGGCAAACACTTCACCTCGCCTCATGGCAGATACGGGCCTGACCACAGGACTCTCCCTCTTTAGCTATGTTCACACTTGTATTTGCAAGCAAAATAAGCATCTCATTTTCAAGTCTTTTTGCTGCACTTGGTGTTTTATTTCTAGTGTTTTATGCAAACCAGCCTTTCCTTGCAAATCTTGCATAATTTGACTTATTCACACATCAAGTTGCGCAATGTATTACACACATAAAATAGCATAGAGCACACTTATTATGTGTTAAATAAGTGACATGCCACTTCTTGTCACAGCCATAAAAAATGCATAAACAGTACAGTGTTCAATGTTATTCAATAGTAAAGTACTGGTATAAAATAGGTGTTTTTTGAAGTGTGATACAAGCTTTTTATGTTACAAATATACCTGAAAATATGATGTGTGAACATAGCTTTAAAGGGGTAGTCCACCCAAAAAATTTTTCTTTCAAATCAACTGCTGCCATGAAGTGACAGAGATTTGTAATTTACTTCTATTAAAAAATCTCAAGCCTTCCAGTACTTATCAGCTGCTGTATGCCCAACAGGAAGTTGTATTATTTCCAGTCTGGAGAGCAGGAGGGGTTTTCTATGGGGATTTGCTCCTGCTTTGGACAGTTCCTGACATGGACAGAGGAGGCAACAGAGAGCACTGGGTCAGACAGGAAAGAAAACACTACTTCCTGCTGGACATACAGCAGCTAATAAGTACTGGAAGACTTAAGATTTTTTAATAGAAGTGAATTACAAATCTCTGGCACTTTATGGCACCAGTTGATTTGAAAGAAAAATTTTTTGGGTGGACTACCCCTTTAAGCTGGGTTCACACACAGTATATTTCAGGCAGTATTTGGTCCTCAAGTCAGGTCCTCATAGCAACCAAAACCAGGAGTGGATTGAAAACACAGAAAGGCTCTGTTCACATAATGTTGAAATTGAGTGGATGGCCGTCATATAACGGTAAATAACTTCCATTATTTCAATATAACAGCCGTTGTTTTAAAATAACAGCAAATATTTGCCATTAAATGACGGCCATCCACTCAATTACAACATTATGTGAACATAGCCTTTCTGTGTTTTCAATCCACTCCTGGTTTTGGTTGCTATACAGCCTCACAAATACAGCCTCAAATATACATAGTGTGAACCCAGCCTTAAGGTGATCATAGCTATTGGTTAAATGCTTGTGTTATCCTCGGACTCTCTGGGGGGACATTTCTTAGCCCCGCTACATTCACTAAGAGACCCAGGCCTCTTAGTCAAAATGGCCGGAATTGCGCTTGGCGCAGAAATTGCGGAAAAAAATGACACCTGCTACGGTGCAGGTGTAAATTTTTGCCTGCCTTATCCCTGTTTCCAGGCATAAACCTTGATTAAAGAGGCACTGGGAAGGCCACTTCTCCTCTTTGCCTTATCGCGCTGCCCCTGCCTGCCCATCAAGCAATCGGGGATACGGCTGGCGTACACAAGGAAAAGTGACAAATCTGTGTATTTTGATAAACATCCCCCTTGTGTTCTCCTCTGACTCTTCTAAAAACAACAGGGCACAGCAGTTAAAAACAAACATGCTTGACCTTTCTTATCTTCTACTTTTGATGTCAAGGAACAGTCAGGAGGCCCCCATACACATTAGTCAGTCAGCCAGTTCCATCAAAGTCAGAAGGTTCAGCTGGCTTTTCACTAGAGTGAATATACACTTTTAAGGTCCCTATACACTTTCAATAACTGTAACAGTTAAATCTCCCACCTGCCGTCCATCCTTCCCATACACAGGAACGCTCAGTGCCTCTGAGCATTCCTGTGTTCTCTATGGGGAAGGGAGGGCTAAGCTGCAGCAAGAGACCTCTCTGGGCCCTATTACATGGGACGATTATCGTTTGAAAAATTGTCAGATTGTTCGGATTTGAACAATTATCGACGATTAAACGACCAACAAGAAATCGTTGGTCTATTGATAGAATTTGGACCATTTTTTTATCGTTTGCAAATAATTTGCACGTAATAAGACGTTGTTTGGTCGTTCGCAGTAGCGACAAACACAATAGCGATGATAAAACAACCGCAAGAACGATAAGTAACGATCATCGTTCCGTGTAATTGGGTGAATGATTTCAGGTTGTTCGCCATAGCAGTCGTTTGAGATCGTCTATCGTTAATCGTTGATTGTTGAAAATCGCTTTGTGTAATAGAACCCTTACTGCAGCTTATATCTCTCCACACAAAGGGTACCTATACACCTTAGACTTTGATCGACTGACCCTTATCTCCCCAATCTCTGTCGTTGGTTCTAGACGGTAAGCGGCGGGTTGAGCCAATCAAAGTCTAAGGTGTATAAGGACCTTTAGATATAGGCAAGACCTACACAGTCTAACTTTGTATTGGAAACCTGTAACATTGTTTCCCAGAGTAAAACAATAAGGCTATGTTCACACAACATCCAAAAAAGGAAAAAGGCGCCCGCTTTTTGTGTTTAAAAAGACGTCCGTAATTGCATCATTTTGATTTGCTTGATTAAAATGCACTGAAGTCTATGGAATAACGGACGTCTTTTTCTCACATTGTATTGGATGACGGACGTCTTTTGAGGCGGACGCATTAAATACAATGTGAGAAAAAGACGTCCGTTATCCCATAGACTTCAATGCATTTTAGTCAAGCCAATTAAAATGATGTAATAACGAACGTATTTTTAAACACAAAAAGCGGACGCTTTTTTCCTTTTTTGGACGTTGTGTGAACATAGCCTAAGGATGCATTTGCATATCTTGCAAGTTTGTGTTATTTGTGTTCATACAAATGTCGCTGTGTACTGTCTACTCCCTCTCCAACTGCTGGGAAAGAAGCTAACATTTCTTAAGTAAATGTTATCAATAATAGATTGTTACTATAATAACATAGACCCCAGGAAGCCATATATTATTTAAAGCGACTTGTACCATCACCAGGACAGATTTTTTTTATTTTTTTTTGCAGTACCTGCTTGGTGCCTGGGACGCAGTTCTTTTTTGCCCGGTTCCTGCGTTTGGTGATGTTTTCTGCTTGAGCACTGGGGGCAGTTTGGAGCACTGCGGGCAGGCCTGGTGCCCCCCCAGTGTGACCACAACATATCCCCTGGGTCACGTGTCCCTGCTTGATTCCAATGAAGATCCATGCTCTGAGCCAGGCCGGTGCTCAAGCCGAAAACATTGCCAAACGCGGCAATCTCAAGATTAGGGCCCTGACTCAAGTCACCACCTTGTTCAAAACAACAATCCTGGACCCTGTTCCTAAGAACGTGAGGGGTCCCTTTGGGTAGGAAATAAGCCTTTAAAATGTCTGTATAATGTTCACATATGCCTGTTTATGGTGGTCTTACATATGTCATCAGATTCCCCTGGAGAAAGTGTGGACTAGTCTGGCTGAGCTGTCATCTGGGCATCCTCGTGCATATATTGGGGATTCTGCCATCATCTGCTATGCCTCGCAATCTTTAGGCTTTAGCTATAAGGTCAGTTCTAGGGATAATATAACGAAATAGGCAGCCATATTTACATGCCATCCATGTCATTATAAAAATAGTCGAAAACATCAGAGTAAATGATCCCCTAGTGCAGGGGTAGGGAACCTTGGCTCTCCAGCTGTTGCAAAACTACAACTCCCATCATGGCTGGACAGCCAAAGCTTTAGCATGATGGAAGTTGTATTTTTGCAACAGCTGGAGAGCCAAGGTTCCCTACCCCTGGCCTAGGCACTCACTCCTTATCACTAGAATATAGAGGGCCCCCAAGCAGCTGTATCATCAGAAGTGTGAGACATTACCTGTGCTCTTCTATAGTACTGTTTCGTTATAGTCTGGTATCTCTCCTGACCGGCCGTGTCCCTGTAAAAACAAAATATTCTGTGGTTAATAGATCAAATCAAAGTATCAAATCATTCTTGCTGAAGCGTGTGGCATTGTCATAATTATGTCAGTTCTGCTAAGCCCGGCCAAGACGCTTGATCACATGGTGATGATTCACGCTCCTTGACACTAAGCCATGGGGGCTTTATATGCAGGATGTCTCAAATCATTCTATGGAGAAGCATGAAGATTGATTTTCTTTTTTCCGGCCCAATTCTCTGTCTAGACAAGTACAATTAGGAATTTGCTTTCTTCTACTTTTTATTTACCACACAGCATGTACGCACCAGGCTGCCTGGAAACTGTTTTTGTTCCTTCGGCAAACTCATTAATAATCATCAGGGCAGCGATGTCCAGAGAAAATACAGCTGATCAGGCTGCTAGTTAACAGGTGTCCAAATAAAAGTTGTTTCTAAGCTCACAAAATCAATACCCCCTATCTAAAGCCTTGGTCAGCAAGTCTAAATTAAAGAAACCCCCATCTGCCCCCTCCTAACCACTTGTACCTTCGGATAGCTGCTTTTAGTCCAAGATCTGTCCTGGGGTCCGTTCGGCAGGTGATGCAGTTATTGTCCTAAAGAACAACTTTTAAACTTGCAGTCCTGTGTCAAATTGGTGTGGCCTTGAGTGTCTGTGTCCTAGGCTTGCACAACCTCTCCATCCCTCCTTCCTACCCTCCTCATCATTAGGAATGCCCCAGGCAGGGTTTCTCCAAATCACCATTTGTCTAAACACTGCACATGGGCCTTAACAATCCAGCACATGTGCAGTGTTTAGCCGAGTGATGATTAGGAGAAATCTTGCCTGGGGGCATTCCTAATGATGAGGAGGATGGGGAGGAGGGGTGGAGAGGCGGTGCAAGCCTAGGACAAAGACACTCAAGGCCACACCAATTTGACACAGGACTGCAAGTTTAAAAGTAGTTTTTTAGGACAATAATTGCATCACCTGCTGAGTGGACCCCAGGACAGATCTTTGATTAAAAGCAGTTAGCCAATGGGGGCTGATTGTGGGTACAGAGTTGCTTTAAAGTGTCCACCTCTGAGCACCCTTGTATAATAATCTACTACATTATTCTACGCAAATAAGTTGAGTAATTTTGTAACTTCATTGCATTATTTATCTGACACTGATCCTGAGCTGCAGCACCTATCTTATTTCATAGCAGCATTCACACCTAAACAGCCTTCAGAGCTGTAATCATTCAGCATTCTGTGCTGACTCAACACCCCCACAAAACCTGCTATGGTTATTTGCATTCTGGGTAGTATAGTCTTTGTACATGGGACCATCCATTAATGTAGGTTATGCTACATGCAGAATCTCCAGTGTATGATGAGTAGTACAATGGAGTTTTTTCAGTAATTGTGATGTTCACACATAGTATTTTGCAAAGTGTTTCTGTCAGTATTTGTAGCCAAAATCAAGAGTGGAACCAACAGAGAAAAACTATAATTTAAACTTGCACAGTTTCTATGTTTTCAAGGAACTCCAGTCTTTTGATGAAAATATACTGACCAAAGTACTGACCCAAATACTATGTCTGCCCCATTCTGTATAATGGAGGATCAACACAATATTTTTTTTTCAAGAGCCATAACTTTTTTCTATTCCTATATGATGATATGTTGTATTTTTCAATTACATTATTTTGGGGTACAAGTATTTAATTTATTACCTTTCATGTTTTTTATGGGTTTTTTTTACTGTTTACAATGGGGATGGGGTTATATCTTGGTAACTTCGGACAGACATGGCAGCTAATTACCAGAGTAAAGCTATGTAGATATAGTGATTATATAAGGAACGCTAGGAGATTTGGTCTCTAAGGCCTACAGATGTATGAATGCAGACTCTTACCTAGGATCAGAATAATAAAAGCAGTGTATTCACAAACCTAAATTTATATAGATTTATTTTTTTCTAAACTTTGAAATTAAATCTAAGGCTATGTTCACACAACAAACTTTTTAACGACAAGAATTGGTTGCAATTAAAACAACGGCCGTTCTTGCCATAAAGAAATGTGTTGCATTGAAGTCAATGCAAACTGTGTCCTTTGTTCACACAATGTATTGAACAACGGCTGTGGAAATACAGCCATTCTACATTGATTTTAATGCTGTTTTTAATCTAACAAAGGCCACTGTTTCACACTCACTACAATGGCTGTTGTTTTTGAGTGCCAAAAAACAGCCAATGTTCATACATTGTGTGAACATAGCCTAAAGGTGAACATACCCTTTGTTTTTTATTGCTATACCAGGTTTACCTTTAGATTACTAACTAGCCATGGCAATCACACTAAATGCTCCAGAGCTGTAACTTACCAGATCTGTATCCGCACTTTGATGCCATCAACATCTATGGTCTTCATTTTAAAATCAACTCCTGGAAAAAAAAAATAGAACGGGACTGAGTTACAAGTGTTTGCTAAACTTTAAAAAAAAAAAAGTTAAAGGGGTAAACCAGGAATAAAACATGGCTGCATTCTTCCAACCACAGTGCCACAGTGCTATTTTGCGCTTGATATTACAATTCAACTGCATTCACGTAAATGGAACTGAGCTGCGATACCACACACCAACTGAGGACTCGTGTTTGGAAGAAACCAACTATCTTTTCCTTATTCTGGATAACCCCTTTAGTGAAAAAGATAAATTATGCAAATGATGCATATCAAGTACCTAACATGAGACCAGACAGCCGCATAGACAATAATAAAAAGTATAGGCGAAATAATGCAAGAAATCAGTGAAGCTGGTTATATGGGTATTATGGATGGTTAACTTTCAAATAGTTCCTCCTCTCATAATGGACAAATAGATCATATTATTTTTCTATGAAATAACATTTTTCAGTTTTTCTATCACAGAGAAACAACTGTACTTAATAGTTATGTATACCTTATATTTTTTTCTTCTTCCAGTCCTGTTAACAAACTATTAATCTTGTCATTGTACTGGCAAATGAATGTTACTATCAAAAGTACCCAGATGTCTTATGAGACTTATGACGAGGAGCAGTGCATTGGGACCTAACTTGAGTGAAAGTTTCGTCGAACCACAGGGTGGCGCATGTGCTGTCTTGTAATCCTCTTTGAATGGAGAGGAGCAAAGAATATGCTCCTCTCCTTATAGTGCTGCTACTTACAGTAAAGATACCAGATAACTGTGTGAGATCATTTTATATTTAAAATAGTTTTACAAGATTTGGAACTTCCCGTGATTTGGCACTACCGCCGTTGCAAACACTTCATTCACATTCTCTAAGTTTATCAAGAAATGCATTTTTTTTAATCCCCTAGAACAAAGATGACATTGGAACCTGTCATAGCTTTACCCACTGGCCTTGGTAAAGATGTTCTTGAAATCATATTTAGTATAACAGCAGAGGAGGTAATCTCATCAATATAATTCAGCAGTAGCAAGGTTGAATTTAATGTTCAATATCTTAAGCAATTGTACCCAAGTCTCCCAAAGCACAGTGTGACTGCACAGTTTAAAGGGATAGAACAGTATCAAAAAAATTGTATTTAAATAAACTAGTGACTTGTGACAGGGGCCCTCAGTGACTGTCACGTAAGGGCCAAAGTTAACACAAAGTCATATGTGCCCAACTTAACATACACAGGTCAACAAGTACATTTGGTTGACAAACCAGCCGAATAGAACTGAACTTATCAAATCTCTTAATTTTTTTTACCGTTGAAACATTTTGGTCCCTTGGATTAGGGTCTGGTAGCAGAAAAATCACTACGGCTAATGGGTTTCACCCAAAAAGTCGTCCAGTTCTTTTTGACACCGTCCACCTTTTATATGACAAAATGATCAGTGTGACGAACAGCAAAAGACATGGTCACACTACATATATTGAAAAAAAAATAGAGAGTAAAAAGAATTTGTATACTTTGTCCAACACACCCAGGTTGAGAGTAGTTTTTTCTGAAAATACTTGGGCAGCCATATTCTACAACATTTTTTTTTTTTTTTAAACTTTCCCCCCCCATACACCTTATACCAATGGCTGACAAAAGTATAAAGTGTATGAGAACTTGTGGTGTCCCACCATGGGTGTTGCTGGTTTTTACACCCCTCGCAAAAGCCTGTACTCTAAGTAAAGTGGTAATGAAGTTATGCCTAAGTTCTGCCACTAGATGTTGCTATTATTTGTAAATGCACTTGTATATTGCACAGCCGTAGTGAACAAGGGGTTGTTTGTTGGTAATTTGCGCACCAATAAGAGCCATCTCTATTCTCCTTCCTTTCTCTGCAATTTCTTCTCCACCACTCACAGGAGGTATTACACACCCTATAGGAAGTTGTCACATGGGGAGAGGAAGTACACGCCCACACTTAGTGGTAGAGAGATGACGCACGACAAGATGTCTCCTACTGTGGTCCAGCTGGGCCCTGGCTCTGCCAGGTCCCCCCACCTGTCCAGTGTCGTCTAGTCAGGAGTGTGGTAGTGGACAGACGTATGGGGAAACACAGAGACTCTTCTTCTTCTAAGAAGTGGTTTAGCACTGCATAATAAGAATAAGTCAGAGATCACCCCAACCCACGCCGTTGAACGTCTCTAACAGTGCAGGACAGTATCCTGAAACAAGAGGAACTGATCCAAACAGAGCAAAGTTGCTACAAGCCTACATACTCGCAGCACAAATGTAACCAGGTGATCTTGGCCACCTTGCTCAACGCAGGTAACAAGATCTGGGGCTTGTGTCACCCTAGGAGGATGGGTCACCCGACACTGTAGGCCAACAGGTGGTACAGCGACAACAAAGGGTGAACCACGGCACAAGTAGTTTTCTACTTTCAAATATTCTTCAGTATTCTACTTCTTCTTCTAAAGTTCCGGCAGAACACACTTCTACGCTGGGTTGGGACTCTGAGCACAAACTCCTCTCTACTACTCTGAACTCTCAGCACAAACTCCTTTCTACTGCTCTAAATTCACTCTAAGCAGAATGTGTCTAGTCAAGTCCGAAGTCTATTATCTTCTACTGTATTCCTGAAGTAAAGAAAACTTTATTTATGGTAACAGGACTCAGTGAATATTGTTCCGGCACCTACACAGTCATTACCCCATTCTTGGGTCATCTCCCCTTTATGTGGGTGGTGGTACCGATAGTCCAGGTTGGTCATAGCTCCACTCCGGACCACCATGATACGTACCCAAGGGACCCCCTCACAGCCCGACAGGTCACCGACCACATGGGGAAAGGGTATAGTCAGCCTCCTTAAAATAAAATGCCCAAATAACTGTGTGCCCAACCGGCACTGGCACCACAACAACCTACCATCCAGCTGAGCTACACTCCGACCATACGCTCCGACTGAGCTACACTTGGGCAGCCATATTCTACAACATTTTTTTTTTTTTTTTAAACTTTCCCCCCCCCATACACCTTATACCAATGGCTGACAAAAGTATAAAGTGTATGAGAACTTGTGGTGTCCCACCATGGGTGTTGCTGGTTTTTACACCCCTCGCAAAAGCCTGTACTCTAAGTAAAGTGGTAATGAAGTTATGCCTAAGTTCTGCCACTAGATGTTGCTATTATTTGTAAATGCACTTGTATATTGCACAGCCGTAGTGAACAAGGGGTTGTTTGTTGGTAATTTGCGCACCAATAAGAGCCATCTCTATTCTCCTTCCTTTCTCTGCAATTTCTTCTCCACCACTCACAGGAGGTATTACACACCCTATAGGAAGTTGTCACATGGGGAGAGGAAGTACACGCCCACACTTAGTGGTAGAGAGATGACGCACGACAAGATGTCTCCTACTGTGGTCCAGCTGGGCCCTGGCTCTGCCAGGTCCCCCCACCTGTCCAGTGTCGTCTAGTCAGGAGTGTGGTAGTGGACAGACGTATGGGGAAACACAGAGACTCTTCTTCTTCTAAGAAGTGGTTTAGCACTGCATAATAAGAATAAGTCAGAGATCACCCCAACCCACGCCGTTGAACGTCTCTAACAGTGCAGGACAGTATCCTGAAACAAGAGGAACTGATCCAAACAGAGCAAAGTTGCTACAAGCCTACATACTCGCAGCACAAATGTAACCAGGTGATCTTGGCCACCTTGCTCAACGCAGGTAACAAGATCTGGGGCTTGTGTCACCCTAGGAGGATGGGTCACCCGACACTGTAGGCCAACAGGTGGTACAGCGACAACAAAGGGTGAACCACGGCACAAGTAGTTTTCTACTTTCAAGTATTCTTCAGTATTCTACTTCTTCTTCTTCTAAAGTTCCGGCAGAACACACTTCTACGCTGGGTTGGGACTCTGAGCACAAACTCCTCTCTACTACTCTGAACTCTCAGCACAAACTCCTTTCTACTGCTCTAAATTCACTCTAAGCAGAATGTGTCTAGTCAAGTCTGAAGTCTATTATCTTCTACTGTATTCCTGAAGTAAAGAAAACTTTATTTATGGTAACAGGACTCAGTGAATATTGTTCCGGCACCTACACAGTCATTACCCCATTCTTGGGTCATCTCCCCTTTATGTAGGTGGTGGTACCGATAGTCCAGGTTGGTCATAGCTCCACTCCGGACCACCATGATACGTACCCAAGGGACCCCCTCACAGCCCGACAGGTCACCGACCACATGGTGAAAGGGTATAGTCAGCCTCCTTAAAATAAAATGCCCAAATAACTGTGTGCCCAACCGGCACTGGCACCACAACAACCTACCATCCAGCTGAGCTACACTCCGACCAACCACCACAGTAGTGGCGTCACACAGTACCATCTGGCAAGTGACCAGTCGACCATATTGCACCACACATTATCCAATGGGCAGGTCCTATTTGGTTTGCCAGTAATAAATGACAAACCATAGGCCAAAATAAGAGAAAGCGGAGAAACACAGAAAGCATAATTGAATAAGCTTTAATATCAATCTGCTCAGCAAATCCTGCTCTACAACATAATTTTTCAAGGTTCCCTTTACAGTAAAGCATGCAGTCCTTAGCCACATCCTTATAACAATGAAGAAAAGAAAAAAAAATTATAATAAGGCACTACTATATATGTGTGTTTCTCCCAGATGTATCTAACAAGGTAAGCTACTGTATGTGCTTTCAATAATACCACTGATACAGAGAAATTCAGACAATGGAGCATCAAGACCTTTCAATAATAAGAATTTACAGTTAAGTTGATGTCAGAAGGCTCCCAGATGTCCTTGAAGTACTTCCAGCAGGATGTAGGCTAGACAATAGGAATATGGCTGTACTGCTCTAAACAGAAATACATTACTGCAAGAAAAAAGGCAAAATTCTAGACAAATATGAGAATGCATAGAACATGCGATAAATAATATAAAAGCCAAGCATCAGTGTTCTTGTTCATCCCAAAGGTATTTGATGGGTATGAGGTCATGGCTCTGTGCAGCCACTCGAGTTTCTCCACCCCAAACTTCTTAAAACACGTCTGTATGGACCTTACTTTGTACACATTTCAATTATTACTAGAGATGAGCGAATAGTGAAATATTTGAAAATTCAAGATTCGATTTGAATAGTCTACGATATTTGTATATTCGATCCAATATAGAATCCCATTATAGTCTATCGGAGAAAAATACTCAGGACTTTGAAATCAATATTTGACCACTTGGAGGTCACCAAGTCCACAATGACACCTCAGGAAACGATGCCAAAAATGACTGCTTGCTTGCAATCGTTTATTGTTTGTCAGTAAACGTTAAAAATCGATTTGTCTAATAGGACCCTGAACACACTCAAAACACCTTCTTAATCTCTGCTTTCGATAGTTTTAGCCCTAACAAGGGCTTTTGGGGGTCCTTCCCTACCTAACTTCACCTAAAAGCTAATTCTTCCTGGTATACAGCCTGTCCCTCTCTAGCTCAAACCAGCAAGTGACACAAATCTGAAATCACCTATTCGTATATTCAGGAGGTGACATAGTCCTGCCTATTCCTAGTGCCTGTCCTAGTGCGAATCGAATTTTTACTGCGTTTTCTTTCGAATATTCGAACGAAAACAAATAGCTTAAATAGCGTAGTATTCGAATACTATTCGCTCATCACTAATTATTACCGAAAAATCTTTCCTTAAAGGGGTTATCTGGCGCTGGCACATTTTTAACATGTAGCTGCCGTATAAGTAAACATTACAAACATGTTATGCTTACCTCTCCGCACTCCCCTGGTGTCCCAATGTGGTGGCCAGTGTCCCCTGCTGTCTGCAGCCGCTGTTACTTTTGAGACAAATTTGCACTTGGGGTGCATTCACACGTACAGGATCTGCAGCAGATCCGCAGCAGAAAATCCGCAGCAATATGGTGTGTGTGAAGCTACCCTTAATGTAATAGCCTGAATATGATTCCTAAAATTTTTATAAAGCACTTCATTTATCAAAAAATACTCCTCGCCCCCAAAAAACAGCTCTAAAGTCTTGCCCACTAGGTCCCAACCTGCAATCAGCTGTCCACTGCCTGTTGTTAGGGGAAATTTGTCTCCAGCCGCAGCAGCCTGTCACATCTGCGGTCGCAGCACATACCTCTCGCCGCGCCGCTGCTGTCCGTTCTCCTGCTCTGTGCCGGGGCTCCTCCTCCTCCAGCTCCCTGTCAGCTCGACGGGCGCGTCCCTGTCTCCTAGGGAGCACGCGCACCGGCTCTGCTATAATTTAAGGGGTCAGTGTGCCTTTAATTGGTTGCTGCTCTGAGGCTCTTCTATAAATTGCAGCCCTGCCCCACCACAGGTGTTGGAGCCTCTGCATGCTTCCTAGTGTGTTCTGGTCCAGCTACCTGTTGTTCCTATCCATTGTTCCTGCACTTTGTTTCTGCCACCTGCAGTTCCCTGTATCCAGCTGCCTACCTGCTTGCCTACTGTTCCTTCTACACCTCATCCGGCGGTGGGCTCTGGTGAAGACCAGCGGCCCCTTAGACTCCCCTTAGACTAGTGACGGTCCATGACTCCAGTCGCTACACAGCCTCAGCAAGACAGATTACCAGCAATAGGGCATGGCTTAGTTACTGGTCTCTTTAGGAGAGACTGTGTACCTATGATTGTCCAGAGAATCTGCACTATCCATGCAGGATAAATAATCTCAGCAGTTCAGTATTGTATAAACCATCCTCCACCACAGTGCCAGCCTGTTTAGTGCTTAGAATAATCCTTGCCTGGCTGTCATTGTGTTTCTTTTATGTCTGCACAGCACCTTGAAAAAACCCAGTGCATAACTAACCCTTTCTCCCCTACATGCCATCTACGTTGACCTTCTGTGTAAATCATCATCCCAGCAGGACTGTTTAGTGAACTATGTCATGGCATAGCAGAGACGAGTATGTGTTGTGTTGTGTCATGCCGTGCAGTCACTGGCTAGAGAAGTAAGGAAGAAAGTCACTATGTACTAATGGCAAACAGCCCAGCTTTGGACCTGTCCCCCTCCCCTAGGACCTCTGAAGCATAATTCTAATAAAGCATGCAGGTTTTTTTTTATTTTTTTTAAGTAAAGGTATGATAAAATGTAGCTATCCTTAAAGTGTTGCTGTTTTTTTTTTTGCAGAAATAAATAATACAGGCAATTTTAAGCAACTTTGTAATTGGGTTTATTAGGCAAATATGCCATTATCTGCATTCAAAAAGACTTTCCCCAGCCTCCCCAGCGATTAGTTGCCAGCAGAGAGCAGAGAACAAAGGATTACACAGCGGGACCTGTGTGAAAGACGGTATTCAGAGGTCAGAGAGATCAGTGCTGACTTCAGAGGAGATAGCCCGGTGATGTAGCTGTAAATTAACTCTTTGTTTTCCTGTTTTGGTGCCTCATCTACCTCAACCCCTCCCCGCTCCATAAAAGAACAATGAAGATGGGGGGGAGGGAGCTTCAAACTGTTTTTTCATGATAAAAATGCATTTTTCAGCTAATAAACCCAATTACAAAGTTTCTTAAAATTGCCTGTACTATTGATTTCTGCAAAAAAAATAAAAAATAAACGAAATGACACTTTAAAAAAACAGCTATTTGAATTTTTTGCATTCTAAAGTATTCCAGCATGTGACGACCTGTTTAGTTTCGTGTCTGTTTACAGCGTAAAATGCATCAACATCAGTATAAAAATAATAGCTAGATTACACACTTCACACTTTCCTTTTTCTCACATATTAAAAAGCCCTTTGGGAAATCAAAGACACTAGTTTATACAAGATCACAGAAAAAAAGCAAGAATTGCAATTATATTGTACTGAGATGTTGTAAAGTACATGATGGATTGCTCTTCTTAAAGTGGTAACACACATCCAGTTGTAGTATATACTAATGCAAGTCCTGTGTAATGTCACCCCACAATGTCTGACTTCCAAGGTTGCAAACCATTCTGTCAATTCACAGACAACATTTGAAAATGCATCGCGATCCAGTACGTCTCCTGTGAGCAGCACTTCTGTACTCCCTCCTAAATAGGTAATTCCGCCAGGTTTCTGCTGTCTCTTACTGACAGCCAGATCTGCTGGGATGTCTAATCAGAATGAGCAGCAAGCTGAGGAGTGAGTCACACAGTTGCATTCTTCTCCTGGCGCCACCTAGAGATAGGTAGGGGTCTCAGCACTGAGACCCTGACTGATCAAGAGAAGCACTGGGTTTGCAAGGTTTTATGTGAGCAGGAAGAAAAGAAACAGCAGCAGGATCCCAGCAAGGTACGGATTATACTAAGCTGCTACTGTTACTGCTGTCCATACGTGCTGAGAAATTAAAGGAGTATTCCACTGAAATATAACTTTTTAGATGTTGCTGCCCATGGTGAGGCTAACAATTCCTTCCATACTTGTTATTATCTATTCAGTCTCCTTCCCCCAGTTCTAATCTGCTACTTTCTACTAAAGACACAAAATAATGTGTATAAGCTTTTCTCTCTGTCTCCCCCTCCCTTCTGAGACAGCTGAAGTAAACAAGCCCCTATCTGCAACTTTGTAGTGCCGGGAGGGATCATCACAGTGGGTTCACCAGCAGCTTGACCTTAGATTAAGGCTGTATTCACAGGTTCTATATTAGCCCTGTGATTCACGGACGGTGAATGCCTGTCCTGGACTGTTTCCCTGCCCCGGCATGATGTAACAATATCATACCAGGAGCAGGAGAACAGTTTGAATCCCCCCAGCACTGTAGTGACAGTGTCCAGGACATGCATTCACCAAACATTTCCTTTGTTATTAACGGAATGAACACGGAACGTGTGAATGTAACCCAACACTCCCAGCATTACAAAGAAGGTACAAAGTTGCAGATACAGCCAGAGACCTGTTTACATCAGCCGTCTCAGAAGGGAGGGGGATGAGGGGGAGACGGTAAGAAAAGCTCCCACACAGCTTTTTGTGCCTTCATTAGAAAGCAGCAGCTCAGTACTTATCAGATGCTGTATGTCCTGCAGGAAATATTGTTTTCTTTACAGTCTGACACAGTGCTCTCTGCTGCCACCTCTGTCTGAGACAGGGACTGTCCAGAGCAGTAGCAAATCCCTACAGAACACCCCTCCTGCTTGGACAGAGGTGACAGCAGACAGCACTGTGTCAGACTGAAATAAAAAGAATATTTCCAGCAGGACATACAGCAGCTGATAAGTATGGGAAGACTTGAAATTTTTAAATAGAAGTAAATTACAAATCTATAAAACTTTCTGAAACCAGTTGATGTAGAAGAAAAAAAAATTTTGCTGGTTAACCCCTTTAGGTGCACGGGGAGGACATGCCTTTCTAGTACAGCCCAAATTACTGCAAAACTATTGAGAGAATAATACGAGTCTGGTTGCTACATCGGGAGCCGTGTTGCTAATACCGGCTCTGCTGTGATGTACAATTTAAGACTCAAACAATAGTGTAATCTTAACACTTCTAGCTCAGTAATCTCACAGAAGATCTGTATGTATGAGCAGTGCATTAAGTTGTACTTAGTAAATGTCACAGTGATTTGCTGACTAGAGTGCAATGCCCTTAATGGAAAGTTATCACAGAAAGTCTTTGTCATCCTTACTATGATTCATGTTATTAAGCACAAGATATTACTTATATTTTATGGTAATAACACCCAACAAGAGAGCTCGACAGCCGAGACGCTAGTCACAAAATCCGTAATGTGTTAATGTGTCTGGCATTTTCTTTTGCATAACTAGCGTGCGAGCAATCATTGTAAGTATAGACTTTATGTCCTCTCTGGCTGGATGGGAATACACTGACATAGAGAACCTTTAAGTGGCTATGGCTATATATATATAATACACTTGAATGGATTGACTATCGTTAGAGTTTTTATTTCCCAGAAAGAGCGCCCCTGGTGTCTGTGGTCTGTGTTTGGTACTGCAGTTCATTAATATCTAAGTGAACAAGATGGGGCTCAGGTAGTATAACTTTGCTTTTAGGATGTCCATGGTCACATTGCGAAGTGTGATATCACTATCAGCTGTATACCATCTTTGATATCTCCACCCTTTCTGGACCCTTAAAGGGTAACTCCAGGCTATATTGTGTTTCTGCACTTCCTGGTTTATCAGTTGTACACAGGACTACAGGTTCCAGAATGCAATGCTTTCCCTCAGCTGTTGATCACAATCCTCCACCTTGCCCATTCCCCGTCCAAAGCTGTTGCAGAACATCTAGACTGTGTTCACACATTGCAGTTTCATTGTGTTACTGAATTATTTGCAGTAATTTATGATTTCATTGTGGTCCCACTCACTCAGCACACTGTATTCTCTACCTGTAACACCACACAGCAAGCACACTGTATTCTCTATCTGTAACACCACACGGCACACTGTATTCTCTACCTGTAACACCACACAGTATGCTGTATTCTCTACCTGTAACACCACACAGTATGCTGTATTCTCTACCTGTAACACCACACAGCACGCTGTATTCTCTACCTGTAACACCACACAGCACCCTGTATTCTCTACCTGTAACACCACACAGCACGCTGTATTCTCTACCTGTAACACCACACAGCACGCTGTAGTCTCTACCTGTAACACCACACAGCACTGTACTCTCTACCTGTAACACCACACAGCACACTGTATTCTCTACCTGTAACACCACACAGCACGCTGTATTCTCTACCTGTAACATTACACAGCGCACTGTATTCTCTACCTATAACACCACAGCACGCTGTGTTCTCTACCTCTAACACCACACAGCACGCTGTATTCTCTACCTGTAACACCACACAGCACGCTGTATTCTCTACCTGTAACACCACACAGCAAGCACACTGTATTCTCTACCTGTAACACCACACAGCAAGCACACTGTATTCTCTACCTGTAACACCACACGGCACACTGTATTCTCTACCTGTAACACCACACAGCACGCTGTATTCTCTACCTGTAACACCACACAGCAAGCACACTGTATTCTCTACCTGTAACACCACACAGCAAGCACACTGTATTCTCTACCTGTAACACCACACGGCACACTGTATTCTCTACCTGTAACACCACACAGCACGCTGTATTCTCTACCTGTAAGACCACACAGTATGCTGTATTCTCTACCTGTAACACCACACAGCACGCTGTATTCTCTACCTGTAACACCACACAGCACCCTGTATTCTCTACCTGTAACACCACACAGCACGCTGTATTCTCTACCTGTAACACCACACAGCACGCTGTATTCTCTACCTGTAACACCACACAGCACTGTACTCTCTACCTGTAACACCACACAGCACACTGTATTCTCTACCTGTAACACCACACAGCACGCTGTATTCTCTACCTGTAACATTACACAGCGCACTGTATTCTCTACCTATAACACCACAGCACGCTGTGTTCTCTACCTGTAACACCACACAGCACGCTGTATTCTCTACCTGTAACACCACACAGCACGCTGTATTCTCTACCTGTAACATTACACAGCGCTGTATTCTCTACCTGTAACACCACACAGCACGCTGTATTCTCTACCTGTAACACCACACAGCACACTGTATTCTCTACCTGTAACACCACACAGCACGCTGTATTCTCTACCTGTAACACCACACAGCACGCTGTATTCTCTAACTGTAACACCACACAGCACGCTGTATTCTCTACCTGTAACACCACACAGCACATTGTATTCTCTACCTGTAACACTGATATTGGAATACAGTAAAGAACTTTTAGATTTTTTTTTCTTTTCATTTCAATGCACACATTATGATTAAGCATCTGTTATCTTTGAAGTTGAGCCCCACAATAAGGCTCTGATCCTCTCTGCCGTTTAGCATCATTTACTTGTGTTACTTCATCATTTTTGTGAATACGCTGCAGTACTGAAATGACACTCCAACTTGTGTGAACACAGCCCTAATTTCACTGCACACTTCTGCACAATTAGAGAAATCAGTGCAGCAGCTGCTTCTAAATGGTCAGAGATGGTGAATCACTCAGGGGATTGGGGGATCCAGCCAAGCCTCCTGTGACATCACACCCTGCCCTCTGTCTGTATCATCAGCCTGATCTCAGCAAACACACACAATGTGAGACAGAGGCATGGAAAATTTGTCTCCTAAGGGGGGTAAGCAGAAGGAGCAGGAGACAATGTGGATTTGCACAGAGGCCATATTTCTTCACTTCCTGGATTTCTATCAGCTACCAGTGTGGTAGAACCGTACAGATACAGTAATACATCGTATAGACACATATACTTAACTTTTATTGTACTTTTAATAGAAAACAAGTTTTTCTTATCCGGAGTTCCCCTTTAAAGCGAAAAAAGCAGAAAAAAAAATTAAATCAACTGTGCCAGAGATTTGTCGTTTACTTGTTTTAAAAAATCCTCAAGTCTTCCAGTACTTATCAGCTGCTATATGTTCGACTGGAAGTAGTGTATTCTTTCCAGTTTGGAAAGCAGGAGAGGTTTTTTTATGAGGATTTGCTACTGCTCTGGACAGTTCCTGTCGCAGACAGAGATGGCAGCAGAGTGCATTCTCTCAAACTGATAAGAATACACCACTTCCTGCAGGACATACAGCAGCTGTTAAGTAAAGGAAGACTGGAGATTTGTAATAGAAGTAAATGACAAATTTCTGCCATTTTTTGGCACCAGTTGATTTGAAAGAAAACATTTTTTGGGTGAACTACCCCTTTAAAGGACATTAGGGGATCTGCTGAAGTCTCTGGGGTGATATAAAATATGGGCAATGTCTGTGACACTGCCCATTAAGAGGTCACCCACATGGCATCACTTCATGTACTAGTATGCTACACAGTATTCCCCGGCCCATGTTCCTGAAAAATCACCCACTACCAGTCCACAGTGACATTATCAGAGGTGACATCACCAAGGCAGTGACATTGGTATTACTGGCAGTATGCCTTGTGTATCATTACCCCTTATGTAGCCTCTGCATCTTTCTGGTAGCTGTATTTCTAGGTATTTCATTTGCAGGGTCAGCACCGTATGTGAAGTCACATGTAGCATCAAGTGCAATGTTGAAAAACCTATACTAATAGCAAAGGGCCACCATGAATGAAAAGTATGTGGGCCCTTTATTCTCCAGCAGATAATTTAAAGTGTCTCTGTCGTTATAAGTTTCAAAATTTATATCACCAGGAGATTTAATATACAGCAAGTTTACAATTTACTGATCAGGACTTCATGTTTAGTCTCTTTTTTTCAACCAGCACAAGACAAAATTTCTGCCTTCAGGAGACTGAACCTGGATGTCTGGTAAGTACAGCTTTGTTTTACAGCATAATAATTGAAAAAAAAATAATAAATGTATGTTGCAAATTAGCTTTATTTCGCATCTACTGCTGATTTAGATTTTGAAAGTTATAACGACAGGTACACTTTAATGATTCTGTACAAAATCTTTTGCTGGTGTGCCAGCCCTTACTTGCAAACTAGTAAGCAGAAGAACTGATAAATCCTGTTTAGATGTTGGTGGGTCTTTCACATAGTAACATGTACCTGTACATTATAAATAAAGGCTTGAAAGTAAAGTAAAAAAAATAAAAAACACACTAAAAACTGTTTGTTTTTTACACTAAGGAATTTTCACACTTACTTGCCCCCCCCCACATACACACACCCACACCCAAACACACCAAAGAAGAAAGTCGACCATGTATTTCTGAAAATAAAATACCTCATTTTTTTCTCATTTTTAATAATTTGCTTTTTACTCATTTTTCCTGCACTGTATTTTTACAAGCCAAAAAAGTGCATGCCGGCTGTGTTATCCAGTCCCCTGCCTTTCTCTAATTCCGACAGTTTAGCCACATAGACTATAATGAGGCAAATCAGTCAGTATCCGCTCTATGAAAAAAAAACGGATACAAAAATGGATGTTGTATGCTATGCGTTTTGATCTGTTTTCCATTGACTTACATTACAAAAAAAAAACAGATCAAATCGCATCCGTTTTTTTTCTTAACATTTTGAAACGTACACAAAAACGTTGTTAACAACGGATACAGTGAGACTGATTGCAAAATCGTGATGTGAACCTAGACTTAGCAATTTGATATTTTTGTGCCATTTTGAAAAATGCAGCAGACTAAGGGCCCTTTTACACACAAAGATTATCTGACAGATTATCTACCAAAGATTTGAAGCCAAAACCAGGAACAGACTATAAACAGAGATCAGGTCATAAAGGAAAGCCTGAGATTTCTCCTCTTTTAAATTCCATTCCTGGCTTTGGCTTCAAATCTTTGGCAGATAATCTGTCAGATAATCTTTCTGTGTAAAAGGGCCCTAAGCGTTTGGTGTTTTTTTTAATAGTGCCATTTTTCCTCCAATAGACTTCTATAGGGGAGAACAAACACCAGAAAAAAATGCCATGTCTATATGTACAGTGATTTTCAGGCCTGTTTACCCCCCTTATTCTGGAAATCCTGGAATCATACAGTACATATGATTAAAAAAAAAAAAAAAAAAAACACACACACATGACTTGCTTAATGAGAAAAATTCTTAGGGCTTTTTTTTTTTTGCAATGCTTTTTTTCAGCCAAAAGTACATAATGCAAAATGTGTGTCTGGGGGATTCCATAGGCCTGTGCAGATATCAAATTCAAATTCAACTTTTTTACTCCACATTTTTTTTTATATAAATGATTATAATTTTCTACCTCTGCTTCATCCGGGTAACCATAAAATAATTCCTTCAATTTCATTAAATGTTTTATGAAGCCAGAATGTTCCATTTAACATTTTGTTTCTTTGGTCGTATCAGTGAATTGTGTTTTTGACCATCCTCTGTGTGTATCCCATCATTTTCACCCCGGGTTCCAGTTTTTATGCAGTTAAAAAATTCTTTACTGCTCCATCCTGATCTCCTCCCAGCTGCCAGATGGACCTCATCAAAAATGTATGGAACAGAGCTAGCTCCCATAAAATATATATACCAGGAGCTGGAGGTTTATGTTTATTGGGGCTGAAGACACTAACAGCAGATCAGAGAGATTTGTTTAAGTATATTTCTCTTTGACTTGGCTTGAACTCAAATGGCATGAACCTCCTGCACTCCAGGGATATAAATTGCCAGAAGCCACTTGGTTCAAGATGTTTTTTAATAACAAGACTCGATTGCTCCATGGTAGTGAGATCAGCTCTATCCTTTTTATATAATGTATCTATGATGAGCTAAGGCGAATGCGTCTTCAGAAAATTTTGTGAAGACACTGCCTTCAAAATATTGTACAAAGAATGACAATAAAACAATAGAAAAAAATATTTTTTAATATCTGGTGAAAAAAAACCTTGGTTATACATCTCCTTTAAGATGCTAGCAGGCCGTCACTGACAATTGTAAACTATTTATCTGGGAATTGCAATTCTCCTAGATCAATGCTATAGGAAAATAGATAGGACTTGATGGACTTGAGCCTCTTTAAATCTAATGAAAAAATGTTACTATATTAGGCCACATAATGAGAGATGAGCAAAATGCCTGTCTAAATGAAGCTCTTCGTTTTAATCGGCAAGTGGCTTCTCGGTCGCCTGCCTTTCAACTCTATTCCGATCCCTGCCGCTCCTCCCCAGGTGCCTGGGAAAGCTGGATCCGGTCCTGGGAAATTTCTCCCAGCCGATCAAACTAATCAAACGAAGAGCTTCGCTTAGTTTAGACAGGCGTTTCGCTCATCTCTACACATAGGGGGAGATTTATCAAACACGGTGTAAAGTGAAACTGGCTCAGTTGCCCCTAGCAACCAATCAGATTCCACTTTTCATTTTCCAAAGAGTCTGTGAGGAATGAAAGGTGGAATCTGATTGGTTGCTAGGGGCAACTGGGCCAGTTTCACTTTACACCATGTTTGATAAATCTCCCCCATAATGTATAATTAATTGATGATTTGTCGGATGTTCTCTAGGGGAAGAAAAAAAAACACATGCAGCAGATTCTAGGAATTCTTTTACCTAGAAGTTTTTCTTTCATCTCAAATTCGCTATAGTTAGAGCTGAGGCACAATAGCTATAAATTATAGGAGTTATGCTGACATCATCCCCTTTGACATATTCACATTGGCAGAAGATGAAAACAATAGAGCCAGCCTGCCAACTCATATAATCACCTGTTGTGGTGACCTCATCTCTGTTCACCAAAGTGCTCAAACTGATGTATTCAGGGCTTTAGTATATAGCCAGGAGTCCATTAAGAGACAGCCATAAAAACAGCCTATAATCTGGCCATTGATCGTAAAGTAAGAACTTACCTCTTCCCCTGCCTGCAGCGAGCGGCGGGACTAGCCTCGGAATCCCTGCTGGAAGGCATTTTCCCCCGAGTTGTGATGACGTCATGACTTGGGGGGGAAAACGCCTGTCCCGTCCCAGTCACTTACTGGCTGAGCAGCCTGTCCATCATGTGTCAGCGTCGGAGATCCCGGAGCCTGGCGGGGGTCCCGAGGCGCTCCAAGCACTCACCGCAGGCACGAGGAAAGGTAAGTTTATACTCACCTGATCAAATTCCCCCCCACCCCTTTCGCTGTCAGATTTTAAAAATGGCTGGACTTCCCCTGTAATTAAAAATTTCCCAGATTTAGTGTTTTCTATTTTTAAAAGTGTTCTTGACAGTAAAGTGATCAGAAGTCTAGGACCCCGTAGAACAGGACGCTATAAGACCTACAGTAATCAAAAGTGATCTGTGGGGAAATAAGTGTTCAGTTCTTCAGCAACATCAAGACAGGGCAAATGAAGCATTAGTGTAATGCAGTGGTCCCAAACCAGTGGCTCTGGAACAACATATAACATATACAACCCCCTGCTATGTCGCCTTAGAAGTCTTGAATAATGACCATGTGTACTATTGATTGATATCATTGCAGACCTACTCCAACCGCCAATGATGTGATATTTTACATTGACATATCAGCAATGTTTGCAATTTTAGAACTCGGCCATTACTTATATTGGAATGTGACTTACAAGGTGCAAAAGGTTGGGAACCTGTGGGGTAATACATGAATGCCCCAGGACTTTCCTACACAGTTGGTCTCCGATGCTGGAAGATGAACCCTCCTTTGTTAACTCAGCATTATCGAATTCGATAATGAATGAATTTCCTGTCTTGTGACCAGTAACAGACTATGGACTCCACCTTAAAAAAAAAAAATCAGTCTATAGAGGGATTTGTATAGGAATGACAGCAAATTGGTAATGAACTATATCCCTGTGTGTAGATGAAGCTATTAGTCCTGCCGCCAATAGCAGTGATTCCAATAATGACATGCTACATTAGGGAACAGTGTTTAAGATACAAACCCTTCACCTGAATAATGTGGATTTGATGTATGATGTCATGGGGGAAGGAATTCCAAGCCCAGGCGGTGGTAGATCAATAGCAAAGTCTCAGCGTCCTCAACATAAACAATTTGCTGAATTACACTGCAATTATCGACCCTAGTATTTAGCAGCCTTATTATTAGGCTGGGTTTGCACAGTTTTTTAGCAGATTTTTTTTTTCTCAATGAGACTAAAGTCCCAATGATTTATTACAGGGGGTGATCGTCTGAGACGGTCATATACCTACATAGACCGGACCAAAATCATGCTCATTGTAACAACATAATACTCAACAATAGCATTTGCAATAGTCAAAATTGTGACAATGAATAAACATATATAGACGTACATGAGGTTTATGCCAAGCGCCGGCACTTTGTACACAGAGTTCAGGATCATGATTCTTTTGGAATAATCAATGGAATCATTACAGGAAGACTGCATCTACATACAATTGCTGAATACATTGGATAACCCCCATCATCAAATATTAAGATTTGCCTGTGATATATAGGATATATGTAACAGCAGCGAGATACATTACAACATAAACATTATAACCTCCCTCGTCTACCTCTGTTGCCTCCATAAAGACAAAGCAGCGTCTTACCTATTGTTGAGATATGAGAAGGATGGAATTCATTGTCTGTGAATCTGCAGAGCAAACATGTTTTTCCGACCCCAGAGTCCCCAATAAGAAGTAATCTGAATAGAACATCATATTGTTTGGCCATTGTGTGTCTGCTAGCAGCCTGTGCACATAGACAGTGAGTAGCAGGGAAGGGAGGAGGCTGGAGTCAATCAGGAGGCTCCCTGCTCTCCATCCATGGCTGATGCTGCTTCTTAAAGGGATTATCCTTGGAGCCTCTCCTTAAATCTTAACGAGAAGCAGGATGTGGATGACTGAATTCCTGCTTCTTTGAGTTCTTATAAAATACACAGAGCCTTACGTGAAATCTACCAGATGGTAGATCTCTTATCAAAATGGTCTTGGGGGAGGAGGAGGAGGCAGCAACAGCAGCAGCCAGGCTCCACCTTATGCAGTAGACTGGTTTAGGAGAGGCTGATGTGTACACCTAGAGCTCATACAGACGAAAAAGCTGGGTGTGCGTGGAGGAATGGCCAGACAGGTGGAATGATGATGTAGACCAGAACTCGGCTGCCAGCAGGTGGTACTAAGCTGTTTCCTGGTCACACATTCCTGCTTTTTACATCTTAGGTTTCAATGAGTGATACATGCCGTAAACCTGTCAGGCTGGTTTGACAGGGTTAGAAATTTGGTAAAATGATATACTTTAGACAAGAAAAACTCTGGCCTGAAAATTGATTTGCAAATGTTAAGGTGGATCAGGACCGTAATTATATTACATACCTGTTTAAAGCAATTTTGCTATATATATATATATATATATATATATATATATATATATATATATACAGTGTTGCCTTGGATTACGAGCAAAATTCGTTCCAGGACCGTGCTTGTAATCCAAATCCACTCTTAAACCAAAGCAAATTTTCCCATAAGAAATCATAGAAATGCAGACAATTGGTTCAACACCCCAAAAATAATGATTTATTATTCTGAATAACATGTAAAACAAATGAAACAAACATTCAGAAACAGCAGAATATGTGATATTATAAGTTACTGTACAGTAATGGAGAGGATGGGAAACACAAGGGCGGACAGAAACTGCAGGGAGCATGAAGGAATGAGCAGGGCAGATGTGGGCACAGTATAGCAGCATTCTCTGTCCGGGGAGAGAGGGGTTACAGCTATGAAGAGATTACCTCCATAGTCCTGTCCCCTGATGTAAGCCCCAGCCTGAAGTGGATCTGCCATGATTTGGAAGGTGATGGAGACTTCCTGGGTCAGAGTACAGTGCTGAAGACCCCACTATGAAGAGCATGCCCCTCTTCCACTCGCGCTCCCACCCAGTACAGGGAGCTCTTAAACCAAAGCAATGCTCTTAAACCAAGTCACAATTTTGAAAAACTGTGAGCTCTTAAACCAAAACGCTCTTAAACCAAGTTACTCTTAAACCAAGGTACCGCTGTATATATACATATATATATATATATATATATATATATATATATATATCACCTGAAATATGCCCTTTTACGCTTTCTCCCCTGCAGGATAAAAAAGGATTATGGAACATTTTTGTTGCTCTGTCGCTGTGCTGTTTGCATATCAGACCTGTTAGACTTGTGAGTGGTGAGTAGTTTTGTTTTGCACCAGATCCATTTTTAAGCATATATCATATACTACACAGCCCTAAAAATTTAGTATAGGCTTAGGGATGGACCAAATGTCACTATGAGGGCTTATTCCCAGGTTCTGTAAAACACGTAACCTACAGACAGGTTAGCGCTGTACTGGACTCTATGCCTGCCCAGCATCATGTGTCAATATGATACCAAGAGCGGGGAGAGTATTTGAAACTTCAAGGCGCTGGAATAACACAGCCGTGCGCCTGCGGCTTTTTAATTACAGTGATGTGAAGTGTTAAACACATTTCTGGCTGGATACATGATGCCGGGCAGAGAGATAGAGTCTACTACACGGCTTACCTGTCTGTAGGTTCTGTGTTTTTTACGGAACGTGGGAATAAGCCCTTAGTCTACATTCAGTCCAATGAAGTCAACGGACCTGCCATGTGTACTCCATGGTATGGGTCAGCATACTGTTTGGCCATTTCCCTATACCATTTTAGATGTAAACATAGCCTTTGGGCTAGGTACACACACTAAAATTTGGGTAACATATAGCTGTATTTTCAATCTAATAATGTGCTCCATTAAAAAAGACTCGGTTGTTGAAAAATGTGAATGCAGGGAGTCCAGGAAAGCATGGATACGCCTTAGGGGGCTGGGGCAGGCCTGGGCTGCTAAGGGCGCCGGGAGGGTCCGTGTCAGGGGGCTGGGGTGGGCCTGGGCTGGGATGGGCGTTGGGAGGGTCCGCATTAGGGGGCTGGGGTGGTCCTAGGAAGGGTGCCGAGAGGGTCCGCATTAGAGGGCGGGCCTGGACTGGAAAGGGCATCGGGAGGATCCGCGTTAGGGGGCTGGGGAAGCCCTGGGCTTAAAAGGGCAATAAGGTCCACATTATAGCAAATGACAGGTAAATTAAGAGTTGGGATGGGTAATTGGGTTAGCGTGGAAGGGATTCCTCACAGTGCCTTCACCTTGACGTGGTGAGGAAGCTTGCATGCCTTTGTGATCCAATGAGCTACGCTGGTAGGAGTAATACTCCTGAAGGGGTCACCCGTACCAGACAGGTGAAAGGGGGGAGGCCACACTAAGCAAGGCACCAGGAAGAAGATTCCTGTTCACCACTAAGCTGTGTCTGCATTCCTGCTAAGCCTCACCCATTTGTTTAAAAAATCTATTAAAAAGTCCAATCAAGACTAAGGCTATGTTCACACTACGTATGAGTCTCTGCTTGGATCATCCCAGCCGGATGAACATTCCGGCCGCAGGGTTCTGATGCGTGCCTGCATCAGAACCTCCAACAGCACACAATGAAGCAAGCGGCCGGAGCCGCTCGCTTCATTGTGTGAACTGACAGGGTTTCCTAAGGCCGCAATTTATTGAATTGCGGCCGCAGAAAACTGACATGTCAGTTATTTGCGGGTCCGCACGGGATCCCGGCTGGAGCGTATACGATGTGTAAACGCTCCGGCCAGGATCCCATAGAAATGTGGGCAGTGTTCCACACTGCATAAAGTATGATGGCAACAACGGCAGTACTTTTACGTAGTGTGAACATAGCCTAAAGTGGTAACGGTGTAAAATACACACTGTAGCGCAAAAAAAGGCCTTGTATAGCTCCATAGGTGAAAAAATAAAAGGGAAAAGGTTTTTTTTTTAGGTTGTAAAAAAAAATAAAACCTATATAAATTGGTTATAGTTGTAATTGTAACAACCCAAAGAATGAAGATAATGTGCCAGTAAACCCACAAATAGCATCGCATAAAAATAAAAACATTTTTAACCTCACAAAGAATTTTATTTGTCCTACCATTTTCTGATAATCATTACGAATCAACTAACGAAAAATCGTTGATCGTTTGATAGAATCTGGACCTATTTTCATAGTTCACAAATCGTTCAAACAACGTTTGGTCGTTCCCTGGTCTATCAGCCCGGAAAAGACGAGCGCAAGACCACAAGTAAGGATCATCATTAGGGATGGTACGAACCCAAACCCTCGGTAATGGCTCCCGCTGTCTGCCCGCTCCGTGGAGAGGGTGGATACAGCGGGAGGACCGGCTGGAAAACTGGGATACAGCCATAGCCATAGGCTGTATCCCAGTTTTCCAGGCATTCCTCCCGCTGTATCCGCCCGCTCTACGGAGCAGGCAGACAGCGGGAATCTGCTGCCGAGCGTTCGGGTTCATACGAACCCCAACCTCGGCAGGTTCGGACCATCCCTAATCATCATCTTGTGTAATAGGGTGAATGATTTAAGATCGTTTGTCACAGTGGTCGTTTGAGATTGTTTATCGTTAATCGCCGAAAAAATTGTCCCGTGTAATAGCACCGTAAGGGCTGGAAAATTTTTCTCTTTGTTCAGCCCCACACTATTGAAAAGAAAGTGTAATATTAGGTGGGCAGTGAATTGCAGTCTAATCTCACCGCTCCCCTGTCCTCACCAACTTGGAGTATCTCCTCTAAGCCCAACTGGGTGATAGTCCCTTCCTAAGTGCACTGGAGAAGGAAGGGCAAGTCGGATCATAACCTAAAAGGTATGTTGGAGACAGATTTAGAGCCAAAACTAAGGCTACTCATCAGAGCCAAAGTCAGGAGGTAATGTCAGAACAAAGTCAGAACTAGTGTCAGATGCCAGGACCAGAGTCAGAACAGGAGAGTAACCAGAAGCAGTAAAACCAGGGAAACAAGCCAGGACTCAGAACACAGAAGATCCAAATTGTAGGATGATGCTAAAGAAACTTAAGAAGTAGCAATTTCAGTTGGCTATACCTGTCAAAATTTGGCACAGCCAGGCAATACGGGCTGCTGGTGAGAAGCTTTATTGGTCCAGCTTCCCCACTCCCTTATGAGCTGAGTACATTTCAGAAAGAATCCAATGGTCATGGGGTAAACCATTTCTATACCTCACTTCTATGTAACATGATAAAATAGCAGATGCATGATTCTGCACTGGGGGACAGTCAGGCTGCACCCATAATATTTTAGGATTTACCAACTATAATTCAATGTGCATGTATGTGTAACTTTACATGTTCAGTTCTCCCCAGGCAGGTGGTAAAAAGTGAAAAAAAAAAACTCTTTACATACTTTCCTTGCTCCCCAATCTGGGTTAAGGGGGCCGTACATATAAAAAACTGAGGCCGCACATCTTATAAACAAGAACACATAAAAAAAAGATATTTTCACTTGTCCACGCTCCCCCGGTGTCCTCTTGTGGCTCTCCGGGTGTCTTCAGCTGCCTGTACAGTGACAGCCTGCTCAGCCAATCACTGGCTGACTGGGACATCACCTCGGCCAGTGATTGGCTGAACGGGACCAGAGAAGAAGGACATCGGGAGAGTGCAGACAGGTAAGTACGACTTTTTGGAAAGCAGTGTAACCGCTAAACACCTGCAACCGTTTATCAGCTTTAGTGCAGTTCGTTAAAGTTCATTTCGGGACGAACTTGAACTTTACATTAAAGTTCGGCAAACCTGCCGAACCGAACTTTTGAAAAGTTTGCTTATCTCTACCTTTAATATAGCTGTGCATTCTATGACACCTTTGGGCCAGACAATAAGCAATAATGCATATGACACATCACTGCTTAGTACAGGAGCAGGGACTCCTATAAAAATGACAATAGTCCCTGCACCTCTCTGTAGTTTCCATGGCACCCTACGTTAGGGAATTACTAGGAAAGTCTGGAGCTAAGCCGAATATTGGTGAACTAATTTACTCATCTCTAATCACTTTATAAGATGGGAATACTACTTTAATATTAAATGCACCAGAATATTTCCCTGTGGCCTGGCCGAGCATCTTCCTTACTTTTTAGTGCCGTGTTTCTAAATTATTCACCAATATCTTAGATGCTCGGAGGCTTACAAACAGCATGTTTAATACATCACAGTTGTTGCTTTCATCAATCCAGTAACCCAGTATAGGAGAAGCTGTAGAAATAACTTCCAGCCTGGGCCACTGATATCATATCAATGTGTGGTATACAGAGGTGACACAGCATATTATAGAGGGTTTTTTTTCCCTTTAATGTACTGAAGCTTGGAAAAGGTAGAGGAGCTGTGAAAGAAATAAAGCTAATTTAGATGCAAGCGTACAAAGTTATTACATGAAATGAATTATATTAGTGCAAAGTTTCATGAAACACGCAGATATAATACATAAAAATAGATTGACCTTTATACTAGTATTAGTCACTTATCTCCCAGGCAACAAGCCCAACATGTTTCTATAGCTTACATCAAATCCAGGAAAAAGATCATAGATTTTAAGGGAATATTTGAGAAAAAACTGAAATATCTCTGACCTCCTCCCCAGTAAGCCTAATCTAGAAGAAGCCTCATGAAACCAGTATTCTTCCTGCTCGCTCCCTCCATGGCATGACCTTCTCATCCTCCTCTTCCTCCTCTCCATACATGGATATTTCCTCTGCAGAGAGTATTATATGTAGAGTTATGATGCTGCTCCTTACAGGTGATGATAGTATCATCATACTAGGAACAGACAGGAACACTCCATGATTGGAGATGGGTGCATGGAGCATGCTTGAGTCTGATCGATCATCATATGAACACCGGTGGCTAAAGAAGTTGGATGCAGTCCTAGGGAGTCCAGGAAAACATGGATACAGCCTATGGCTGAAGAAAACCGAAAAAAATTGCACAATTATTTAGAAGTATAACAAAGTCCTTTATTTACATTTACAAAAAAATTGATAAAAACTAGGGAATTTCATGGGAAAAGACACAGATAACACAAGGCCAGAGGGGGAGAAAGATCTCAGTGTGGTAAATCAATATAAAATTAGAAATTATAAGTGCTGCAATATTATGTATACCAATTGCAACACTACCATCTAGTGGTCACTGAAATTATAGCAATGACAAGTGTTTAAAGGGAACCTGTCACCCCCCGTACCGGGGTGACAGGCTCCCGACCCCCCGTTAGAGACCCCTATACTTACCTCATCCCGCCGGGTCCCGCTTCTGGATTCGGTCGGGTCCCGGAGATCTCAGCCGCTGCAGCCCGGCGCGCGCGCTGAGAGATGAGTCCAACACCCATAGAGAATGACAGGAGAGTCCAGCGCTCCGTCATTCTCTATGAGCGTTGGACTCATCTGTCAGCGCGCGCGCCGGGCTGCAGCGGCTGAGATCTCCGGGACCCGACCGAATCCAGAAGCGGGACCCGGCGGGATGAGGTAAGTATAGGGGTCTCTAACGGGGGTCGGGAGCCTGTCACCCCGGCACGGGGGGTGACAGGTTCCCTTTAACCTGCAATGCAGTGACAGCATAGATGTAGTGTAATATGATATAGTATAATGGAGGAGAGACTGTTTGTAACCCCTCAACGGCCAGACAGGTAATGAATAGAGCACCACAAGTAAGGCCCTACAGATTCCAATTCCTATGCGACCACACAAGTGAAAAACAAACCAACACTGAGATCTTACCCCCACCCGGCCCACCAGCCCAACGCACGTTTCACTCACTTCATCAGGAGCTCCTTACTTGTGGTGCTCTATTCATTACCTGGCTGGCCGCTGAGGGGTTACAAACAGTCTCTCCTCCATTATACTATTTCATATTACACTACATCTATGCTGTCACTGCATTGCAGGTGTTATTTGTGTCTTTTCCCATGAAATTCCCTAGTTTTTATACATTTTTTGTAAATGTAAATAAAGGACTTTGTTATACTTCTAAATAATTGTGCAATTTTTTTTTGGTTTTCTATATGGTTTTGTTGCACTGTATGTTGTTTAGGCAGGACTTTCTTTTGGGTTGTCTATGGCTGAAGAAGTTGCATGTAGTCCTAGGGATTCCTGGAAAACATGAATTCAGCCATGGGCCATAGGCTGTAAATATGTTTTCCCAGATTCCCTAGGACTACATCCAACTTCTTCAGCCATAGGCTGTAACCATGTTTTCCAGGACTCCCTAGGTCTACATTCAACTTCTTCAGTCCATGTTTTCCCAGATTCCCTAGGGATACATCCAACTTCTTCAGCCATGGGCTGTATCCATGTTTTCCAGGACTCCCTAGGTCTACATTCAACTTCTTCAGTGCATGTTTTCCCAGATTCCCTAGGGATATATCCAACTTCTTCAGCCATGGGCTGTATCCATGTTTTCCAGGACTCCCTAGGACTACATTCAACTTCTTCAGTCCATGTTTTCCCAGATTCCCTAGGGATACATACAACTTCTTCAGCAACTGGTATTCAAATACCGAACGATGAGACTCGAGCATCCTAGAGTGGCGCCCATCTCTACTCCTGATGTCTCCTGGCCACAAGCAAATCAGGGTCTGGAGGGTGTTATACATGTTTGAGAATAATATTGTATATCCACAGCATGTCAACTGCAGATATTAAAGGGGTACTCCAGGCCAGGGTTATTTTTCTTGTATGGCTGGGGAGGGGTGGATATAAATGCCCCGGTCCACTTACCTCCCCGGATCCAGCGCCCGATCCCAGATCCCACACTGTACATTACATTACATTAGTTTACATAGACATCCATAGACTTCTACATATACGCCGCCTGCTGGACACTCTATAGGTCACTGTTTCTGAGAGAATTCGAACACTCCATGATCTACTAAATTAAGGGAAATAGCCCTATATGTGCATTTCCCATAATTAATGTACATTAGAAATTTGTCTAACTTTCCATAAGTAATAACATATCAAAAAATAATTTTGGACAGACTTCTCCTTTAACTATTCAAATGCAGCTGTCAAAGCTGACAGCTGCATTTGATTAGTATCTCTGCCCCCTCTCCCTGGTGTCTAGTGGGGGATCAGTGTTGGAATGACGCTAATCCCGGCTCGGCAATCCATGTAGATGGTCTGCAACAGACCAGTATAATAGAGCACCAATCTGATGGATCATTGCTCTATTATATACACAGCATTGATGTCAATGGGAGATCAGTGCTGTGTATATAGAAGTCCCCTAGGGAGATAAGTGCTGTGTATATAGAAGTCCCCCAGGAAGATCAGTGCTGTGTATATAGAAGTCCCCCAGGGAGATCAGTGCTGTGTATATGGAAGTCCCCCAGAGAGATCAGTGCTGTGTATATAGAAGTCTCCCAAGGAGATCAGTGCTGTGTATATAGAAGTCCCCCAGGAAGATCAGTGCTGTGTATATAGAAGTCCCCCAGGGAGATCAGTGCTGTGTATATGGAAGTCCCCCAGAGAGATCAGTGCTGTGTATATAGAAGTCTCCAAGGGAGATCAGTGCTGTGTATATAGAAGTCCCCCAGGAAGATCAGTGCTGTGTATATAGAAGTCCCCCAGGGAGATCAGTGCTGTGTATATAGAAGTCCCCCAGGGAGATCAGTGCTGTGTATATAGAAGTCCCCCAGGGAGATCAGTGCTGTGTATATGGAAGTCCCCCAGAGAGATCAGTGCTGTGTATATAGAAGTCCCCCAGGGAGATCAGTGCTGTGTATATAGAAGTCCCCCAGGAAGATCAGTGCTGTGTATATAGAAGTCCCCCAGGAAGATCAGTGCTGTGTATATAGAAGTCCCCCAGGGAGATCAGTGCTGTGTATATAGAAGTTCCCCAGGGAGATCAGTGCTGTGTATATAGAAGTCCCCCAGGGGGCTTCTTACTACTGTATTTGAAAAAAATTAAGTATTTTATTAATAAAACCCCCTCCCCAAATCACCCCCCTTTTCCCATTTTATAATTAAAAAAAAACTTAATTAATAAAAAAATAAACACATTTGGTATCACCCTGTGCGCAATCTCCCGAACTATTAAATTATCGCATTCCTGATCTCGTACGGTAAACAACGTAAGCAATAAACTCGCCAAAGGTCAAAATTGCGCATTTTTGTTTACAGCAAATCTAGGAAAAATATAATAAAAAGTGATCTAAAAGTCCCATATGTGCAATCAAGGTACCGAAAGAAAGAACAGATCGTGGCGCAATAAAAGACACCCCACACAGCTCCATAGACCAAACAATAAAAGCGTTATAAGGATGGGAATAGAGCAATTTTAAACACATTTAGTTTTTTTTTTTAAAGGTTTTAATTTTTAAAAGCCATCAAATAATATAAAAGTTATAGAAGTTACATATCGTTGCAATCGTACTGACTTGAGGAACATAGATAACATGTTAGTTTTATCATAGGGTGAACAGCGTAAACAAGAAACCCCTCGAAAAAAAAGTAATTGCACCTTTTTTTCCCAATTTCAGCGCACATATAATTTTTTTTCTGGTTTTGCAGCATATTTTATAGAAAAATGATGTCTGTATTTGCAAAGTATAATTGGTGTCGCAAAAAATAAGGGTTCGTGTGGGTCTGTAGGGGAAAATATGCAGGCGCAGTGGCCTTTTAAACACAAGGAGGAAAAAACGAAAGCGCAAAAATGAAAACTGGCTCCGTCCTGAAAGGGTTAAAAAAGAAGTCCCCTGAAACTAATAAAGAAAGGCAGGGAACATAATAAACCAAGTATACTTACCATTCCTCATGCCGCCCCCCGCAGCGCCATTCCTGGGTCTCGCTGACAGAAGGCGGCCTCCTGCAGCTCCTCCAGCTGCAATGCTATGTACCCGGCTGATGGATTGCAGAAAATGGAAATTGGCATGGCAGCTAAGGGGTTAATAAGTACAGCATCCAGCATGAATATCCTTCTTCTTTCATGCATGTATACCAGGAGGCTTGCAGGAGCGATGGACAGGCGCCAGTCTGATTTGTTTACTTTATATAGTAAATATATCATCAATAATATTGATACAGAATAAATAATATTGATAGAGAACGTGAACCGGTACGGTTCCACAACTTGACCCCTAGATGGCGCTGGTCGCTAACGCTGTCAGACTTTCCCACGTCCCGCTGACAGAGGGGCGTGGCTCTGTTCGCCGTTTGACCAGTTTATACCCTGCAGAGCCGCCGTAGCTGACAGTTTGTGTTGCCGATAGTAGGCGTGTAGTCTGCCAGACATGGCGGAGTCCAGGGAAGCGGCGCTGCGGTGTACACGGGAGGACCACGCCGACGAGCGGCTGAAGGATGACCTGGCACCGACAGAGACCTCGGTGGAGCAGGTACGGGCAGTCATGGCCGCGGTGTTACCGGCTCCTGTGTAACTTTATACGGCTCCTCTAAGCGGCCATTGCCTCCCATGTGTCATGTCACAGTGTCAATGACAGGTCGTGTCATGTTTAGCTATAGAACTACAACTCCCAGCATGCCCTGCCAGACAACTGAGAGTTGTAGTTTTGCAACATTTACCAAAAGTTTTCCCATCAGTTCTTTACTATTGGCCATGGGGGTCTACAGTGTAATGTAGTGTATATGTGATGGTAATGGGGTCCACAGTGTAATGTAGTATATATGTGAGGTAATGGGGTCCACAATGTAATGTAGTATATATGTGACAGTAATGGGGTCCACAATGTAATGTAGTATATATGTGAGGTAATGGGGTCCATGATGTAATGTAGTATATATGTGAGGTAATGGGGTCCGCAATGTAATATATATGTGAGGTAATGGGGTCCATGATGTAATGTAGTGTATATGTGATGGTAATGGGGTCCACAATGTAATGTAGTGTATATGTGATGGTAATGGGGTCCGCAATGTAATGTAGTATATATGTGAGGTAATGGGGTCCGCAATGTAATGTAGTATATATGTGACTGTAATGGGGGTCTACAGTGTAATGTAGTGTATATGTGAGGTAATGGGGTCCGCATTGTAATGTAGTGTATATGTGAGGTAATGTAGTGTATATGTGAGGTAATGGGGGTCTACAGTGTAATGTAGTATATATGTGATGGTAATGGGGGTCCACAATGTAATGTAGTATATATGTGAGGTAATGGGGGTCCACAATGTAATGTAGTATGTATGTGACAGTAATGGGGTCCACAGTGTAATGTAGTATATATGTGAGGTAATGGGGTCTACAGTGTAATGTAGTATATATGTGATGGTAATGGGGGTCCACAATGTAATGTAGTATATATGTGAGGTAATGGGGGTCCACAATGTAATGTAGTATGTATGTGACAGTAATGGGGTCCACAGTGTAATGTAGTATATATGTGAGGTAATGGGGTCCACAATGTGATGTAGTATATATGTGAGGTAATGGGGTCCACAATGTGATGTAGTATATATGTGAGGTAATGGGGTCCACAATGTGATGTAGTATATATGTGAGGTAATGGGGTCCACAATGTGATGTAGTATATATGTGAGGTAATGGGGTCCACAATGTGATGTAGTATATATGTGAGGTAATGGGGTCCACAATGTGATGTAGTATATATGTGAGGTAATGGGGTCCACAATGTGATGTAGTATATATGTGAGGTAATGGGGTCTACAATGTGATGTAGTGTATATGTGAGGTAATGGGGTCCGCATTGTAATGTAGTGTATATGTGAGGTAATGGGGGTCCACAATGTAATGTAGTATATATGTGAGGTAATGGGGGTCCACAATGTAATGTAGTATGTATGTGACAGTAATGGGGTCCACAGTGTAATGTAGTATATATGTGAGGTAATGGGGTCCACAATGTGATGTAGTATATATGTGAGGTAATGGGGTCCACAATGTGATGTAGTATATATGTGAGGTAATGGGGTCCACAATGTGATGTAGTATATATGTGAGGTAATGGGGTCCACAATGTGATGTAGTATATATGTGAGGTAATGGGGTCCACAATGTGATGTAGTATATATGTGAGGTAATGGGGTCCACAATGTGATGTAGTATATATGTGAGGTAATGGGGTCCACAATGTGATGTAGTATATATGTGAGGTAATGGGGTCCACAATGTGATGTAGTATATATGTGAGGTAATGGGGTCCACAATGTGATGTAGTATATATGTGAGGTAATGGGGTCCACAATGTGATGTAGTATATATGTGAGGTAATGGGGTCCACAATGTGATGTAGTATATATGTGAGGTAATGGGGTCCACAATGTGATGTAGTATATATGTGAGGTAATGGGGTCCACAATGTGATGTAGTATATATGTGAGGTAATGGGGTCCACAATGTGATGTAGTATATATGTGAGGTAATGGGGTCCACAATGTGATGTAGTATATATGTGAGGTAATGGGGTCCACAATGTGATGTAGTATATATGTGAGGTAATGGGGTCCACAATGTGATGTAGTATATATGTGAGGTAATGGGGTCCACAATGTGATGTAGTTTATATGTGAGATAATGGGGTCCACAATGTGATGTAGTATATATGTGAGGTAATGGGGTCCACAATGTGATGTAGTATATATGTGAGGTAATGGGGTCCACAATGTGATGTAGTATATATGTGAGGTAATGGGGGTCCACAATGTAGGGATGTCACGATACCAGAATTTTAAGTTCGATACCGATACCAGCTTTCTTATTTTGATACTAAATAAAGTTTGGAAAAAAAAAACATGTAAAAATACAAATATACTGTAATTTCCCCCCGCCCAGACTGCGAATATGATGCCCCTATGTACAACATTTTTATTTATCTGACTTTTTGATCACTTTGGATACATTTAATAGTTCTGACAATTATGCATGCAATGGTTGCAAAATACATGTATGTTCCTTTTTTTTTTTTTACTTTGAAATAAAGGGAAAAGGGAGATTTTTGGAACTATTATTATTATTATTATTATATATTTTTTTTTTTTTAAAAACCCTTTTTATTTCCCCTCTACCTCGCAGCATACCTCCCTATGCACTACAATTCCCAGCATACCTTCTTATGCACTACAAGTACCAGCATACCTTCTATGCTGGCATGTTGTGTCAGGAGGCTGCTGCACAACTGCAACTCCCAGAATACCTCTTTGTGCACTACAACTCCCAACCTACCTCCTTGTGCACTACAACTCCCCACAAGAAGGTATGCTTGGGGTTGCAGTTGTGCATTAGCAACCTCCTGACACAACAACTCCCAGCATACCTTCGTATGCACTAAAACCCCCACATACCTCCTTGTGTACTGCAACTCCCCACAAGAAGGTATGCTGGGAGTTGTAGTGGACACTGAGGTATGCTGGAACTTGTAGTGCACAAGGAGGCTGCTAATGCACAACTGCAACACCCAGCATACCTTCTTGTGGGGAGTTGTAGTGCACAAGGAGATATGGTGGGAGTTTCAGTTGTGCAGCAGCAACCTCCTGGCACAACAACTCCCAGCAGCATACCACCTTGTGCACTACAACTCCCAGCATATTTCCTTGTGCACAAAGAGGTATGCTGTGGGTTGTACTAGTGCACAACGAGGTATGCTGCTGGCAGTTGTAGTGCAGCAGCAACCTCCTGACACAACTCCCAGTGTACCTCCTTGTGCACAACTCCCCACAAAAAGATATGCTGGGAGTTGTTCCACTGTGCCGGCGGGCCCTGGGGGGGACGGCGACAGGATTGTGGAGGGACCCCACTGCAGCGGCAGGTCCTGGTGGGAGAGCTAAAGGGTGCAGGGAACCCCGCTGTATTAGTGGGTCCTGGAGTGTGCGGGGGACCCCCGCTGCACCGGCGGCTCCTGGAAGGTAGAGAACTGGAGGGTGCGGGGGACGCCGCTGCACCAGCCGGTCCCGGGGTGGGGAGACTGATAATGGGGTGGGGAGACTGATAGTGGTTAAATGACTGCCGCCCGCGGGATCGCGGGCCGCAGTCATTAGCATTGGGGGCCACTCCATATGCAGCAGACCTCTGCTGCATATGGAGCGGCTTGGGAGGGATTAAATGCCGCTGTCAGTTGTGACAGCGGCATGTACAAATAGCCGACACTAGCGATCGCTATGTGCCGACTATTTGAATTCCGCGCTGTCGGGAGCCTAAAGCGCGCGGGCGGAGGAGGGGACACCAGGGGGCAGTACCCAGAGAACATAGCCGGTGCTCAGTTAGTCGCCGGCCGGGTTCTCTGAACTACACTTCATGTTAAGTTGCGCTATTACGCAACTTAACATAAAGTTTCGATACCAGGAAGTCCTGGTACCAAACCGTTTTTCTGCCCGAAATATCGATAGTAGTATCGATATTTTGGTGCATCGTGCATCACTACCGCAATGTAATGTAGTATATATGTGAGGTAATGGGGGTCCGCAATGTAATGTAGTATATATGTGACAGTAATGGGGTCTACAATGTAATGTAGTATATATGTGACGGTAATGGGGTCCATGATGTAATGTAGTATATATGTGACGGTAATGGGGTCTACAATGTAATGTAGTATATATGTGACTGTAATGGGGGTCCGCAATGTAATGTAGTATATATGTGACTGTAATGGGGTCTCTTCCTAATCAGAGATGGAGATTGGATGTGACTGGGAACTACTGTACAAAGGGCAGCTGGGTCACGGCTTGAAATGCGTCACTTTCTTCTCTTAAAGGGGCATCTACAGTCAGTTTCACTTATCTATTATACTGTGGATAGGTTATAAGTGTGAGGCTGCGGGGGCCCCATGTGTTTTGTTAGAAGGCAGCGGTGACCGGCATTCATTGTGTATGGGGCTGCCGAACAGAGGCGCTTGCTGTCCTCTGCTCCATAGACAGTGAATGGTGGGGTGAAGCACATCTGGTAGTCACCACTTCTTTAGCACAAAAGTCGGGGGGGGCCTTGTTTTGAAAATTGGGGGTGACCCCAGCAGTATTGCACATCAGCCACGCCAGCCATGCCGACGTCTTTACTACGCTGAATAAGCGCAGTGCAGCAGGAGAAGACGCTGCTGTACTACGCCTGCGCAGCGTAGTACAGCAGTGGCTTCCCCCGCTGTACTGCGCTTATGCAGCTTAGTAAAGATGTAGGCTTGGTTGACGTGCAATGTCGGCCCCCGGGTGACGTCAGCATGCAGTGCTTTCCAACACACCCAGAGGGGCGTGATTACAGTGCCTGAACCCGCCGAGAACCAGCACATTTCCTTAGCTTTATGGCCTTTTTAGAGTGATTGGTTCCCTTTAAAAGACTGATCCTAGAAACCATTTCTCTAGTCTTCATACTCAGAACTTTCTTTTATTTGTCTCCAGATAGATATGAAATAGTCTCTGTATAGGAGATGACACATAGCCAGTCGCTGTCTTGGGTGGGTCACGGCTGTGGTTAGTGATTGACAGGGCAAGTATATACTGTGTGTCAGGATGGAGGAACAGGATTCTGTGGGGTCACCGCACTAAGGTGTTTTTGTATTTACCGCATACTTGCAAATAAAGCATTCTTCTTTGCAAGTGGCGGATTACCAGTTTTTCTTGTGCAGTTTATGTATGCCTGTACTTGGCAGGTTATGAGGGTTGTGCAATAATCCTTTACATCTTATAAAGTGATAGTTTCTCTCTATTGTACAGTCATGGCCAAAAGTTTTGAGAATGACACAAATAATATATTTTCACATGATCTGCCGCCCTCTGGTTTTTATGTGTGTTTGTCAGATGTTTTATCACATACAGAAATATAATTGCAATCATATTATGAGTAACAAAAGATTATATTGACAGTTAGAATGAGTTAATGCAGCAAGTCAATATTTGCAGTGTTGTCCCTTCTTCTTCAGGACCTCTGCAATTCTCCCTGGCTGCTCTCAATCAACTTCTGGACCAAATCCTGACTGACAGCCGTCCATTCTTGCACAATCAATGCTTGCATTTTGTCAGAATTTGTTGGTTTTTGTTTGTCCATCCGTCTCTCGCTTTACAGTTCTCAATGGGATTAAGATCTGGGGAGTTTCCAGGCCATTGACCCAAAATCTCTGTTTTGTTCCCAGAGCCATTTACTTATCACCTTTGCTTTATGGCAAGGTGCTCCATCATGTTGGAAAAGGCATTGTTGATCGCCAAACTGCTCTTGGGCGGTTGGGAGAAGTTGCTCTTGGAGGAAATTCTGGTACCATTCTTTATTCATGGCTGTGTTTTTAGGCAAGACTGTGAGAGAGCCGATTCCCTTGGCTGAGAAGCAACCCCACACATGAATGGTTTTAGGATGCTTTACAGTTGGCATGAGACAAGACTGGTGGTAGCGCTCACATCGCTCACATCGCTGTTTTCCAGATGTCCCAAACAATCAGAAAGGGGATTCATCAGAGAAAATGACTTTACCCCAGTCCTCAGCAGTCCACTCCCTGTACCTTTTGCAGAATATCAGTCTGTCCCTGATGTTTTTTCTGGAGAGAAGCGGCTTCTTTGCTGCCCTCCGTGAGACCAGGCCTTGCTCCAAGAGTCTCCGCCTCACAGTGCATAGAGATGCACTCACACCTGCCTGCTGCCATTCCTGATCAAGCTCTGCACTGCTTATAGCCCGATCCCGCAGCTGAAACACTTTTAACCCTTAGGGGACACAGCCAGTTTTCATTTTTGCGTTTTCGTTTTTCCCTCCTCGTGTATATAAGGCCATAGCGCCTGCATTTTTCCACCTAGAGACCCAAATGTGTTTTTACGCCATTCGCCCTGGGGTAAAACTGACTTGTTATGCATGTTCCACAAGTCGTTACGATTAAAACGATATGTAACATGTATAACTTATATTGTATCTGATGGCCTGTATAAAATTCAAACCGTTGTTAACCAATATACGTTCCTTAAAATCGCTCCATTCCCGGGCTTATAGCGCTTTTATCCTTTGGTCTATGGGTCTGTGTGAGGTGTCATTTTTTGCGCCATGATGTGATCTTTCTATCGGTACCTTGATTGCGCATATATGACTTTTTGATCGCTTTTTATTACAATTATTCTGGATTTGATGCGACCAAAAATGCGCAATTTTGCACTTTGGGATTTTTTTGTGCTGACGCCGTTTACCGTGTGAGATCAGGAATGTGATTAATTAATAGTTCGGGCGATTACGCACGCGGCGATAGCAAACATGTTTGTTTATTAATTTATTTATTTATTTTTATTTATAAAATGGGGAAAGGGGGGTGATTCAGACTTTTATTAGGGGAGGGGGTTTTGTGTTATTAAAAATACTTTTTTCTTTTACTTTAGACATATACTAGAAGCCCCCCTGGGGGACTTCTAGTATATGCACTCTGATCTCTCATAGACATCCATGCAGTATAGTTATACTGCATGAATCCATGAGATCGGTGTTCTATTACTTTTGGCTGCTGCAGCCAAAAGCAATAGAATGCCGAGCCGGGATCAGCGCCATTACGGAGCAGACCCCGGCCCGGTATGGATGCAGGGATCGCCCCCCCGCAATCGCGCCGCAGGGGGGCGATCCCCCCACTAGACCACCAGGCATGTATAACCGCAAGTATTTAGAAGCAGCTGTCAACTTTGACAGCTGCTTCTAAGTACTTAATTAGCGGGCACGGCGATCGGACCGTGCCCGCTAATAGCCGCGAGCCCGGGCTACACGCGGCACCCGGGATCGCGGCAGTTCAGAGGGTGGTCGCCGCGCGACCCCCCTCTGAACTCCCATAGCGGCACGAGGACGTTAAATAACGTCCTGGTGCAGCTATGGGTTAAGAGACGGTCCTGGCGCTTGCTGGTCTTTCTTGGGCGCCCTGGAGTCTTTTTGGCAACAATGGAACCTCTCTTCTTGAAGTTCTTGATGATGCGATAGATTGTTGACTGAGGTGCAGTCTTTTTAGCTGCAATACTCTTTCCTGTTAGGCCATTTTTGTGCAGTGCAATGATGACTACACGTGTTTCTTTAGAGATAACCATGGTTAACAGAAGAAAAACAATGATGCCAAGCACCAGCCTCCTTTTTTTTTTTTTTTTTTTAAACTGTTTATTTTCACATTTTTCCATTTTATAACATCAACACATAAAGAGGTGCCTTATGCAATGAGAGCATTTCCCAAACAAATAACAAGAAAACAGGTCAACATATTACAGCGAAAGCATAGGTATTACCCTTACAGTCATCCTGATCTTATATAATGCTGGTCCGTACAATGGACCTGATAGGCCTCAGAGCTAGTGTTGTCCCCTCAATCAGGGAAACTTCAGCAGTATTAATATTATTGGATTCACACATCGTAGCCTAAACAGTAACCAGAATAGGGCCTCAAACACGGGTCCCAGAACAACCGTACAACCGAACGTGCAGACTGACAGGGGAGACAAGAGACCAACAGACCGGACAAAACAAAAAGACAAACAAGGACAAATAGGGAAAGAGGGGGGGGGGGGGGGAGGTCACCCGTTCTGTGTCAGGATGGTGGGGGATAGGCGGTATCCCAGGGATCCCAAGTTTTCCCAAATTTGTCTATTTGGGACCCATTGAGAAATGTTAAGTATTCCATGCGGCGGATATCGGTAATTTTAGCTAGCAACTGATCTCGGGATGGGGGGACCACCGATTTCCACATACTTGCTATCAGGCATTTAGCAGCTGTGAGAATATGAAGAAGCAATTTAGTCAGATGTTTATTCAAGCTCTTAGGGGGGACATTGAAGTGTCACTGTCGTGAATTTTTTTTTTTTTTTTTTTTTTGCAGAAATCAATAGTCCAGGCGATTTTAAGAAACTTTGTAATTGGGTTTATTATCCGAAAAATGCATTTTTATCCTGAAAAAGCAGTTTGAAGCTCTCCCCCCTGTCTTCATTGTTCTCCTATGGAGAGAGCTAAAGAAAAGACCAAAACAGGACAACAAAGAGTTAATCTACAAATCCCTCACGGGATATCTCCTGTGACAGTCACCAGTGACCTGTCTGAGCTCAGATTACAGCTGTCACCCAGCTCCGTGCCTGTAATCCTCTGTTATCTGCTTTCTGCTGCCGGCTAACTCCCTCCTTCCTCCTCCCCCCTCCCCTCTCCCTAGAACAGACAGGGTACGTCTCCTGCAACAAGTCACAATTTTCAGATTTTTCAGAGTGGATGAAAAAGAGGAAGGAGGAGGGGGGACCTGGGAAAAGGCTTTTTACATGCAGATAATGGCAGATTTGGCTAATAAACCCAATTACAAAGTTTCTTAAAATCGCCTGGACTATTGATTTCTGCAAAAAAAAAAAATACGACAGTGACTCTTTAAGTATATAGACCATTGGATCCAGCGGTATGTCCAGCGACAGGACCAACCGAAGAAGGTCCCTAACCATCCGCCAATAATTGCGTAGGCCGGACAGTCCCAGAATATATGGGGCAAGGTCCCCCGATCCCGAGAGCACCGCCAACACAGCGCGGAAACCTGAGGGAACATACGATGCAATACATCTGGTGTATGGTACCAAAACATTAATATTTTATACTGGTTCTCCTTATAAGACACACATGACGAAGATTTGGCCGCCATAGACCAAATTATACTCCAGACCTCACATGGAAGCTCCCTTCCAAGGTAGGATTCCCACATGGACATATATTTATGCTTAGACGAGGGAGCAGCCATGGGAGGCGCTAGAAGAGCATAAATATCCGATATCATTCCCCTGGTGGACACTGCACATTTACATAGCCATTCAAAGGAGGTAGGTTTGGAAACCGGTTCTGTTCCATAGAGATCCTCCACCCAGCGAGCCAGTATATTATAGTAGGGGCACGCTTGAGGTGAGAGAGAGTATCTATCCTGCAGCTTGTCCCACGGTAATAATTTCCTCTGAAAGACATCAGCAACATCTGCCAGAAGAAAGAGCTTTGCTGCTTGCCAGGGTTTAATCATATGACCCATCATACTTTCAGGAATAGAGGGGTTATACAGTATGGGAACCAGCGGCGTCCGGAAGGATCTCAATGGGAACAGCTTATTAGCCCAGAGCCATACATCTCTTGTGTGTTTCATAGGGCCTAGGAGCGAAGAACCAGACTGATCCTCATGCGAGGACCACAACAAGACAGACGGATGGATTGGGGCTAACCATAGTTTTTCAATTTCGAACCATCTCGAGAAAGCTTGGAGGGCCGTCCAGGAGGGAACCCGGCGCAAGTGTGTTGCCATATAATAGCGAAACAAATCAGGGACTCCCATACCTCCTCTCGTAGTTTTAGAAAGCATAACTGAATTAGGGATCCTATGTCGGCCTTTATTCCATATAAACCTAAGCAGGGTGGACTGGACCTTTTTTAGGGCCGATCGGGCAATAGGGATATGAAGAGTCTCCATTAAGTACAAAATTTTGGGTAGAATGGACATTTTCACTGCTGTAATCCTACCAATTGGAGACAAAGGGAGGGATTCCCACTTAGTAACCAGACAGGCAATATCTCTAAATAGAGGGACAAAGTTAGCCTTATATAAAGTAGCAAAGGACGCAGTAATATTAGTTCCCAAATATTTAAGCGATTTATCTCGCCACATAAATGAGTAGGAACCTTTTAGGCTATCTAAAACTGTTGTGGGTAGATTGATAGGGAGGGCTTCCGTTTTTGTCCGGTTGATCCTATAACCCGAAAGTGTCCCATAGTGTTCCAAAAGTTTATGAAGATTGGGAAGAGTGGTATGCGGGTTTCGTAGTGTCAACAGGATATCATCCGCAAATAGGGACAATTTAAATTCCCTATCCTGCACCATAATTCCCTTGATATCAGGGCAAGATCGTATCTTAGCTGCCAGTGGCTCTATACAAAGATCAAAAAGGAGGGGAGACAGGGGGCACCCCTGCCGAGTCCCATTACGAATAGTCAGTCTAGAAGAAACCGCATGAGGTAGACGCACCATCGCCTTAGGGTTAGAGTAAAGTGCATTAATAGCCACTAAAAATGGCCCTGAGATTCCAAAAGCTTGTAAAGTAGCCTGCATAAATGGCCAGCTAAGCCTATCAAAGGCCTTCTCTGCGTCAAGGCCCAGCAGAAGGCCTGAGGATCTAGTTTTGTTGAGTACTTCAATAAGATCGATGGTGCGTCTAGTGTTATCCCCTGCTTGTCTGGAAGATACAAACCCTACTTGGTCTTTATGAATGAGGATCGGCAGGAGCGCCCCCAATCTATTTGCTAACAGTTTCGTAAAAATTTTTAGGTCCGCATTAAGCAGCGAAATAGGCCTATAACTGCTACAGTCCGCAGGGTCCTTGCCCGGCTTAGGTACTACTGTGATATAGGATTCCAACATAGTATCAGGCACAGGAGAACCAGACAAAAAGGAATTGTAAAGGGGCAAGAGGTAGGGCGACAGTTCGTTTATGAGTGATTTGTAGTATGTGTACGTTAGGCCATCGGGGCCAGGGGCTTTACCATTTGGCAGTTCCTTCAGCACCTCTAGTAATTCTTCAAGGGATATTGGGGAGTTAAGCTCCTCCCTATCACTCTCTGAGAGGGTGGGCAGCTGACAGGAGCGTAGAAATTGATCCAGACATTGTTGTCGAGCTTCAGGACTTGATGGTAGTTCAGAGGGGAGAGAGTAGAGGCGAATATAGTAATCGGCAAATAAATCTGCTATGCGATCAGACGCGTAGTGTAGGCAACCAGAGGCATCCCGAACTGCTTGAGGAGAGGCCTGTATCTTGGCGTCTCTCAGTTGGGAAGCCAGCAAGGTGTGCTCCTTGTTAGCCTTATCATAGTACTTATGTCTGGTATAGACCAATAATTTGTCCACATGGAGTACCATCAAGTCTTTCAGCTGGGATCGTACCTCCACCAGCCTGCGCAGCACAGGGACGGAGGGGGAGGTGGCCAGTTTGCGTTCAAGGGCCTTCATCTGGGTCACCAGGTCCTGCTTCCGCAAGCTGGCATCCTTTTTTAGCCTAGAAGAAAGGGCTATACAGTGTCCTCTAAGGACCGACTTATGGGCCTCCCAGAGAACCGCATGGGACGCCACACTTCCCGAATTTTCGGCAAAATAATGGCGGAGACATTGTTTCAGGGATTCTAAGTGTACAGGGTTCTTAACTAAGAATTCGTTAAGCCTCCAGTGACATATTCTGCGAGGGGTATAAAGAGATTTGAGGCTTAAAGTCACCAGAGAGTGGTCAGACCATGTGATCCCTGTGATCTCAGAGGACTCCAACACCCTCAGTCCCAATATATTACTAAAAAAGTAATCAATACGCGTATGTGTAGAGTGTACTGGAGAATAAAACGAGTACACTTTATCTGAGGGATTAGCAATCCTCCATAGGTCATAGAGGTGATGTCTGCGTATAAGTTGTCGGAATCTTTGGGAGAGTTGGATCAGAGAGGATGGGGGAGGCCCTTGTTGTACAGAGCCTGTCCATCCCTGGGGAGAAGGGTATGTTAAAATCTCCCCCAATCAGTAGCACCGGGGAGGATAGGGATTGCTGGATTTTGGAGAGCTTTGAAAGGAGATGAGTAAGAAAGGGTATCTGGCCAGAGTTTGGGCAGTACACATTACAAAGTACTATGGGAGAGTCCCCAAGACATCCTACTAAAATCACATAACGACCCTGAGGGTCACTGACTGTTTGTGAAATCGTGATCTGGCAGTCCTTAGCTATCAGTATAGCTACACCTCCTCTCATCTTCTCTATAAGCTGAATAAGTTGTGGGAAAGTTGTGTTTGACGAAATTGAATGACCCTGAACTGTCATAGTGCGTCTCCTGCACAAATACAATATCTGAGTGCGAGGACTTCAGCTCCTTTAGCAAGAGTCTACGCTTGTGGTTGGAGTTTAATCCCACCAGCCTCCTTAGTGTCCAGTGGTGTCATTCTTACTTAATCATGACAGATTGATCTCCAGCCCTGTCCTCATCAACACCCACACCTGTGTTAATGGAGCAATCACTGAAACGATGTTAGCTGGTCCTTTTAAGGCAGGGCTGCAATGATGCTGAAATGTGTTTTGGGGGATAAAGTTAATTTTCTAGGCAAATATTGACTTGGCAAGTAATTGCTGTTAAGCTGATCACTCTTTATAACATTCTGGAGTATATGCAAATTGCCATTTTAAAAACGGAAGCAGTAGACTTTGTAAAAATTTATATTTGTATCATTCTCAAAACTTTTGGCCATGACTGTATGCCATCTCTTTATAATTGGTAGGGGTCTGACCTCTTGAACCTGTGCCTATTGTGGAAGCCCATGTATTCTCAGGATGGTGTGGACCCCATAGGTCAGACCAGGGCTGGACTGGGACTGAAAATCAGCCCTGGCATTTTAGAGCACACAGGCCCACTCGCCGCGCGGTGATAAGTTATGAGACAATGTTGTGAGTGCATCATCACGGCCATGACTGGAATTACAGATAATAACACAGTAATTGGGGTCAGAAGGTTCTGTCTCTGTACTGTGTAGTGGTGCTGCAGTTACAGTTCGTCACCACTACACAGTGTACAGAGTTGACTGTTTTCGGCCCTGAACACTGTGCTGAGTTTAAAGGGGTACCGTGGCCCGGGGTATTTTTAAGCTATGGCCGGGGAGGGGGGGGTTATGGACAGCGGATGTCACTTACCTCCCCCGTTCCAGCGTCGGTGCCCGGATCGCGCCGCCCTGCGGCCGCTTCCTGGTGTGAGCTGCGGCATGAGACGTGACATCTCAAGGCATCTCAGCCATTCAGTGGCCATAGCGGAGTCCCGCTTAAAGGCCGAGCTGCCTTAAGACGTCACGTCTCATGCCGCAGCTCAGACCAGGAAGCAATCCGGGCACCGGCGCTGGAACCGGAGAGGTAAGTGACCTCCGCCGTCCATAACCACCCCATCCACGGCCATAGCTTAAAAATACCCCAGGGCCAGAGTACCCCTTTTAACAATACTACCACATACTGACTAATACCACCACATACGGACTAATGTCGCTGCTGCTACTCAATAAAATCCACTTCAAATAGACCAATATCCCCTTATACAGTCACCATATAGAGGTGGACACAGCTCCACACAGGCTCTGTACACCATATACATTACAGTGCATTTACATAAGGTGACTCACAGGGGATGTCTTCTCTGATCAGAGTTTTTCCCTTTTCATTTTCTTCTCCATCTGTCCTGGGTCATTATGAGAACTTCTCCGAGCCACGATCCACAGAATCTGCCAGACAAACATATTAGGCTGTCACCATCCTCCTCCTTTCTCTACAAACTGCACATCTGTACACCCTCATTTAGAGGGTAGGCTGACTCTATGTGACCCCCTTATAGTTTATGCCCCCGCCCTCTATGTAGCTTCCTTATAGATGGTCCCACTTTGTGTATCCCCTATGATATATGCCCCCCCATCTATGTAGCCACCTTATAGGTGGCTCCTTATTTAGTCTTCCATATAGATGGGCCCGTGTGCATCTACATAAGAGCCCCCCCTCCTCTGTGTAGTCCCCCTTATAGATGACCCCCTTATGTTGTCCCTCTTATGGATGGCTCCCCCTGTATTGCCCCCCCCCTGTATTGTTCCCCTTTATAGATGGCCTCTCTGTGTTGCCCCCTTATAGATGGCCACCCTGTGTTGTCGCCCTTAGAGATGGCTTATGCTATGTTGTCGCCCTTATAGATGGCCACCCTGTGTTGTCGCCCTTAGAGATGGCTTATGCTATGTTGTCGCCCTTATAGATGGCTCATCCTATATTGCCCCCTTATATATATCCTCCTCTCCCCCTATGTTGTTCCCCTTCCCCTATGTTCCCCTCTCCCCCTATAGGCCCACTCTCGCCCTATTTTGTCCCCTTATAGATGGCCCCCCTCTCCCCTCTGTGCAAAGCAGATTTAAAAAAAAAACACAACTCCCGTCCAGCCTCTCTCCACTTGCAGGCTCCGTCTGGCCCCCGAATGATGCACGGCTGCCTGGGGTGTCCCGTCCTATGCCCGAGCAGCGCATCAGAGAACTTCTTGTGCGCCGGGCTGGGACTTCTGGCAGAGGGAGTGTCTCTAACGCGTGCTCCCTGTTCCGGAAGTCACGGCCACAGGCGCACAGAGAGTTCTCTGATGCGCGTGCTGCCCGGGGATAGGATGGGACACCCCAGGCAGCCGCACAGTCTTTCTCCTGGCCCAGTGACTCCTTTTCCCTACATTAGGGGAAAGGAGTCGCCGGGTCAGAAGGAGCACAGGACCAGAGGCCCCCATGTACCACATTTTTATTTGTGACTTTTTTTTTTTTTAACACTTTTTTTTTTATTTGTTACGTTTTATAGTTTACACAGTTACGCATGCAATAATGCCAAATGTTTGTTTATTTTTTACTTTTATGCTTTTTGAACAAAAGGAAAAGGCGGGGATTATTAGAACTTGTATTGTGATTTTTTTTTATTTTTTTTTTTATTAATTTTTAACCTCTTAAGGACTGAGCCAATTTTTGTTTTTGCGTTTTTGTTTTTTCTACCTTGTGTTTAAAAGGCCCACATGAGCCCTTATTTTTTGTGTCACTAATTGTACTTTGCAATGATAGGCTGAATTCTTGCATAAAGTATACTACGAAACTAGAAAAAAAATTATATGTGTGGTGAAATTGAACAAAAAAACAATTTTTTTTAATTTAGGGTATAAACCCACACACCGTATACGCAGCAGATATGCAACAAATACGCAGCAGATTTGTTGGTACAGATTTGATGCTGTGTTCAGTTATTTAGATCTAATCTGCTGCGAATTGCAGCAGTAAATACGCTGCATATACGGTGTGGGTTTATACCCTTAGGGTTTTTTTGTTTGTACGCCATTTGCCCTGGGGTAAAACTGACTTGTTGTGCATGTTCCTCAAGTACTTTAAGATTAAAACGATATGTAACATGTATAACTTTTCTTGTATCTGATGGCCTGTAAAAAATTCATACCATTGTTAACAAATATATGTTCCTTATAATCGCTCCATTCCCAGGCTTATAACGCTTTTATCCTTGGGTATATGGGGCTGTATGAGGTGTCATTTTTTGCGCCATGATGTGTTCTTTCTATCGGTACCTTGATTGCGCATATACGACTTTTTGATCACTTTTGTTACATTTTTTCTGGATTTAATGCGACCAAAAATGAGCAATTTAGCACTTCGGGATTTTTTTGCGCTGACGCCGTTTACCGTGCGAGATCAGGAATGTGATTAATTAATAGTTCGGGCGATTACGCATGCGGCAATACCAAACATGTTTATTTATTTACTTTTATTTAAAACCTGGGAAAAGGGGGGGGGGATTCCGACTTTTATTAGGGGAGGGGGCTTTTTACTAATAAAAAAATAAGTGTTAACACTTATACTAGAAGCCCCCCACCCCCCCCCTAGGGTTACGGTTATTCCCCCTAGGGGACTTCAAGTATATGCACACTGATCAATGCATACAGCAAAGATCAATGAGATCGGCACTCTGATGAAAGCATCCGAGTGCCGAGTCGGGATCAGCGCCATTTTGGCGGAGACCCCAGCTGTCACCAGTAACGGAGATCGCTTCTCCGGGACAACGTCCCGGCGGAGCGATCTCCGCCACTAGACACCAGTGAAGCGCTGCTTTCGGTAATTGGATGCAGCTGTCATCTTTGACAGCTGCATCTGATTACTGTATTAGCGGGCACGGCGATCAGACCGTGCCCGCTAATACCCGCGGGCTACAAGCGGCACCCGGGACCGAGGCGGCGACCCCGCTCTAAACACCTCTTACGGGCGCATGACGCACGAGTACGTCATGCGTCCTTAAGAGGTTGAACACTTTTTTTTTTTTTTTTAATAAATTCCCCTGTACCTCCGTGTGCACTACAACTCTCAGCATACCTCCTTGTGCACTACAACTCTCAGCATACCTCCTTGTGCACTACAACTCTCAGCATACCTCCTTGTGCACTACAACTCTCAGCATACCTCCTTGTGCACAAGGAAGTATGCTAAGAGTTGTAGTGCACAAGAAAATATGCTGGGAGTTGCAGTTGTGCAGTAGCAGCCTCCCGACACACTAAATAAAAAAAATAAAAAAATATATATATATATACACACACACACACACACACACACACACACACACACACACACCCTATGGGGACCAAACTACAGAGAACCCTTTATTATAGAAGCCTAGCAGCAGTGGTACGTACAGTATGGCGGCTATCTACTGTATAGAGTGGGCTACAGTGTAGGGGCATACTGTGTGGACAATAACACCTATCTCCAAAAAAAAAAAAGCCCTAGCCTTTTTTTTACAGAAAAAAAACTATATAAGACCTGTGGAAGAAACAAAGTTTAAAAAAAGAAAACTTGGTATAAAAATATATATTTATTAATAATTGAATAAATTGGGGTCTTCTCTCTGGATGAGTCTTCATGAGTCTCAGCAGTTTGACACCTGTGTTATAGATGGTCTCCTCTCTGTTGGAGTCTTCAGGAGCCTCAGATATTATAGATGGTCTCCTCTCTGTTGGAGTCTTCAGGAGCCTCGGATATTATAGATGGTCTCCTCTCTGTTGGAGTCTTCAGGAGCCTCAGATATTATAGATGGTCTCCTCTCTGTTGGAGTCTTCAGGAGCCTCAGATATTATAGATGGTCTCCTCTCTGTTGGAGTCTTCAGGAGCCTCAGATATTATAGATGGTCTCCTCTCTGTTGGAGTCTTCAGGAGCCTCAGATATTATAGATGGTCTCCTCTCTGTTGGAGTCTTCAGCAGCCTCAGATATTATAGATGGTCTCCTCTGTTGGAGTCTTCAGGAGCCTCAGATATTATAGATGGTCTCCTCTCTGGAGTCTTCAGGAGCCTCAGATGTTATAGAGGTTATTGGGAAACTGCAAAGAAATAAGAGAAATAAATGAGTGAGAAAATGAACATTTTGTCTTTTCACAGTCGTAGAACAGTCAGAGATGAGAGGGTTGTCACTGTCAGGCTCTTACCTCTAGATGAGTCCCAATAGATGTTGCATGTAGGCAGATCCTCAATCTGCAGCCTTCAGTCCACCTCCATGTCCTCCACCGGCGGCAAGCGAGATGTGGAAATCTTCCTCCTCTTCTTCTTCTTTGATACATCCACCATCTCCACATCATCGGGAAATTGGCGTCCGCCAACCTCCATGGGCTCGCAGATACTTTTGTATGCCCTCTTGAGCATGCGAGCCGGTCTTGCTGGTGGGGCAGGGTAGGATGGGGCGGGGCGTGGTGGTGGGGCAGGGTAGGATGGGGCGGGGCGTGGTGGTGGGGCAGGGTAGGATGGGGCGGGGCGTGGTGGTGGGGCAGGGTAAGATGGGGCGGGGCGGGGTGGTGGGGCAGGGTTGGATGGGGCGGGGCGGGGTGGTGGGGCGGGGTGTGGTGGTGGGGCAGGGTTTGGTGGCTGGGCCACAGTCGAAATCTTTCTCTTCCTGATAGTCATCCTGAGAGACTCTCCAACACTCCAACTCCAACAAAAGTTAGCCTGGACTAACACTGCTGTCAGGGTGCAGCTTGGTTTTATTGCCACAATCAGGTTCTATTGTGACATCATCCTCATACGTGTCATGATGACATCACAAGCAGTGGGTGTGGCCAGAGCACTCAGAGATGAATACTATGGGGGAGATTTATCAGACATGGTGTAAAGTATAACTGGCTCAGTTGCCCCTAGCAACCACTCAGATTCCACCTTTCATTTTCCATAGTCTGTGAGCAATGAAACCTGTAATCTGATTGGTTGCTAGGGGCAACTGAGCCAGTTTCACTTTACACCATGTTTGATAAATCTCCCCCTATATGTACCTGCACTGGACTTCTACATTATAAGATTACAGGATTTGTTCTCTGCTCCACTTTTAGTCCCATTAGTAAATAAAAGTAATAACCAGTGTTTTCTCTGCCTGGTAGTGCAGGACGGGGTCTATAGAGGGGCTTTATTTATGGTGATAATCAGGAATACACCCCCTCCCAGGCTGACATGATGCTTTATTGTAGATGCTGAGGGTTGTACAACCTGACGGCTCCATCATGAATGAGCTCCCAATATATCTGTTAGATGGCTCCTATGTTCTGGATGGTAGATGCTGCTGTTAGGCGTCTCACAACCTCCCCATCATAATTTATATGGAAGCTATAACATAGTGTTATAGTGTAACTGTCATTTATAACCTATGGAGGGGGGGGGGCAGCTTTATGAGGACAGAAAGAGACTTTTTTGCCTCCCAAAACCAGTCAGTTTCCTATCACTTATACTATTTGCTTTCTGTACAGTTGTGTGACATGACAGTTACACCTAAACCCGTCATTACTCTGCTTCCTGCTCTGAGGCCACGTTCACACAGGGTATTTTTTCATTAAAGGGGTTATCCAGCGCTACAAAAACATGGCCACTTTCCCCCCACTGTTGTCTCCATAATGGGTGGGCTTTTGAAACTCCGTTCTATTGAGATAAATGGAGCTTAATTGCAAACCGCACCTGAACTGGAGACAACAGTTGGGGGAAAAGTGGCCATGTTTTTGTAGCTCTGGATAACCCCCTTTTAAACAACGTCCGTTTTTGCAGTTTGCAGACACAGCAGTAGTTTATTGCCACTGCGGCATTACATTAGATTGCATAGAATCACAGCCATAGTGTATACACTGGGAACTGGGTGCTGGTTAAAAAAAAAGGTCCACGGCATCTGCATTCCCTCGCTGGTCTGTGGATGTTCACCCAAAATATTTTTTTTTATTTCAAATCAACTGGTGCCAGAGATAATAAGAGGTAATTTACTTCTATTAAAAAAAAAAAAAAGTCAAGTCCTCCTGACTTACCAGCTGCTGTATGTCCTGCAGGGTGTTGTATTCTTTCTAGTCTGGAGGGCAGGAGAGTATTTGCTGCTGCTCTGGACAGTTCCTGTCATGGACAGAGGTGGCAGCAGAGAGCGCTTATATACCTTTATGATCTACAACTTGGTTACTGGTTAGCTGTGGTTATTTAGTCTTAACATGTCTGGTATGCCTCTAAAGTTACACGGATCTGCCGATTCAGCAGATCATTGCTCCATGTAATAAAGACAATGATTGGCTGGTCATGTCTTCCGATGCTGCCCTAAAATCATCAGCTGCCGGATGCGCATCGCTACATGTAATACGGCTGATGAATCTGTAAAGAAAATAATAAACTCTGTATGTTACCTCTCCACGCTCCTCTGTGTTCTCTTCGCTTCTCCATGCTTCCCCGCAGCCGCCGGTACAAGTTCAGAGCCGGTCTCTGAAGTGATAGGCTGCTGGCCGGAACAGTACCGCCACAGCGGGTGATTGGCTGAGCAGCCTGAGGCTTCAGAGACCGGCTCTGAACTTGTACCGGTGGCTGGTGAGAAGCCAGGAAGATACTAGGGAGCATGAGAGGTAATGTATACAGTTTATTATTTACTATATACAGCAAGGGCTGCACGGACATTGCTAACTATACAGGGCTGGGCGGTATACCGCAAAAATACAGATACCGTCACTGGCGTCGGTTAACCGACCTCAACCTAGCCAGGACGGTATCTGCGGTAATTTTTTATTTTTATCTCCCAGAGAGCTCCTGCACACAAACTCGTGGCCCGGCGTGATCGCTGCACGTTATATGCAGGGATGCCAGAATCTGAGCGGGAGGTGGAGGAGCAGCAGGGCCCAGGTGAGAATGCCCGAGTGCACAGCCCTCTCCCCGCACCCATCCAGTCCGAGCGCCCGCCCGGCGTCCCTGCACACACAGAACATTAACTTGCAGCGCTCGCTGGCCGGGGGAGAAGGGCACTTGGACGGGACTGGTACCGGTCCCCCAACTCCCCCCGACCGGCGAGCGAGCGCTGCACACGTTGTCCTGTGTGTGCAGGGAAGAGGCCATGTCAGAGCTGAAGGTGGAGGAGCAGCACATGGGGGCGGCTGTCCTGTAGTTCCCTCAGTAACAGTACAGGACTGTAACATAGGAGGAATAATGGGCCTCAGCAGGCAGGAGAAGTTATTGCTGTGTGTGGTCTCCTGGCTGCTGGAGCCCATTATTCCTCCTATGTTACAGTCCTGTACTGTTACTGAGGGAACTACAGGTCTTATACCCATAGACCCCTGCCCGCCCCCCTGTATACTGTATACCCATAGACCCCTGCCCGCCCCCCTGTATACCCATAGACCCCTGCCCGCCCCCCTGTATACTCTAAACCCATACACCCCTGCCCGCCCCCCAGTATACCCATAGACCCCTGCCCGCCCCCCTGTACACCCATACACCCCTGCCTGCCCCCTGTATACCCATAGACCCCTGCCCGCCCCCATTGTGTACCCATAGACCCCTGCCCGCCCCCACTGTGTACCCATAGACCCCTGCCCGCCCCCACTGTGTACCCATAGACCCCTGCCCGCCCCCACTGTGTACCCATAGACCCCTGCCCGCCCCCACTGTGTACCCATAGACCCTTGCCCGCCCCCACTGTGTACCCATAGACCCCTGCCCGCCCCACTGTGTACCCATAGACCCCTGCCCGCCTCCCCATATAGTAGAGGAGAGAGTGATAGGAGATAAATATCTTCACAGAGTGTCAGTGCAGCGCCATCTACAGCCCCCTATAATGTGCCACTCATAATGTCCCCATAACAGTGCCTTTGTACTGTCACCTATACATAACATACTATATACCCATCATATATACTGTACGTCCCTGTACTGTCACCTGTATATACTATATACCCATCATATATACTCTGGGTACCTATAGTACATAGCTATATACCTGTATATACACGTCTTGTAGTGTGCACATAGCTGTATGCTATATACCTGTATATACACGTCCTGTAGTGGGCACATTGCTGTATACCTGTATATACACGTCCTGTAGTGTGCACACAGCTGTATACCTGTATATACACGTCCTGTAGTGTGCACATAGCTGTATGCTGTATACCTGTATATACACGTCCTGTAGTGTGCACACAGCTGTATGCCTGTATATACACGTCCTGTAGTGTGCACATAGCTGTATGCTGTATACCTGTATATAAACGTCCTGTAGTGTGCACACAGCTGTATGCTGTATACCTGTATATACACGTCCTGTAGTGTGCACATAGCTGTATGCTGTATACCTGTATATACACGTCCTGTAGTGTGCACACAGTTTGGGTTGCTGCTCATTGAGTTACTGCACTTTTTTTTTAACTTTATTGAAACAAACTATCCCCAGTTCGGCACGGCCAAGTGGGTGTGGCTTGTAAAAGGATGTGGCTTACAAAGGGGGCGTGTCATAGATATCGTCCAATTATCGTTACCGCAGCTACATATGCGATAAACCGCAATATTGATTTAGGCCAATATCGCCCAGCCCTAATGTAGTATATATGTGACGGTAATGGGGTCCGCAATGTAGTATATATGTGACAGTAATGGGGTCTACAATGTAATGTAGTATATATGTGATGTGGTATATATGTGACGGTAATGGGGTCTACAATGTAATGTGGTATATATGTGACTGTAATGGGGGTCCGCAATGAAATGTAGTATATATGTGACGGTAATGGGGTCCGCAATGTAATGTAGTATATATGTAATGTAGTATATATGTGACGGTAATGGGGTTCGTAATGTATTATATATGTGACAGTAATGGGGTCCGCAATGTAACGTAGTATGTATGTGACAGTAATGGGGTCCACAATGTAATGTAGTATATATGTGATGGTAATGGGGTCCGCAATGTAATGTAGTATATATGTGATGGTAATGGGGGTCCGCAATGTAATGTAGTATATATGTGATGGTAATGGGGGTCCGCAATGTAATGTGGTATATATGTGACTGTAAAGGGGGTCCGCAATGTAATGTATTATATATGTGACGGTAATGGGGTCCACAGTGTAATGTAGTATATATGTGACGGTAATGGGGTCCATGATGTAATGTAGTATATATGTGACGGTAATGGGGGTCCGCAATGTAATGTAGTATATATGTGACGGTAATGGGGTCTATGATGTAATGTAGTATATATGTGACTGTAATGGGGGTCCGCAATGTAACATGGTATATATGTGACTGTAATGGGGTCTCTTCCTAATCAGAGATGTGATTGGATGTGACTGGGAACTACTGTACAAAGGGCAGCTTGGTCACTGCTTGAAATGCGTCACTTTCTTCTCTTAAAGGGGCATCTACAGTCAGTTTCACTTATCTATTATACTGTGGATAGGTCATAAGTGTGAGGCTGCGGGGGCCCCATGTGTTTTGTTAAAAGGCAGCGGTGACCGGCATTCATTGTGTATGGGGCTGCCGAACAGAGGCGCTTGCTGTCCTCTGCTCCATAGACAGTGAATGGTGGGGTGAAGCACATCTGGTAGTCACCACTTCTTTAGCACAAAAGTCGGGGGGGCCTTGTTTTTAAAATTGGGGGTGACCCCAGCAGTATTGCACATCAGCCATGCCAGCCATGCCGACGTCTTTACTACGCTGAATAAGCGCAGTACTACCTATAAATAAACAATGCTGGACAGTATTCTACATATATCAAAAAGATACTTTATTGATTACAAACAACAAAAATTTCGTCTTATTTAAAAACATATGTTAAAAAGGGAGCAGAAACCCATACAATACATACATCAGATGGTATACAGGGCAGAAAAAAAGATAATAAATACTGTACTAGCTATATATTAAACCATTGATGGTATATCCATTGACCTACAGAGGTAGGAAAGAGCAAAAAAAGGAAGAGTAAATAAATAATAAATGTGGATGATCCAACCAAAATAAACAAAATAAGGAAAATCTGTATAACTGAAACTGCAAGTGCAATCTAAAGTGCAAAGTGCAATACCATGTGTAATGTCAAAACCATACAAGTGTATGATCCAACCTCTGGGTATATAGTATATATACCTGCCCAGTACCACCACTCACCCAACGCTGCGTTTCGCTGTGCAAGCTTTATCAAGGGTCCTTGATAAAGCTTGCACAGCGAAACGCAGCGTTGGGTGAGTGGTGGTACTGGGCAGGTATATATACTATATACCCAGAGGTTGGATCATACACTTGTATGGTTTTGACATTACACATGGTATTGCACTTTGCACTTTAGATTGCACTTGCAGTTTCAGTTATACAGATTTTCCTTATTTTGTTTATTTTGGTTGGATCATCCACATTTATTATTTATTTACTCTTCCTTTTTTTGCTCTTTCCTACCTCTGTGGGTCAATGGATATACCATCAATGGTTTAATATATAGCTAGTACAGTATTTATTATCTTTTTTTCTGCCCTGTATACCATCTGATGTATGTATTGTATGGGGTTCTGCTCCCTTTTTAACATATGTTTTTAAATAAGACGAAATTTTTGTTGTTTGTATTTAATAAAGTATCTTTTTGATATATGTAGAATACTGTCCAGCATTGTTTATTTATAGGTAGTATGCATTATTCTTGATGCTTATGGGCATAGAACTATTGGTAGTTCAAACTTGTCGGTTAATTCATTCTGAATAAGCGCAGTGCAGCAGGAGAAGAAGCTGCTGTACTACGCCTGCGCAGCGTAGTACAGCAGTGGCTTCCCCCGCTGTATTGCGCTTATGCAGCTTAGTAAAGATGTAGGCTTGGTTGACGTGCAATGTCGGCCCTCGGGTGACGTCAGCATGCAGTGCTTTCCAACACACCCAGAGGGGCGTGATTACAGTGCCGGAACCCGCCCAGAACCGGGACTAGCTGACCAGCCACACGCCCAGATGACTACTTAGCTGGTAATTGAAATACAGCGCGGGAGATTGTTTGCGGTTTATATGTACATGGGAACCAGGCTACAAGGGTGTGTTTGGGAAGCGTGCTGGGTGATGTACCGGCACATTTCCTTAGCTTTATGGCCGTTTTAGAGTGATTGGTTCCCTTTAAAAGACTGATCCTAGAAACCATTTCTCTAGTCTTCATACTCAGAACTTTCTTTTTTTGTCTCAAGATAGATATGAAATAGTCTCTGTATAGGAGATGACACATAGCCAGTCGCTGTCTTGGGTGGGTCACGGCTGTGATTAGTGATTGACAGAACTGCCTCAATTCTTCGTGGCATAGATACAACAAGGTGCTGGAAGCTTCCTCAGAGATTTTGGTCCATATTGACATGATGGCATCACACAGTTGAGCAGATTTGTCGGCTGCACATCCATGATGCGAATCTCCCGTTTCACCACATCCCAAAGATGCTCTATTGGATTGAGATCTGGTGACTGTGGAGGCCATTTGAGTACAGTGAACTCATTGTCATGTTCAAGAAACCAGTCTGAGATGATTGTAGCTTTATGATATGGCGCATTATCCTGCTGAAAGTAGCCATCAGATGTTGGGTACATTGTGGTCATAAAGGGATGGACATGGTCAGCAACAATACTCAGGTAGGCTGTGGCGTTGCAACGATGCTCAATTGGTACCAAGGGGCCCAAAGAGTGCCAAGAAAATATTCCCCACACCATGACACCACCACCACCAGCCTGAACCGTTGATACAAGGCAGGATGGATCCATGCTTTCATGTTGTTGACGCCAAATTCTGACCCTACTATCCGAATGTCGCAGCAGAAATCGAGACTCATCAGACCAGGCAACGTTTTTCCAATCTTCTACTGTCCAATTTCGATGAGCTTGTGCAAATTGTAGCCTCAGTTTCCTGTTCTAAGCTGAAAGGAGTGGCACCCGGTGTGGTCTTCTGCTGCTGTAGCCCATCTGCCTCAAAGTTGGACGTACTGTGCGTTCAGAGATGCTCTTCTGCCTACCTTGGTTGTAACGGTTGGCTATTTGAGTCACTGTTTCTATCAGCTCGAACCAGTCTGCCCATTCTCCTCTGGCATCAACAAGGCATTTCCGCCCACAGAACTGCCGCTCACTGGATGTTTTTTCTTTTTCGGACCATTCTCTGTAAACCCTAGAGATGGTTGTGCGTGAAAATCCCAGTAGATCAGCAGTTTCTGAAATACTCAGACCAGCCCTTCTGGCACCAACAACCATGCCACGTTCAAAGGCACTCAAATCACCTTTCTTCCCCATACTGATGCTCGGTTTGAACTGCAGGAGATTGTCTTGACCATGTCTACATGCCTAAATGCACTGAGTTGCCGCCATGTGATTGGCTGATTAGAAATTAAGTGGTAACGTGCAGTTGGACAGGTGTACCTAATAAAGTGGCCGGTGAGTGTATATACTGTGTGTCAGGATGGAGAACAGGAGTCTATACGGCCACTTTCTGCTATCACTCGGATCGGGTACAGTCGCAGTAGAGTCTTTTTCTACTCTTTGTACTGTTTGGCTGCTTTAAACATGCTCTCATTTGATCATTATTATAGTGCTTGAAAAGAACTATATTGTAATCCGTATTTTTCTTCTTCTTCTTCCGTTTCTTCTTCCAGCCATTTTTCTGCGCGTAATACAGCCCGAACCGCTTTGCGCACAGACTCAGTTCAAACTGCATTTCGAAGCCCTCGGCGGTGTGTGGTGTGCTATCTATTTTTCGTTTCGATCGGATTTGTCGTTTTTAAGAAATTTACGGGTCCCTTTAAAAAGCGACCCGGGTCCCTTTAAAGAGGGACCCGGGTCGCTCTTTAAAGGGACCCGGGTCGCTCTTTAAAGGGACCCGGGTCGCTCTTTAAAGGGACCCGGGTCGCTCTTTAACCTCTTAAGGACATAGGACGTACCGGTACGTCCTATGTCCTCACTTGCACTTCAAAGCGGGGCCGCGTGGCGGCCCCGCTTTGAAGTGCCGCGATCCCGGGTGCCGCGTGTAGCCCGGGACCGCCGCTATTAGCGGGCACGGTCTGATCGCCGTGCCCGCTAATTAGCTAATCGGAGGCAGCTGTCAAAGTTGACAGCTGCCTCCGATTACCGGAGGCAACGTTTCCCTGGTGTCTAGTGGGGGAGATCGCTCCTCCGGGACCTTGTCCCGGAGGAGCGATCTCCGTTACTGATGCCGGCCGGGGACGCGTCCAAGATGGCGCCGTCCTCGGCTCGGCACTCGTTTACTTCCGGCTGCAGCAGCCGAAAGTAAACGAGTGCCGATCTCATGGATCTCTGCAGCATATCTATGCTGCAGAGATCTCAATGAGAGATCCAAGTGTATATACTAGAAGTCCCCCAGGGGGGCTTCTAGTATATGTGTAAAAAAAAAAAAAAAAGTGTTGTTAATAGTAAAAAGCCCCCTCCCCTAATAAAAGTCTGAATCACCCCCCTTTTCCCAGGTTTTAAATAAAAGTAAACAAATAAATAAATAAATAAACATGTTTGCTATCGCCGCGTGCGTAATCGCCCGAACTATTAATTAATCACATTCCTGATCTCGTACGGTAAACGGCGTCAGCGCAAAAAAATCCCAAAGTGCAAAATTGTGCATTTTTGGTCGCATCAAATCCAGAAAAAATGTAATAAAAAACGATCAAAAAGACGTATATGGGCAATCAAGGTACCGATAGAAAGATCACATCATGGCGCAAAAAATGACACCTCGCACAGCCCCATAGACCAAAGGATAAAAGCGCTATAAGCCTGGGAATGGAGCGATTTTAAGGAACGTATATTGGTTAACAACGGTTTGAATTTTTTACAGGCCATCAGATACAATATAAGTTATACATGTTATATATCGTTTTAATCGTAACGACTTGAGGAACATGCATAACAAGTCAGTTTTACCCCAGGGTGAATGGCGTAAAAACACATTTCCCCCAAATAAAAGAAATGCGTTTTTTTTTTTCAATTTCACCACACTTCGAATTTTTTTCTGGTTTCGCAGTGTACTTTATGCAAAAATTCAGCCTGTAATTGCAAAGTACAATTAGTGACGCAAAAAATAAGGGGTCATGTGGGTTTCTAGGTGGAAAAATGCAAGTGCTATAACCTTTTAAACACAAGGAGGAAAAACCGAAAACGTAAAAACGAAAATGGACCATGTCCTTAAAGGGTTAAAGGGACCCGGGTCGCTCTTTAAAGGGACCCGGGTCGCTCTTTAAAGGGACCCGGGTCGCTCTTTAAAGGGACCCGGGTCGCTCTTTAAAGGGACCCAAGTCGCTCTTTAAAGGGACCCAGGTCGCTCTTTAAAGGGACCCAGGTCGCTCTTAAAGGGACCCAGGTCGCTCTTAAAGGGACCCAAGTCGCTCTTAAAGGGACCCAAGTCGCTCTGGAAGTCACTGGTAAAGGGGCGCTCTGGAAGTCACTGGTAAAGGGGCGCTCTGGAAGTCACTGGTAAAGGGGCGCTCTGGAAGTCACTGGTAAAGGGGCGCTCTGGAAGTCACTGGTAAAGGGGCGCTCTGGAAGTCACTGGTAAAGGGGCGCTCTGGAAGTCACTGGTAAAGGGGCGCTCTGGAAGTCACTGGTAAAGGGGCGCTCTGGAAGTCACTGGTAAAGGGGCGCTCTGGAAGTCACTGGTAAAGGGGCGCTCTGGAAGTCACTGGTAAAGGGGCGCTCTGGAAGTCACTGGTAAAGGGGCGCTCTGGAAGTCACTGGTAAAGGGGCGCTCTGGAAGTCACTGGTAAAGGGGCGCTCTGGAAGTCACTGGTAAAGGGGCGCTCTGGAAGTCACTGGTAAAGGGGCGCTCTGGAAGTCACTGGTAAAGGGGCGCTCTGGAAGTCACTGGTAAAGGGGCGCTCTGGAAGTCACTGGTAAAGGGGCGCTCTGGAAGTCACTGGTAAAGGGGCGCTCTGGAAGTCACTGGTAAAGGGGCGCTCTGGAAGTCACTGGTAAAGGGGCGCTCTGGAAGTCACTGGTAAAGGGGCGCTCTGGAAGTCACTGGTAAAGGGGCGCTCTGGAAGTCACTGGTAAAGGGGCGCTCTGGAAGTCACTGGTAAAGGGGCGCTCTGGAAGTCACTGGTAAAGGGGCGCTCTGGAAGTCACTGGTAAAGGGGCGCTCTGGAAGTCACTGGTAAAGGGGCGCTCTGGAAGTCACTGGTAAAGGGGCGCTCTGGAAGTCACTGGTAAAGGGGCGCTCTGGAAGTCACTGGTAAAGGGGCGCTCTGGAAGTCACTGGTAAAGGGGCGCTCTGGAAGTCACTGGTAAAGGGGCGCTCTGGAAGTCACTGGTAAAGGGGCGCTCTGGAAGTCACTGGTAAAGGGGCGCTCTGGAAGTCACTGGTAAAGGGGCGCTCTGGAAGTCACTGGTAAAGGGGCGCTCTGGAAGTCACTGGTAAAGGGGCGCTCTGGAAGTCACTGGTAAAGGGGCGCTCTGGAAGTCACTGGTAAAGGGGCGCTCTGGAAGTCACTGGTAAAGGGGCGCTCTGGAAGTCACTGGTAAAGGGGCGCTCTGGAAGTCACTGGTAAAGGGGCGCTCTGGAAGTCACTGGTAAAGGGGCGCTCTGGAAGTCACTGGTAAAGGGGCGCTCTGGAAGTCACTGGTAAAGGGGCGCTCTGGAAGTCACTGGTAAAGGGGCGCTCTGGAAGTCACTGGTAAAGGGGCGCTCTGGAAGTCACTGGTAAAGGGGCGCTCTGGAAGTCACTGGTAAAGGGGCGCTCTGGAAGTCACTGGTAAAGGGGCGCTCTGGAAGTCACTGGTAAAGGGGCGCTCTGGAAGTCACTGGTAAAGGGGCGCTCTGGAAGTCACTGGTAAAGGGGCGCTCTGGAAGTCACTGGTAAAGGGGCGCTCTGGAAGTCACTGGTAAAGGGGCGCTCTGGAAGTCACTGGTAAAGGGGCGCTCTGGAAGTCACTGGTAAAGGGGCGCTCTGGAAGTCACTGGTAAAGGGGCGCTCTGGAAGTCACTGGTAAAGGGGCGCTCTGGAAGTCACTGGTAAAGGGGCGCTCTGGAAGTCACTGGTAAAGGGGCGCTCTGGAAGTCACTGGTAAAGGGGCGCTCTGGAAGTCACTGGTAAAGGGGCGCTCTGGAAGTCACTGGTAAAGGGGCGCTCTGGAAGTCACTGGTAAAGGGGCGCTCTGGAAGTCACTGGTAAAGGGGCGCTCTGGAAGTCACTGGTAAAGGGGCGCTCTGGAAGTCACTGGTAAAGGGGCGCTCTGGAAGTCACTGGTAAAGGGGCGCTCTGGAAGTCACTGGTAAAGGGGCGCTCTGGAAGTCACTGGTAAAGGGGCGCTCTGGAAGTCACTGGTAAAGGGGCGCTCTGGAAGTCACTGGTAAAGGGGCGCTCTGGAAGTCACTGGTAAAGGGGCGCTCTGGAAGTCACTGGTAAAGGGGCGCTCTGGAAGTCACTGGTAAAGGGGCGCTCTGGAAGTCACTGGTAAAGGGGCGCTCTGGAAGTCACTGGTAAAGGGGCGCTCTGGAAGTCACTGGTAAAGGGGCGCTCTGGAAGTCACTGGTAAAGGGGCGCTCTGGAAGTCACTGGTAAAGGGGCGCTCTGGAAGTCACTGGTAAAGGGGCGCTCTGGAAGTCACTGGTAAAGGGGCGCTCTGGAAGTCACTGGTAAAGGGGCGCTCTGGAAGTCACTGGTAAAGGGGCGCTCTGGAAGTCACTGGTAAAGGGGCGCTCTGGAAGTCACTGGTAAAGGGGCGCTCTGGAAGTCACTGGTAAAGGGGCGCTCTGGAAGTCACTGGTAAAGGGGCGCTCTGGAAGTCACTGGTAAAGGGGCGCTCTGGAAGTCACTGGTAAAGGGGCGCTCTGGAAGTCACTGGTAAAGGGGCGCTCTGGAAGTCACTGGTAAAGGGGCGCTCTGGAAGTCACTGGTAAAGGGGCGCTCTGGAAGTCACTGGTAAAGGGGCGCTCTGGAAGTCACTGGTAAAGGGGCGCTCTGGAAGTCACTGGTAAAGGGGCGCTCTGGAAGTCACTGGTAAAGGGGCGCTCTGGAAGTCACTGGTAAAGGGGCGCTCTGGAAGTCACTGGTAAAGGGGCGCTCTGGAAGTCACTATGTATATGGGCGCTCTGGAAGTCACTATGTATATGGGCGCTCTGGAAGTCACTATGTATATGGGGGTTTTGTGCCTGCCCTAGATGATGGGGGTTTTGTGCCTGCCCTAGATGATGGGGGTTTTGTGCCTGCCCTAGATGATGGGGGTTTTGTGCCTGCCCTAGATGATGGGGGTTTTGTGCCTGCCCTAGATGATGGGGGTTTTGTGCCTGCCCTAGATGATGGGGGTTTTGTGCCTGCCCTAGATGATGGGGGTTTTGTGCCTGCCCTAGATGATGGGGGTTTTGTGCCTGCCCTAGATGATGGGGGTTTTGTGCCTGCCCTAGATGATGGGGGTTCTGTGCCTGCCCTAGATGATGGGGGTTCTGTGCCTGCCCTAGATGATGGGGGTTTTGTGCCTGCCCTAGATGATGGGGGTTTTGTGCCTGCCCTAGATGATGGGGGTTTTGTGCCTGCCCTAGATGATGGGGGGGGGGTTCTGTGCCTGCCCTAGATGATGGGGGTTCTGTGCCTGCCCTAGATGATGGGGGTTCTGTGCCTGCCCTAGATGATGGGGGAGCAGAGATGGCTGCACGCATACTAGAGAAGCTGAGGGTTCCAGACACAGAGGCGCTGTCTATAGCAGTAATCCTTATTAGCACTTTCTTGAATTGGAGACTGTATTTAGCCGTTCTGTAACCTTGGTTTTTCTCAGCGTTCCCACCCCACTTCTTTTCTCTCTGTAACACTGAGTGTGGGTGTAGGTATTTCTGTGGCAGGCATTCCCTGCATTCAGCTCATACATTGGCTTCTGTTTGGTGCGTTTATTAATCTATAGTTTTCTATAGAGATGAGCCAATCAGATTTGTTTTGGTTCGTACGAAGCAAAACTGATCTGCGCTCATGTCGCAGTTAGGCTGCCGTCTCTATGCAGAGGGGGGGGTTCTGCAGTATCCTCCCTCTGCACGGAGCCGGCAGCCTGAGGGAGATGAGCGCAGATCAGTTTTGCTTTGTACGAACCAACTATTAAAAATTATTTACTACTATTTAAAATCTCAAGTCTTCAAGTACTTATCAGCTGCTGTATGTCCTGTGGGAAATGGTGATTTCTTTTCAGTCTGACACAGTGCTCTGTGCTGCCACCTCTGTCCAAGACAGGAACTGTCCATAGCAGGAGAGGTTTTCTATGGGGATTTGCTGCTGCTCTGCACAGTTCCTGTCTCTGACAGAGATGTCAGCAGAGAGCACTGTGTCATACTTGAAAGAAAACAACATTTCCTGCAAGACATACAGCAGCTGATAAGTATGAGAAGACTTGAGGTTTTTTTTTTTAAATATAAGTAAATTACTAATCTATATAATTTTCTGACACCAGTTGATTTGAAAGAATGATATTTTTGCTGGATAACCCCTTTCAAAGTGAGTTTGGTTACTTTACTAGAGGATTCTACCGCTGCAGTTTGCTGTATGTCCTTGAAACACGTCTGGATTCTGTGGGGTCACCGCACTAAGGTGTTTTTGTATTTACCGCATACTTGCAAATAAAGCATTCTTCTTTGCAAGTGGCGGATTACCAGTTTTTCTTGTGCAGTTTATGTATGTCTGTACTTGGCAGGTTATGAGGGTTGTGCAATAATTCTTTACATCTTATAAAGTGATAGTTTCTCTCTATTGTACAGTCATGGCCAAAAGTTTTGAGAATTACACAAATATATTTTTACATGATCTGCCGCCCTCTGGTTTTTATGTGTGTTTGTCAGATGTTTTATCACATACAGAAATATAATTGCAATCATATTATGAGTAACAAAAGATTATATTGACAGTTAGAATGAGTTAATGCAGCAAGTCAATATTTGCAGTGTTGTCCCTTCTTCTTCAGGACCTCTGCAATTCTCCCTGGCTGCTCTCAATCAACTTCTGGATCAAATCCTGACGGATAGCCGTCCATTCTTGCACAATCAATGCTTGCATTTTGTCAGAATTTGTTGGTTTTTGTTTGTCCATCCGTCTCTCGATGATTGACCACAAGTTCTCAATGGGATTAAGATCTGGGGAGTTTCCAGGCCATTGACCCAAAATCTCTGTTTTGTTCCCTGAGCCATTTACTTATCACCTTTGCTTTATGGCAAGGTGCTTCATCATGTTGGAAAAGGCATTGTTGATCGCCAAACTGCTCTTGGACGGTTAGTAAAGTTGCTCTTGGAGGACATTCTGGTACCATTCTTTATCCATGGCTGTGTTTTTAGGCAAGACTGTGAGAGAGCCGATTCCCTTGGCTGAGAAGCAACCCCACACATGAATGGTTTTAGGATGCTTTACAGTTGGCATGAGACAAGACTGGTGGTAGCGCTCACCTCGTCTTCTCCGAATAAGCTGTTTTCCAGATGTCCCAAACAATCAGAAAGGGGATTCATCAGAGAAAATGACTTTATCCCAGTCCTCAGCAGTCCACTCCCTGTACCTTTTGCAGAATATCAGTCTGTCCCTGATGTTTTTTCTGGAGAGAAGCGGCTTCTTTGCTGCCCTCCTTGAGACCAGGCCTTGCTCCAAGAGTCTCCGCCTCACAGTGCATAGAGATGCACTCACACCTGCCTGCTGCCATTCCTGAGCAAGCTCTGCACTGCTGGTAGCCCGATCCCGCAGCTGAAACACTTTTAAGAGACGGTCCTGGCGCTTGCTGGTCTTTCTTGGGCGCCCTGGAGTCTTTTTGGCAACAATGGAACCTCTCTTCTTGAAGTTCTTGATGATGCGATGGATTGTTGACTGAGGTGGTATCTTTCTAGCTGCAATACTCTTCCCTGTTAGGCCATTTTTGTGCAGTGCAATGATGACTGCGCGTGTTTCTTTAGAGATAACCATGGTTAACAGAAGAGAAACAATGATGCCAAGCACCAGCCTCCTTTTAAAGTGTCCAGTAGTGTCATTCTTTCTTAATCATGACAGATTGATCTCCAGCCCTTCTCCATCACCCACACCTGTGTTAATGGAGCAATCACTGAAACGATGTTAGCTGGTCCTTTTATGGCAGGGCTGCAATGATGTTGAAATGTGATTTGGCGGCTAAGTTAATTTTCTAGGCAAATATTGACTTGGCAAGTAATTGCTGTTAAGCTGATTACTCTCTATAACATTCTGGAGTATATGCAAATTGCCATTTTAAAAACTGAAGCAGTAGACTTTGTAAAAATTTATATTTGTATCATTCTCAAAACTTTTGGCCATGACTGTATGCCAGGGCAGTTTCTAGGTAATTTTAACTACAGGGCGAATCTTTCTAAAGGCGCCCCCCCCCCCCCCAGGTGGTGCCGGGGGGCGTTTGTTACTAGGGAGAAGCAGTGTGTGTATTATGGCATAGAGCAGTGTTATTCAACCCTTTTCAATTTGAAGGAAAAAAGGCATTCAGTAGCTGACAGGTGACGTCTTCTATGGTCTGAGGCGTCACTTTCCTTTTCATCCTCCATCCGACCCGGACCACCATGATTTCTTGCAGCTACGATCCATCTCCTCTGAACCTGCGAGACAAATATCTTAGGCTCCGCACTTTTTCAACAACTTCCACTTTTTTTGTGTCATCTGCAGTAAAGTCAGTAGGTATGTGGGTTTCCCCCTGTATGTAGGATCCCCTGCTGTGCCCCCATATAGTAATAGTGTCCACAGGCCCCCCTGTGTGCATCTGTATAGAAGTTAGACCTCCCTGTGCAGGTTGCCCCCCCCCTCCCCCAATAGATGGTGTCCGCAGTGTAGCAAATCTCCACAGCACGTAGCAGGTAGAGATCCCCCCAATAGTAAGGCCACCAGTATGTAGTATTCCCTCTTTAGGTAATCCCCCGTTAGTTAGCCCCCACCCCCTTACGCATTTAGCCATAACCCCTGTAAGTAATCTCTCTGATAGTTAAACATCCCCCCTATATATAGTAGCCCCCAATGTGGGAGACATGGCAGTTTAGGTAGTTAGTTAGCCCCCCAGCAGATAGCATCCCCATGGTAGGCACTCTCCCTGGTAGTTAGCCCCCTGCCTCTTTTAGACATCTTCTCTGTTAGTTAGCCCTACTCACCTGCTATGTAGGCATCCCCCATCTACCCTATGTAGGACCCCCCCCCCCCTTACCCCCTCTCATGCAGCCATCTCCCCTGTTATTCAGATCCCCCCATGCAGCCATATCCCCTATTATTTCGATCCCCCCCTATGCAGCCATCTCCCTGTTAGATCCCCCCAATATGCAGCCATCTCCCCTGTTAGATTCCCCCCCCATATGCAGCCCTCTCCCTGTTAGATTCCCCCCCCCCATATGCAGCCCTCTCCCTGTTAGATCCCCCCCCATATGCAGCCATCTCCCTGGTAGATTCCCCCCCAATATGCAGCCATCTCCCTGTTAGATTCCCCCCCCCATATGCAGCCCTCTCCCTGTTAGATCCCCCCCCCCATATGCAGCCCTCTCCCTGTTAGATCCCCCCCCATATGCAGCCATCTCCGTTAGATTCCCCCCCCCCATATGCAGCCATCTCCCTGTTAGATTCCCCCCCCATATGAAACCATCTCCCCTGTTAGATCCCCCCATATGAAGCCATCTCCCCTGTGAGATCCCCCCATATGCAGCCATATCCCCTGTTAGATGCCCCCCCCAATATGCAGCCATCTCCCGTTAGATCCCCCCTATTCAGCCACCTCCCTGTTAGATGCCCCCCCCAATATGCAGCCATCTCTCGTTATATCCCCCCCAATATGCAGCCATCTCTCGTTATATCCCCCCCAATATGCAGCCATCTCTCGTTATATCCCCCCCAATATGCAGCCATCTCCCCTGTTAGATCCCCCCAATATGCAGCCATCTCCCATGTTAGATCCCCCCAATATGCAGCCATCTCCCCTGTTGGATCCCCCCCCCCCCATCCCATGTAGGCATCTCCCCAGGCTCTCTGTATAAAACAACAAACCGTTATACTCACCTTAATGCAGCACAGCAGGTCCTGTGTCCCGCGTCCTCTCTCCCGACTCTGAGCACAAGCACAGGAGTGACGTCACTCCTGTGCTGGAGCTCTGGGGGGAGAGAGCGGCCTGTTGTGGCCGGAGGCAGAATGCAGCCGCCGGCCACAAGCTGAGCAGAGCTGCGGGCGGGAGGCGCCTCGGCAGCTGCAGAGCAGATGATGGGGTAGGCGGAGGGGCGACCAGAGGGGTAGATGATGGGGCGGGCGGGGGTGACAGCAGCGCCCCCTAGCTGTTGGCGCCCCGTGCGGTCGCCCGGCCCGCCCGCCTATAGAAACGGCCCTGCTGTATGCCATCTCTTTATAATTGGTAGGGGTCTGACCTCTTGAACCTGTGCCCATTGTGAAAGCCCATGTATTCTCAGGATGGTGTGGACCCCATAGGTCAGACCAGGGCTGGACTGGGACTGAAAATCAGCCCTGGCATTTTAGAGCACACAGGCCCACTCGCCGCGCGGTGATAAGTCATGAGACAATGTTGTTGGTTATGGACAGCGGATGTCACTTACCTCCCCGATTCCAGCGTCGGTGCCTGGATCGCTCCGCACCGCCCTGCGGCCGCTTCCTGGTATAAGATGCGGCATGAGACGTGACATCTCAAGGCATCTCAGCCATTCAGCAACATAGCGGAGTCCCGCTTAAAGGCCGAGCTGCCTTAAGACGTCACGTCTCATGCCGCAGCTCAGACCAGGAAGCAATCCGGGCATCGGCGCTGGAACCGGGGAGGTAAGTGACCTCCGCCGTCCATAACCACCCCCTCCACGGCCATAGCTTAAAAATACCCCAGGGCCAGAGTACCCCTTTTAACAATGCCACCACATACGGACTAATGCCACCACATACGGACTAATGCCACCACATACGGACTAATGCCACCACATACGGACTAATGCCACCGCAAACGGACTAATGTCGCTGCTGCTACTCAATAAAATCCACTTTAAATAGACCAATATCCCCTTATACAGTCACCATATAGAGGTGGACACAGCTCCACACAGGCTCTGTACACCATATACATTACAGTGCATTTACATCAGGTGACTCACAGGGGACGTCTTCTCTGATCAGAGTTTTTCCCTTTTCATTTTCTTCTCCATCTGTCCTGGGTCATTATGAGAACTTCTCCGAGCCACGATCCACAGAATCTGCCAGACAAACATATTAGGCTGTCACCATCCTCCTCCTTTCTCTACAAACTGCACATCTGTACACCCTCATTTAGTGGGTAGGCTTACTCTATGTGACCCCGTTATAGTATATGCCCCCGCCCTCTATGTAGCTTCCTTATAGATGGTCCCGCTTTGTGTATCCCCTATGATATATGCCCCACATCTATGTAGCGACCTTATAGGTGGCTCCTTATTTAGTCTTCCATATAGATGGCCCCATGTGCATCTACATAAGAGCCCCCCCCCTCCTCTGTGTAGTCCCCCTTATAGATGACCCCCTTATGTTGTCCCTCTTATGGATGGCTCCCTCTGTATTGCCCCCCCGTATTGTTCCCCTTATAGATGGCCACCCTGTGTTGTCACCCTTATAGATGGCTTATGCTATGTTGTCGCCCTTATAGATGGCTCATCCTATGTTGTCCCCTTATATATATCCCCCCCCCTCTCCCCCTATGTTGTTCCCCTCTCCCCCTATAGGCCCACTCTCGCCCTATATTGTCCCCTTATAGATGGCCCCCCTCTCCCCTCTGTGAAAAGCAGATTTTTTTAAAAACACAACTCCCGTCCAGCCTCTCTCCACCTGCAGGCTCCGTCTGGCCCCCGAATGATGCACGGCTGCCTGGAGTGTCCTGTCCTATGCCCAAGCAGCGCATCAGAGAACTCCTTGTGCGTCGGGCTGGGACTTCTGGCAGAGGGAGTGGCTCTAACGCGTGCTCCCTGTTCCGGAAGTCACGGCCACAGGCGCACAGAGAGTTTTCTGATGCGCGTGCTGCCCGGGGATAGGATGGGACACCCCAGGCAGCTGCACAGTCTTTCTCCTGGCCCAGTGACTCCTTTTCCCTACATTAGGGGAAAGGAGTCGCCGGGTCAGGAGGAGCACAGGACCGGAGGCCCCCATGTACCACATTTTTATTTGTGACTTTTTTTTTTAACCCTTTTTTTTTGTTACGTTTTATAGTTTGCACAGTTACGCATGCAATAATGCCAAATGTTTATTTATTTTTTACTTTTTATGCTTTTTGAACAAAAGGAAAAGGCGGGGATTATTAGAACTTGTATTGTGATTTTTTTTTTTTTATATAAATTTTTAACCTCTTAAGGACGGAGCCAATTTTTGTTTTTGCGTTTTTGTTTTTTCTACCTTGTGTTTAAAAGGCCCACATGAGCCCTTATTTTTTGTGTCACTAATTGTATTTGCAATGATAGGCTGAATTTTTGCATAAAGTATACTACGAAACCAGAAAAAAAATTGTGTGGTAAAATTGAACAAAAATATTTTTTTTTAATTTAGGTTTTTTTTGTTTGTACGCCATTCGCCCTGGGGTAAAACTGACTTGTTGTGCATGTTCCTCAAGTCCTCAAGATTAAAACGATATATAACATGTATAACTTATATTTGTTAACAATGGTTTGAATTTTTTACAGGCCATCAGATACAATATATGTTCCTTAAAATCGCTCCATTCCCAGGCTTATAGCGCTTTTATCCTTTGGACTATGGGGCTGTGTCAGGTGTAATTTTTTGCGCCATGATGTGCACTTTCTATCGGTACCTTGATTGCGCATATACGACTTTTTGATCACTTTTATTACATTTTTTCTGGATTTGATTTGACCAAAAATTAGCAATTTAGCACTTTGGGATTTTTTTTGCGCTTACGCCGTTTACCATGCGAGATCAGGAATGTGATTAATTAATAGTTCGGGCGATTACACATGCGGCAATACCAAACATGTTTGTTTATTTACTTTTATTTAAAGCCTGGGAAAAGGGGGGTGATTCAGACTTTTATTAGAGGAGGGGGCTTTTTACTAATACTTTTTTTTTTTTTTTTTTATACACTTATACTAGAAGCTCCCCCCCCCTAGGGTTAGGGTTCTTCCCCCTAGGGGACTTCTAGTATAAGTATACTGATCTCTCATTGAGATCTTTGCTGTATAGTTATACAGCAAAGATCAATGAGATCGGCACTCGGATGCTTTCGGCTGCTGCAGCCGAAAGCATCCGAGTGCCGAGACGGGATCAGCGCCATTTTGGCGGAGACCCCGGCTGTCACCAGTAACTGAGATCGCTTCTCCGGGACAACGTCCCGGAGAAGCGATCTCCGCCACTAGACACCAGGGAAGCGCTGCTTTCGGTAATCTGATGCAGCTGTCATCTTTGACAGCTGCATCTGATTACTGTATTAGCGGGCACGGCGATCAGACCGTGATCAGCGATCAGCGATGTTTACTTTCTATCGGTACCTTGATTGCGCATATACGACTTTTTGATTACTTTTATTAAATTTTTTCTGGATTTGATGCAACCAAAAATGAGCAATTTAGTCCCTAGGGGACTTCAAGTATATGCACACTGATCTCTCATTGAGATCTTTGCTGTATAGTTAGACAGCATAGATCAATGAGATCGGCACTCGGATGCTTTCGGCTGCTGCAGCCGAAAGCATTTGAGTGCCGAGCCGGGATCAGCGCCATTTTGGCGGAGACCCCGGCTGTCACCAGTAATGGAGATCTCTTCTCCGGGACAACGTCCCGGCGGAGTGATCTCCGCCACTAGACACCAGGGAAGCGCTGCTTTCGGTAATCTGATGCAGCTGTCATCTTTAACAGCTGCATCTGATTACTGTACGCACGGGCTACAAGCGGCACCCAGACCGAGGCGGCGACCCCGCTCTGAACACCTCTACCGTACACCCGCATACGTCATGCGTCCTTAAGAGGTTGAACACTTTTTTTTTTTTTTTTTTACCGTTTTTAATTCCCCTGTACCTCCTTGTGCACTACAACTCTCAGCATACCTCCTTGTGCACTACAACTCCCAGAATACCTCCTTGTGCACAAGGAAGTATGCTTAGAGTTGTAGTGCACAAGAAAATATGCTGGGAGTTGCAGTTGTGCAGTAGCAGCCTCCCGACACACTAAATAAAAAAATAAAAAAAAAATATGTATGTATGTATATATGTATGTGTGTGTGTAATATAGAGTGGGCTACAGTGTAGGGGCATACTGTGTGGACAATAACACCTGTCTCCAAAAAAAAAAAGCCCTAGCCTTTTTTTTTTTTTACAGAAAAAAAACTATATAAGACCTGTAGAAGAAACAAAGTTTAAAAAAAGAAAACTTGGTATAAAAATATATATTTATTAATAATTGAATAAATTGCAAAAGTTTTGTGAGGATGAGTGGTCAGCTACTGATGGTCTGCTAAACTGGGGTCTTCTCTCTGGATGAGTCTTCATGAGAGTCTCAGCAGTTTGACACCTGTGTTATAGATGGTCTCCTCTCTGGGTGAGTCTTCAGCAGCCTCAGATATTATAGATGGTCTCCTCTCTGGAGTCTTCAGGAGCCTCAGATATTATAGATGGTCTCCTCTCTGTTGGAGTCTTCAGGAGCCTCAGATAATATAGATGGTCTCCTCTCTGGAATCTTCAGGAGCCTCAGATATTATAGATGGTCTCCTCTCTGTTGGAGTCTTCAGGAGCCTCAGATGTTATAGAGGTTATTGGGAAACTGCAAAGAAATAAGAGAAATAAATGAGTGAGAAAATGAACATTTTGTCTTTTCACAGTCGTAGAACAGTCAGAGATGAGAGGGTTGTCACTGTCAGGCTCTTACCTCTAGATGAGTCCCAATAGATGTTGCATGTAGGCAGATCCTCAATCTGCAGCCTTCAGTCCACCTCCATGTCCTCCACCGCCGGCAAGCGAGATGTGGAAATCTTCCTCCTCTTCTTCTTTGATACATCCACCATCTCCACATCATCGGGAAATTGGCGTCCGCCAACCTCCATGGGCTCGCAGATACTCTTGTATGCCCTCTTGAGCATGCGAGCCGGTCTTGCTGGTGGGGCAGGGTAGGATGGGGCGGGGCGGGGTGGTGGGGCAGGGTAGGATGGGGTGGGGCGGGGTGGTGGGGCAGGGTAGGATGGGGCGGGGCGGGGTGGTGGGGCAGGGTAGGATGGGGCGGGGCGGGGTGGTGGGGCAGGGTTGGATGGGGCGGGGCGGGGTGGTGGGGCAGGGTGGGATGGGGCGGGGCGTGGTGGTGGGGCAGGGTTTGGTGGCTGGGCCACAGTCGAAATCTTTCTCTTCCTGATAGTCATCCTGAGAGACTCTCCAACACTCCAACTCCAACAAAAGTTAGCCTGGACTAACACTGCTGTCAGGGTGCAGCTTGGTTTTATTGCCACAATCAGGTTCTATTGTGACATCATACTCATACGTGTCATGATGACATCACAAGCAGTGGGTGTGGCCAGAGCACTCAGAGATGAATACTATGGGGGAGATTTATCAGACATGGTGTAAAGTATAACTGGCTCAGTTGCCCCTAGCAACCAATCAGATTCCACCTTTCATTTTCCATAGAGTCTGTGAGCAATGAAACCTGTAATCTGATTGGTTGCTAGGGGCAACTGAGCCAGTTTCACTTTACACCATGTTTGATAAATCTCCCCCTATATGTACCTGCACTGGACTTCTACATTATAAGATTACAGGATTTGTTCTCTGCTCCACTTTTAGTCCCATTAGTAAATAAAAGTAATAACCAGTGTTTTCTCTGCCTGGTAGTGCAGGACGGGGTCTATAGAGGGGCTTTATTTATGGTGATAATCAGGAATACACCCCCTCCCAGGCTGACATGATGCTTTATGGTAGATGCTGAGGGTTGTACAACCTGACGGCTCCATCATGAATGAGCTCCCAATATATCTGTTAGATGGCTCCTATGTTCTGGATGGTAGATGCCGCTGTTAGGCGTCTCACAACCTCCCCATCATAATTTATATGGAAGCTATAACATAGTGTTATAGTGTAACTGTCATTTATAACCTATGGAGGGGGGGGGGGGCAGCTTTATGAGGACAGAAAGAGACTTTTTTGCCTCCCAAAACCAGTCAGTTTCCTATCACTTATACTATTTGCTTTCTGTACAGTTGTGTGACATGACAGTTACACCTAAACCCGTCATTACTCTGCTTCCTGCTCTGAGGCCACGTTCACACAGGGTATTTTTTCATTAAAGGGGTTATCCAGCGCTACAAAAGCATGGCCACTTTCCCCCCCACTGTTGTCTCCATAATGGGTGGGCTTTTGAAACTCCGTTCTATTGAGATAAATGGAGCTTAATTGCAAACCGCACCTGAACTGGAGACAACAGTTGGGGGGAAAGTGGCCATGTTTTTGTAGCTCTGGATAACCCCCTTTTATGGTTCAAAATATTTGTATGAAGAAACATACAGTCATATTGGCAATGAACAAAGGATGGAGCCATACAGCGATGTGTGCACATCATCAAGTGCAGTAAGAACGCGATCCATAGTGTTAAACAATATTACCAATGAAAGCACGATGAAAACAGAACGCGCAACACTCTGATGTAGGCCGTACCCAGTGCACTCCCCCCAATCTGAGGAGTTCATCACACATTAAAGATAGAATTAAAAGGAGAAAGCAAGGAAAATGGGAGGCCGCGCTTATATTCTGCAACACATCATTGTGCCTAAATGTTATGAATAATAATACCTTTGCCCTAACCAAAAGGCAAGAGAAATAGTAAAAACCAATAACTCAAAAAAAAGGGAGGGGAAAACCCCAACCAACCACATATAACAAGACAAACATATATACAAGGGGGAAGGGGGAGAGGGAAACACAAAGGGGATAAGAAAGGGAAGGAAAGGAGGGGTGAGGGAAATGCTCTCACCGTACCCGGTCAGTCAGGTCCCAGGTATCCATAGGAAGTCACAGCCTACCCCCTCAGAGCGTAGACCCCGCCAGCCATGTGGCAAGCTCCGGAGAGGCTTTAAAGAGAATCCATGATCTCCATTTACTATTAAATTTGGCCCCTGTATTGTGTTCTTCTGATCTCAACTCCTCCACACGCATGATCAGGTTAAAGGCCTCCACCCAGTTGCTTCGGGAGGGGGGAGCCTGTGACTTCCACAATCTCGGTATAATCTGCCTGGTCGCCACCAAGAAATACCCCAGAAGGTCCCTCTTGATTTTGGAGAGAGGGCCAGGCAGCACCGAGAGAAGAGCCATTTCTGGGGTAAAGGTTATGGATGCCCCTGTGACCTTGTTGTATAGGTCCTGAACCCCTTTCCACAATGAGGCTACCGGTGCGCAGGACCACCATATATGCTTCATGGAACCCACCGCCGAGGCACATCTCCAGCACTGGTGTGATACTGAGGGATACATTTTATGTGATTTTTCTGGTGTCCTATACCATTGGGTCAGGATTTTATAGTTAAGTTCCTAAAGTCTACTGGACACTGATGATTTATGTGTCAAGATAAAAGATTTTGACCATTCTTCTTCGGTAAGCTCTCTACCAAGTTCTCCGTGCCAGGCGGTCTGGAACCCCAAGGGCAGGTCCCCTGTCCCTTCAGAAATAAGAATGCCATATATCAATGAAATGGTATGCGTAGGGGCCTTAGTGGCCACACAGAGATGTTCGAATGATGTCAAGGAAGCCGTCAACACCGCCCAGGAAGCCAAGGACCTAGTTTTCCCCTTCAGCTGGAGATAATGGAGCCACATGTCCCCCCGCATGGGTCCGTCGCCCATGATATCATTCAAGGGTCGAACCCCCGTCTGACACATCACATCTCGTATCCTCGGCGTGACAGATTCACCTCCGGGGAATAGGGGAGAGCCACTTAAAAACTGAGAGAAGTGTGGGTTCCCTAGCAGTGGGGTGAGTGGGCCAGGGATAGTGGCAAAGCCATTTTTAACTGCAAAGCGTCTCCAGGCCCTAAGAAGGGTGGACAGCATAGGCGACAGCCCCAAGTCCCCCACCGCCACCGTACCAGGGATCCAAAAAACTCCCCTAGCTTTATGTGCATTGAGCGAGTGTTCAATCTCCACCCATAGTTTAGAATGACCATGATGTTGGAGATCCAATACACAAGTGGCTATAGCCGCTCTATGATAGAGAGTGAAATCCGGTATGGCAGCTCCACCCCTAAGTTTTGTTCTAACCAGTAGGGCATGGCCAAGTCTAGCCCTGGAGTTCCCCCATATAAATTTAGAAGCGAGTCGTCGGAGCCTCCTCAGGAAGGATCCTGGGACACTCAGAGGAACCGTCTGGAAGACGTATAAAAACTTAGGTAGCGAGTCCATTTTCAGTACACTCATTTTACCAAACCATGATAATGGGAGGGAGCCCCAGTTGTGAAGATCCTTCTCCAGTTGGGCTAATAAAGGTTTGTAATTTAATTCAAAGAGAAGGTTCGGATCGGCCGGTATTGTCACCCCCAAGTATTTTATATGATCAGACTTCCACCTGAATGGGAAGCTATCCCGCAAGGACTCAACCTCCTCGGCTGGGACTGTGATGTTTAGGATATCCGACTTCTGCAGATTTACTGTAAAATTACTTAGCACCCCGAAGGTCTCAAACTCCTTCAATACACTAGGGAGACTGAGTCGCGGTGAGGACAGGTAGAGCAGTAAGTCATCAGCGAACAGGGAAAGCTTATGCTCCCGCTGTCCCACCTGCACTCCCCGCACCGAGCCATTCCCCCTGAGAGCATTGGCCAATGATTCCATTACCAGTATGTACAAGGAAGGAGATAAAGGACATCCCTGTCTGGTGCCATTCGAAACCCCAAATGGACCAGACAGGGAGCGGTTAACTCTGACCTGTGCAGAGGGACCCTTGTATAAGGCCATGATACGTTCAATGAATTTAGGGCCCAACCCTATAGCTCGCATTGTCGCTTCCAGGAAGCCCCAGTGGACTCTATCAAATGCCTTCTCGGCGTCAATGGACAAGAGGCACAAGGGGCCTCCTGAAAGGCGAGCTCTGGAGATCAGGGAGATTGTTTTGATGGTATTCTCTTGCCTCCCGGCAAGGAACAAAACCCACTTGTTCCAAGTGAATCATGCCCGGAATATGGGGTTGTAAGCGTAAGGCTAGCATTTTAGAGTAAATCTTCAGATCGATATTGATCAAGGATATGGGTCGGAAGTTCCCACACAGCGTGGGATCCTTGCCAGGTTTTGGCAGCACTGTTATGTGTGCCCTAAGGGCCTGAGCAGGGAAAGGACAGTCCCCCGAAATAGCGTTGAAGGCAGACAACATCAAGGGAGCTAAGGACTCCCCAAGAACTTTATAAAATCTAGGAGAAAGCCCGTCAGGGCCCGGGCTCTTGCCCGCCTTCAACGCCTTCAGAACAACCGCCATCTCCTCTGCTGTGAAGTCCCCCTCCATGGTGGAGGCCTCAGGTGCAGCAATCTGCACAGGCGCGTGTTCCGCTAAGTAAGCATCTCTGTCCGCAATCATGTCTGGAGACTTGCAACTCCCTGTCTGCAGGTTATATAGGGAAGAATAATACTTCCGGAATTCCTCCAAGATATCAGAGGTGGAGTGCACTAAACCCTTAGAGGGGGAGTTAATAGAGAACAGGTATGATTGGGATGCTCTGAGATGTAATGTTCGTGCTAGAAGCCTGCCACTCTTATCCCCATATTCGAAGTAATTGCATCTCATTTTATCTCGAAAGCATAGGGATCTCTTATCTAAGATGGATAAAATGGCTTGTCGAAGAGAAAGGATCTCTGCAATTAGTGCAGGTGTAGGTGCAGACTTATTTGACACCTCTCTGTGGTCCAGATCCGCCAGCAGTTTCTTTAGCTTGGCAGCATTCTCCCTCTTGAGACGTGCGCCATGGGAGATAAATATGCCCCAGAGGACACATTTAAGTGCTTCCCATTTGATGGGCGGACTAGTAGGATCCTCTGCATGAACTCTCTCAAATTCGGCTATGGCCTTTTTGAGGTCAGAGAGGCACAAAATGTCATTTAGGAGATTATCATTAAGGCGCCAATTATAACCTCTCGAGCGGGGGCATGCCTGTCCAAAAGATCCCAGAACTGGGGCGTGATCAGACCACAGAAAGATGTCAATGGAGACCTTAGGACCATAATCCAGAAGGACATGGGAAATAAAAAGGTGATCCAGCCTACAGTAGCTGTTATGAGCCTGGGAATGATGACTAAAATCCTTGACTCCCGGGTGCAACAACCTCCAAAGGTCAACCAGGTGCATGCGGGACAGCTCCTTTTTAAGTCTACGGATGGCATTCTTAGGGACAGAGGACCTACCTGTCGAGGAATCCAGGGCCGGGTCAAAACAGAGGTTGAAGTCCCCACCTAGGGCAATGTTGGAACCATCCGCAAAGTTTGCCAGCTCCTGCAAAACTTTGAGGCCAAAGGCCACTTGTCCCTGGTTTGGGAAATAAACATTGGCAAGTGTCAACACAGTAGAAGATAACTTAATTTTAGCAAATAAAAACCTGCCCTCATCATCCCGTTTCGTATCTATGATCTCGTGCTGCAACGCCTTATGCAAGGCAATGGAGACACCACAGACCTTCCTGTCAGGGTGAGTCCCATGAAGCCAAGTGGTGTAGTATTTAGAGGAGCATTTCGGGGTACCCTGGGCTGTAAAATGTGTCTCCTGAAACATGGCCACCATTACCCTTTTCTTGTGCATGCGGTATAAGACTTGTCCTCGTTTGGAGGGATTGTTGAGGCCCCTGACATTATATGTACAAATCGTCACACTAGCCATAAGGATGAGCTAAGGAGCAACATAGCATGAGACCTCCTTCTGATATGGCAATAAGGGGAAAGGAAAAAAGGAATGGAAGGAGTGGAGGGAGAAAGAGGGGGGAGGAGGGGGAGGGGGGGAGGGGGGGACGTGGAGACGGACCATACATAGACAGAACAACACAAGACAGACATAACAAACACACGAACATTACAATACACCGAATACGAATGAACAAACAAGCAAAGTTGAGACTGAGACGTCTCTAAGGCGCACTAGTAGACTAATGTCTCCGACAGCCTACACTGTCTACCCTACGTGGGGAAGAGGAAGGTCAGACGGGAAGCAACGTATCCCCCTCCACCACAATATAGTAACATGACATAAACCATAAATTCAGCAGAATATGAACTCAAGACTAATTTCGCAACACCCTGTAAAATAGGTATAGAAATGCAAACAAATACACAGCAGAAAATGCTCATGGCGTCTTCTCCCTTTGACGGCGTGCCTTCCGCTGGGATCTAGATTCCACCCGTTGCCAACTCTCTCCTGGTGGTGGGATTGGCAAACTGCAGACCGATGGCCAATCAGGGAGTGACAACATAGGGATTTCAAACGTTCCTAGAAAGTGAGGAAGGTCCCCCAGGGACCGGAACACCGCCGATTTTCCATCCTTCTTAGCATGCAATTGGAACGGGTAACCCCATCTATAAGAGATATCTTTCTCGCGGAGGGCCGTCAGGGTAGGCCGTACTGCCTTGCGCAATAACAAAGTACGTCTCGCCAAATCCGGTTGCAGAATCACCGGGCAACCCTTAAAAGTCAGATCCTTGATCTCTCGCGCCCTGTTAAGGATAGCCTCCTTTTCTTTATAGAAGTGGATCCTGCATATTATATCACGTGGGCGCTGTGGATCCGTAGGTTTAGGGCCCAGGGTGCGATGTATGCGGTCAATCTCTATCTTGTGTTCTGGGGGACTGCGCAACAGATCAGAGAAGAACTCCATAGCCCATTCCTCTAATTGAGCTGGGCCTATCTCCTCAGTCAGGCCTCTGATGTGGCGATTCTCCAAATCATCAAGATGGAGCTGTATCTCCGCTATCTGAGTGGCATTATGGAGAATCGCTTGTCTGTGCTGGTCAAGAACAGTATATGTCTGTCCCTGGGCCTCTTCGGCCTCCACAAGCCTGTGCCCCAGTGAATGCAAATCTTTATGAATGGCGGCCAAGTCCTGTTTATGGGAAGCTTCCAAATTGGCAAAAAGAGAGTTCATCTCAGATCTGGTGGGCATAGCCTTAAGATGCGCCTTCCAGTCCCAGGCGTCGTCCTCTATCTCTCCCCTCTGCCTTCCCGGACTGACCTGTGCTGGTGTAGTCTCCTGTGAGGCCGCAACATGTGCCCAAGATGGCGCCCGTGGCGCAGCTGAATATGGCGGGCCGCGCGGTGAGACGGCCGTGTCTGAGGGTCCAGCCGCTGGCGGAGAGCGGGCCCCCTCCGCTCCCCCAGGGTGGTCATCTGCCAGGCTAGATACGTCTGTCCCCGCTGGGGACGATGCTGAGCAGGAAGGAGAAGATGGCGCCCTCCCCGCCTGCGGGCCCGCCATCTCGTCCGGCTCAGGGTTCGTGCGGGTGCTGCGGAGATAACGCTCCATAGAGCCCAAACTGTCAGCTGGATTGAGGCTGCGGGTGTTCCTACGCCTCCTCCGTTGCATTCGGGTGTTGCTGCGGGAGATAGTTATTGCTGAAAGCAGGTATTTTAGTGGAGAGGGACCGGAGCTCAAGCTCTGTGCTGCCTACTCTGCCATGTCCAAGCCACGCCCCCCAATAACCCCCTTTTAAACAACGTCCGTTTTTGCAGTTTGCAGACACAGCAGTAGTTTATTGCCACTGCGGCATTACATTAGATTGCATAGAATCACAGCCATAGTGTATACACTGGGAACTGGGTGCTGGTTAAAAAAAAAGGGCCACGGCATCGGCATTCCCTCGCTGGTCTGTTAATATAAAAAACAAAGCGATGTACCTAGTGATACATTCGCTTTAAGTATATCCTGTCTCGTTATGTGATACACCCAGAAAGATGACATTAGGCAGGGGCAATTTTATCTTTTCAGTTGATTTAAAGGGGATGTTCACCCAAAATATTTTTTTTTTATTTCAAATCAACTGGTGCCAGAGATTGGTAATTTACTTCTATAAAAAAAAAAAAAAAATCAAGTCCTCCAGTACTTATCAGCTGCTGTATGTCCTGCAGGAAGTGCTGTATTCTTTCTAGTCTGGAGGGCAGGAGAGGATTTGCTGCTGCTCTGGACCGTTCCTGTCATGGACAGAGGTGGCAGCAGAGAGCACTTATATACCTTTATGATCTACAACTTGGTTACTGGTTAGCTGTGGTTATTTAGTCTTAACATGTCTGGTATGCCTCTAAAGTTACATGGATCTGCCGATTCAGCAGATCATTGCTCCATGTAATAAAGACAATGATTGGCTGGTCATGTCTTCCGATGCTGACCTAAAATCATTGGCTGCCGGATGCGCATCGCTACATGTAATAGTGATGCGCGATCGACGGCTGATGAATCTGTAAAGAAAATAATAAACTCTGTACGTTACCTCTCCACGCTCCTCTGTGTTCTCTTCGCTTCTCCATGCTTCCCCGCAGCCGCCGGTACAAGTTCAGAGCCGGTCTCTGAAGTGATAGGCTGCTCACCGTAACAGTACCACCGCAGCCAGTGATTGGCTGAGCAGCCTGAGGCTTCAGAGACCGGCTCTGAACTTGTACCGATGGCTGGTGAGAAGCCAGGAAGATACCAGGGAGCACGAGAGGTAATGTATACAGCTTATTATTTACTATATACAGCAAGGGCTGCAAGGACATTGCTAACTATATATATATATATATATAATATACACACAGCCCTTGCTGTGTGATAATTGAGATGTGTAATAGGCTCAGTAGATGAGCGGCAACCCAGCAGATCAGCGTTCCTTTACTAAAGTGATCAGGCCGTGTGATACGGACATGTCAGTTCTTTGGGCGGAGTGCGTGTGAGACGTCTTATTGGATCAATGAGACAGGTGGAACTTCAAGCGGAGTCTGCAGGGATATTCTGCCCAAACTCCGTAGTGTGGATGGACCCTTAGGGTCCATTTACACAGAAAGAGATTATCTGCCAAAGATTTGAAGCCAAAGCCAGAAACCGACTATAAACAGAAATCAGATCATAAAGGAAAGCCTGAGATTTTTGCTCTTTTCAAATCCATTCCTCGCTTTGGCTTCAAATCTTTGGCAGATAATCTTTCTGTGTAAATGGACCCATAAGCTGCTTAACAACATAGCATGTTCTTCAGGAGGAAATAAGCACTGATAATATGTAAGCTGTTATTGTTTATGTATTTATATATTGTTTATGCTTTATTTACTTATTGTTTTACAGAAAAAAGTGGAGAGTTCGGTGGGCGCCATATTCACTGCTGTCCGAAGCAGTCAAGGAGCCATCCAGTGAGTAATGAAGTTTTACTTTACATTTGTAATCTTTTTTTATTTTTTTTCTGTACTGGTCATGTATGCATGGGGTCCAGGACGGTGCAGAGTGTTGCAGTGGAGGGAGTTTATGGCTTTTTTTGTCATATGCCCCTCCATCTACAGTCATTTTTGAGACAGTAGATATTTTTTTGCAACACTCTGGTATAAAGTTTGCTGAACTGTAACTGGCACAACTAAAACATAGGCCTGACATGGTGCCCTCTGCTGCCACCTCTGTCTGTATCAGGAGCTTTTCAGATCCGTTGCAAATCCCCATAGAAAACCTCTCCTGCTTTAGACAGTTCCTGACATGGACAGAGGTGGCAGCATGGAGCATTGTGTTAGGCCCGTATTAGACGGCCCGATCAGTAATGTAAATGAACATGGATCTGTTAGATCAGCACTTACTAAAGCCCCTATTACACAGGCTACCGCTCGTTTGCTCCTCGTTCCCTGCTCTCTGCCGCCGCTATTACAAACGGCGGCAGCAAGCGGCTGAGTGCGGGAGGGGCCGCGGGGGCTGCCAGGGTGATCGTTAGATCGTCCGTGCAGCCCGTAGAGCATAGTGGCGGTCTGCTGCCACCACTCCTATTCCACGGAGCGATGGCAGCAGATTGCTGCTATCACAGTCGCAAACAACTGCAACGATCAGCCGACATGAATGATGTCGGCTGACAGTTTCCTTCTATTCCACGGGACGATCGTTCCATGGAATAGGGCCTTTACTGAGCCTATTACACAACTCAATAATCGTGCAGTCCTTGCTTTAAAAGTGTAAAATAATACAGTTTATGCATACCTCTCTGTGCTCCTGGTGTTCTCCTCACTTCTGCCTGCTGTCTGCAGCCACCACTGCAACTTCAGAGTCTGTTTCTGAAGTGACAGGCCTCTTAGCCAATCACTGTCCGTGCTGGTCCCATTTTGGCCAGTGATTGGCTGAGCGGTTTGTCACTACAGAGACCAGCTCTGAAGTTTCAGCGGCGGCTGCGAGGAGCACGCAGGGAGCGTGGGCAGGTATGTATAAAGTTTACAATTTTTTTTTTTTACACTATCATCAGCTGTTGGCCACACATCGCTATTACACTTAGCCATGCGTGTCCGGCAGCCGATAATTTTTAGATCGTTGTCTTTAATACACTGGGTGATAATCTGCCGAATCTGCCTGATTTGGCAGAGTATCACTCCATGTAATAGGAACGCCAATTCCTGTAGGACATACAGCAGCAGATAAGTTCTTAAAGGGGTTGGCCACTTTATAATAAAATAGTCCATGTAAGTAAGTGTACTCATAGAGCTAAAATCGCGCTCCCCTCCTCAAGGCTGGGCTGCCCTGCTCCGGGTCCGGTTTGGTAAGGCGTGCACTTTAAATACTTCAGTACCTTTCCTGTGCTGCTGATATGGCATTGTGTTGTGTCTGTCCATAAGATGGCTGACACAGAGGAGCATGTGACCATGCCCTGCCCTCTATGTCCTCCATAGACACATACAGGCTTAGTGGTGGACCTTGGGGTTGGGGCATGGTCACATGCTTCTCCATCTTGGCCATTTTATAAACAGACTCACCACAGGGCAGGACAGCACAGCCTGGAGGAGGAGAATTGATCTTAGCTCCATGAGATACACAGGGTACGATTAACAATTTTACTAAAAAGTTACAAACCCCTTTTGAGTTTTTTCTTTGTAAATTAAAGTAATTTATGGTGTTTGGAAATGTAATAGTAACGCATTGGTTTATTGCGTGTTTGTACCAGTTTATCTTACATTTTCTTCTTAGACTTGTTCTGGAGAGAGAGCTCCATTCACACTACCTGCGGAAAGGCTTACAGCAGCTATCCGAATCATATGAGGTACAAAGAAACTCAGGAAATATCAGATGGAAACTTCTGTATTAAAGTTTATTTGTAGACGCACACCTGACTTTGCATATATAATGCAGCCATAGGCTTTTTTAAAATAATATAGTAGAGGCCCTCATGTATACCTATTTTATTGGATTTAGCATGCATGGGTTGTCTGCCGTCTTAGTTTCTGTTTTTCCTAATGCAGCCTGCATTGCTCCCTCTATCTGTCAAAAACCACAGGCATCATGGGAAATATCGCTGCACTTATATACGTTCAGTAAGTGATCTATCCCTCCCCACTCACAGTGTAGAGTATTTTATATGACACTTCTGCAATCTGTCTTCTTGTCTGCGAGCTAACACGGAGGGGAGATGTCTACCTCCATCTCATAAGAGACACTAATGTTAATTGGGAGTTCCAAGTTAAAAGCCATGGAAAATTGCTTTCAAGGTAAAACTGCTCAGTTCTCGCCCATGTGAACAAGCCTGTATACTTACATTGATAGATGGAAATGTCAGCAACACTGGGAGTGACTGTTTGCAATACCTGTCCCAGCCTATGGACAAGGGTGGTGCAGTTTTTGTGAGTTATTTGAAATCATATGCTTTTACTCAGCTCTTTTTTTGTATTTATTTATTTATTTATTTTTTTTTTTAACCTTCTAGTGCCTAGATGCCAGCCGTCCCTGGTTATGTTATTGGATTGTCCATAGTCTAACATTGCTAGATGAACCCATCCCTGAATCTGTGGCGTCGAGGTGAGTATCTTATTCTGCTTTTAAATTGAGGATATGCTCTATTCACATTACCCTTTATTTTGTGGTACACTGGCTGATGTATAAGAGAAGTGCAAGTCTGTTATATATCTGTAGCAGAACTGCTCCTTCCCTGTGCAGAAGTGTTCTAGGCTGCTAGTAAGGTATATACACATAATTGTAAAGTCGCTTGGTCTAATATGAGCCTAACATAACAAAGTGGAGTTCCCAAAATGCAGTGCAGCAATTAGTTTTTGTCCGTTGGATTACTGTAAAGTTCTTATGCTGCCCACAATGCGCCTGAGCAAGCCCTGTGCAAAGAGAGTTTCGCTGTGATATATATAGAAATGTAAATGGAGTACTGGGTCATAATACAGGCTGTGACTCTAAATCACTTGGTATACAGATTGAATTTTAAGGGGAACCATCAGGTATGTGTCTTACCTTCCTCCTCAGCACCGTTCACATGCTGTTAGCAGTGTAATCCTCAACCGGGAGCACCATTAGGAGCACTGCCCTACCCCCAGAGCGCTAATCCAGCCCGCTCCATTAGAAGCAGCAGAGCTCCAAACCGGGCATTACACTGCTAACAGCACAGGAACGGTGCAGAGGAGGAAAGTGAGAGACACACGTTCATCCTCAGCGCCCCGTGCGCAATAGGGGGCTATCAGCAGGTTAGATTGGTCTAACCTGCTGATAGTTCCCCTTTAACATGTTACATTATTCTCTATGTAAACTGTAATTTTATTATTGTATTATTTATTATTGTAATTTTATTTGTTATTCTTTTGCCAGTGTTTGCCAATTCCTTGCCAGATGCCAGGCTCCTAGTGGTGGTTTTGGTGGTGGCCCCGGTCAGCAGCCTCATCTTGCACCCACCTATGCATCAGTCAATGCTCTGTGCACCATCGGAACAGAGGAAGCCTATGACGTCATTAATAGGTAGGTGCAATGTTAATGGAGTGATAGTAGCTAGACTATATTATGGAATTCTCAGAGGTAATGTATTTACCAGAAATAGATCCTTTTGTAAGCAGGAGATTTTATATATATATATATATATATATATATATATATATATATATATATATATATATAATATATAATATATATATATATATATATATATATATATATATATAATATATAATATATATATATAATTATAATAATTACTTACTATTTCCCTTGAACTGTGGTTTCATTCTGCATAGCAAAAGCCGGTAATCTCTCATTGTTAGCAATTGCCACTCATAGGCCCTAATCTGCTACACGGCTATTAGTGTGTGCAGTGCCTTGAGAGACTTGTACGATGCTGACAAATAGACCTGTTAGCAGATTTTTCTAATGTTGCGGCACATGTGCATTGATTCTCACTTCGTCACTGTGTATTTGGCTTGTCTTGGCATCAAGGAGCTGCGGCTGTGTGATTTGTACAGCGCCATACTTGCCCATTGTTGTATTTGGTATTGCAGCTCCATCTAAGTACAGCTGCAATACCTAACTGGTCCTAATGACAAGTGTGGCGCCATTTTTAGAAAACAGCAACCATGTTTTTCTGGCTTCCTATAACCCCTTTATAAGGAGAAGCCTGACGTTTTCTAAAAGCCGAATATGCAAAAAAAGAGCCCATGGAGCCTCATTTAAGAGTCTCAAAACACAGGACTAGCCAGATATCCCACCAGGAAGGACTCAGCCAAGGGGTAGCTCCTGTAGGGAAACCACCATATTAAGTGGCCCTATAAGTCAATGTAATGACAAGGGAAAAACCAAGGCCAGGTATCCATCCACATACAGCTGTTTCGGGGTGTTGTCCCTCATCAGTGTGGAGCAGGATTCTGGCTAGGTTTTGCTGGTTTCCTAACAGGAGCTGCCCCTTGGCTGGGTCCTTCCCGGAGGGATATCTGGCTAGTCCTGTGTTTGAGACTCTTAAATGAGGCTCCACAGGTTTTTTTTTTTGCATATTCATGTTTCCCAGGGAGCAATGCACCTAGGATTTCACTGCATTGTGCACTTTAACCAGCAGTGTTATTTTTGGCTGGTCTCCCTGAGATCAGTGATCTGTTTCTCTTGTGGCTCTGCTAGCCATTGCTCCCACCTAGCCAGAATCCTGCTCCACACTGATGTGGGGCAACACCCTGAAACAGCTGTATTTGGATGGATACATGGCCTTGGTTTTTCCCTTGTCATTACATTGACTTCTAGTGCCACTTAATATGGTGGTTTTGGTTGTTTCCCTACAGGAGCCACATCTGGCTAGTCCTGTATTTTGAGACTCTTAAATGACGCTCTATGGGCTCTTTTTTTTTTTTTTTTCCATATTCATGTTTCCTAGGGAGCAATGCACTTTGGATTTCACTGCATTGGGCGCTAGCAGCCGGCAGCTAGCAGTGTTATTTTTGGCTGGTCTCCCTGTTCTGTTTTCTAAAATCTGGCAGTCTGCAGGGGGAGGGGGGAAACTAATTCCAAGTAACAACTTACCTCTCCCCGTGCCCACGGGGAGTGGCCGTAGGACTTCCACGGGCTCCGGGATCTCTGGGGTGCCCACATCACAACCCAGCTGATGGACTGGATGCTCAGCCAGTCAGTGACTGGGGTGGCACGCTGCTTCTGTCATTGATTTGCTGAGTGGGCAGTCCATCAGATAAAACAGGCACACAACTCACAACTGGGGAGAATGACTCCAGCGGGGGTCCCGGCGGCTGCTCACCGTGGGCACAGGGAGAGGTAAGTTGTTACTTGAAATAAATTTCCCCCTCCCCCTGCAAACTGTCGAATTTTATAAGAAACCGGACTTCTCCTTTAAACACTCTGCAGCTAAATGCAATAGGTTATTATTCGGTGTCTTCCTAAAACATGAATACTTTCCCCATCGACATGACAGCACCACCAGAGAGAGGGACTCCGCCCCCCAGGGACAGGAAACCTAGAGAATAAAAGGAAAGGCCCTCCTCTCCACCCTCAGTGGTTTCCTGTCCCTGCAGGGAGCCTGGAGATGTAGCATGCTGGAGCTCCCTCTAATCCCTGGTGGCTCGGTGCGGCCGAGGGGGAGTCTCAAACGGGCCCTAGTTGGGTTCATAAGCCCACACTCACAGTCCTGGAGGCCGGCCGGACGCTCGTGCGCCTCATCGCAGGGCTGTGGAGCTTGATCCGGCCGGCGGGAGAATACCCGGAAGTGACGCGCGGTGACGCGTCACGGGATTCTCGGAGCGCGCGGCGGATGTGACGTCAGACGCCGGGCACCAGGAAGCGAGGCGGGGAATTCAAAAGCTGCACATCGTGCCGGAGTGAGTGGTGGCCAGCATCTCACAGTGTTTGTTGTGTGCCAGCCAGCATGAGCGAGAGGAAGAAGGATGCTGCTGGGCCAGCAGAGAAATCCAGGGTAACAGACGGAGGCACAGAGTGGTGAGCAGTATCTGTCTGTATTTTTTTGTTACATTACTGAATGAAATGTGTTTTGATAGGAGTCTAGGCCTGCAAAGAAGGAGTGTAGAATTTGCAAGGGGAGACTGCCTACAGATTATGACAGACCAACATGCGAATCCTGCATTGATAAGATGGTGGCTGCAGAAACACCTAATATATCCTCTATTCTATCATCCATGAAGTGAGACGGTTTCTTTTTTCCTGTTTTTCTCCTCTCTGTTTCTCTATTATGTTAAGTAATATAATAAGGGCAGCTCTCTCAGGAATTATTTTTTTCTATTTTTAGGGATTTAATTAAAGAGGAAATCCAAAAATCCCTTGTGCAGGTATCTCCTGCGGTTGCACCTGTTTCTGCTCCTAACCCCGCTACTCCAAGTACCTCTCAGGAAGCAGTAGCCCTTGCAGACAATGAGTTTGAAGAGGGGGTTATTGATGAGATAGAGGCGGAGTATTTAGATGATGAACTTTCCGGGAAGCCTTTATTCTCAGTGGAGGATGTGGATACTCTAGTTAAGGAGGTACGCTCCACTATGGAGATTGAGGAGCAGAAGGAACAGAGATCCGTGCAGGATATCATGTTCAGTGGCTTAGAATCCAAGAAAAGAAGGGTGTTCCCGGTGCACAGAACCATATCAGCACTGATTAATAGAGAATGGGCAAAACCTGACCGTAAAGGCTTTATTCCTCGTGCCGTAAAACGGAAGTATCCGTTTGACGAAAAGGAGGTCCCATCTTGGGAAGGGCCCCCCAAGATAGACGCAGCTATTGCAAAGGTTTCAAAAAGGTCTCAGCTGCCTTTTGAAGACCTAGGCACGTTAAAAGACCCCATGGACAAAAAAGCGGATGGTTACCTTAAAAAAGCCTGGGAGTCTTCTACGGCTACGTTTAAACCTAATGTAGCTGGTACCTGTGTTGCCCGGTCAATGTTAGTCTGGTTAACACAACTGGAGGATGCAATTAAGGCCAAGGAGTCAGAAGAGACTATTCTATCCTCCTTGGCTCAACTTAAGAAGTCTACCTCTTTTTTGGCAGATGCCTCAGCCGATGCGCTCAGATTCTCAGCCAGGTCAGCAGCATCATCAAACTCAGCCAGAAGAGCTATTTGGCTTAAGAACTGGTCTGGCGATGCAGTTGCAAAAGCAAAAATTTGCAGTTTTCCGTGTGAAGGAGAATTTTTGTTTGGGTCAGAACTGGACAAATTATTGGAGAAGGCAGGAGATAAAAAGAAGGGGTTTCCCTCCTCCTTTCAACCAAACGCCTATAGATTTTTTCGTCCCCAAAGTAGGGGTGGATTCAGTAGAAGAGGATCGGACAGAGGAGGAAGAGGTAGAGGATACGGTAAATCTAGGGGCTACCTCTTCAACCAAAAATCCGATACCTATAAGAAGCCATCTACCCAGTAATACTGGGATCAGGGTGGGGGGTAGATTAAAATTTTTTGCCCAGGAGTGGAAGAAGATCTGTGGCAGCTCCTGGGTCCTGAGATACATTCAGGAAGGTGTGGACTTTGACTTTATCTCCCGACCCCCCACACGATTCGTAATAACGAAGAGCCAAATGGGAGAAGTAGGGGCTAAGACTCTAGAGAAAGAAGTTATTTCTCTTATTGATAAGGACGTGCTTGTCCCGGTGCCACACGATGAAATAGAACAGGGGTTTTACTCTACACTCTTTTTAGTTCAAAAACCCGATTTATCCTTTAGGGTCATTATTAATTTAAAACCCCTTAACAGATTCCTAAAGTATCAGAGATTTAAAATGGAATCCATTAAGTCCACAATAAATTTATTACAGAAAAATTGCTTTATGGCCTCCATTGATTTAAAAGATGCCTACCTGCATGTACCCATACACAAACAATATCAAAAATACTTGAGGATTGCTATACGGATTAATAATAACCTGTGTCACCTTCAATTCCAGGCCCTTCCCTTTGGAATTGCAATAGCCCCGAGAGTTTTCACCAAAATAATCGCAGAGATGGCAGCGCACATTCGGGAAGGTCCAGGTTTGTTCATTCCATACCTGGATGATTTTTTGCTGGTAGCTGAGTCAGAGCAGAAACTAAATACTCAAATAGTGAGAACCCTAGATATTCTAGATAAGCTAGGATGGATTGTAAATAATGAAAAATCCTTTCTATCCCCAGCCCAGCAGAAAAGATTCCTAGGAATAGACTTAGACTCATCTTCTCAAAAATCCTACCTACCAGAAGACAAAATTCGCAAACTAAGGGATACAGTAACCGCAGTACTACAAAACCCCAGAATAACCATAAGGAAGGGTATGTCTCTATTAGGTCTATTCACTGCAACCATCCCAGCAGTACCTTGGGCCCTAATCCACAGTAGACCCTTACAAAGACGCCTTTTGGAGGTGTGGGATGGGTCTCCCAAAGGGTTAGACAAAAAGACAGTCATTCCCCATGAAGTCACGGATAGTCCTTCCTGGTGGTTAGTAGAGAAAAATCTCACAATAGGTTTAGGTTGGAATATGTATTCTCCAATTTTGGTCACAACTGATGCTAGCCCTAGGGGGTGGGGAGCACACTTAGGGGAGTTGGACTTCCAGGGTAGTTGGGATGGATCTTTCAGGGATAGATCCTCAAACTATCGTGAGTTAGCAGCAATATTAGAAGCCCTAAAATCGGCAAAACATTATGTTAAAAACTCTAACGTGAAAATATTATCAGACAATTCCACCTCAGTGGCACTTGTAAACAAGCAAGGAACCACAAAAAGTACGGCTTTGCTGGACCTCTGTTACAAAATATTCTCCTTTGCAGAAAAAAATCTACTATCCTTATCAGCGGTTCACCTAAAAGGAACACAAAACATCAGGGCAGATTACCTCAGCCGGAATTCACTGCACCAGGGAGAATGGCAACTAAACCCGGAAGTTTTTCACATGATCACGGACTTATGGGGAATACCGGAAGTGGACCTATTCGCCACAAGAGCCAACCGGCAGGTGACAAAGTTCTGTTCGCTGTCTCCCCGGGACCAGCCTCTAGCAATAGACGCATTGTCACAGACTTGGAGGTGGAGGCTAATGTATGCCTTTCCGCCGTTACCTCTTCTTCCAAGGGTACTGAGGAAGATAAGGCAGGACAGGGCCAGGGTGATTCTAGTGGCTCCCTTTTGGCCCAGAAGAGCGTGGTTTTCCTGCCTAACTCAGATGTCCATATCAGACCCATGGGTTCTCCCGGACCGTCCGGATCTTCTTCTTCAGGGGCCAGTGCAGCATCCACAAGTGGACAAGCTCCACTTGACGGCCTGGCTCTTGAAAGGTTAATCCTGAAAGGTAAAGGGTTGTCGGATGCAGTCATCACGACATTGCAAAAAAGTAGAAAGCCTATAACATGTAAAATTTATTTTAGGATTTGGCAGGCATATTTTACTTTTATAGGCACCACGACAATAGACCTTGACAAACCGAACCTGGCTGCGATTCTGGACTTCCTGCAAAAAGGACTTGAGAAAGGACTAAAAGCAGCTACTCTTAAGGTACAGGTCTCGGCTCTAGGAGCATTATACAATCACCCGTTAGCAAAACACCCTTGGATTGTTAGATTCTTTAGGGCCTTAACTAGACTCTGTCCTAAGATTACTAATAGAGTGGCCCCTTGGGATCTTAATATAGTTCTCTCAGCCCTAATAAAAACCCCTTTTGAGCCGCTAGCAGAGACGTCTCTAAAATTGCTAACTCTAAAAACTGTCCTGTTGGTAGCAATTACGTCGGCCAGGAGGGTAAGTGAGATGATTCACTTCTCGGCCTCGGAACCCTATACAAAGGTTCTAGAGGATAGAATTATACTTACCCCAGATCCAGCTTTCCTGCCGAAGGTTGCTTCAAGTTTTCACAGGTCCCAAGTAGTGGTTTTGCCTTCCTTTTTTGATAAGCCCACAAATGAGGAAGAGAGAGAGTATCATTGTCTAGATGTTAGGAGGGCAGTCCTTGCCTATTTAGACATCACTAGACCATTTAGGAAGTCAAAAAATTTATTTGTACAATTTTCTGGTCCCAATAAAGGGAACAAGGTGGCTAGAGGTACGCTAGCAAACTGGATCAGACAGGCCATAAGTTTATGTTATGTTTCCACTGGTCTTTCGCCTCCTCTCTCTCTTAAGGCTCACTCCACGCGTGCAGTGTCAACATCTTGGGCAGAGAAGGGAGATGTCTCTCTAGAGCAGATCTGTAAGGCTGCCACTTGGTCTTCTCCTCACACTTTTTTTCGTCACTACCGTTTGGATCTGTCTTCTACTTCTGATATTTCCTTTGGTAGAAGGGTCTTGCAAGCTGTAGTCCCACCCTGAATTCCTCTCTGGTATTCTCTCTGGTGGTGCTGTCATGTCGATGGGGAAAGCCGGAGTTACTCACCGGTAATGTAGTTTCCCCGAGTACATGACAGCACCATTACATTCCCACCCCTTAATACTCTATTTCTCACTGGGTGAACACCTAGGGGGTTCTGTTAACAGTTCATAGGTAAGGAGGTGTTTCCTATTCTAAAAGCAAGATGGATAAATTTATGTTATGATTATATGTTTGTACACCGTGTATATGCATGATTAAAAATTATAAGGCTCTCTTCAGTCTCGGATATTCACTGAGGGTGGAGAGGAGGGCCTTTCCTTTTATTCTCTAGGTTTCCTGTCCCTGGGGGGCGGAGTCCCTCTCTCTGGTGGTGCTGTCATGTACTCGGGGAAACTACATTACCGGTGAGTAACTCCGGCTTTCTGATATCCGCTTAGGAAATTGACTCCTGACATTTGCAAAACCTGCTCAGTATCATAGGAAGTCTCACTTCCTTGTGGCTCTGGTGGCCTCAGTCACATTATTACTCTCCTAGCCTGCAGCCTTATGCAGAGACAAGTGATTTCTCTGTATCTAGGTCGCTGTCCAAGAGGTGTGACCCTTGTTCTCATTCTAATACTTTCCCTGTAATGCTGATAATTTGCTGCCTATCTGTACAGAGATGACTGCCAAGCCGAGACTGCTGATATTATTAGGGGCTCTGTAAGTAGGATACTGATTGGCAGACACATCAAAGACCCCCATCTTGTAGCCTGCTGGACCTTCTCATGCTCAGCAGGGGTTCATGAAGCCCCTTGACGGACGGACATTTGCTGTTGTAGCTTATCCATGCAAAGGAACGACAGATTGGTCATTCAGACAAGTTAGTTGGACCCCAGAGTTGCATTCTCAGTATACTCTCAACACTTAATAGATGTGACCTGATCATCCATTTATATGTCTACTTAGAGTCCAGGGGACAGCTGTAGTAAACATTTGTGTGTCTTCATGTTAGAAATTTAAAGAAAAAAAAACACCAATGTGTTCCAATTTTTCAGTTTGGAAAGTGTTTGATTTTTTTTTTTTTTTTATAAATTTTTTAATGTGAAGTAACAAAAGTATTGTTTTTTTATCGTTTTATACTTAAATGCACTTTTAAGCTTGGCAGTTGGCTGCAGTCCCTATGTGGCAAAGGTACCTGGGGTCCTGCATCCTTGGCTCCTAGTCACTTCAATAGCAGCTGAGGCTTCTGTACACTGGTGCCGCCGCTACACAGGGAATGGAGCCAACTGTTTCTGAATCAGTGTTGTTTGGACACAGAGTAGTTAATCGGCAGGGGTGAAAACTGCCTTACCAGACAGAGGACTACATTATAACTCGGGGATGGGGAACCTTCAGCCCTCCAGCTGTTGCAAAACTACAACTCCCATCATGCCTGGACAGCCGAAGCTTTAGCTTTGGCTGTCCAGGCATGATGGGGATTGTAGTTTTTCAACAGCTGCAGGGCTGAAGGTTCCTCATCCCTGTTATAACTGCATGGTTACGGCACCGAGGATGAAGGCAAGAGACATACCTTCATCCTCAGCGCCCTGTGCACTATATGTAACTATAAGCAGGTTAGATTTGACTAAAATGCTGATAGTTCCGATTTGAACATGAAATACAGCCAAAAAACATCTGCGAACATGGCTTTAGCCTGGGTCTCTCTGCGGGATGGTAGACTGTACTGTCACACTAAGTTTCTTGCTTTTCAGGATGCTCATTTTGTTCCCTGTTGTCAGTATTTTTTTTTTTTTTTTGACAGAGAAAAACTTTTGGAATTTTTGTGCGCCTTAAAACAACCAGATGGATCATTCAACATGCACATTGGTGGAGAAGTGGATGTCAGGTCAGATATGATACAGTGCTCTTCACCTAGTATATAGATAGTGGGTTTTCTCTGGATTACTCGGGTTTTCTGTTTTAGGGTACAAACACACATAATGTATCTGCAGCGGATTTCTTGTTGCGAATTCGCAGCCAAATCCGCTGCGGATACTTGCCCATTGACTTTAATGAGCTGACATACGTGAGTATGTCAAACTAAGAGCCATTAACCCCCCCCTGGCCCAGGAAGATACATTAACGGGTCCGGGCTCCTGCATGCTTCAGGGCCTCCTGGTGGCCAGCCAATCAGTGCGCTGCGGGCACTGAAGGCCCTGAAGCAAGCGGGAGTCCGGTCTTTGTAGCTAATGCGAGAGTGCATGTGTAGAGGGGAAAGAGAAACTGTGCAGTGTAACAAACATAACTTTGCATACCTGTGGTTATACGAGTCCTGCTTGTGACAACATCCACTGCTCATAGATTCATTCAAAGCAATTCAGGAACTCCCTGAGCCAACATATAGTAAAAAGGGATAAACACAGATAAATAGGATAGGCAAGGTTGACATCACGACTTTGCTATCTGTTTAATGTATCTGTTCTATGGGGGGGGGGGGAACGGATGGTAGAAATGGCTGCTGTTGTATGCTATACGTTTTAATCCATTTTCTATTGACATTATAAAAAATTTTTTTAAAGTTTTTGGTTGAGAATGTTTTTTGTTTTTTTTTTGTATTTTTTTCCAAAATGGATAGAGTGAGACGGATTGCAAAATCGTGATGGGAACCTAGCCTAAGCAGGATCTACTATGAATTGGGTCTCTATAAGGGCTCATTCACACAGCTGCAGTACTGTCAGTGTGTTATGGAGCCTTAATATAGCATATTATGGGCTCATACTGTTCTGTATTAACCATGTAACATGCTCTGTTGCATGCAGTATTATGGAGAGATTTACCTCCAGTAGCGGGTGGTTCTTTACACGGGTAGCAGACTGTGGCTTACGGGGTATTTGTATGACCCAGATCTAGTCTGCATAAAGCCATGTGCACATCTGTGACTCTACAGCTATTGCAAAACTGCAATCACGAATAACCAAAGCAGTGTATAATACTGTTTGTCAAGTAAGATTATATTAGTGCTGACATGTCATTTGCATTATTTCTACATTAGGAGTGCTTATTGTGCCGCCTCTGTGGCTTCTCTCACCAATATCATTACTCCTAAGCTGTTTGATGGCACTGCTGAATGGATTGCCAGGTATGGAAAGAAAATTACCTTTAAACTAATACCTTGTTTTAGTGATTTTAAATTTTTTACCCTTATCTATATGATGATGATGATAAGTTAAAAGGGTACTCTGGAGACTAAAAGTCTAGTTTTAATAATGTTATATTACTTTCTAATATAACTTTATTATCTTTTTTTTAAAAGTAGTTCTTCATTTACATATTATATTTTTGACTGGCAGCTGTAAATGATGCCATGGCCCTTTCTGCTGCCACCAACTTTAGGTGTCTAAGCCCTGCATTTCCCGATCCCCTGCTCTGCACAAGCAGGATCCTGTTTTCCATGTGTACAGTATATCCTTATATACAGTACATCGGGGGAGGCTGTCCGACGCAATCATTGTGTCCGGCAGCCTCTGCAGAGCGAGTGGTGATTGCTATGCATAGGCTGACATACACAGTGATCGTGTCACTCAGCTACTTCCAGGTATACTGGATATAAGAATATACAGTACACTGGATAAACAGCTGTGCGGCAGCACTAGAACAGAGTAGGGTATCTGCAACTGCAGGGCTTAGCTAGCAAGCGAGGCAGCAGAGGGGGCCACATCGCCCCTTTCTGCTGTCAGTCAGCAGTAGTGTATATGTAAATGAAAAACTATATACAACGTAATATAACTTTTGCTAAAGCAATGTAATAAATAAATAGATATATTTTTGGTCTCTGGATTGGCCCTTTAATGACCTAGTACACAAATGGCATCTGTTTACGATTATTCAAAGATGCCAGGGAATTTTTTCCTGGTTCTAGCAGGTAGACCTGTGTAATGAGAATTGGGTATTGCTAATTTCGTACTGTCTTATATCTTTACTGGATATTGTATGTTTTTTTTTTTTCCCTTTAATTTGTAGATGCCAGTTCTGGGAAGGTGGCATCGGTGGTGTCCCAGGCATGGAAGCACATGGCGGCTATACCTTCTGTGGTTTGGCTGCTCTGGTCATATTGAAGAGAGTCCACCTGTTGGATATGAAGAGTCTATTGGTAAGTATTGGCTTTGTTCCAGTTTTGCCATGGAAGATTGATCCATGTGTGTTTCTAAGCTGCATTTTATACCCGTTCATGCAGAACTTATTATCCCAAACTGTTGATGCTCCCTTCGACTAAAAGTTAGGGCCCTATTCCAACGGACGATTATCGTTTGCATAATCATTAACGATTAACAATCTCAAACGACCGCTATTGCGAAAGACCTGAAAACGTTCGGTCATTTCCATGGAACGGTAATCGTTACTTATGAGCGTAATTGCGATAGTTTTTTCTTCGCTATTTATTCGCTATTGCGAACGACCGAACGATGTCTTATTCAATGCGAACGAGCAACGATAAAAATAGGTCCAGGTCTTATAAAGCGATCAACAATTTCTCGTTCGGTCGTTAATCGTTAACTGTATTTCAACCGAACGATTATCGTTTAGATTCGAACGATTTAACGATAATCTGAATGATAATCGTCCGGTGGAATAGGGCCCTTAGATGTATCTTAAAGTATCTAATCCTGGGGAAGATTATAAATCCTGTGGATAACTCTGTTAGAACTAGTTTTTAAGAGATCAAAGTTTGATGTTTAAAAAATAAAGAAAAAAAAACTTTGACCTTTCAGAGCCCTGTCAAATCAATGTAAGTGTTCAGATCCCCCCCTCTGACCTCTAGATATAGCCAGGAAAAGCACACAGTTATGCTTTTTAATATATAAAAAAAAATCATATTTTAGTTAGCGTTATAGCAATAATGGGGTGCAACAAACAGTATTTCTGAGAAGAACACCATAAAGATAATCAGTATCTTCTATGGCCACATACAGCCATGTACACTGTGGGATTTATCTCACAGGCTGACACTTTGGCGATATTGGTAACCTGTTCTCTTAAAGGTGTGACGTTCCCGCCCAGCATAAATCATCATCTCTTGACAGCATTCATAAAATATTCATATAACATAATTGTATTGGCCTGAGAGGATGGTACCATGATCATCTATCACACCCAGAGACTTGTTAGCATTTATAAGTTCTATTACTGCAGCTTGTAATCCAAGGATAGAAGTGACCTCTGGCCATCTGTGCCCTGTTATATAACCTGCAGTTATACATGACGGGCTAGATCTTAGTCATAATGCAGTTAAGGGCAGATGCATTGTACAACAAAGAAAAATAGAACAGTGGTGACCTTTTTGTTCTGTTGAATTGTACAAATGTGACTAACTGAAGTGTCTTTTCTTTCTATCAGCGATGGGTTGCATTCAGACAGATGAGATTTGAAGGGGGATTTCAGGGCCGATGCAACAAGCTGGTGGATGGCTGCTACTCCTTCTGGCAAGCTGGCTTAATGCCGCTCATCCATAGAACATTACATGCAGAAGGTGAGATGGCTACCTGTATCTTTTTACTGGGCCCGATAATCGTTTAGCGAGGGCTGCAGGGACATCGTTACCGATGTCCTTGCAGCCCTTGTTTAAACACCATACTTTACTTAAAGGGGTATTCCCCCCAAAATTATTTTTGCATTAATATGTTGCCCACACGTAGCTTTCCATCTTTCCAATATAAACTTATTATGGATTCTGCACAGTTTTGCTGCTATCTAGATGCATTCACCCCCCCCCCACCAAATGCAGAGAATCATCAGCTCTCAGTCCAACCCTGACACGCTCCCTGCTCCTGGCCCGCACCCTCCGAGACGGCATCACGTGTCCTCAGTCTCTTCAATGGGCTGGGTTAGAGCTTGTACCCCAGTCCACTGAAGAGAGGGAGGATAGTGAGAGTCACAGCTGCTGCTGCTGTTCACTGTCTGCCTCACTAAGAGCACCCAGAGCTCACCTGCCCCGCACCCTGTATCCCCCCCACCCCCCGCAGCTCACCCGTTGGCCTGTGAGTGCAGCCCCCCCTCCCCACCCCCCAAAGCGATCTCCCGGCGACCCCCGCCCCCCTCCCTACAGCCCGATCTCCAGGTGCGCCCCCAGTATAGCCCGCAGCCACCCTCCATCACCGATCCCTCCCCCCTGCGTCTCACCCGGCAGAAGCTGTGGCTTTCCCAGTTCTTGCAGAACTACAGCTCCCAGCATGCTCAGCCTTCTCTCCGTGCATGCAGGGAGTTGTAGTTCTGCCCGAGCCGGGAGAGCCGGCCTGTAAGTGCATGTGATCCCAACCATGTAATGCCACCTGCCCCCAGCGTGTAATGCCGCCTGCCCCAACCATGTAACCCGGCCGCCCGCATCGCCACCTCCACACTGGCGTCTCACCCGGCCGCCCGCATCGCCACCTCCGCACTGGCGTCTCACCGGGCCGCCCGCATCGCCACCTCCGCACTGGCGTCTCACCCGGCCGCCCGCATTAGCAACCAGGTGAGATCAGTGGCCGGGTGAGACGCCAGTGCGGAGGTGGCAATGCGGGCGGCCGGGTGAGACGCCAGTGCGGAGGTGGCGATGCGGGCGGCCGGGTGAGACTCCAGTGCGGAGGTGGCGATGCGGGCGGCCGGGTGAGACGCCAGTGCGGAGGTGGCGATGCGGGCGGCCGGGTGAGACGCCAGTGCGGAGGTGGCGATGCGGGCGGCCGGGTGAGACGCCAGTGCGGAGGTGGCGATGCGGGCGGCTGGGTTACATGGTTGGGGCAGGTGGCATTACACGGTGGGGGCAGTCGGCATTACATGGTTGTGATCACATGCACTTACAAGCCTGGCTCTCCAGGCTCGGGCAGAACTACAACTCCCTGCATGCACGGAGAGAAGGCTGAGCATGCTGGGAGCTGTAGTTCTGCAAGAACTGGGAAAGCCACAGCTTCTGCCGGGTGAGACACAGGGGGGAGGGATCGGTGATGGAGGGTGGCTGCGGGCTATACTGGGGGGGGGGGGGGGGGGCGCACCTGGAGATCGGGCTGTAGGGAGGGGGACAGGGGTCGCCGGGAGATTGCTGTGGGGAGGGGGGGGGGCTGCACTCACAGGCCAACGGGTGAGCTGCGGGGGGTGGGGGGATACAGGGTGCGGGGCGGGTGAGCTCTGGGTGCTCTTAGTGAGGCAGACAGTCAACAGCAGCAGCAGCAGCTGTGACTGTCTCACTATCCTCCCTCTCTTCAGTGGACTGGGGTACAAGCGCTAACCCAGCCCATTGAAGAGACTGAGGACACGTGATGCCGTCTCGGAGGGTGCGGGCCAGGAGCAGGGAGCGTGTCAGAGTTGGACTGAGAGCTGATGATTCTCTGCATTTGGTGGGGGGGGGGGGGTGAATGCATCTAGATAGCAGCAAAACTGCAGAATCCATAATAAGTTTATATTGGAAAGATGGAAAGCTACGGGTGGGCAACATATTAATGCAAAAATAATTTTGGGGGGAATCTGTCAGCACCTGTTCTGGTTCTGAGGTGCTAGTGGTGAGGCGGGCCAAAGTGCGGCACAAACGGATCAAAACTCCTCCTCTTTGACAGTTGTGGAGAAAGTTATGGCACAGATTGGGGACAAAGTACAGCACCCATCTGAAAAAGAAAGGTGACACACACCTTCATCACACTGTCAGCACGTCAGAACCCAGAACAGGTGCTGACAGATTCCCTTTAAACATGTTGCAGGTCTTCTCCTGAGCGCAGCAGCAGCTTTGGTGCGGCCTGCCTGAGCTGACAGACCGCTCAGCCAATCACTGGCCACGGCGGTCCTGGCCAGTGATTGGCTGAGCGGTCTGTCAGCTAAGACAGGCCGCACCAAAGCTGCTGCTGCACTCTGAACGGGAGGAAGGAGGAGCGCAGGAGAAGACCTGCAAATGGTAAAGCATGGTGCTTGTGAATTTGTCAGTCGCACACCGCTATTCCATGCATCGATGTGCGATCGGTGCCAGATGATTGTAGGTAAATAAACGATAATCGGCATAATGTTGTCTCTATTCCATGGAGCGATAATCGCCCGAATCGGGCCGATTATCACTCAGTGGAATATAAACCTTAGAGTTGAGAGTTGCTGCAGAGGGCCCCAACTCTGACATCCATATATCTTGAAAAGAGCACCCCCTTTTAGAACAGCTGTAACTACTTTGGTATTTCAGCATGATTACAATCATTTTGGGCAATAGGGAAGCCAGATGGAACAGATGTTCTAATTTTCCATTTTACGATTTATATTATAAACCAGTCCTGAAATTTGTCTTTTTTTTTTTTTTTTTTATTCTCACTACAAAGCCTAAAACTAAGCTGAGACGACTTGCTCTCTGTGTGATAAGGAAGAGACTGTTTGCCAGTAGTATACAGAGGACTTAATTTTTCTTTTTTCTCTAGCCAATCACAGCACAACACCTATTCCTCTCTGCTATGCCATTGACATAGTGCTGGTGAAAGTGCACTGGACCAAACAGGCTGCACTGTGCTGGGGGATGACTTACACAGTTCCATGCTATAGACAGCATATAAGCAGTAACCCTGACAGCTAATACTGCTGCTGGGAAGCCAAAAGGTAGGGGGGATTGCACTGCAGTACTGTCCTGCAGCAACAGGATAGATGGCTGCCTAAAACTTGGGTGTGAGAGATGAGATTGAATTTTTGATTTACCTGATTTACCTTTCAGGAACAGTATGGATCCCATGGAGCAGGCAGAGTGGCTGCTCTTGCAGATAAACAACCCAGATCTTTATACTTAGCTGTAGCTAAGCCCCACCCCAATTTCCTGTGTTCTCTCCTGATCATTCTGTTACAAGAGATATACTTTGCCTAACAGGTAGCAAACAAAAATGAGATGCCTAGTGACCTGCTCTAAGACTGTAGAGCCATTATACATCACCTCACCATGACAGCACCACCAGAGAGATTGCCCTTTGCCCCTGCATAGGAACAGGTTAAAAAGGTCCCACTCCCTTCCCCGTAGTCCCTGGGGCCTCTGTGAGGGCTTCTTCTGGTAATGAGACTTTTTGGTAAATGAAGTGATTTACAGAAGTTTTACAGATCACATGGAGGGAAGTTGTTTAAAACAACAGTAACCATGTAAGTGAAACCATGGTCCTCTGCCATGTGGCCCATACACAATCACCCGAAACCCAGACTAAACTGTGTGACTATGTCATAGGAACAGCCCTGGTTCTTAGGGCTGCTATTCAGCTCATAGTTCTTGTCTAAATATTACATGAGTTACAGAGGATGTCGGGCAGTGGGCATGATCTTAAAATAGTCACTGCTTGGGATCTGGGTAAATCTCCATATAATTGCTACTGAATAAAATATGCTTAGCTTCTATAAGTAGATGCATTGCTATAGAAGCTCATGGTTATTCAGCCAGGTCTAGAACTGCCGTTGATGTAAATGATACTATAAGTGTTATCCAATGAAAAACATCTATCACTTATCTATAGGATAGGTGCTAAATATCTGCATGCTTTTATAGTAACAGACCCTTATCCATCTAGGAGGCACTAGTGTTATACAACTAGGGGATAGAACCCCCACTTGATGCCTAAATCTCTCCAGAAGGTAAAAATGACCTTTTATTTAAACTAGGGTTGGGCAATATGGCCCAAAAAAAATAAAAATAAAAATGTGTGTATATAATTTTTTTTTTGGGGGCGATTCTCTATTTAAATCTCGATATATTTTTTTTTCTTTTTTGCTTAACAGAACATTTTTCTCCTTGCAGCGTCAGATACTATTTTAATGACGTTTAAGACAACAACTGTATTGCTCCCCAGTGTAACAGTGCTCTCCCTGTAATAGACAAGCCGCCTCTGTGCCCCATATAAGTAGTTTTCCCAAATATGTGCCACTCTGTGCTCCCATATAGTATAGGAGATTGTCTTTGTGCCTCCATCTAGGTAGGGTGTAGTAGTGGAGGTATGGTTGATAAAGGGTCTTTGTGCCTCCATCTAGGTAGGGTGTAGTAGTGGAGATATGGTTGATAAAGGGTGTAGTAGTAGTACAGGTATAGACAAGGGGTGTAGTAGTGGACGTATAGTGGATATGGGGTTTAGTGGTACAGGTACAGATGAGGGGTGACTAAGGGGAACTGGGGCAACTTGGGGTGACTGAACCAACCCCCCCCCCCCCCCCCCCCCCCACGCTGCCGCCCTCTTCGTACTGCCCGCCGCCATTGCGCACTTCACATTTAGCCCTATTGAGGGAGATTTATCAAACATAGTGTAAAGTGAAAGTGACTCAGTTGCCCCCAGCAACCAATCAGATTCCACCTTTCATTTTTTACAGTCTCTGAGCCAGTTTCACTTTACACCATGTTTGATAGATCTCCCCCATTGACTCTAAATGGAGCAGCAAAGAGCATAAGTGACCACTAGAGATGAGCAAACCTGGAGCATGCTTGAGTCGATCCGAACCCGAACTTTCGGCATTTGATTAGCGGTGGCTGCTGAAGTTGGATAAAGCCCTGAGGCTATGTGGAAATCATGGGTATAGTCATTGGAAAACATGGATACAGCCAGACAACCTTAGAGCTTTATCCAAGTTCAGCAGCCCCAGCTAATCAAATGCCGAACGTTCGGGTTCAGATCGACTCGAAACCGAACCCAAATCAATCACTCATCCTGCTTCTACACTATAAATGTTTTGTGGAATAACCCTTTTAGTGCTGTTGTGTAGGTTATTAACAAAGAATTAACAAACAAAAGTATAGTATATTTACTGGCTAGGAGGAGGGGGGGGGGGGGGTCACATAACATGCATTGCTTCTAACACTATTACACTGATCTTACAGGAGATCCTGCTCTCAGTCTCTCCAACTGGATGTTTGACCAGAAAGCTCTGCAAGAATACATCCTATTGTGCTGTCAGTGTCCTAGTGGTGGCTTACTTGATAAACCTGGCAAGTAGGTGCTGCTGCTACCATGTTTCCCCATTATATATAGGTGAAGTGTCGCTATTATGACATTTGTATTACAGGAATTAATGACAGTCTGCGGCTTAATACTATATATCAGCTTGGTGGCTCAGTGGCTAGCATTGTTGCCTTGTAGCGCTGCAGTAGTTGTGTATGTAAAAACATATGAACTGGTTAATTTGGACTTCAAATGGTGAATTTCAGTGGTGGCAGGGAACAATGTGAGAGATGTACAGCGCTGCAGAATATGTTGGTGCTATATAAAGGGTTAAAAATAAACTGTTTAGTTTCTACCCCGCAGTGGCAGCCTTGTGTAGCTATATGTGGGGGGAGGGGAGCTTGGTGTATTTAAAAAAAAAAAGTTTGACACTTTGCACCAAGCTTTACTTTTTACAGCAGCTCAAAGGTAATGTAAATTTCAGTTAGGGTGCACAGGCAGCCTCAAATGCACCAGGATTTACGTATAGGATTAGTATATATGTACAGGATTTAATGCACCAGGATTTATGTATAGAAAAAAAAAAAATCCAGCAGGTGTGTGGTCATCCTTTGTTGCAGCCAGATGAATAACTGGAAGTGCTGTAGACTGCATTGTAAGTGTATTACAATGCAGTCAATGTCACTTCTCCTTGAAGGACCACCCACCTGTAAGTTGTTTTTTTTTTTGTGTGTGTGTCCTGAATTGATAGGTGCCCTTTAAGACAGGTGTGTGAGATGTCTGTCTTGGCAAATTATTTAAGAGTCTTAATTTTATAATATTATGCATTCTATTTTGTAGATCTAGAGACTTCTATCATACCTGCTACTGTCTGAGTGGACTGTCTATAGCACAGCATTTTGGTAGCGGTGAAATGCTCCATGAAAGTATTGTAGGCATACTAGAGAACTCCTTGGTAAGTACAACTGGCCTCTGCTTGTACAATAAGGTAAGAAGGGATATAATAGGAAATAATTTGTAATGCTTCGTGCATTTTGAGGAAATAAGAGACATAAAGGGAATAAGATCAGTATTAGCATTGTGTTTTAGTATAGTCTGGTTATATATTACCACATAGAATTATGTCCAATGACACTGTTTCCCCCTTCTACTAGATGTATGAGGGAAGTACTACCAGCGCCATTCTTACCAATGACTGACAGGCCGCAGGGTATCTGCATCCATACACACAGTCTTCCAGAGGAGGTTGGGAAGCATAACTCAAGACAATGTTCTACTTCAAGACCTATTAGATAAATGGGAAAGGATCTTTTGTGCCATATAGGTTAATAAGAGAGCAGACCCAACTCTTAAAGGGGTTGTTTACCAAATTTTTTTTTCTTTCAAATCAACTGGTGCCATAAATTGCCAGAGATTTGTAATTCACTTCTATTAAAAACTCTTAAGTCTTTCAGTACTTATCAGCTGCTGTGTGTCCTACAGGAAGTGGTGTTTTCTTTCCTGTCTGACACAGTGCTCTCTGTTGCTTCCTCTGTCCATGTCAGGAACTGTCCAGAGCAGCAGCAAATCCTCATAGAAAACCTCTCCTGCTCTCCAGACTGGAAATAATACAACTTCCTGCTGGGCATACAGCAGCTGATAAGTACTGGAAGGTTTGAGATTTTTTTAATAGAAGTAAATTACAAATCTCTGGCACTTTATGGCAGCAGTTGATTTGAAAGAAAAAAATTTTGCTGTACAAGTAGCATAGTACGTGGCCAAATCCATGTTAATGTATAAAGTGACCACCAGAATTTTGGTGCAAGTACTTATGCTCCTTGTCTAACAAAGGGATGTAATCTAAATACGACAGGACCCCAATAATGCTCCAAATGTTTTTTTGCATGATTCTGGTATAAAGTAAGCCATATAATAGTTTCTCTACACTTAGCCTTAATCCGTGTGAACAATCCGTGTGAATGGAGCCTATGTTCACACTACGTATATTTGATGCTGTATAGCAACCAAAACAAGGAGTGGATTAAAAACACAGAAAGGCTCTTCACATAATGTTGTAATTGAGTGGATGGCCGCCATATAACGGTAAATAACTTCCATTATTTCAATACAACAGCTGTTGTTTTAAAATAACGGCTGTTGTATTGAAATAATGGAAGTTATTTACCGTTATATGGCGACCATTAACTCAATTACAACATTGTGTGGACAGAGCCTTTCTGTGCTTTCAATCCACTCCTGGTTTTGGTTGCTATGAGGACCTGACATGAGGACCAAATACAGCCTCAAATATATTGTGTGTGAACCCAACCTAAAACTGGAGGAATCCCGCCAGCCTCCGTGTCATAATGGCAGTCTATCGGAGGTTCATTCTTCAGCGCAGAGAGAGGAGGCGCGCAAGCCTCCCATAGACTGCCATTATGACACGGAGGCTGGCGGGATTCAGCAGCGAAGTCCACCGCGGAAATCTCCCAGTTTTACTCTGTAGGAAAGGAACCTTACACTGTAATAAATCCGGCCTGTTTGCACACTAAGGTTCCCTCCATTATCTGTATTCTAGCTGACATGTTTCTTCATTCCCACTTTACAGAATGACAGTGTTCTCTCCTTTTCTATGACAGAAACCTACACACCCGGTGTACAACATTGCGCCTGATAAGGTGGCCTGCGCTGTCATGTATTTCATTCAAAAACAGATTCCAGACATAAAAGATTTCAAGACGAGCTAGATTATTACAGGACAAGTAACCCTGCTCTTACTTGTGATCCTGTTTATGCTCTAAGACCCAACCTTGAGGAAGCCATCTTGTATCCTTAAAGGGCTGTGAGGCGTTTCCTGGCATACCAAGGCATATTAATTACACCGCTTGCAAAGGAGCAGTCATCTGGTGGAGAAGAGAGCCATTCATTGGCAGATCCATGGTAATTCTACAAGAGACTTTTTTTTTTCTATTAACATGTATTAAACCTTAGCCATTGTGAATCTTTCTTTCTGGTCTATGATTAATTCTGGGGGGATTGCAGAACCGACATTCATTGGATAATCAGGTTGTTTTAACCACATAAAAAAGAAAAAAAAAAGTCACTAGCTGCACATCTCCCTGAGTAATAGGTGATGAGGATGCTTTTATTTGTATAGCGCATACAGATTCCGCAGCACTTTCATAGTTTTGCCAATTATTGCTCCCTGTCCCCAATAGGGCACCTATTTGTATGTTTTGGGTGAGATATAGCTGATTGCAGCAAAGGGCAGGCAAACAATTCAGGAATCATTTGTGTGGCCCTTCCTTACTGACGCTTAAACCAGTCTATGATATTGGTGACTGTTTACTTGCAGGGTGAAGCCATGTAATAAGGGCACTTACACTGACCATAGAGGGAATCTGTCCACACCCGAGGTGCTGACAGTGCGCATTAAGTGGCAGCTCACTAGTTAGCAGGTTACCTGTGCCTTAGGCATGAGTGAAGGGGATGCTGCACAACCTTATTTCTTGTACTGTAATAAAGTGTGAAAGAAGAGTTGTGGTGAAGTCCTAGGAAACTTCTCCCTGTTTCCCAGGACTAGATCCATCTTTTCCCAGCACCTGGAGTGGAGCAGACTTCAAAGCCTGCAGCCTGATGAGCAAATCTACATTAGGAACGAAGCAGATCAATTCATTCCTATCTGCATTCTGCTCATCTCTACTCGGGAACCCCACATCCCCTGCTTTTTGAAGGTGGCACAGCAGCCATGTCAGCTTACAGTTACTATAATTTAAGTGGTAGTTCAAAACAGAGGTTCTCTTCTTTTTTTTTTTTTTCCCCCAAACCAACTGGTTTCAGAAAGTTTTATATAGATGAAATTTTTAAATAGAAGTAAATTACACAAGTCTTTCCATACTTATCAGCTGCTGTATGTCCTGCTGGAAATTGTGTTTTCTGTTCAGTCTGACACAGTGCTCTCTGCTGCCACCTCTATCCAAGACAGGAACTGTCCAAAGCGGGAACGGTTTTCTATGGGGATTTGCTGCAGCTCTGGGCAATTCCTGTCTTGGACAGAGATGTCGGCAGAGAGCAATGTGTCAGACTGAAAAGAAAACATTCCCTGCAGGACATACAGGAGCTGATAAGTACTGGAAGACTTGAAATTTTTAGATAGAAGTAAATTACAAATCTATATAACTTTCTGATATCAGTTGATTTGAAAGAATAAGATTTTTGCTGGACAACCCCTTTAAAGTGCCACCCAGTTCACACTGCAGTTCCTTGCATTGCTGCTACAAATAGAACAGTGAGGCAAGTACAAGTAAATGTTGAAGAGGCTGTGTGGCTTGTCTGATATGTGGATATTTCACATAACTGGTAACGGTTTCTCTCCTCCTCTTATTTGGTATTCATGACTGTTCTCACATTTGCGTGTATGACCTGCAGTTAAAACAGATGCATTGTAGACTGTGTGATTTTTACAGCAGTCTACATTAACCCCTTCCCGTCAGTAATATGTATATATACACGTTCCTACTCCACATACCCCATGCAGTAGGAATGTGTATATATATACGTTCCTGACTTCAGGGGGTTTGATGTGTGTGGGACCACTCCAGCGAGAGTTGTCCCGCATGCATCAAAGTCCAGGAAGCCTAAGGTAATGACAAGCAGCTGTGATCCCGCAGTATATGCAATCTAATTATTGCATGTTTAAAGCGACTTTGTACCCACAATCGGACCGCCCCAAACCACTTTTACCTTCGGATAGCTGCTTTTAATCCAAGATCTGTCCTGGGGTCCGTTCGGCAGGTGATGCAGTTATTCTAAAAAAAACAACTTTTAAACTTGAAGCCCGTGCCAAACAGAAGTATCCGTGCCCTAACTTTGCACCACCCCTCCGTCCCTTCTCCCCACCCTCTATTTTTTATTAGATTGCATGTACTGATCTATGCTATGCCAGTGTTATCGGTGATCTATGCACAGATCGCCGAACGGGCAGGATCGCAGCTGCCTCTCATTACCTCCTGACACACTGATGTATGCAGGACCGCTCTCACTGCAGCGCTCCCGCACACATCAGTAATCCCCCGAAGTCAGGAACATATATATACATTCCTACTGCACTGGGTATGTAAAGTAGCACCGTGTATATATACGTATTACTGACGGGAAGGAGTTAAGGTGCATAGGTATATCCCATTCACAGGTATATCCCATTCACAAGTGTTATCGACTCTCTCCAGACAGTAGGTGCTGAAAACAAATTGTGAAATGACAGAATTCCTAAATATGGCACTTAAAGGTGTTTATTACTTGTATACTGTGCAGTATTGTATAAATGCAATAGATTTATATTCCTCATCCATAATATTTTGTTTTTGTACCACTTCATGTTTTAGCAGTACACCACTGGTATATGTTGGGATGCCAGCGTATACTGCAGCGTACTTAGGGTTCAATACACCCAATGTAGCCTACCTTTTGATCTCTTTTATTTTGGTATATGTTTTATTTGCAGGACACAAATACAGTCTTCTGTGCTACATACTGGTGTAAAAGAGACCAGAAGGAGGCCTTATTCCCAAACAGTTTAAATCTTTGAAGTACTGTACTGACACAGCACTGCAAAGGATTAAACCAGGGATGTCAAACTCAGGCCCTCCAGCTATTGCGAAACTACAAGTCCCATTATGCCTGGACAGCCAAAACTTTAGCTTTGGCTGTCCAGGTATGATGGGAATTGTAGTTTTAAAACAGCTTGAGGGCCTGAGTTTGACACGTCTGGATTAAACTGTTTTGGAGATTCCAGCATCATAATGATGTATGAAGCCAGGAGTTCCTATAATATGTTTCATTGCACACAGTCCATACATAGGGACCGTACAAGGAACATGGGAATAAGTAGAGTACTGTGCGTTTGGTCTACTAAACCCTGTGGGATATGATGGCAGTATCCTGATGTATACCCAAAATTTGATGCTAAAAGTCCCCATCAGAAACCATAGAATCATTGGTGCAATAGTTGACCACTGTTCCTAATTTATAACCAAAAATCTATATTTATACCAGCTTATTTCCTAATAGGAATGTATACAAAACAATAAAAACAAAAGCATTCCTGGGTCTTTCTGTAAGTGAAAAGAAATGGCAGCTCCTGCGAGTGTAAAATACTCGGCGCTGCCATGTTGTTCCTGGATGAGCGTTCACAGTTTCAGTAGAGTAGAGCCCACACTAGGCCCTTGTTACAGTCATTGGGGTTCGGGGTTCAGCGAGTCAGTAATACGGCTGGTCCCATGAGTTCAGAAATTCCTGCTAACGTAAAAAATGGCATTCACCCGGTAACGGCACAAGGATCCTCAGGTGTGAGAATACTATAAAGGTAAGATTGCACATCCATGTAAGGGCCCTATAACACCAACAGGTTATCTGACAGATTTTTTTTTTTTTTTTTTTTAAAGCCAAAGCCAGGAATGGATTTGAAAAGAGGACAAATCTCAGTCTGTCCTATATTACCTGTTCTCTGTGTAATCTGTCAGATAATCTGTTGGTGTAATAGGGCCCTAAGGCCGAAGATGACTTAGAAGAGAATCTTGTAGTAATCATCTCGATAACTGTACAGCATAAGTATCGGCACCCTGAGAAGAGAGAAGATGGGGGTGGTAAGTACAAGCACTCACCCTGCACACATGTATATATTATCAGCAGTTTCACATTGATTTTCATTAAAGAGTACCTGACTTGACATTTCAAAACCTATTTTTGATGACAAAGTTATTGATCACAGCAGGTCTTACTGCCAAGGTCCAATCCCTGACCAGCTTCATAAACGTACGTTGTTGGAATTGGCCAGGGAGTGAATGACACGGCTACAGCGCTCTCTCCTTGGCTATATCTTCCGATCAAAGCAGTGGAACCTGCTGTGATCGATAACCTTTGACATGCCTGATCACGTCAAGAGCTATTTTTGTTGATGGGTACTCTTTAATGTCCTGGTAAGGATATGTACAGCAGAGTGACGCTTACCGCTTCTCAATCTTTATAGTGTAAATTTCATCAAAAATTTGCTTCAGATATCTCTGCTTTGGTAGTTTGCACATGAGCTGTTTCACTGATGCATTGAAAGCTGCTTCATCACTGAACTATAAAGGAGGCAGAAGAAATTTTTATTATTGCAGTCAGTTCTATATTATGACACAGATACAGTTGATAGGCTAAGCTATTCTTTTAGCAATTGGAATCTTTGTTATTTATGTTATATTTAAACAAATGTCAAAATCCATTAGAACTAGCACCTACAGCTCTCATCAGATAGTACAATGTGGGCTGCACGCTGTGTTAATATCAATATACAAATTAAGACACTTTTTTTTGACTAGGTAGTCATTAATTTAAAGGATTTTCACAACTTTTGTTTTTAAGGGGTTATCTAGCGTTAGAAAAACATGGCCCCTTTCTTTCAGAGACATCACCACTCTGTCTGGTTTGCAGTTAAGCTCGATTCACTTCAATGGAAGAGTTTGAAACCCTACCCAAACTGGAGACAAGAGTGGTGCTGTCTCTGCAAGAAAGTGGCCATGTTTTTCTAACACTGTATGTGTGTATACCCTCAAAGGAATTACCCAGTGTTAGAAAACATGGTCACTTTCTTTCAGAGACTGCACCACTCTTGTCTCCAGTTTAGGTGGGGTTTCAAACTCTGTTCCATTGAAGTGAATGGAGCTTAACTGCAAACCATATCTGAACTGGAGACAAGTGGTGCTGTCTCTGCAAGAAAGTGGCCATGTTTTTCTAACACTAGATAATCCCTTTGAGGGTATGCACACACACATACAATGTTTGCAGCAGGAGGCTGGGAGTCAGACCTGAAATAATTAGGTTGTGAGGCCATTAAAAGGTTACTGTCCCTTAAAAAAGATTTCCTGTCACACATTTGATTCAGTTGGGGTCTAGCCCTACAGAACAGGATATTATTAGAGATGGGAGAAACGTACAGCTTGTTTGAAGAGACTTTAGTTCTATAGTAAGAGTACCTTTACACAGAGAGATTTATCTGACAGATTTTTGAAACCAAAGCCAGGAACAGACTATAGGTCATACAGTAAAGACAAAGATTTCTCCTCTTCTCAGATCCATTCCTGGCTTTGGCTTCAAAAATTTGTCAGATAAATCTCTGTGTAAAGGCACCCTTAGTTGATCAATCACATCTCATGCAAGTAGTTGAAAAGAGCAGCAAGCTTTGTGGATTAAAGTTCTTAGCTGTGCTCTAACAATCTTAGTCCAACCACCACTGATCAAAATTTCTGACTTGACTGTGTGACACATCAAGTTTTAAAAAGTGACAGTAACCCTATAAGTCCCAGGAACCATTACGCTAGTTGATGATTAAAGGGGTAGTGCAGCGGTAAAGAATTATTAACAGACTAACATATACAACTTTGTAATGTATGTTATGTCTGTGAATGGCCCCCTTCCCCATGTCTCACCACCCCCACCCGTGTACCCGGAAGTGTGTTGCGCTATACTCACCTGTCACGTGCCGACACCAGTCTCCGATCTTCAGCGAGTGACGTCTTCTTCGGGCGGACGGCGAACAGCTCCGACTGTCCCGAATACCGGCCGCCCTCTGCAGCATCATCCAATGCTCAGCCGCAATTGGCTGAGCATAACTGTGCTCAGCCAATCGCGGCTGAGCACAGTTGTGACGCGACGGAGGGGGGACGGGCGGCAGTGACTCGGCCGTCCGTCAGAAGATGACGTTTGGCACAAGATGGCGGACAGCCCTCAACACTGATCAGGTAATGTATAATGCACCACACTTCCGGGTACACGGGTGGGGGTGGTGGGACACGGGGAACGGGGCAATTCACAGACATAACATACATAACAAAGTTGTATAACTGTAATGTGTGTTATTCTGTGAATAATTTCTGAGCGCCGCACTACCCCTTTAACCTTCTCCCACCGCTGCACTATAAATTAACGTCACTGCAGCCTTTGCCCAATGCAGCACCGATGTTAATTTACGATCGACCCGCGGCGGGTCTCGGCTATCAGTGACCCGCAACTGAGTGTTAACGCTATAGATGCTGCGGTCAGCATGACCGCAACATCTACAGGGCTCCAGACAGAGAATTCTCCCTCTACAGAGGGAGAATTCTCTGTCCGGTGTTCATCGGGGCTCTGCGAAGTGATCGCAGAGCCCAGATGGTAGACATGGAAACCGGAAGCCTCAGGCTACGGAGGCCGTCGGGGGGAGGGAAGGCAGGGTGCAAGCCGGGCCCTCTCTCCCCTGCCACAAGATTGTGGCAGGGGCAGACATAGAGACATCAGTTTATGGGATCATTATGAATAAGCGGATGTCCAAAAACGACCTGGGCATTGATGCATCAATGACCCCAGGTCATGAAAGGGTTAACCACCACTCATTATGATATAGCGATAATTCTAATGTTTTGCATTTCTTGCACATTTATCGATTTTTTTAAAAGGTAACAATGCTAACACTTACCTCCAATGATAATAAACTTTGGACTGCTTCTTTTGCTAAATCAACCTAGAAAAAGAAATTATAAATGCTTAGTGCCTTAAAATAGAAAAAAGTTATTAAAAAAAACAGATACATCCCCTGTTTAGGTTGACTGGCTGAAACCTATCTATACACTTCCATATACCAGAGTAGGTGTTAACATGTAGGTGTTAGGAGAGAAGGGGTTGAATTTTGCTGAGCTTCTACAGCACAGGGAAACAACCCTTGGGCTTTAGCTCCTAATTAGTATAAAACTTCTAAATCCTATTTCAATCTGCCACTCCAGGGCTGAGCTATAAGAGTTAGGTCTCCTAATTCATGGTTAACTTTATTCTACACTGCCTTTACTCTAGTCAGAAAAAAAAGGTGCAGACAGGTCCGCTTTAAAGAGGTATTTCCATTATCAAAAGTAATCCCTTATTCTAACTTGTGATTCTTAATAATGTTTGAACGTTTCATAGAAGGAATGGAGTGCTAGCAAAATAGCCACTCTATTCATTTAAGGGATGATTGACCTCCTTTCTTCTTGTTATTGCCTATCTTGTAGGTGTTGGGGATACCCCTTCAGAGACTTGGCTTGTCCATTTTAAAGGATTTGTGTTGTATAGATCGATAGTACTCAATGTAGCAACGAGCCAATCTGTAACTTTCATTACATACAGAGGGATAACCGTTTTATTTCTGGTGAACCTGAGAGGCCCCAATAACAATATGTCTATTGCAGAAATCCCAACCATACCCTAGTCTATAATAGTCCCAGACAAGCATATAATCCAGTGTCCAGCTAACTGAGGTGTGAGAAGTGATATACCGCAGTGGTAACTTACAGCCAAAATTTCAATTTCTGTATTTCTTTGTTGGAAATTTGTGATAGATGCTTGAAGTTTTGCAAGAACCTGTAAAATAGAATGTGAAAGGATTTAAGAGTTGGTTTTTTTTTAGGTGCTGCACCCACAAAAATAGTATGTAATGGTGTGGTTCTCTCTCTCCTATTGTACGGCTGAAAGGCTTTAAAGAAAGCCACTCTCTCCATGATTCATGGTCATAACCATTAATCCAATATTTGTCCCAGTAGTCCATCAAACCAGGGCTAATACATTGCCTCACAGAATACTATATTCCTGGAATAGGTGGGCTCTAATATTTCAAATTTATTTAAAAAAGCCCCTATGCATATAAAACAAAGCTACCTTGTAAATAGACTTAAATGTTCATCTTGATTATAAAGCAAAACTTATTATTTTATTAGCCAACATTCAGCTTCTAAACCTTATGCACTGGCTGCAGTCCATGCATAATGGACATAATGTAATCGCGCTGGCTCCTGTACTGGAGACTTCAGGATGTTCTGTCTCCTTTTGCAGTTATGAGCAGCCTGCAGCATGGAATGTGGCCAGTCTTTGCTGATAGTTAGAAGCTATGGAGGTTTATAAAGATAAACAGATAATTATTGTTAATCCTGCACCATCATTGTTTCTCTGTATATAACTAGATATAGACTTTGAAATATCACACCATGTTGACAGCCCCAGACTACAAACAGACCACATGTAGTCAGATTCAGCCTATTCTCTCCTACTGGCTGCAAGGGGTAAGAACTGCCCTCATACATATCCTCCAAGTCCTGCAGGGAAAGGTAGGTGGTGATGGGGACTCTGTGGCACCATTTGGGGTCATCCAGGGTTAGGATGAAGGAATTATTTTTTTTAAGTAGCCATAGCATTGAAATATAAATCTTTTCATTGTTTTTTCTACATCTATTTTCTAAATCTTGTCCTGAAAATAAGGATGCAAAATACCGACTTAGCTTCTCACATACCGTATTGCAGTGATTTGATGGTACGGATCTGCATCAAATCTGCTGCTGATTGGTGCTTTCACAGAATCCGCAGCAGATTTGATGCTGTGTTCAGTTATTTAGATCAAATCCGTTGTGATACAGTATGTGTGAAGCTACCCTATACCTGAATATAAGTGAATATGTCCATAATATCCCACAATTCATTATACCTTCTAGGAGTCTGGTTATGGAATATTGTATAACACTAGGACTAACAAGGCAGGCCTTTAAAAAGCATCTGCTTCCTGGTTTCAGAGAGGACCTGTGACCTTTCAGGCCTGCTTAGCCAGTCAGCGGCTGTAGTGGGATCCCGTCTTTGCCACTGACTGGCTAAGCAGGCCTAGAACATTATGTCCCAGGTTCCCTCTCAAACCAGGAAGTGGACAGGGACCGGAGGATCTGTGAGCGACACCAGCCGGGGAGGTAAGTGCATGTTTTTTTTTTTTTCTTCCAGTCACTTGTGAAGAAAAAATCCATCCCCAGATTTCTTTTTTTAAAACCATAAAATTTACATTTGTCTTTGCACATGGGTCCATTGTTAACATTCTGAACCCACTGTTTCCACCATAATCCTTGTAAAAGCAAGATGTTGCACTGCTTCTAATGCATTAGCAAAGTTAATCAATGTAAATCGAGGAAAAACATTAAAAGTCAAGTTACCTGAGCTTCATAACGCCTTCTTACACTGGCAGATAACCTTTCTGGAGCAACGACACTGACGCTTGGGATTACAGAACTGCTGTGTGGCTCAAACTGACCTGTCAAAACAGAGTATCCTGAGAATGAGCACACGTTATCATACCCACACGGCCCACATTCTGTTCAGAATAGCAAAGAAAATAAAAAAAAAAATCCTGTAAAACCTGAAATGAACTCCCCTAATGCTTCAGGATAAGATGTATGTCAAGAGAAAATGTCACTGGTGAACAACTTTACTGTCTCAGGGGCATTGACTCCTAAAATTATGCTACCAATCGAATAAAGCAGCTTCATCATCTTCTACACTTGCTGGATCACTATTGTGTAACCTACGGAGGGGGAGGAGGGAGATTAGTCGCCAGCAGAGAACAAAGGATTACACAGTGGGACCTGTGTGAAAGCCGGTATTCAGAGGTCAGTGCTGACTTCAGAGGAGATAGCCCGGTGATGTAGCTGTAAATTAACTCTTTGTCCTGTTGGTGCCTCATCTCCCTCCCCTCTCCATAAGAAAACCATGAAGACAGGGGGGGAGAGCTTCAAACTGCTTTTTCATGATAAAAATGCATTTTTCGGCCAATAAACCCAATTACAAAGTTTCTTAAAATCACCTGTACTATTGATTTCTACAAAGGAAATTAAACAGTGACACTTTTGGTACAGTCATCACTTGTTTGGGTAATTTATTTGCAGCGAGTTGAAGAAATATATGTAAAAACTGTCACCTGCCCACGTACAGGTGTGTTCAGGATTAGAAGAACATACATGGCCTCTCCAAAAAAAAAACGATGCCACATCTGTCCTCAGGTTGTGTGTGGTATTGCAAATCTGTTCCATTCACTTTAAAGGAAACTGAGCGGCAACACTAGACACAATCCATGTTCCCACCCTAATTATGTGTGCATCCATACACGGCTGGTTTGCATTAGTGTAGATGCCAGAAAACATCTAAGCAAAGGCGCAATATGGACAGAAGGACCATAAATAAAATGCTATTACCATTCTTCTACATGGCATACAAAATAAAAATTATACAATAGTTTGGTACAATAATAAAATCTCATCTATGTTGAACTGGACCAGGAACTAAAGGGTTAGATTTTATCCCAATAAACCTCCTTAAGGGCTGAGGACAGCGATTTTTACTGATAAAACAATGGACAAGCAAGAAACCAGCATGTGACCTAAATGTAATCACACTGAATCATAAGGGTGAATGAGCCACATTGTCTGCAACAGTGTTAGTACCAGGAGACAGCAGTCACCAGACAGACTAATGTAATCGTGGCCCTACGCTGCATGTCCTTCCAATATGATTTACTCGCATAACAGCAGCTCAGTACTTACTCTGTGTGCTTAGGAAAGATCCCTTCAGATTCTGTCCAGACAGAGTATCCAGCATTTCCCTGTAAGGAAAGAAAAGTCATTACATATAACAGAAAATATGTAAATTACTTCTATAAAAAAAAACTCAAGTCTACCAGTACTTAACAGCTGCTGTATGTCCTGCAGGAAGTGGTATTCATTCCAGTCAGGAAAGGTTTTCTGCAGGGATTTGCTACTGCTCTGGACAGTTCCTGACATGGACAAAGGTGGCAGCATAGAGCATTTTAGACCAGATAGAATACACCACTTTCCGCAGGACATACAGGAACTGATAAGTACTGGAGGACTTGAGATTTGTAAATTACAAATCTCTGGCATGATTTGATTTGAAAGAAAAACATTTTTGGTAAACAACCCCTTGAAGCACCAGGTCTGAACATTCAAACAAGTGCACCTGTTATTTCTCTCTTCCTGCCCTCTGAGTCGGAGCTTCTGTAACAGGTGATCCACAAGATCAGACTCCAGGATCCTCTTCTCCGTCTGACGCTCCTTCTCAAATGCTTTCAGCTGTCGGGAGCCAAAGAAACCAGATGTGTTAATAGGTCTTTAGCGGAGCCAGTGTGCGAGAATAATTACCAAGAAGCACTCAAACTTTCCGTATAGTCGTCATATTCCAGACATAAATTTAACCCCAAACCATTCTCACATTAGGGGGACAAACACACACACACAACGTATACGCAGCAGATTTGGTCGTGCAGATTTGATGCTGTGTTCAGTTATTTAGATCTAATCTGCTGCGTATTGCAGCAGTAAATACGCTGCGTATACGATGTGTGTGTTTGTTCCCTAAAGAAAACTTTCCATCACTTCCCTCAATCCTACTCTGGACTTTTTGTACTCACTTCCCTGCATCTCAGCCTCCTGTCTGCTTCTGATCACACATACTGTACATTTCATTCCTGCTTTCTTTTTCGCTATGCATGAAAGTGCACACTGGGGAGTTATACAGTCATGGCCAAAAGTTTTGAGAATGATACAAATATAAATTTTTACAAAGTCTACTGCTTCAGTTTTTAAAATGGCAATTTGCATATACTCCAGAATGTTATAAAGAGTGATCAGCTTAACAGCAATTACTTGCAATATTTGCCTAGAAATCTAACTTTATCCCCCAAAACACATTTCAACATCATTGCAGCCCTGCCTTAAAAGGACCAGCTAACATTGTTTCAGTGATTGCCCCATTAACACAGGTGTGGGTGTTGATGAGGACAGGGCTAGAGATCAATCTGTCATGATTAGGTAAGAATGACACCACTGGACACTTTAAAAGGAGGCTGGTGCTTGGCATCATTGTTTCTCTTCTGTTAACCATGGTTATCTCTAAAGCAACACGTGCTGTCATCATTGCACTGCACAAAAATGGCCTAACAGGGTAGAGTATTGCAGCTAGAAAGATACCACCTCAGTCAACAATCCATCGCATCATCAAGAAGAGAGAGAGGTTCCATTGTTGCCAAAAAGGCTCCAGGGCCCCAAGAAAGACTTCACACATACACCGTATCTTATCGCTGCATGTTTTTCATGTGAAATACAAAACTTGCATGTAAAAATCGCACCAAACACGCAGCGATTAAAACGCAGCGATAAATATGCAGCGTTAAATACGCAGCCATACAGTACGTGTGAAGCTAGCCTTAAAAGTGTTTCAGCTGCGGGATCGGGCTACCAGCAGTGCAGAGCTTGCTCAGGAATGGCAGCAGGCAGGTGTGAGTGCATCTGCACACACTGTGAGGCGGAGACTCTAGGAGCAAGGCCTGGTCTCAGGGAGGGCAGCAAAGAAGCCGCTTCTCTCCAGAAAAAACATCAGGGAGACTGATATTCTGCAAAAGGTACAGGGAGTGGACTGCTGAGGACTGGGGTAAAGTCATTTTCTCTGATAAATCCCCTTTCCGATTGGGACATCTGGAAAACAGCTTATTCGGAGAAGACGAGGTGAGCGCTACCACCAGTCTTGTCTCATGCCAACCGTAAAGCATCCTGAAACCATTCATGTGTGGGGTTGCTTCTCAGCCAAGGGAATCGGCTCTCTCACAGTCTTGCCTAAAAACACAGCCATGGATAAAGAATGGTACCAGAATGTCCTCCATGAGCAGTTTGGCGATCAACAATGCCTTTTCCAGCATGATGGAGCACCTTGCCATAAAGAAAAGGTGATAACTAAATGGCTCAGGGAACAAAACAGAGATTTTGGGTCCATGGCCTGGAAACTCCCCAGATCTTAAAGGACAACTCCGGCGGAAATTTTTTTTGGCTTATTTAACACACATTACAAAGTTATATAACTTTGTAATGTGGTTAAATACCCAGTCTGGCCCCCTTCCCCCACGGTCCTCTTCTCCCGGGCGGCATCTGGTGACTGGTGACGTCAGAGCTGGGGGGCGGTCCGGGTCTTCTTCCTCTTCGGCGTCTTCATTGAGAGTGAATGGGAGAGAAAAGGCTGCTGGTGCACATGCGCACCAGCAGCCTTTTCATTGGCTGGGGCGCATCACATGGCTTCCAGCTTGCTCAGCCCTGATTGGCTTGATTTTCTCTCTCATGGACCCGGAAGCAAGAGACATCGCTGGACGGCGGACGCAGGTGACGGTGAGGCGGACGGCGGGCGAATGGAGTGGCGATCGTCACCGGAGGGATGGTGAGTATGGTGTCTGTTTTTTTTTGGGGGGGGGGTCCGATTGGGACATCTGGAAAACAGCTTATTCGGAGAAGACGAGGTGAGCGCTACCACCAGTCTTGTCTCATGCCAACCGTAAAGCATCCTGAAACCATTCATGTGTGGGGTTGCTTCTCAGCCAAGGGAATCGGCTCTCTCACAGTCTTGCCTAAAAACACAGCCATGGATAAAGAATGGTACCAGAATGTCCTCCATGAGCAGTTTGGCGATCAACAATGCCTTTTCCAGCATGATGGAGCACCTTGCCATAAAGAAAAGGTGATAACTAAATGGCTCAGGGAACAAAACAGAGATTTTGGGTCCATGGCCTGGAAACTCCCCAGATCTTAAAGGACAACTCCGGCGGAAATTTTTTTTGGCTTATTTAACACACATTACAAAGTTATATAACTTTGTAATGTGGTTAAATACCCGGTCTGGCCCCCTTCCCCCACGGTCCTCTTCTCCCGGCCGGCATCTGGTGACTGGTGACGTCAGAGCTGGGGGGCGGTCCGGGTCTTCTTCCTCTTCGGCGTCTTCATTGAGAGTGAATGGGAGAGAAAAGGCTGCTGGTGCACATGCGCACCAGCAGCCTTTTCATTGGCTGGGGCGCATCACATGGCTTCCAGCTTGCTCAGCCCTGATTGGCTTGATTTTCTCTCTCATGGACCCGGAAGCAAGAGACATCGCTGGACGGCGGACGCAGGTGACGGTGAGGCGGACGGCGGGCGAATGGAGTGGCGATCGTCACCGGAGGGATGGTGAGTATGGTGTCTGTTTTTTTTTGGGGGGGGGGGGGGGGGTCCCGCCGGAGTTGTCCTTTAATCCCATTGAGAACTTGTGGTCAATCATCAAGAGACGGGTGGACAAGCAAAATCCAACAAATTCTGACAAAATGCAAGCATTGATTGTACAAGAATGGACTGTCAGTCAGGATTTGGTCCAGAGCCAGGGAGAATAGCAGAGGTCCTAAAGAAGAAGGGACAACACTGCAAATATTGACTTACTGCATTAAAGGAGAAGTCCGGCCAAAATTAATTTTTGATATGTTGTTACTTATGAAAAGTTATACAAAGTTCTAATGTACATTAATTATGGGAAATGCACATATAGAGCTATTTCCCTTAATTTAGTAGATCAGGAAGTGTTAGAAATATCTCTGAAGAAGTGACGTCACGACCCAGGGTGTAATTCCTATGGAGTGTCCAGCAGGGGGCGCTCTCTATATAGAAGTCTATGGGACTTTATTGTTTCTATGGGTTTCTATGTAATGTAATGTAATGTAATGTAGTGTACAGTGCTTTATTGAATGAATACATCTATGGAATACTTTGGGGAGCAAGTGTCCTTGCTCCCCAAAGTATTGCATAAATGTATTCATTCAATACATTCAATACACAGTAAGCCCGCCGATCCGCCGCATTTCCGCCGATCCGCCACACGCTGATCCGCCGCATTCCCGCCGATCCGGACCATATACATTGAACTACAGCTCCCATCATCTGCTTCTAGTATGAACAGGTGATGGGAGCTGTAGCTGGGTAAGGGATATGACATGCCGCCGGGCGCAGGGGGGAGCCGCTCAGTACACAGCAGCTCTCCCCCCTCCTCCTCCTCCTTCCGTGATAACTTCCGCCTATAGCACTGCTGACTCCCTGCCTGGTCGCCGCTCTCCGCTCTCCCCCCCATACATACCGGCTCCCGATGCATCCTGGTGTCCGCGCTGATGCCGGGAGCCGGTATATGTGAGCGGAGAGCGGCGGCCAGGCAGGGAGTCAGCATTGGTATAGGCGGAAGTTATCACGGAAGGAGGAGGAGGAGGAGGGGGGAGCGCTCCTGTGTACTGAGCGGCTCCCCCCTGCGCCCGGCGGCATGTCATATCCATTACCCAGCTACAGCTCCCATCACCTGTTCATACTAGAAGCAGATGATGGGAGCTGTAGTTCAATGTATATGGTCCGGATCGGCGGGAATGCGGCGGATCAGCGTGTGGCGGATAGGCGGGAATGCGGCGGATCGGCGGGCTTACTGTGTATTGAATGTATTGAATGAATACATTTATGCAATACTTTGGGGAGCAAGGACACTTGCTCCCCAAAGTATTCCATAGATGTATTCATTCAATAAAGCACACTGTACATAACATTGCATTACATTAGATAGAAACCCATAGAAACAATAAAGTCCCATAGACTTCTATATAGAGAGCGCCCCCTGCTGGACACTCCATAGGAATTACACCCTGGGTCGTGACGTCACTTCTTCAGAGATATTTCTAACACTTCCTGATCTACTAAATTAAGGGAAATAGCAGTATATGTGCATTTCCCATAATTAATGTACATTAGAAATTTGTATAACTTTTCATAAGTAACAACATATCAAAAATTAATTTTGGCCGGACTTCTCCTTTAACTCATTCTAACTGTCAATATAAGCTTCTGTTACTCATAATATAATTGCAATTATATTTCTGTATGTGATAAAAAACATCTGACAAACACACAAAAACCAGAGGGCAGCAGATCATGTGAAAATATAATATTAGTGTAAAGCTCAAAACTTTTGGCCATGACTGTAGTTTTCCAAAAGTCACGGGTTGAAGATTGCTGCTTCGTGCTACACTATATATTCTAAAAAGCCCCGGCACAGCATCGCATTGGGCCACCAAGAAGTGTACAATAAATACTAGAGCCTGTGAGTGACATCAGGGCTGTGGAGTCGGTAAGCCGCAGCTCCGACTCAGACTCGAGAATTTTATCAGGATCGACTCAGACTCCTTCATAAATGGCCAGTCATATACCAGGGGAGTTATCTATCACACTGGCTCAGCAGCTTCTCCCTAATGTCCTACATGATCCTGGGGCGACTTCTGAGTGAATAAAGGAATACTGTATATAAAGAAGATTCTGCCTTATGTGCAGAGGATTCAGCCAACTCAGAACTAGACTAGATGGAGCAGGTGGTCTTTTCCTGCTGACAGTCTTCTATGTTTCTAACTAAATATTCACCATACACAAAGAAACACTGCTAACACTGCCAAATCCCTGTGAGACAGAGGTGTCAGCCATACTGATAGAGAGGGGTCACACATAGTGATGTTGAGGGTCACTGTGGGGGCAAGCAATAGCACACACACACACACACACACACACTGCTGCAGCCATAGCACACTGAAGAAAAACACACAATCTTCTCCCAGAGAGGAAACACCACACTGAGGACAGAGGTTACTGCTGCACTACTTATGTCTCCTCCTCCTCTATATTACACAGGATATCCTCATAGTACACTGCTGCTCATATACAGTCATCAGGCATCCAGGAAGAGACCAGCACAGATCTCCCCCCACACAAGTGGCTTACAACTTTTCCCCGACCATACCTATCTAATAGGGACAGTGTACACACATACATACATATATATACGGATTATCGGAACTTCGGCATCTTCATTATGCACTGTGACCTCCAAAACGGTTAAATCACTGTGCTACTGTACAGCTGTATTAATATAGTAGCGCAAAGATTTATCTATTTTTGATCTCACAGCATCATAATGAATGATGATGTCTGGAGTTCAGTACAGTGTGTCAGTATGGTAGCCAGGAAATTTTACTGCTTCGGAGCAGTCCCTTCTGCAGCATAGAGTCCATGCATGGACCATGTGAATGTAGCCTCAGGCCTCATTCACACCTTCGTACAATCCCATAGGCTTCTATGGCCCTATTCACACATCTGTAATTTTACAAAACCTTGTCTGGCCCCTGACACCCCAATATTCCATAGGATCGTCTATAATCTGTGGGCATTAGGAGTAACATCCGCAAAAAAATATGATTCCGTAATTCTAGCAAGTATTATTTTGACCATTTCTCCTGCTTTACAAGTACTTTCTGCTTTTACGCATCTGCAAAAAATATGGACAAATACGGATGCATTTTTGCGGATCTCTGACTAAAAATTGCGGACATAATAAACAGTCTGGAAAAAAAGGAATGTGTAAATGTAGCCTAATTCCTTAATGGATTGGGAGTTTACCTTTGAAGAGTTTGTCAATTAAAAAAAATTTCAAAGGGGTTATCTACAAAAACATGGCCACTTTTCCCCCTCTCTTTTGTCCAAACTATGTTCCCTTGAAGTAAAAGAAGCTTAATTGCAAACCACACCTGAACTGGAGACAAGAGAGGGGCAAAAAAGGCCATGTTTTTGTAGCGATGGATAACCCCTTTAAACATTTCAACAATTTTGATTGGTCAGTATCTCTGGACCAAGACTCCCACCAATCTGTTGATCTAGCCCTGAACACTGTGTGACTGTGCTGCTCAATCTTTCCTGTTGCAAAAAAACTTCTAACATGTCATAGCAGCAGCAACAAGAGGGGTCTGGGTTCTGAAACCCCCTCAGAGCTAGAATGAACAATGTTCCCTTTATCTTCACACTGCTCGGCTATAACAGTCTACAAAATTGTACTGGAATTCTATTACTTCCAGCAGTACCTGAAGTCCCATAGCCCTCCCATTCAAACAGATAGAAGGCAGGATTCGGCACCAAGTCCGCACGGTTCTGCGCGGAATTTCGGTGCCGTTTCCGTAGTGTGAACGCTCTAAGGTTTAAATCTGACAGATTTTAGAACTTGAATGCCCTGATGTGTATCCTGGATGATGGTCAAATACTGCTAACAGATTAAGCTGCAATATCATGCCAGCATGCCCAGAATGTTTTTCCAGGACTGGCAATGACTCAAAACAACTGCTCATACATGTACATACAGTGTGCATCTCTTTAGCTTGAGTTACCTTGACGTGACTTCCTTCTTTATCAGACACAATAGCAGCAAAAGGAATCCCAGACAATCTGCAATGTTCCTGCAGCTCATCCTGCGACTGGGTAAGAAAGAGGAGTAAGGAATTATCCATAATAACAATATGCCATAACAGGCACTCATTTGCAATGCCTTTACCCAGCACGAAAAATTGAGGGCCCCAGGCTGCACGAACGATCCTTGCATTACTTGTGCAGCCCGGAAAAGTGACAGCACAGATATGCAAATATCTGTGCTGTCAGTTTCAAGATTACAAGCAGCAGTGTATGCTTACCATCTACACTGCTTTGATCCAAAATACAGGTCTCCTGTCTTCCAGCCACTGGCTGTATTTCACAGCCGGTGGCCAGAGGATGGGAGACCTGGATCCCAGATCACAAGCAGAGTGGCTGGTAAGTATACACTTCTGCTTGTGATGTTTAAACTGACAGGTATACCCCTCATCGGTACCATGGTCACTCACAGTGGGATAACACAATGGCTGCTACTTACCTCAGACCAGTCGTACATTATTTCAGCTGTAATGCCAGCAGTCCAAAGCTTCTGAATGATGCCGACAGCCCTGTTGACAGACATCTGGCCCGCACTCACAACCAGCAGGTCGCAGCTGCTCACCTGGAATAACATAGGCAAATAAATGCATGTAGGAGTCACCTGCTGTATACTTGTAGAGAATAAAAGCATATATTAAAACCTTACAGTGTATGCAGGGGGACATGGGATGAAGAGGAAAAGTGGCAAGATGAATTATTTGGCCGAGATGACAACCAGTGTCCACTGCGAAGGAGGGTTTGCTTGTTAACTATCCCCCATATCCTCTATGAGTCAGATTGGAAGTCACTAACAGTATCCCCCGCTCTTACAGATCCAGCCATGTATCAGCAGAGAAGGAGCTGTTGTCTCAAGAATAGTCCTTAACCAATTGTACTATGCTGCAGACCCTCCAGCCCTCAATATCATCTTGGCAGCATCTTATGTACAGAACATCCTTGTACTGGTTGTGATGCACCTTCACACTAAGGCTTTATTCACTCCTTGATATTACAGCTATACACAAAGCACAAGAATATGTATTATACCAGGAGGCAGCTTTCAAGAAACATCTCCTCTCTGCAATTGCCTGTTTGGTTGCTAGATATATAGGGCTCTAATAAGGATATGTAATACAGTACTGTGAACAGAGATCATGCACACAGTATGTATCACCATATGGCACTGTATTACAGAGGTGTTCTCTCCTACAAACACTTCTAGGTGAGAACAAGTTGAATTTATGTCTCTTTATCATGTTATTTACAGTGAATACAAAGCTTAACATTACTTACATTTTCATCCTCGCTGGAGAGTGCAGCAGAGATCTTGTCTATAGCTATGCTAACGCCGACAGCACAGGGCAGGGCAAAGGATCCGGCCTGAGGTCCTCGGAACTGTGAAATCTGAACACAGACATAAGTATCAGCTATTACACATTGTCAACAGAACAGAGAATTCATACAGGGATAGTAATGGATGGATGCATATGAAACAAGCTTACGCACATTGTAAACTGATGTACCATGCAGAAAACGGAATAGCAATGCAGAGCTATACAGGAGACCACAATACCATCAGCCCCTGTTCTCAGCGATACCTCAAGGACTCACATACTATAGCCAATGAAGTGCGATTAGACACCAGAATATCTTTAGAGTACACTAATTCCGGGAATCTCGCTAACGCAGAATGCAACTTAACTCCGCGCCAAACTACATCCCACTGTCTTACACCAAAGTTTACAAAGTGGATTTGTACATTTGTTAAAAAATTGACTTGTTTCTGCATGGACTCCTGGGGGTTGGGGGTGCCAGGAGTCCAGGACACAGGTTAGCCCTGGACATGCCCATGTCCAAACCAACAGCAACATCCATGTCTAAAATCCAGTGCTATGCCCTTAGACTTACAGATAACTGATGGATTTTTCCAATGCGACCTTACACAATTTGAGGGAGAGGGCAAATTCCACAAGACAGAAATAAAAATGGTAAAGGCTGATGGGACTCCCGAAAGAGCATTGTCTAAAACAGGGGTGGGGAACCTTTTCCATGTCGAGGGCCGGTCGGGCATTAATAAAATCATTCGAGGGCCGCATACCGTGCGCGGCAGTTAGTAGCGGGGGTTTGCAGCACCCAGGACAAGGCATAGTATTGTTCCCCTAGTGCCCCTGCTATTGTAGTTAACCCCCAGTGATGCCCCTTGTAGTCTAGTTAACCCCCAAGTCATGTCCCTGGTAGCCTAGTTAACCCCCATCAGTCATGTCCCTGGTAGCCTAGTTATTCCCCCCCCATCAGTCATGTCTCTGGTAGCCTAGTTGTCCCCCCCATCAGTCATGTCCCTGGTAGCCTAGTTATTCCCCCCCCATCAGTCATGTCCCTGGTAGCCTAGTTATTCTCCCCCCCCCCCATCAGTCATGTCCCTGGTAGCCTAGTTATTCCCCCCCCCATCAGTCATGTCTCTGGTAGCCTAGTTATCCCCCCCCCCATCAGTCATGTCCCTGGTAGCCTAGTTGTCCCCCCCCATCAGTCATGTCCCTGGTAGCCTAGTTGTCCCCCCCCATCAGTCATGTCCCTGGTAGCCTAGTTGTCCCCCCCCCCCCATCAGTCATGTCCCTGGTAGCCTAGTTGTCCCCCCCATCAGTCATGTCCCTGGTAGCCTAGTTGTCCCCCCCCCATCAGTCATGTCCCTGGTAGCCTAGTTGTCCCCCCCCCATCAGTCATGTCCCTGGTAGCCTAGTTGTCCCCCCCATCAGTCATGTCCCCGGTAGCCTAGTTATTCCCCCCCCATCAGTCATGTCCCTGGTAGCCTCGTTGTCCCCCCCCTCAGTCATGTCCCTGGTAGCCTAGTTATTCCCCCCCCCCCATCAGTCATGTCCCTGGTAGCCTAGTTATTCCCCCCCCCCCCATCAGGCATGTCCCTGGTAGCCTAGTTGTCCCCCCCCATCAGTCATGTCTCTGGTAGCCTAGTTATTCCCCCCCCCCCCCATCAGGCATGTCCCTGGTAGCCTAGTTATTCCTCCCCCCCCCCCCATCAGTCATGTCCCTGGTAGCCTAGTTGTCCCCCCCCCATCAGTCATGTCCCTGGTAGCCTAGTTGTCCCCCCCCCCCCCATCAGTCATGTCCCTGGTAGCCTAGTTGTCCCCCCCCCATCAGTCATGTCCCTGGTAGCCTAGTTGTCCCCCCCCCATCAGTCATGTCCCTGTTAGCCTAGTTGTCCCCCCCCATCAGTCATGTCTCTGGTAGCCTAGTTATTCCCCCCCCCCCCATCAGGCATGTCCCTGGTAGCCTAGTTATTCCCCCCCCCCCATCAGTCATGTCCCTGGTAGCCTAGTTGTCCCCCCCCCCCCCCCATCAGTCATGTCCCTGGTAGCCTAGTTGTCCCCCCCATCAGTCATGTCCCTGGTAGCCTAGTTGTCCCCCCCCCATCAGTCATGTCCCTGGTAGCCTAGTTGTCCCCCCCCCATCAGTCATGTCCCTGGTAGCCTAGTTGTCCCCCCCATCAGTCATGTCCCCGGTAGCCTAGTTATTCCCCCCCCATCAGTCATGTCCCTGGTAGCCTAGTTGTCCCCCCCATCAGTCATGTCCCTGGTAGCCTAGTTATTCCCCCCCCCCCATCAGTCATGTCCCTGGTAGCCTAGTTATTCCCCCCCCCCCATCAGGCATGTCCCTGGTAGCCTAGTTGTCCCCCCCCATCAGTCATGTCTCTGGTAGCCTAGTTATTCCCCCCCCCCCATCAGGCATGTCCCTGGTAGCCTAGTTATTCCTCCCCCCCCCCCATCAGTCATGTCCCTGGTAGCCTAGTTGTCCCCCCCCCCATCAGTCATGTCCCTGGTAGCCTAGTTGCCCCCCCCCCCCCCATCAGTCATGTCCCTGGTAGCCTAGTTGTCCCCCCCCCATCAGTCATGTCCCTGGTAGCCTAGTTGTCCCCCCCCCATCAGTCATGTCCCTGTTAGCCTAGTTGTCCCCCCCCATCAGTCATGTCTCTGGTAGCCTAGTTATTCCCCCCCCCATCAGGCATGTCCCTGGTAGCCTAGTTATTCCCCCCCCCCCATCAGTCATGTCCCTGGTAGCCTAGTTGTCCCCCCCCCCCATCAGTCATGTCCCTGGTAGCCTAGTTGTCCCCCCCCCCATCAGTCATGTCCCTGGTAGCCTAGTTGTCCCCCCCCCATCAGTCATGTCCCTGGTAGCCTAGTTGTCCCCCCCCATCAGTCATGTCCCTGGTAGCCTAGTTGTCCCCCCCCATCAGTCATGTCCCTGGTAGCCTAGTTATTCCCCCCCCCCCCATCAGTCATGTCTCTGGTAGCCTAGTTGTCCCCCCCCCATCAGTCATGTCCCTGGTAGCCTAGTTGTCCCCCCCCCCATCAGTCATGTCCCTGGTAGCCTAGTTGTCCCCCCATCAGTCATGTCCCTGGTAGCCTAGTTGTCCCCCCCCCATCAGTCATGTCCCTGGTAGCCTAGTTGTCCCCCCCCCCATCAGTCATGTCCCTGGTAGCCTAGTTGTCCCCCCCCATCAGTCATGTCCCTGGTAGCCTAGTTATTCCCCCCCCCCCCCATCAGGCATGTCCCTGGTAGCCTAGTTATTCCCCCCCCATCAGTCATGTCCCTGGTAGCCTAGTTGTCCCCCCCCCCCATCAGTCATGTCCCTGGGATCCTAGTTAACCCCCAAATAAAAAAATAAACATCCCACTCACCTTACCTCCGCTCCCACGCAGTCCAAGTCCTCTTCTCTCCCAGGTCCTCTGTGCCGGTCTTCTCCTGCAGGCGGCGCGCGATGAAATGACGTCATCGCGCGCGGCCCGCAAGAGAGTAAAGACACGCGCCGCTCTGCTGGGGAAGGAGCCGGCACAGACAGCATCCTCCGGTGTCCGCCAGCTGTCACAGACACCGGAGGATGCGGTGTATGCCGGCTTCTTCCCCAGCAGAGCGGCGCGCATCACAGGGGAGCTGCGGGCCGCATCGGGAGGTCTCAGGGGCCGGATGCGGCCCGCGGGCCGGAGGTTCCCCACCCCTGGTCTAAAACATGTACAAAAACTATGGATACTGGTTAAGGCTATGTTCATACAACGTAAGAGACAGGACATTCCGGTGCGGCTGGTCTCTGAAAAGATCATCCCGGCCAGTACTGCTGTACTGGCCGCATGATCTTTAGGGCCGCAAAAGTTCTGATGCAGACGCATCTGTGCAAGCCCGCATCAGAACTCCCCACAGCACACTATGGAGCATGTGGCCGGAGCCACACGTTCCATAGTGTGCACTGACAGGGTTTTTTGCAGCTGCTATTTAATTCATTGTTTGCGGTGCCACAAGGGATCCCGGCCAGAGCGTATACCATGTGTATACGCTCCGGACGGAATCCCATAGACGGCAAGGTAACGTATATTTTCGTAATAATCACGACCGTTCTTGCAGTGTGCAACAACGGCCGTAGTTTTATGAAAATATACGTAGTATGAACATGGCCTACAACTGCATGAAGAGGACTTCTAAAGCATGTCTCTCCCTAACGACATATGGTCATTATAAGTACAAGCAATGTCTCTATTCCCTATCTTCTTCTGGTGGATCATTGTCATTTCTACAGGACATGGATGACAAGTGAAAGCAGGTGGATGATGGATAGATAACATGGAGATTACACAAATGTCATTCCCTTAAAGGAGAAGTCCGGCCAAAATTATTTTTTTATATGTTATTACTTATGGAAAGTTATACAATTTTCTAATGTACATTAATTATGGGAAATGCTCCTATACTGCTATTTCCCTTAATTTAGTGTATCAGGAAGTGTTAGAATTATCTCTGAAGCAGTGACGTCACGACGAAAGGTGTAATTCCTATGGAGTGTCCAGCAGGGGGCGCTCTATATATAGAAGTCAATGAGTACCCTTGACTTCTATATATAGTGCGCCCCTGCTGGACACTCCATAGGAATTACAGTGTATGTAATGTAATGTTATGCACTGTACTTTTGTGACTTCATGAATACATTTATGGAATACTTTGGGGAGCAGGTGTCCTTGCTCCCCAAAGTATCCCATGAATGTATTCAATGAATACATTTGCTGGGCACCGAGCAGGGAGGGAGAGAAGTGCTATCTACCTCCCTCCTCCCTCCCTGCTCGGTGCTGGGAACATATACAAAGTACTACTCCCCCATTATCTTCAGATGTGCTATCCCTATCAGACCTGTGCTATCCCTATCACCGCCCGCGCCGCCGCTCACACAGGGGCTGCTTTTCATGCCCCCCGCCGCACCGCTGATTCCCCGCCGCCCGCGTCACTCCTCACTACCCGCCCGCTCGCCCCGTTCCTCACACTATCTGGCCGCCGCTCTCTGCTCTTGCATGCCGGCCGCGTCAGCCCGCAATCACCCCGGCCAGGGACACCAGGAAGCGCCGTGCTCCCGGCCAGGGTGGGGGCGGGCTGACGCGGCCGGCATGCAAGAGCAGAGAACGGCGGCCAGATAGTGTGAGGAACGGGGCGTGCGAACGGGCGAGCGAACGAGCGGGAGGGCAGTGAGGAGCGACGCGGGCGGCGGGGAATCAGCGGCGCGATAGTAAGTTTGAAGCCGGGAGGAGGAGGGGGAGCAGCGGGGGGCATGAAAAGCAGCCCCTGTGTGAGCGGCGGTGATAGGGATAGCAAAAGGTACTACTCCCCCATTATCTCCAGATAATGGGGGAGTAGTACTTTGTATATGTTCCCAGCACCGAGCAGGGAGGGAGGGGGGAGGTAGATAGCACCTCTCTCCCTCCCTGCTCGGTGCCCAGCAAATGTATTCATTGAATACATTTATGGGATACTTTGGGGAGCAAGGACACTTGCTCCCCAAAGTATTCCATAAATGTATTCATGAAGTCACAAAAGTACAGTGCATAACATTACATACACTGTAATTCCTATGGAGTGTCGTGTCCAGCAGGGGCGCACTATATATATAGAAGTCAATGGTACTCATTGACTTCTATATATAGAGCGCCACCTGCTGGACACTCCATAGGAATTACACCGTTGGTCGTGACGTCACTGCTTCAGAGATAATTCTAACACTTCCTGATACACTAAATTAAGGGAAATAACAGTATATGAGCATTTCCCATAATTAATGTACATTAGAAAATTGTATAACTTTCCATAAGTAATAACATATGAAAAAATAATTTTGGCCGGACTTCTCCTTTAAATATAGAGTATATAGAGACAATTTAACAAAACTTTGTATAATAAATAGATTTGTTCCTCTTTCCTGTGGCGTCCGATATGACACAAGGGAAGTGAGCGTATGGCAGATAATAAGCACATGCTCTTACAACGTGTACGGCAATGCTCAGTACAAGACAAGGGATTATTTCCTCCACAGCTGTACACTGCCCAGTCCTGCTGTAAACCCTCCATTATACTCCAGGCTTACCAGATGGTCATATCGGCCCCCAGCTGCCAGGATCTCAGGAACCGTTCTCTGTCGGCGTTTGATGAATGCGACAAACTGAAAAACAATCCCGTTGTGCTGCTGCATCTTATAGACCAGACCGAAATTCACAACAATCTAAATAAAATGAAGTGGATAATGTAAGAAACATCAGACAAGCAGCTGCTGACACTCTAGATCTATGTGGATGTTTTACATTCTGATCATCATGTTCACATGTCCTTACAGATATAGGACTCTGAAGAGGAGGGGGCTCTCATCTCTCCATATAGTATAGTGGTTTTCTGTAACTAGAAATAAGCAGAACCCCAAAGAAGAAGAGAATGCATTTTCAGCAGACTTTCCAAGATTGCACAAAAAGACCTGATTATAGGCGTCCATACACATTAGATGAATGTGAGCCAAACCCGACTTGAGCAGGAGCAGCCAATCTAATGTTAAAAGGGAACGTCCAGACGCTGTCAATCCAATCCAACTATTTCACTTCATTATAGTGAAAGTATATAAAGTGAATGACGTTTAGATGCCGGGGGGAGTGAATCTTACCGCAGTGCCCTCGCTCTGGCTGTACAATGTAATTTTGCCACCATAGACACTTAAGCCAAATCCACACGTTCCGTACACAAATCGGAACTCCCAGCATCATCTTCATAATGATGCTGTAAGCTCTGAAACTCTAAGCACTCGTAATCTCTTAATTATGGCCTATCCTGTGGAATAGCAATTCCCCTTTAAGAATGAGACACTTAAGGCTCCTGTCTGAATGGAGTAGCAGTACACATATAGACAAGAAACAGAGCGACAGTCAAATAAGAATACTAAAGATAGCCGAATGCAGCACTGTAAATATGAAGTGTCCAATGTGACTAAATCCGATTGCAGTCTTCCCCAACCAGTGGTCTCCCTCCTGTCACAAGTGAATTATTGTTTAGTAAAGTTTTGAGGAGAAAAGATACGGAGGATAAATGCAATAAAATTACCAATAATCTTGAAATAATAAAAGTTTGCATTGGGCAATGCACTAGACCAGGGGTTTCAAACTTAGGCCCTCCAGCTGTTGCAAAACAACAATTCCCATCATGCTTGGGCAGCCAAAGCTTTAGCTTTGGCTGTCCAGGCATGATGGGAATTGTGGTTTTGTAACAGCTGGAGGGCCGCAGGTTTGACAAGTGTGCACTAGACCATCTAAAATCCAACAGTAACTCTGCACCTAATAATGCCCTCTAAAACCATAGACTACATTGAGGTCAATAGACATTCAGATTTCCTTACCTACAATGTCACAGAAAGGAAATGCCCAATGACATGGTAAAGGACAGATGTCTAAAATCTTATCTCTAACCTGAAGCTTTATGTTCATCTTTTTGACCAATCCAATAATTTCCTCCAGGTCTTTTAGGCCTTGCTTGGCCAACACGCCAACTGCTGACTTCTGCTTGGTCAGTGAAGCCATCATGGCCGCCATCTCCTGAAGCTCTCCTTTCTGCTCAATATACTTATAAAGGCGATTCAGCTGAAACTGAAAAGATTACAAAATGGAATGATTTGAAATTCTGACACTAACACATATATACAGAATTTACAAAAAAAAATATATGTTATCACACATATACATTATAATTTTATATACATATATATACACACACACACACACATACACAAACACTGATATAGGTGTCTAATAAATCATTCAAATTAGCGTGTCATCACTACGAGGGTAAATGTAAGGACTACCAATGTTTTATCTGACAATTTGCCACTATGGTTTGCAGGAATGACTCCTCACCAACATGCATGATCTGATCAGATGGGCGAACAAATTTAGGTCAATTTTACTTAAAGGAGAAGTCCGGCCAAAATTAATTTTTTATATGTTATTACTGATGGAAAGCTATACAATTTTCTAATGTACATTAATTATGGGAAATGCTCCTATACTGCTATTTCCCTTAATTTAGTGTATCAGGAAGTGTTAGAATTCTCTCTGAAGCAGTGACGTCGCGACGAATGGTGTAATTCCTATGGAGTGTCCAGCAGGGGGCGCTCTATATATAGAAGTCAATGAGTACCATTGACTTCTATATATAGTGCGCCCCTGCTGGACACTCCATTGGAATTACAATGGATGTGTGTATGTAATGTAATGTCCTGTACTTTGATATTGAATACATTTATGGAATTCTTTGGGGAGTAAGTGTCCTTGCTCCCCAAAGTATCCCATAAATGTATTCAATGAATACATTTGCAGGGCACCGAGCAGGGAGGGAGAGAGGTGCCATCTACCTCCCCCCTCCTTGCTCGGTGCTGGGAACATATACACAGTACTACTCCCCCATTATCTGCAGATAATGGGGGAGTAGTACCTGTGCTATCTATCGCCGCCCGCGCCGCCGCCGCTCATAGAGGTGCCGCTCTGCCGCCGCCGCTTACAGAAGTGCCGCCCGCTCCGCCGCCGCTCACAGAAGTGCCCCCTCCTCCTCCGCTCCCCCCCTCCTCCCGCCATGAAACACTATGGCCGCGCTGACTCCCCGCCGCTGACTCCCGGCCGCCACTCACATTATCCGGCCAGCCGCTGCTCTGTACCTGCAGGCCGGCCGCGTCAGCCCTCACCCACCCCGGCCGGGAGCACCAGGAGCGCCGTGCTCCCAGCCGGGGTGGGTGAGGGCTGACGCGGCACTTCTGTGAGCGGCGGCGGAGCGGGCGGCACTTTTGTGAGCGGCGGCGGAGCGGGTGCCACTTCTGTAAGCGGCAGCGCGGCACCTCTATGAGCGGCGGCAGCGCGGGCGGCGATAGATAGCACAGGTACTACTCCCCCATTATCTGCAGATAATGGGGGAGTAGTACTGTGTATATGTTCCCAGCACCGAGCAAGGAAGGGGGAGATAGATGGCACTTCTCTCCCTCCCTGCTCGGTGCCCTGCAAATGTATTCATTGAATACATTTATGGGATACTTTGGGGAGCAAGTACACTTACTCCCCAACGTATTCCATAAATGTATTCAATATCAAAGTACAGTACATTACATACACACATCCATTGTAATTCCAATGGAAAGTCCAGCAGGGGAGCACTATATATAGAAGTCAATGGTACTCATTGACTTCTATATATAGAGCGCCCCCTGCTGGACACTCCATAGGAATTACACATTTCATCGTGACGTCACTGCTTCAGAGATAATTCTAACACTTCCTGATACACTAAATTAAGTGAAATAGCAGTATAGGAGCATTTCCCATAATAAATGTACATTAGAAAATTGTATAACTTTACATCAGTAATAACATATAAAAAATAAATTTTGGCCGGACTTCTCCTTTAAGCATAAAGCAGAAGAAATGCACCCATATTATGCTTATGTGAGTTGGCCTTACTGGCATAGAAAGCTTCCAATTAGTGGAACAAAGGATTGAACATATTGAAAACCAACAAAGTCTGATCCTTGGTGTTCAGTTATATCCCTGAACATAAGATATGTGTATCCTGGGGAGCTTACAGCAGCAGCGTACAGCATTTACTTGGAGGTGTTGTACTTACATTGTTCTGTGACAGCGAGAGGTTACAAAACTTGGCTTCCACTTCCCTTTTAGTAAGTTTATCAATCTGAAGAAGTTAATGAAGCTATGGTGAGTATCAGATGTACACATTGACATTATATTATATAGTGGTGCCTTGGATTACGAGCACAATTCGTTCCGGGACCGTGCATGAAGGAATGAGCAGGGCAGATGTGGGCACAGTATAGCAGCACTCTCTGTCCGGGGAGAGAGGAGTTAAAGCTATGGAGAGATTACCCCCACAGTCCTGTCCCCTGATGTAAGCCCCAGCCTGAAGTGGATCTGCTATGATTTGGAAGGTGAGGGAGACTTCCTGGGTCAGAGTACAGTGATGTAGACCCCGCTATGCAGACCATGCCCCTCCTCCACTCGCGCTCCCACCCAGAACATGGAGCTCTTAAACCAAAGCAATGCTCTTAAACCAAGTCACAATTTTGAAAAACTGTGAGCTCTTAAACCAAAATGCTCTTAAACCAAGTTACTCTTAAACCAAGGTACCACTGTATGTGTATATATATATATATATATATATATATATATATATATATATATGCCATTATTAATAATAATATTCTATATACACACACGTACATACATATATACAAGAGCTACAGAGAAATACAAATTTAGGTGGACACTGCCCCCTGCTGGACTTTATTTTTGAATACTTATCAGATCTTGCATACAGTGTTTTATGGGTAAACCCATACTATAAATAAACATGACAAATACATACCATGGCGTCATATAAAATGTTGTACACTTGCATAAGTTTGTCTTCAGGCACGCCGCAATGGAGTAAAATGGCTTTTAATAAAGAAGTGTGGTTTATGTAAATACTGTAATTTCTCTCCTATAAAATAAATGATATTGTCAGAATTAGCCCAATGAGCGGGAATAAACCACCACATAAAAAAAAAACAAAAAACAACAACTTAAAAGCAATTGATCTCGGCTTCTGGGCCGCCTGAATGACGCCAGCGAGAGGCGATCAGTAAGGGAATAATCCCCGGGAGGATTACAGCTTCATGCACTGCAATAAATTCTAATGGAACACAGATCTAGTAAGAGACCCTTTTACTACACGCGGAGATACTAATAAGAAAGACATCTGTTGTAAATTGGTAATGGAGTCTTGTACCAATTTTCACCATTAACCCCTTCAAAACAAAACTTACATTTTGGCGCTTAGGACCACATTGTTTGTAATTTTTAAATCCATATAGTTGTATATGGGCTTGTCTTTCTGAGCAACAGTGGTATTACAGCTCAGTTGAAGTGAATGGAGCAGAGTTGTTATACCACACACCGCCTGAGGATTAGCGTGATGCTTTTCTCATCCTGGACAACCACTTTTAAAGACTGCACAGCAAGGAAGGGGTTGTATTAAGCACTGAACTTCGGCTGAGATGAGAAGGAAGCCTTGATGATTTATCTTTTATGGACAGTGCAAATCCTTTGATAAAGTCTCGGTCACTTTCATACTGTTGAAGCTCCAATATATTATATATCAAGCCATCAATAAAACCAGCTTTATACTGCACTTAAGACCTCAAGGTGATTAAAAATATCTTTGCCATCAGGCATGTCTAAAGTTATTGAGAGTAGCAGGTTTTACTGCTAAGACCCGCTGCGATCTAGAGATATAGCCAGGGAGAGAGCGCGGTGGCTGTGCAATCCCCTCCCCGGCCGCTTGCTAATTCCTGCAGTCTAGTTTCATTATAGTACACAACTGTTGTAATAAGTGAGCAGCCGGGGAGTGGATCACACATCAGCTGCACTCTCTCCCCAGCTATATCTCCTGATCGCAGTGGGTCTTAGCAGTAAAACTCACTGCAATCAATAACACTTGTCATGCCAGATGACAGGTCAAACACTATTAGTAATGCTAAGTATTCTTTCAAATTATTATAAAACATACCTGTAAAACTGGAAACTCCTGGATAATCTCGTATATAGTGTACATTGTCTCTGTGACCGGCAAGTAGCTGTTGACAGATGATGTGATCACATCAAATGCGCATTCTGTAAGTTCCTTTGGGTGACAGCGGTTCAGTTTCCGAGGCCTAAATACTCGTTCAATACAGTATCTGAAATAAAAAAAATAAAAATAAAAAACACCAATAAGCCATAGTTCAGTACATAATACAATAATCTGTACAGTGCAGTAATATATATTCTGATATATTCTAGAAAATGAACCTGAAAGAAACTACTGCCTGAATCTACACTGGCATCCAATATGTCACTGATACAACAAATTACCAACAAACTAGTGAACTGCTGTCTCTGTGGTTTTAGATATAAAAAATTGCAATTCTATAGTAACAAATCCAAGTAAACTTTGACATATATAGCAGCTTTACACCTCATACACCATGGAATCATTACTGCTGCACAAGTATTTCTTATACAAGCAGCATGAGCAGATACACAATGAAATCCCTCAGTATGTGGTTTGTTAGGAGCATGCTGCTAATGTACAGTATATTGCCTTACCTTTTTAAGTTGGTTACATTGTTTCGTGCAACAAATCGTGCAAATGGAATCTAGTAGAAAAAGTTAGAGGGAACGTGTCATCAGAAGATTTCTTATTCTTTAAATAAAAGTTTTACGTTAAATATATTTTGTAAGAATTTTTGGTGACATTTTTTCTAATCTTCCATTTTTCTATCTATATCATAAAATCATCTTGAAATCCTGCAGTTCTCATTCTCACCACTAGGTTTAAAACTAAGCTTAAAGCGGCACTATCAGCAGGTTCTGCCAAGAGAACCTGCTGATATGCCGCAAGAGCCCTTTACCTTAGAAGTTGATAGCAGTTAGAACCGCTCCTCTTCACCTCTGCAATCTTCCTAAATTTGCTAATTGCCCCTATGCAAATTAGGGGCTGAAGAGCATTTCGGGCGTCGCCTGGGTCCGGGATCACCACTCCATCCCGCCCAGTCTGCCCCCTCCTGTGCCTCCCACTCCAGTTCAGTTCACCCAGCACAGCTTTCTCCCGTCCCGCCACCATCTGTACCGCGCCCCCTCCCCTCCAGTTCACACAGCACAGCCAGCATCCCTTCGTCCCTCTCAGCCCGCCCCCCTCCCATGCCGTATGACAGCCATTCAGGACCCCAGGACAGTAGGGTGCTCACTGCTATAGTTTGCATATAGCAGGAGTGTGATTAGCGCTGGAAGCCTGGGTTGAGCTGGATGGTAAAGCTCAGCCCAGGCTCCCAGCGCCGATTGCGTTCTTGCTATTTGCAAACTATAGCAGTGAGCAGCATACTTTCCTGGGCTCCTGAACGGCAGAAGAGTGTGCCCCGCACTGTCCCGGGCTGGGAGCAGGCTGTCAGCTCAGCTGCATGGGAGGGGGCAGGATGAGCTGGTGGGACAGTGCGAGGGACACTCTACTGCTGTTCAGGAGCCCAGGAAAGTATGCTGCTCACTGCTATAGTTTGCAAATAGGAAGAATGCGATCGGCACTGGAAGCCTGGGCTGAGCTTTACCATCCAGCTCACCCCAGTCTCCCAGCACTGATCACACTCCTGCTATATGCCAACTATAGCAGTGAGCACCACACAGTCCTGGGGTCCTGAAAGGCGGTCATACGGCATAAGAGGGGGCGAGCTGAGCTGGTTTTGCTGTGTGAACTGGACTGGAGGGGAGGCGGTGCGGTACAGATGGGGGCGGACTGGGCGGGACGGGAGGAGGCTGTGCTGGGTGAATTGAACTGGAGGTGGTGGCACAACAGGTTCTCTCGGCAAAACCTGCTGATAGTGCCGCTTTCATAGAAAAGCACACCTGAACTCGAGACAAGAGTGGTGCTGTACATGGAAGAAAGTGGCCATGTTTTTCTAATGCTGGACAATCCCTTTAAAACCATGCTTTCCTTTCCTACACTTAGGGAGGCATTTATTAAGTCCGGCGTTTTTTACGCCGGACGTAAAAATGCCCCCGCAGCTCCGGCGCTACGGAGATTTATGTAGAGGCGGACTGCCTCTACATAAATCCCGTGCGCGCCGTTGCGCACCGCCGAAAACCTACGCCAGCTGAGGACTGGAGTAGGTTTTCGGCGTACATTTTGGCGGAACGGATGATAAATCGCGCGGACTCTGAGTCCGCGCCCTCCGTTCCGCCCACTCTCCGCCCCTTTTCCGCCCCCTGGCGTACTCGGCGGAAAGTGCCGATTTGAGAATATTTTATTTGCAAATCCGCCATTTTTGCTTAAAAAAAGACGCAAATCGGCACTTTCCGCCAAAAATCATCCATTCGCCGGATGATACATGTGGCCCTAAGTCTTAATAGGCAAAAGAAGCAGAAAACATGACCACTTGATAGGACTACAAATGGTTTTGGAATAAGATTGTAGGGACCTTGGTTACTTTATACCTGTGCCCAAACATACACATACATACACTTAGACTAGTAGTAAATTTTAAGTCCTTTAAGTGCTGACACACTACTTACCCTGAGATTGTACGGCAGAGTCACAAGCATACCACTGTGGTCCATGAAACACGCAGATTCACCACTTTCTGACATCATCTTGCTTCGAGGCATTAACAGTGGTGTGTGTAACTTTACAGCTCCTAAACCAGAGTAACATAAGTGCAAGGTGACTTATTCCAGTTCACACTTTGTGCAATTCTTCTCACCACCAGCCCCAGTAAGGGTACTATTACACGGAACGATAATCGGCCCTATCTGGCCGATTATCGTTCCGTGTAATAAAGACAACGATCAGCCGATAATCGTTGTCATCGGCTGATCGTTCATATAGGTTCTGACCTATAATCACCAGGCGCCGACCGCGCACCTCTACGTGTAATAGCGGGGCGCGGCCGGCGCTGAAAATATGCAAAGAAGAATACATACCTATCCAGGTTGCAGGGCTCCTCTTCCTCTGTGCTTCTCACCGGGTCCCGCGCGCTCCGGCTTCACAGCAGCCTGTCTCAGCTGACAGGCCGCTAGGCAAATCACAGGCCAGGACCGCCGCGGCCAGTGATTCGCTGAGTGGCCTGTCAGCTGAGACAAGCCGCTGTGAAGCTGGAGCGAGCGGGACTCGGGGAGAAGCACAGAGGAAGAGGAGTCTTGCAGCCTGGATAGGTAATGTATACAGTTTAAACAAAGGTTGCAAGGACATCGGTAACAATGTCCATGCAGCCCTTGTTAAACGATTATCGGCCTGTGTAATAGGCCCAGCATACGAGCACCGATCTAGCAGATCTAGCAGGTATTATCGGGCCTCCATCGGCCCGTGTAATACCACCCTTAGTCATTCATTTTATAAAGTTTTGTAACTTTGTTTCTTTCTAAAACCAAATGTCAGGGTTCTTAAAGGGGTACTCCGGCTGGGGGGCTATTTTGGGATCTAGCTGGGGAGGAGGTGGCTGAGGGAAATGACGTCCACACACCTCCCCGGTTCCAGCGGCGGGTCCCATATCGGGGCTCTCCGGTGCACGGCTGCTTCCTGGTGTCTGACGCGGGCTCGAGATGTGACGTCATAAGTCCGCTCAGCCAGTCAGTGACAGAGGCGGGGCAAGGTGAGTGGACGTCGTTTCCCTCAGCCACCTCCTCTTCGGGTAGATCCCAAAATACCCCCCCTCCCCGCCGGAGTACCCCTTTAATGTGGTACTTCAAACAAATGGACATGGACAGAGGTGTCAGCAGAGAGCACTGTGTTTGACTGGAAAGAATACACCACATCCTGCAGGACATACAGCAGCTGATAAGTACTAGAAGCATGTAGTTTTCTTTAATTAGAAGTAATTTACAAATTGGTATAACTTTATTGTACCAGTAAATTGTGGTCAGATATTGACCTATTAGCGGCAGTAGTGAGACCATTTTCCCTCTTCTGGGGAGAGCCAATTTGTACAATTTTTCTCAGACAGCATTGCCTCTTAGACTTCATATACCAGCTGGATCTCCACACAGAGAACCATTGGCACCCAAGACTTTGAAACTGCAATATAACTAAATGGCAGGTAAACATTGGCTTATAAAGCAAATGCAAATATGCCGCCACATACTAAGCCTAAGCTCAGAGAACTAGATCTATTTCAACTTGTTATCCCCTTATCCTGGTCAGTGTGTGTGACTGTTGGGATCCTGAGACACAACCGATCTGTCTACAAATGAATACTGCTTGTGTGTTTGGCCAGCAGTCCATTCATTCTGTATACAGAAACTAAACATGCACTCAGAAATGCTTGGTGGCCCCATAGGGAATGAGTGGTGCGCAGTATCATTTCTGGGGTTGTATGGGGAAAGATATGACAGTAACGGACTGTGATTGGTAATAGGTAGGATAACATGAAGAAAGTTCCCATATTTACCACAGGGGTCCCTGAAGGCTGTATGGGGGAACTGATGGCAGGCTGTGATCACTCTCTCACCAATCCCTTTTAGTAACACAGAACCAAGTAGTAAAAGTATTCATGCTACTCCACATCTAACAAGCTCTACACCTACAATATTGAGGCTCATATAATTTGAAAGAAAAGCTCTAGTCCTAATATTCTAGATGCAATGGGGGAGATTTATCAAACATGGTGTGAAGTGAAACTGGCTCAGTGGCCCCTAGTAACCAATCAGATTCCACGTTGATGTAAAGCTTTATGCTAGGGTATTGGCCAATAGATTAAAAGGAGCTTTACAGGAATTGGTACACTCTGATCAGAAAGGTTTTGTCCCGGGTGCTCAGATAAAACATAGCATTAATATACTCTTCCATAATATGCAGGTGGGATCTGGGGGGGCTCCCACTTCATCCTGTCCTTGGATGCTGAGAAAGCTTTCGACAGGGTGGAGTGGGAATTCCTCTGGGCAGTATTGGGGAAAATGGGGATGGGAGATAAATTTGTGAAAATGGTTAAGTTGTTATATACAGAACCGGAGGCGGTGGTGACTGTGGACGGCCTTGTATCAGAAAAATTTAAGTTGGAAAGAGGTACAAGACAGGGATGTCCACTGTCCCCAATGCTGTTTATTCTGGCAATGGAGCCTTTAGCGGCAATGATTCGGGAGGATCCGGGGATAAGTGGATTTGGAGGTAAAGAGGTAAAGAGGATAAGATCAGTCTTTTTGTCGACGACATGCTGCTGTTCCTTGAAAAACCTGAATCTTCCTTAAATAAAATAATGAATATAATGACAGAATATGGGAACCTAGCAGGATTGAGAATAAATTGTGAAAAGACTATATTGATGCCTCTCTCGGGACCATGGGTAGATTACCCTGGGCCTCAGTATCTTAAGATTAGAGTATTGAAGAAGAATGAAGGCTTTAGATATTTGGGGGTTCAGGTGACAAAGAAAGTAGAACAATTTATAGAAAATAACTTAGTGCCAGTTATGAAAAGCTTAAGAGAAAAGACCTCCATATGGATAAAACTCATTAGGGCTAAATCTGATAGGATTATGTTGATCAAGTCGGTAATATTACCTAAACTGCTGCACCTCTTTAACGCCACTCCAGTATGGTTTGACGAACGCTCGTTAAAAAAAAATGGAACAATTATTAAATAATTTAATATGGGGAAGGAAAAGAATACAACTCCGACTTCAGAATTTTTGTTTGCCACGAGATAAGGGAGGATTTGGGGTTCCAGAACTGAGGTTATATTTTTTTAGCCGCACAACTACAGATATGGTGGGAAGGGAATGAAATATCCTTTATTCAATGGATACTAAAAACTAGGGGGAAGGAAGGTAGCATAATTAGAGAATTAGAGTCCGGGCATTTAGAAAAAGGAAAGTGGGATAGTTATCCAACAGTTAGGATGTGGACTAAAAGCTGGAGATATCTAAAAAAAGGTACTTAAAATAACGGGGGCAATTCATCAAACCCCACTGTGGGATAATAGCAATCTAGAGGAGATAGTTAAACTAAAGGATATTAGGCTTCTGAGAAAAGGGGGTATAGAGTATGTTCAAGATGCCTTCCGAGGAGGGGAAATTAGATCCTGGGCGGAGTTGCAGAAAGAATATTCCCTACAGGGCTCAGCGTGGTTGGAATATGGAAGGTTAAAATATGCCTATTTATCCTCTGGGAAAAACTATCTTTTTCTCGTGCAGGATCCCCCTGGAGTACTGACTTTGTTGGAGATGAATGATAAGAGGAAGGGACTAGCTAGACTATATGGGAAGTTGAGGGAGGAGATTTGTCAGGATATTTCTATAAAAAGTAGGGTAGTTGGGAAAGAGATTTGGGGAAATTTACAGAAGAATCCTGGCAAAGAATGTTGCAAAATATTAGATATGTATCCAAAACTAGTAATCATCAAATGATACACTCCCTCCTTCAAGATAAAGAAGAGAGATTCCCCTACCTGTGTTAGGTGTGGTGGAACCCCAGGGGATTGGTTACATATACTATGGAACTGCCCCCAGATAAGGGATTACTGGAGTGGAGTGGTGGAGGACATAGTAAAAAAAAAAACAACTTTCCTTTACCCCGGTTTTGGTAGAGGATTATATTCAAGTGGAAAAAAGAAATGACAGACTAAATTTATATAGGATGTTATTCTTAGCCAGATTACAAATAATTAGGAATTGGATGTCCCCTGGACCCCCAAGTGTTGTTGCCTGGAGGGAGGCTTGTAAATTATATGAAAGATATCAAAGTTAAATAGAGAAGTTCTGGATGAGATAAGTGGATAATGAGATGTGGAAGGACCCTATCTATGATAATGTGGAGACCTTTGCTCGGTGTAGATGGGGGGGAAAGGGGGGCGGGTTGTTTTGATTATTATGTATGTACTAATTTACTTGTTATTTTTTATTGAGGGGGGTTCTATATGTTAAAGGTTGGAGGAAATTTAGGATATGTGCTATTTGACTGGAAAAATTTGTTTATTTGCAAATAAAGATTATAAAAAAAAAAAAAAAAAAAACTAATCAGATTCCACCTTCCATTTTACAAAGAGTCTTTGAGAAATGTAAAGTGGAATCTGATTGGTTGCTAGGGGCCACTGAGCCAGTTTCACTTTACACCATGTTTGATAAATCTCCCCCAATGTATTATACTTCTGTATGGTGCGTTTACACATACAGGATTCACAGCAGATCTGAAGTTGCAGATTTGATTTGACTCTAATCTGGGCCATCAAATCTGCTGCAGTTCTGCTGTGGATCCTGTACGTGTGAACGCACCCTTAAAAGGGAAAAAAAAAAAAAAAAAAAAGAACGGGCAGGGAGTGGGAACATAATAAACAACCTGTACTTACCTGTGCCGGTCCCTGTGCCGCATCCTGCTCCTGGACCCCCACCGGGATTCTCCATCTCTATATTCCAGCTAATGGATGCCTCGCTCCGCCAGTCAGTGACTGGGGCAGGACATCCTCCCACATGGTGACATAATAGGAAATAGAGAGAAGATGACATCCGGTGGGGTCCAGGAGCTCCGTGATGCATGAGGACTGGTAAGTATAGGTTGTTTATTATGTCCCCCCACCCCCTGCCAGCCCTGTAGTTGAATTTGAACAGACTTCTTCTTTAAAACTTTGACAGTGAAAAAGGTTATAACATGCAAATTGATGTCTTTCATCTAAAATATCATCAATTGTCTAATGCCTTTAAGGTCCCCAATGAATGGGAAAGGAACAACCTGAACTTACCATGTCTTTTAAATACACGGCACACTGTCTCACAGACATGATGATGTATCCTGGCTGATCGGACAGAGAAACTACCCTGAAAAATAAAGAGATAAGTTCAAGCGAACTCATGGTCAGCATTTTGTGAAGTAGAAAACAAGTCAGTTTACAGGAAGGCATCGCTGACACTGAAGTGTCTATCATAGACAGTATACAAACTGTACCTTAAAAATGTCACTATCGTATGTGTAATCCATAGCGGGTGTAATACGCTGGGAAAATATCTGACTGATCATTGTACGGTATGCTTTTCCATCGATATTAGCCAATGTGTGATGGAGAACCTCATGGAGCTCAGACTCTTCTAGTTGTGGTGGTGGCAGGAGGTCACACTTCAGAAGCTCCATTGCTGTGGGCCGGGTTGCAGGATCATGGTTTAAGAGCCAGGTGATGACTTTTCTCTGCAAAGTATATAATGTCCCATTGATTAAAATAAAAGTGAAATTAAACACTGAAAAGGCATGACCACAATATACTATGTCTGTAAGCTGTACATGTAACATGTCTCAATACTGCACCTGCTTCTCAGTCTCTGGCGTCTCAAAGTCATTCGGAAAAATTATGGAAGGCTGGAAGAAAAGAAATAGTTATTTTTGCTTTCCCTAGAACCACATGCACAAAATCTATATTTAAAAAAAATAGTCACCTCGTACGTGTTTTGCTTTCCTAATCCTGATCGGTGGTTCAGTTTTGGGCCTAAAATCGTCGGGCGCCGGCTGCGCATCCATATGTTTAACAGTGATGCACGGCTTATGATTGCCCAAACACCTGATACCTTACCTCTCCCCACTCCCGGTCTTCTCTCCTGTGCTCCGTAGCTTCCCAGCCCAGGCGGCTGCAGCATCTGAGCATATTGTCAGCTGACAGGCCTCTCAGCCAATCACAAGCCACAGCGATCCTGTCCCGTTACTGGCTAAACGGCCTGTCAGCCGACAGGCTGGTCAGATGCTGCTGCTGCAGTCGCCGGGTCCGGGAAGCGTCGGAGCACAGGAGATAAGATCGAGAGCGGGGAGAGGTAAGGTATCAGATGTTTGTGCAAGGGCTGCATGAACATCGCTAACAATGTCCATGCAGCCCTTGCTGCCTGATTATCTAATAGGTCCAGTAAACAAGCACCGATCTGCCCATGTAAAAGGACCCTTCTAAATGAGCCTGTCTCCTGCAAGTCAAATCAAACAGGGAGCTAGGGAGTGAAGCGCACATCAGTATACTTTCTCCTGGCTATATCTACCCATCATTAAAGGTCTCATCTGTAAGACATGTCAAAAGTTTTCTTTACAGTGTCGCATAAATGGAAAATCCTGGCAAAAGCTGAAGAGGCTACTGCTCGGTAAACATGTTTTGTAACCCACCTCCCAAGATCCTCCATCATCCACTAGCAGATCTTACACTTGCACTCCAGAATAAGTGCAGGCATCAGGAGAGGCCTACAACCGTGAGCTGTAAAGAACCTAACTAGTTGGCTTGGAGCTAGAACTAAAAGGCTGCCAAAGTATAAGGAAAATGTTAGCAACCACAACATACATAACATACACTGTATACAATAACATACATAATACACACTGTATACACAATTTAGGATACCTGTCTCAGCATGCTCAATACTGAAATCCTTTCAGAGCTCGTGTCCATAGGTCTATAAGACATCTCAAACAGTATTATTCCCAAGCTGAACAGGTCAACTTTCTGGACAAAGAAGAAAATACTAGAATCAGTACTAGACAATAGCCGAATGCCATGCAGAGGTTTAGTGACAAAAAGTCAAATGTATAGTGCTGTATATATTGATAGAAGAGTGATCCCACAGTAACCCTACTATAGTAACTACTATACATCCACTATTGCATTCTATGAGATTAAACAAACCTTGTCATCTGCATTACCTGATTATAGGAAGCTTTGGTGTTCCCCTGGACTTCTGGACTCACATACAAGGCTGTGCCCACCATGCCTGTGAGTTTTCCTGGAACAAAAAACAAATAAATTATAATGCAACTATAGAATACATTGTGTTACATAAAACTATAAAACACTTTAAAAAGAAACAGTTTTGCTGGTCAGTCACTGGTCAGTGTAGACATGAAATATTGTGTCTGGGGAACCTGAATATAAGGATACAGCTGAACTGGAGAGGGTGCAAAGAAGGGCGGACAAGGGTGATAGAGGGGTATTCCACTCAAACATAACTTTTCATATACTATAGTACCTCTTTTCTCGAACTTAATTGGTTCAGGAGGGCAGTTTGAGAACCTAGCAGTGTCTTCCCATAGGAAATAATGTAAATGTGTTTAATTGGTTCCAGGACCCACTAATAATTACCTACAGTAACCATGTATTACATTGTACAGTGCCCAGTGTAATCTCTACAGTACAGTACAGAACAGCCCTATATATTGTACAGGACATTATACACAAGAAACATTCAACAAAACCAGGAATTATAGTACAGTAGTCACTAACTCCCCACTTATCCTTTAGAGTCCCCCCACCATATCTCAGCATTGTAACAGATGGGAGATGGTGGTGCACGAACTGTACTACTACTGTACTGTATATGCTCTCCAGCAGTCTTATACAGTACAGGATGGGAGATGGTGGTGCACTGACTGTACTACTACTGGGCTGTATATGCTCTCCAGCAGTCTTATACAGTACAGGATGGGAGATGGTGGTGCACTGACTGTACTACTACTGGGCTGTATATGCTCTCCAGCAGTCTTATACAGTACAGGATGGGAGATGGTGGTGCACTGATTGTACTCAGTGGCGGTCTTTGCCATCAAGCACCCCAAGCGATCGCTTGGGGCCCCCAACATCCAGGGGGGCCCCCACGCCCCGCTCTTGTGCTCAAGACAGCTGGACAGGGCCGCTGCCCAGCTCGCTGCTGCCATCTGAACTGTAACTATGAGCACTCGTAATGAGCGCTCATAGTTACATGCAGCAGCACTGACAGGGCAGGAGACATTGGCTCCCTTCCTGTCAGTCACTCTTGTGGCCGCAGGAAGGGTTTTCCCTGCGGTCACAAGTGGCAGCTTTGTCCTTGTGGTGCTGGCGCTCCAGTGACATCGGCGCCAGGACAAGGGGAGTGCGGTCTCTTGTGATCGCATGGAAAACCCTTCCTGCGGCCACAAGAGTGAAGAGAAGAGGAGACGCCCGGAGCCAGGTGAGTATAAGTGTTTGTTTTATTGTGTTATATACTATATGGGAGGGGAGCACACAGGGGTCTGTTTAACTGGGGGAGCGCACATCAGGGATCTGTATAAATGGGGGAGCACACAGGGGGGATATATAACAGGGGGGGCACACAGAGGGGCTATAGACTACTGGGGCTTCACAGAGGGGTCTATATACTACTGGGGGCAGCACACAGGGGGTCTATATACTACTGGAGGAGCACACAGAGGTCTATATCCAAGTGGGGAAGCACAAAGAGGGGCTAAATACACCTGAGGGAGCACACAGGGGGCCTATATACAGTGGGGGAGCACACAGGGGGTATATACTTCTGGGGGAGCACACAGGGGGTATATACTTCTGGGGGAGCACACGGGGGCTATATATAACTGAGGGAACACACAGGGGTCTATATATTACTGGGGGAAGCAAACAAGGGGTATATACTACTGGGGGCAGGACAGAAGGGGTATATACTATTGGGGGCAGCACACAAGGAGTATATATTACTGGCAGTAGCGCACAAGGGGTATATACTACTGGGGGCAACACACAGCGGTCTATTGTTTTGGAACGCGTGTGGGGGGGGGGGGGCCCAGACATAACTTCGCTTGGGGCCCCAGAAATGCCAACACCGCCCCTGATTGTACTACTACTGGGCTGTACATGCACTCCAGAAACGAATGGTGGTGGGTGCACATGATCACATACGCCTGAGAAAGGGTTAATCCCGAAACGTCGCGTGAGTCATCACTTCCGGCCATCTGGAGGGTGAGAGCCTCTATGGACTTGAGGATATGAAGAGCGCCGCAGCCGCGGCGTGAAGACCAGCCTCGCGTCTACAGCACTATGGTGAATTTATTTACTTTTTAAAGTTGTACTGTTATGTACTATGAAGTTTCAATAATAAGAAAAAACCTTTGCAAAGTTCTGTCTCTGTCCTATTTCGTTTCTTGAGTCCGTGATTGCTGGGACTAGCGACCCAGAACGGGACAGTGTTCACACAGTGCGTCATATGGCACAGGACTGTATATACTAGAACCTGTACATGCACTCCAGCAATATTATACAGTACTGTACTGTATGTAAAGCCTCACCAGTGCTGAACTCACCAGGTACAATGCACCATCCAAGCTCGCAAAAACATTTGGATATCGAGCAAAGTTCAAATTCATATGTGTTCTAATACTGAGGTATTACTGTACTTCAAGACTGGGTGCCAAAAAAGTGTTTGAGAACTGAAGCAAACTTTCCATGAAAATATTGTTTGAGAACTGAACTGTTCAGAGCACTTTGAGAACTGAGGTACCACTGCATTCCTTCTTATTATCTATTCAGTCTCCTTCCCCCAGTTCTGAGCTGCTGCTTTCTGCTGCTGCTTCAACCTTATTAACCCCTTTCCACAAAATGACGTTCCTGGAACGTCACGTAAAGCAGCTAGTTCCTGCAACATGACTTTCCAGGAATGTCGTGCTTTCCCTGCCTCCCCCGCTGTCCCTAACAATGATCGAGCAGCAGGAGAACGATCAGGCCCCAGCACTGCACTGCAGGGACCTGATCGTATGAATGAGCTGTCAGCTTCTGACAGCTCATTCATTCTATAATACATTATAGCACAGATCATGTGCTGTAATGTATAAAAGATGGACCTGCAAAAGTGAAAGTTTAAACATACACAAATACATAAACAAACAAATAAGTTAAATCAATAAATAAATTATAATATAAATAAAAAAATATATATATATATACCCCCCCCTTTATAAATTATCCCCTATGAATAAGATACACATTTGGTATCGCAGCGTCCGTAATGACCCCGTCTATTAACCTGTTACACTAATTATCCCGCCCGATTAACGCTGTAAAAAAAAAAAAAAAAAAAAAAAAAAGCTAACCAAAATTAAATTTTTTGTTAATTCTGCCCCCCTAAAAAATATATATAAAAGCTATCAAAAAGTCACATGTACCCAAAAGGTACACTACTAAGAGTCAGCTTATGTCGCATGAAAAATAAAAAAAGCCCTCACATAACTCCATTGGTGGAAAAAAAATATTACTGTTCTTACAATATGCAAGACACAAACTATTACAAAAGCTATATAAAATTGATATCGCTGTAATCGTACAGACCTGACGAATAACGATAACTTGTCATATGTGATATATAGTAAACGTACAAAAAAAATGATAAAAACCAGCTGCTAAATTGTTAAAAAAAAAATGTTATAAAAAATGTTCAGGGTGTCACATGTCCCCCAGAATGGTACCGATGGAAACGTTAACTTGTCTTATACAAATATTTTGGCACCTTAAGGCCTCTCTGACATAGTATAATTGTTAAAAATAAAAATAGGCCCCAAAATTCCCCAGGTCTCTGTCATGTCTGCGGCCTGTGGTTAAATCAGGTGACACACTGCGGCCACATATGGGGGATTTCTAGAATCACTGGAATAAGGGGAATAAATAGTGAGTTCCATTTCTCAGTTATTATTTGCTGTGTAAGAGGGAAAATGGAATATCTGCCAAAAAAATGAAAATTTAAAATTTCTCCTCCAACTTGATTAAATTCCTGCGAAACACCTAAAGGGTTAATAAACTTATGAAATGTTACTTTGAGGGGTGCAGTTTTTACAGTGGAGGGATTTATGGGGTAACATACAGGCCCCACAAATCCACTTCAGAACTGAACTGGTCCCTAATAAAATCAGAATTTGAAATTTTTCAGAAAATTTGAAAAAAAAAAAAAAAAAAATCACTGCAAAATTTCGAAGCCCTTTAACATCCTAACAAGTAAAAGGACGTTCACCAAATGACGTCACCCTAAAGCAGACATGTTGTAGATGTTGCAGTAATAATTAGTTCATGTGGCATGACTCTTTCTTAGAACAAAAGAATTTTGAAGTTTTTTTTACAAGAAACTACTGAATGTACCAACCAAAGTATACCACAAACATAAAGAGGAATATGTCACGAAAAAAAAACAAATAACCTCAAAATAACAGTGATATAATAAAGCATCGCAGAGTTATCACTACATAAAGAGAGACAAGTCAGATTTAAAAATTAGACCCTGGGCATTAAAGGGAACCAATCAGCCCATTTGAGCTGATATGGTTCCCTTGAGCATTGTATAAAGCACCTGGAGCAGCCCCGGCACGTACCGGCCACAGCCGCAGCAGGTGCTTTATAACGGAGAAAATGACTTATTCCCCGGCTTGTGACTAGATCCGAGCGGGGAAGTAGTCACGGTGGGCGGCTCCCCGCTCGTATCTAGTCACTGCGCTCTGCCTGTCAGCGTGCTCAGAGGGGATGATTGACAGGCAGAGAGGTCCGTTACTGGCCTCTCTGCCTGTCAATCATCCCGCCGAGCACGCTGACAGGCAGAGCGCAGTGCCTAGATATGAGCGGGGAGTAACTACTTCCCCGCTCGGATCTAGTCACGAGCCGGGGAATAAAAGTCATTTTCTCCGTTATAAAGCACCTGCTGCGGCCGTGGCCGGTACGTGCCGGGGCCGCTCCAGGTGCTTTATACAATGCTCAAGGGAACCATATCAGCTCAAACGGGCTGATTGGTTCCCTTTAAAGAGTCACTGTCGTTTAAATTTTTATTTTTTTTTCCAGAAATCAATAGTACAGGCGATTTTAAGAAACGTTGTAATTGGGTTTATTAGCCGAAAAATGCATTTTTATCATGAAAAAAACAGTTTAAAGCTCTCACCCCTGTCTTTATGGCTTGCTTATGGAGAGGGGAGGGGTGGAGGGAGATGAGGTTCAAAAACAGGACAACACAGAGTTTATCTACAGTTAATCACCTGGCTTTCTTCTCTGACAGTCAGCACTGACCTCTCTGACCTCTGAATACAGCTGTCACCCACCTCCAGGTTGTGTAATCCTTTGTTCTCTGCTCTCTGTTGCCAACTAACACCCTCCTCCCCCCTCCATAGAACAGACAGGGTTGTGTCTGATGCAACAAGTCACAATTTCTTGATATTTTGCAGTGAATGGAAAAGAGGAGGGAGGGGGGGGGACCTGGGGAAAGTCTTTCTGAATGCAAAAAATGGCATATTCGCCTAATAAACCCATTTTCAAAGTTTTTTAAAATCACCTGGACTATTGATTTCTGCAAAAATAAATAAATAAATACGACAGTGACTCTTTAAGGCCAAAAACGGCTGAAGGACAAGGGGTTAACTATGTAACTATATGTATCATAAACTTGCATTACGATTTACTGGCATTACAGAGCATGAGGAGCTGAGCAGACTGATACACCATATACAGAATCTTTTCCCACAAATATGTATATTTTATTGTTTTACATCTCCGCTTATTCTGGGTGTAGGAGTCCCTGATCAGTGACACACCCAAATCGCTCATACAGGAGAGGCTCCCAGTCGCTGATCAGAACCACCCACTAGACTCCTAATGATTTACTCAGCTCCTATTCCTCTGAAACATGATTCCTGCAGTTCGGACTGCATTTTAAGGTGAACGAAGAAGGAAATGTACAAAAGCTGCCCATGGGAACCATAGAATTACCTTCCGGGTCAACCTTAGCAAAATCACAACGACCTTGGTCCTCATCTTGTGTTGATTCAGTCTACAAAAGAGGGGAAAAAATGGGAAGATTTATTAAAGGGAACCTGTCACAGTTGTATAGCAGGCTAAGAGCCGCAGACATGGGCAGATAGTTGATAAGAGACAAAACAAATACCACCTGGCTTTTAGCTGATGGCTGTTTACATAGTGATAAAATCATGTTTTTCTTTTAAGCGCAAAAGTCATAGAGGCTATGCTGAGCTGCAGCATGCACTCCTCCTCCCTTCCCCACTCTTACCTGCATATCTAATTTACAGGATGTGGATTTCAGCATTGAGCCTTGTACCTCAATCATGCAGGGAGCAGTGATAGAGGGGAGGAGGAGGAGGAGGAGTGCATGCTGCAGTTCAACACAACCTCTATGACAATTGTGCTTAGAAGGAAAGCAGGATTTTATAACTTTGTAAACAGCCATCAGCTTAGAGAAGGTATCTAAAATTAGGAACCATAAAATTCATAAATCTTCCTAAGCCGTTCGAGTGACTCCAATTATTAAAATAAAATAATATTTTTTTGCTATAGATCCAACATTTTTCCCGCACTCTCTTTCCAACTACCTCCAGCAGTCAGAAGCAGACCAGAAGGTGCCAAGTTGGCCAAATTTTGCAAAGGAATAACCCATTACTGTTTTTTTACTCATGTGTCAATGGACTGTAATTGCATGTGAATTATAATGTTCATGATCAGAGCTGCGCACATGTAGGCACTTACTTTATAGGCTGGATGATCTGTTGCCAGACCAAAATCTCCAATTTTTACATGATCTTCGGAATCCAAAAAAATGTTCACCGGCTTTAAGTCTCTGTGTATCATTCCCTGCAAGTCAAAAAAAGTACATATACTGAGCATTTCTACCAACTCTGGTACCAGCATACAACAGTAACAGCAGATCCTGCACAACACATTCACTGGTCCTGTTTTATCATAATGATAAAAGCTCGGCCATGTGAAAGCTTCTCCTGGAAACCACGGCCAGCGGCATACAATATCTCCCCACTGGAACAGAGGTCTGGAGGGCTAAAATTTAGTTTGGGAAAGGCTCCATATTTACTAATCCAATGATGTACTGGCAGGATCGCTGACTTTTGTCCTAGGTGTATGGTCAGCTTAACAACTTACATTGCATGTGTTCATTTTTTTACCCTTCAAAATGTAGCAATATTCTAAATGCAGTATAGAAAACAAAAGCCTGAAAGCAGATTGTTTGCAGCATTTTTGAGGCTGGGTTTACATCAGGTTACATTTTGCATCAGCAAATTCTGAAAATGGTTTTAATGCTTGAATTAGAATGGGCCCTATTCAATTCAATGACCGTTCACTAGTGCCTGCGCTTGGTTTTGGCGTGGACATAAAGGAGAAATCTGGCGAAAATTTTTATTAAACTATTGTATTGCCCCCCAAAGAGTTATACATATCACCAATATACACTTATTACAGGAAATGCTTAAAACGGCTTTTTTCCCTGCACTTACTACTGCATTAAAGCCCCTATTCCACGGGTCGTTAAGAGGAGCAAACGAGCGCTCGTTTGCTCCTCGTTCCCCGGTCGCTGCCACCGTTATTCAACGCGGCTGCAGCGAGCGGGTGAGTGCGGGAAAGGCGGTGGGGAGCTGCGGGGGGGCTGCCCGGGGGATCGCTGATCGTCCGGGCAGCCCATAGGATATAGCAGCGTCTGCTGCCAACGCTCCTATTCAACAGAGCGACGGCAGCAGATCGCTGCTATATCAGTCACTTGTTTTTCAACATGTTGAAAAACAAGCGACTGCAACGATTAGCCGACATGAACGATGTCGGCTGATCGCTGCACTCTATTCCACGGGACAATTATCGTCCGTAGCGGCCGATATCGGCCGAATACGGACGATAATCGTTCCGTGGAATAGGGCCTTAAGGCTTCACTTCCTGGATAACATGGTGATGTCACTTCCTGGATAACATGGTGATGTCACTTCCTGGATAAAATGGTAATGTAATAACCCGACTCCTAGAGCTGTGGCTGCTGGAGAGGATGATGGCAGGGGGACACTGAGGGACACAGGGCACTGGGGGGACACTGAGCATCCCCCTGCCATCATCCTCTCCAGCAGCCACAGCCCACACAGCTCTGGGAGTCGGGTTGTGACATCACCATGTTATCCAGGAAGTGACATCACCATGGTATCCAGGAAGTGAAGCCTTGATGTAGTAGTAAGTGCAGGGAAAAAAGCCCTTTATAAGCATTTCCCGTAATAAGTGTATATTGCTGATTTGTATAACTTTTAGGGGGCAATACGATACTTTAATAAAAAATATTACCAGACGTCTTCTTTAACCCTTTAAGGACGGGGCCAATTTTCGTTTTTGCATTTTTGTTTTTTCCTCCTTGTGTTTAAAAGGCCATAGGACTTGCATTTTTCCACCTAGAAACCCACATGAGCCCTTATTTTTTGCGCCACTAATTGTACTTTGCAATGACAGGCTGAATTTTTGCATGAAGTATGCTGCAAAATCAGAAAAAAAAATTCAAAGTGTGGTGAAATTGAAAAAAAAACAAAAAACGCATTTCTTTTATTTGGGGGGATTGTGTTCTTATGCCATTCGCCCTGGGGTAAAACTGACTTGTTATGCATGTTCCTCAAGTCGTTACGATTAAAACGATATATAACATGCATAACTTATATTGTATCTGATGGCCTGTAAAAAATTCAAACCATTGTTAACAAATATACGTTCCTTAAAAATCGCTCCATTCCCAGGCTTATAGCGCTTTTATCCTTTGGTCTAAGTGGCTGTGTGAGGTGTCATTTTTTACCCCATGATGTTTACTTTCTATCGGAATTTTGATTGCGCATATACGACTTTTTGATCGCTTTTTATTAAATTTTTTCTGGATTTGATGCGACCAAAAATGCGCAATTTTGCACTTTGGGATTTTTTTGCACTTACGCCGTTTACCGTATGAGATCAGGAATGTGATTAATTAATAGTTCGGGCGATTACGCACGCGGCGATAACAAACATGTTTATTTATTTATTTACTTTTAATCAAAACATGGGGAAAGGGGGGTTATTCAGACTTATTACGGGAGGGGGCTTTTTACTAATAACACTTTTTTTTTTTTTTTTTTTACACACATATACTAGAAGCCCCCCTGGGGGACTTCTAGTATATACACTTTGATCTCTCATTGAGATCTTTGCTGTATACTTATACAGCAAAGATCAATGAGATTGGCACTCGTTTGCTTTTGGCTGCTGCAGCCGAAAACAAATGAGTGCCGAGCCGGAGCCGGCGCCATCTTGGAGCGGACCCTGGCCAGCTGCAGACACGGAGATTGCTCCTCCGAGACGACGCCCCGGAGGAGCGATCTCCCCCACTAGACACCAGGGAACGGCACAACAACTCCCAGCATACCTTCTTGTGCACCTTCTTGAGGCTGGAATAACACATGGATTTTTTCAGCCAAAGTTAGGCTATGAATACATTCAACAGGAATGAAAAATATAGAGGAAAGAAAAATACTATTGGATCCACTTAAAAAAAGATTGCATCAAAATTGCATCTCAATTGGCATGATAAGGCCGGGGTGTTTTCAGTCTGAGGCCACGTTCACACAGGCGGTGTTTACAGAGTGTATACAGTGCTGCCGCTGTTCCATAGAAACAAATGCAGCTGGCCGCTGTGAAAAAACAACGGCCCTTGCTGCAATCTGGAACAACGGCTGTTTATTGATTTTTTTTTTACGTTGTGTGAACGTGGCCTAAAATTGTAAAATGTTAAAAGATGACCTGAAAACCTCATACAATCTAGCAACAAAACTACAAGTGTCCAGTGGTTCAGAAAATTGGGATATCAGGGGCCACAATCATTAGCAGCGGGGGCTTTATAGTACAATAGAATTACACACACCTGTTCGTGAATGTATGCCAGTCCATCCAATATCTCTCTAAACAGTCTCCAAAGACGACTGTTGTCCAGATATAATCCTTGATCTATGGTGTCTCGTAACGTGCTTTTCTCGCAGTATTCCATCTTAAAACAATAGAATACATAAGAAATGTTATCAATAAAATAGGAAGTTTAGTAAAAAGTAAGTATTGGAGTCTAGCAGGAAACAAGTTAGGGCTACATGATGCCTGTGTAACACGGCTGCAAAATGTCATTGTCTTTTTCCATTAGATTTCAAGATACTGACATTAAACAGTACGAACATACCTGGATATACAGATAATGCACGGTCTGAACAGACATTTCCTTCAGCCCTAGTTTTTGCACAGCACACTCTTCTTCCTATTAGGATTCACATTGATTAACCAAAATGCACATTACAGGCTAGAATAATCATGGTGGATAAGGATAGCATTGATGCTTGATATAATACATCACCAGTGCTACCCACTAAAGCAGATCTGGCAAACTGACTAGTCTATCTATTGCAGTGTCAGGCAACAATTACCCGAAACTGGTCATGTTCTGAGGAATACCCATAGTGACAGCCATGTAATAAATGCTGTGTAATAGCACCGACCAGACAAAACTGCAATATCAAACCAAATAGTACTATGCACTAAGCACAAAACAGTAGGATACTAATAAATATCTTCTGCAAAGTTGCTGCATTGGTTGAAGATTCCCTTTAAAACTAATGTAAACGTTAACGTGTACCTGTCATTATAAAAAACGTTTGACATGTCATAGAGACATGTCAAAAGTTTTCATCGGTCCGAGTCTGAGTGTTCAAACCAGTACTGATCGGGATATAGAGTGTGGAGAAGATGCACTGCAGCATGCCCACTCTCAGCTCAGATTAATAATAATTAAAAAAAAAAAAAAAAAAAAAAAAAAAAGGAGTTGGACTTTGGAGGCCATAGGAGCCAGATTTTTTTTTTCTAACTCAGAACAGGGAGCAGACACATTGCAGCTGCAGTCCTGTCCCCACTCTATCTCCTGAACGGTACATGTAAAAAGTTTTGATTAGTTCGGGTCTGAACCCGGTCTTCATCATTAGGAATGCTCCAGGCAGGTATTCTCCTATTCATCACCTGTGTGAACACTGCACATGGGCTGGATCGCTAAGGTACCTGTGTAGTGTTCACTGCAGAGGAGTAGGAAAAATCCTGCTAGTGGCATTCCTAATGATGAGGAGGGTGGGGAGGAGGGACAGAGGGGTGGTGCAAGGTTACGGCACAGATACTCTAGGCCACGTCAGTTTGACACAGGGCTGCAAGTTTAAAAATAGTTTTTTAGGACATAACTGCATCACCTGCCGAACAGACCCCAGGACAGATCTTGGATTAAAAGCAGCTATCCGAAGGTACAAGTGTTTTGGGGTGGGCAGATTGTGGGTACAGAGTCACTTTGAGGTACGTGAGCAGCACCAGGGAATATTCCCCATTTATTATGCTCTCCAGTTGATAATATAAGAAAATCTTCATGTAAATATGAAATTAAAGAATGAAATAGATTACCTGATCAGGACTGTTCTCATCTTCATTCTCAAAAACAATCTCACTATCAGAGTCTGTTCCTGGCCTGTCCAAAAACAAGAATATTAAGACCATTATTCACACATGTTTAATAGTTACCAGCTACACACTATGAAGCACGCTTAATAGAAATCACAACCTGGGTTGGTTTTGGAAGGTGCGGCTATGGTAAGAGGGAGTGAACTTTGGAAAGATTTGGCTTCAACCTCTTGTGCGAGAACATAAAGGCCTGTTCTGGACCTTTAAAGCCCATGGAAAGGTTTGGACACAATTTATTTTAGGGTATAAACCCACACACCGTATATGCAGCAGATATGCAACAAATACGCAGCAGATTTGTTGGTACAGATTTGATGCTGTGTTCAGTTATTTAGATCTAATCTGCTGCGATTTTGCTGCGAGTTTGCTGCGTATCGCAGCAGTAAATACGCTGCATATACGGTGTGTGGGTTTATACCCTCAATCTTTCTTTCAAAATGAACTGGTGGCAGAAAGTGCCAGAGAATTTGTAATTTACTTCTATTAAAAACTCTCAGGTCTTCTAGTACTTATCAGCTGCTGTATGTCTTGCAGGAAGTGGCATTCTTTCCAGTCTGGAGAGCAGGAGAGGTGTTTTCTATGAGAATTTTCTACTGCTCTGGACAGTTCCTGACAAAGACAGAGGGGGCAGCAGAGAGCACTGTGTCAGACTGGAAAGAATACAGTCTAGGGCTGGGCGATATTGGCCTAAATCAATATCGCGGTTTATCGCACATGTAGCCGCGGTAACGATAATTCAACGATAATTATGACACGCCCCTTTTAGCAAACCACACCCACTAGCCATGCCAAACTGGCGATATTTTGATTACAAAAAGTAAAAAAAGAACTGAACAGCAACCCATGGTTAGTCTATTATCATTATTACTATTTGTCATTATTAGGGGTCTCAGCAGAGACCTAGATGTGTATATACAGGTATACAGCCTCTACAGGATGTGTATACACAGGGGGTCATATAGGAATACATGTGTATAACTATATGGGGGGGTGGATAGGTGTATATGACTATATGGGGGGATGGATTGGGGTGCATTACTATACAGGAGGTACATAGGGATGGGGGTACAGAACTATACATGGGAGTACATAGGGATAGGGGTGTATGACTATACGGGGGGGGGACAGGGGTGTATGACTATACGGGGGGGGGACAGGGGTGTATGACTATACGGGGGGCAAATAAAGGTAGGGGCGGATAGGGGTGTATGACTATACAGGGGGCACATAGGGATAGGGGTGTATGGCTATACAGGGGGCACATAGGGGTAGGGTGGATAGGGGTGTATGACTATACAGGGGGGCGGACAGGGGTGTATGACTATACGGGGGGGACAGGGGTGTATGACTATACGGGGGGGACAGGGGTGTATGACTATACGGGGGGCAAATAGGGGTAGGGGCGGATAGGGGTGTATGACTGTACAGGGGGGGGATAGGGGTGTATGACTGTACAGGGGGGGCGAACAGGGGTGTATGACTATACAGGGGGGGATAGGGGTGTATGACTATACAGGGGGGGGCGGCCAGGGTTGTATGACTGTATAGGGGGGCGGACAGGGGTGTATGACTATACAGGGGGGGAGCAGGCAGAGTTGTATGACTGTATAGGGGGGCGGACAGGAGTGTATGACTATAGGGGGGCGGACAGAGGTGTATGACTATAGGGGGGCGGACAGAGGTGTATGACTATAGGGGGGCGGACAGAGGTGTATGACTATAGGGGGGCGGACAGAGGTGTATGACTGTATAGGGGGGGAGACAGGGGTTTATGACTGTATAGGGGGGAGACAGGGGTGTATGACTGTATAGGGGGGGGGAGACAGGGGTGTATGACTGTATAGGGGGGGAGACAGGGGTGTATGACTGTATAGGGGGGGAGACAGGGGTGTATGACTGTATAGGGGGGGAGACAGGGGTGTATGACTGTATAGGGGGGGAGACAGGGGTGTATGACTGTATAGGGGGGGGAGACAGGGGTGTATGACTGTATAGGGGGGAGACAGGTGGGGGTGGGGGGGAAGTTCGCTTGGACCAGACGGGGGGCGGTGCGGGCGGTCACCTGGGCCCTGCTGCTCCTTCAGCTCCCGGGCCGCTTGTGTGTGTGTGCGCGCGTGGGGCTCTGACAGGACGGGCGCAGGGACATAAAAATACCGCAATTACCGTCCTGGCTAAGTTGAAGTCGGTTAACCGACGCCAGTGACGGTATCGGTATTTTTGCGGTATACCGCCCAGCCCTAGAATACACCACTTCCTGCAGGACATAAAGCAGCAGGTAAGAACTGGAAGATTTTTTTTAATAGAAGTAAATTACAAATCTCTGGCACCAGTTGATCTGAAAGAAAAAGAAATTGGTGAAAAATCCTTTTGGTAATGAATATAATGCACATAAAAGGTGGTAGGTTTCTATAGATACCTCACCTATTGGTTCAGAGCCTGAACAAATTACAGATAGTCACTCAAGAGCAGAATGTTCCAGGCAGGTAACAGGGAAATAAAGCTGAAAAGTCAGTTTCATCAGTAGGTTAATAAATTGTATCTAACCTCTACACAGAGTGTAATTTGGGTTCTAATACCGTGTAATTTGGGTTCTAATACCTATCAGTTACGTATCCTGCAGTCACCAGTCCTAAAGGGGTTATCCAGCAAAAAACTTTTTCTTTCCAATCAACTGGTGTCAGAAAGTTATATAGATTTGTAATTTACTTCTTTTAAAAATTCTCAAGTCTTCTCATACTTATCAGCTGCTGTATGTTATGCAGGAAATGTTGTTTTATTTTCAGTCTGACACAGTGCTCTCTGCTGACATCTCTGGCCGAGACAGGAACTGTCCAGAGCAGGAGAGTTTTTTATGGGGATAAGTATGGGAAGACTTGAGAATTTTTAAATAGAAGTAAATTACAAATCTATATAACTTTCTGACACCAGTTGATTTGAAAGAAAAAGTTTTCCGCTGGACAACCCCTTTAATAAAGCTGACATCAAGGCTAGTCCAGAACGGCCCATCATTCTAGTGCAGTGTTGCTGCTCTGGCTTTTAGGGAGTCAAAGTTGAGAAAAGAGTGGACATATAAAACGAGGTGAAACAGCTTGGATAAGCAATCATAGGTTATCCTAAGGGCCCTATTACACGGGACGATTATCGTGCAAAAAATCGTTATATTGTTCGAATTTAAACTATAATCGTTCTGTGTAATTGCAGGCAACGATCGAAAAATCGTTCGTATGTCGTTGATTTAGATCTAAACCTAAAATTATCGTTAATCATTTAATTCCACATTCGTTTGCTCAAGTTCCGCATTTGTTTACTCACCGTTCAGTGTAATTGCACATTGTTCATTGTTTCGCTGGGATCAGAAGGAATAAACGATCATAGTAACGATCACAATAAGGATCGCAGTAACGATCGTAACTAATGACCATCGTCCTGTGTAATATGGTGAACGATTTCAGGTTAACGATAAACAATCTCATTTGCGATCGTTTATCGTTAGTCATTAAAAATCGCTCCGTGTAATAGGACCCTAAGGTAACAGACATGTGGGACTGGAGAAAGTGCTGTTGGGAAACCTATGCCTGAAAATGCTGTTGTCCGAAGTGCATTTAGGATCTTAGGGTTTGTCTCTTGAAGGGATCTAATGCCATTGTTTCACCTACAGGGTGGGTGTTGCAATTCATTGCACTCCTAGTAATAAAGACAATATGAGCTAAATATCTAAACAACGAACTTACAAGAATGATGGAGAAAAGACCCCCTCCTCATCGTCATCGTCTTCATCCTCATCTTCATCACTTGAATCTTGATCAGAATTCTTGCAGTGTGCACTAGAGGACCGCTCACAAGATGTGCTCCACTCCACCGAGCTAGACATTATGGGAGCCGGAGCATTGGCCTCTATGTCATCAGCGAGGCCAAACTCATTCTTCACAGCCTGCTCCGGCTTCACTACCACTTTCTTATCCACCGGAGTTTCAGGTTTTGGAGTATTGGAAGCTGGAATTTCATGCTTTTCAATCCAGGCATTGTAGTACCTGACTATATTTTCATGGTTGAGTCGAGACAACAGCGTCACTTCACCTTTAATTCTCCTGAACTGTTTGCTGGCAGGGTTGATCTGAACTCTTTTTACAGCATAATAGCAGCCATCCAGCTTGTTCTGTACCTAGAAGAAAATATGAAAGAAATATGGATGTAAATTTAAAATCACAATTCAATATTCTGAGGACATTCTCTAGAAACCTTAAAAACTGATACGGATTACTGTTATCAATGTGATGTCACTAGAGCAGTATGTCCTCTACAAAGAGCATCCCTCTTTGGGGCCTGGTCTGGTAACTGCAGCCTAGCTCCTATTCACTTCAATGGGAAGAGGGAGGTAGTAACCTGACGCAACCACTGTACACTGAAGGGAGCCAAATGCTTCTGCTCATTGTGAATGTGCTAAAGCCGCAACTCTGCTGAACAGTCCCACTATGCCACTACACTCCGCCAACATTGGTGTGTAGGGCCCGTCCCCTCCTCGGCGGCCATTGGAATAGGGTGGCCTAGAGGTCAAGATTCTAATTACATAACATGAAGACTACAATGTCAAACTGCAAAGTTATATGCAATGTTGGTAAATGGAAGGGGTGTCTGGCAGTGACTTATTGCCTTCTCAATCTCTGATGGATTTTTGGTCACAAGTAGGGATGGTCCGAACTCTTCGAGGTTCGGGTTCGTATGAACCCGAGCGCTCGGCATCAGATTCCCGCTGTCTGCCCGCTCCGTGGAGGGGGTGGATACAGCGGGAGGACCGCCTGGAAAACTGGGATACAGCCTATGGCTATGGCTGTATTCCAGTTTTCCAGGCATTCCTCCCGCTGGATCCGCCCGCTGCACGGAGCGGGCAGACAGCGGGAATCATTACCAAGAGTTCGGGTTCGTACGAACCCGAACCAAACTCGGTTCGGACCATCCCTAGTCACAAGTAACGTGATTTTTTTTGCAACTGTAATGAAACTGACAGCATGACAGTTATTCCAATTGAGATTTAGTAACACCTTGTTCACCCTTGCGTTGCTTGGTGGCCGCCTTCTCCGCCGGCGGCGCCCGTGGGGTGTGCGGGGGCCTATGAGGTTTGGTCCTGTGAAAGTGGGGTTGCAGGGCCATTCTATGGCCCCACCTCCCCTGTTGGTGCTTGCTTTGCGGGGTTGGTGGTCGCTGACCGGCACAGTGTTGTTTTAGAGTAGGAATTCATGTGTGCCAGAAGACTTGCACGTGGTACATAAGGCAATATGGTTTGATCAAATTATATACCAATATTCTGGCTTTGGTTTTTAAATGTAGCCGAAAGGCATTGATGTAAACCATGAGTGTGAGGTGCAGACAATCCTCTTTCGTTAGGCCTGATTGTGATTTGCTATTGTGCAGCATGCATTGCCATGTGGTTTTAAGTATACCTCCTTGGACAAGAAATGAGGTGGCCCATTCTGCTTCCCCATGATATCTCTCTCAACAGGGAAACGTCTGGACACCCCATACACATGAGATGGTCAGCAAATGCTGTTGAAACTGGTGGGTTTCCTCTGGCATTCATCTAAAGTGCTACATATAAGATTTTATAGGTGGAACACAGATTATTCTGTGGAAATCTTTAGGAAGTTACGCATAATCAGCCCAATACTGGAAAATGTTGTTTTACTCAACAAAAAGGGGGTATTACCTTAATAACTGCTCCAAATGCCCCTCTACCAAGCATCTGTAATTCTTCAAACTCATTGAAGTAGCGAGAAAGTTGCCTTTGTGATTCTATATGGAATGCTGCATTTGATAAGGAAGCGCTGGGTATCACAGTCTCTGTGCAATCCACACCAGTGTAATCTGGAGGGGAAAAAAAACGTCGGTTATTAAAGGGGTCATCCGACACTTTGTTATTTTACATACATCTGCAGCACAATATCAAAAATTTTAGAGTCTATGCTTACCTCTCCACGCTCCCTCTGCGTTCTTTTGTGGTGTTATCGGTGTCCTCTGCTGGATGCAGTCAATGCCATTTTTGAAACAAACATGCCTCAGGATTGACAGCCAGCTCAGCCAATCAGTGGCCGTGGCGCTGTCCCATCTTGGTCAGTGACTGACTGAGCGGGCTGTTTATCTCAGAAGTGAAAACAACTGTGACAAGCAGGGACACTGCAGAAGAATTCCGGGAGCGCAGAGAGGTGAGTATAGGTGCTTTGTTATTTTCCATATGTCTGCAGCACAATGTCAAATTTTTAAGTGGCAGATAATCCCTTTAACTTCAGAACCATAGTCCAGTTAAAGGGGTTATCAAGCGCTACAAAAAAATGCCTACTTTCTGGAGACAGAATTACTCGTCTCGAGTTTGGCAGCAGATGTAAAAGGTGGGGCCATCAAAACAGCAGGTAAGTGGGAATAGGGAAGGTGAGTATGGTTTCTTCTATACCATGTCCACTCAAAAAAACCTTGTATTCTGGACCGAAAAAAAACAAAAACAAAACGATTTTAGACAGAATAATCTATGTGCTCACTGTCTGGGCTGTCTTCACTTGAGGGACATTTCTGTAGAGGAGGATTGATGAAGCTGTGACCCAGTAGCTGCTGAGCAGTCCAGCGCTCTTTGTCCTCCAGGCACACGCACCTGATCAGAGAATATGAAAAGTGTTGTTGAGATTTAATTAAAATATAATTTAAAGGGTTGAGATTTCAGTGAAAACCACACCCAGATTTACTTCCATAATTTTCTTAAATTATTTAAGTAAGGGCCGTATTACACAGCTCAATCACTTTATGTAAGCAAACATTGATCAGCATTTATTGAGCCCATATACAGCTTGATAATCATGATGTAAGGGCTGTGTTTTTGTGTGTGTGTATATGTATGTATACATATATTATATATACACACACACAGAATATATATATATATATATATATATATATATATATATATATATATATATATATATATATATATATATATATGTTATCGATGTCCATGCAGCCCTTGCTTAATAAGTGTATAATAAACATACATACCTCTCCGCACTCCCTGATGTCCTGCTAGCTTCGGCCCACTCCTAGCAGGGTCTGAAGTGACAGGCCGCTTAGCCAATCACCAGGACAGTGCCGCAACCAGTGATTGTCTAAGCGGCCTGTCACTTCAGACACTGCAGGAAAGGGCCGAAGCTAGCAAGACAAAAAGGAATGCGGAGAGGTATGTATAAGTAAAAATTTATTTTTTTTTTACACGGACATCAGCCGTGCACTGCTATTACGCGTAGCTGCGTGATTAGTCAGATTATCGTTCCATGTAATAGGGCCCTAAGCCAAGCGTCAATGACCTAATGTTCTCATATATATAACACTCACTTACTTTTTCAAAAAATCCTGAAAATCTCCAGGCAGCTCACTTGGTACTTTGACCGGATATTCTTTGACTATCTTCCCCTGACTAAGTGAGAGCAGCAAGAGGCCAAGCTTCCATATGTCTCCTTTCTTGCCAGTTTTACTTGGCAGGGCATCATCGCTGAAACGGACCTTGGTTTGTTCAAAAACATCCTCTCTGCAGATTTCAGCGAGCCGCTTGGAAAGACTATAGTCTGTTACCTTGACTCGCCCATCACTGGTTACCAGTACACTAGAAGCACATAACACTTTGTGTACCACTGAATTACTATGCAAATAGTCCAGAGCGGACAGAAGCTGACTCGTATAATGTCTGAGCTGGTCCACGGGGACTGGAATTTCCTGCTCAAGGAAGCTAGAGAGCTCAGAACCATTCACATGTTCAGCTACGATTCCGACAGAAATGGAATCTTCATTTTCTTTAACTCGCATGGCGAGATAATGCACGATATTCGGATGACTGAGTTTGATGAGGGAATTAAACTCGGCTTCTGTACCTTGAACCTATTAGAAACAAAAAAGATTATTATTAATATTATTAGATGAAATAAAACATGTACAGTGGTACCTTGGATTACGAGCGAGCATAATTTGTTCCGGGCCGTAGTTGTAATCCAAATCCACTCTTAAACCAAAGCAAATTTTCCCATAAGAAATTATAGAAATGCAGACAATTGGTTCCACACCAAAAAATAATGATTTATTATTCTGGATAACCTGTAAAACAGATGAAACAAACATTTAGAAACAGCAGAATATGTGATATTATAAGTTACTGTACAGTAATGGAGAGGATGGGAAACACAAGGGCTGACAGAGACTGCAGGGAGCTGGAAGGAATGAGCAGGTTATATGTGGGCACAGTATAGCAGCACTCTCTGTCCGGGGAGAGAGGGAGAGAGGGGTTACTGTCTTGTCCCCTGATGGAAGCCCCAGCCTGAAGTGGATCTGCTATGATTTGGAAGGTGAGGGAGACTTCCCGGGTCAGAGTACAGTGCTGTAGACCCAGCTATGCAGACCATGCCCCTCCTCCACTCGCCCTCCCACCCAGTACAGGGAGCTCTTACACCAAGTCACAATTTTGAAAAACTGTAAGCTCTTAAACCAAAACACTATTAAACCAAGTTACCACTGTATTCTAAAAGTGATACTCTGTACTCTTCAATTTGCACTAAACAAGGGCTGCAATAGGCAGCCAGGACATTCCAGTTGTAGAGGTATACGTCACCCCAAGCTACTTGTGAAGGGCAGATCTGGGTAAAGTATGAATGCCCCTGTAACTCAATTGGCCTGTTTGCAATGCAATGCCTATTGACTGCAAATTGTGCAGGGACAGCAACTTCAACCACATAATTCTACAGAATGCACAGCATTACATATACGGTACACTACCTAAGTACATCAGACATAAGACATTGATCCAGCACTGTGGGCTGCTGGAAAATGGAACATACTTTACAAAAAAAAAAATTTAAATCAAAGACTGGCTAAAAAAAAATGGTTGAGGGTGTCAGGCAAAAAAAAACAAATCAGAAAAGACAAAGTGCACCCGTTCTGGAAAAAAAAAAAAAAACTTGACATATCAGAGAGGCATGTCAAAAGTTTTTATAAGTCAGTTAGTTTTCAAACGCATACCAAGAAATGAGCGACCTTCTCCGCTTGTTCTACCGATCAAAACTTCCCACTAAAATATACCATGTGGCCATACCCCTGTCTTTTTCAGGCCGATCGGATGTTCGTCATATTATTTGTCAGTGCCACATGACCACTAGCTGGCCCAAAAACTACAAGGGAATTTTACAGAGTATATATTGCCTGGTAATCTTTTGCTAGCATCAAATAACTTTGACTTTGCACAGATGCAGGTTACATAATTACATAACATGGTATAGATGCCCAACAACTTACCTGTTTTTTACACTTCTCAACTTTTTCTAATTCCTGACTAGTAAGAAACTTGCCCATCTTCTTTTGCCACTGTAGGATCCATTCATAGATCATAACAAAATGACCAGATGCAATTTCCAAACCATTATAAATGAATTTGCCTAGTTGCTCATCCTTTCCTGGAATGTACAGAGTGCATATATAAGTACGGTATAAGTAATGCCATAGCCTACTCTTAACAAAAGTACATAAAAGACAGATTGCAGTAGTTCATTGTAACGCACCTAGACACTTTCCCCTGTGTACAACTAACTGCCCGCTGCAGCCAATGTCAAATGTCAGCACCTCGTAGCTTGATGCATTGTCATCGCTGCAGACAGAATACTGACGGTCGCGCCTATAAAAGAGAAAAAGACTATCACTGTCTGTCTTATATTGCTACACTGGATTACAAACCTACTGTACTTAAAGGGAACCTGTAACAACTCCTGACCTGTCCGTTTAAGCAAATACTTGTATTCCTCATGAAATAACAAAGTTCATCTTACACGTTAAACTATTCTAAAGTAGGTAAAAGTATTACTTGGACCGGCCAATGGAAGTAGTACGAGTCCTGTTGTTTTCTCTATATTCAGCAAGCCCGCCATTGGTTCCTGCATTATTAACAGTCTTGGCGGAATTTTCCTGGCAGGTTAGGTTAGCATTTTCAAGCCGCTCCTACAAAGCAAAAAAATATATAAATTAAATTTAAGAAGCAATGCAGTTTGTTTGTCCATCATTATTCCTGCAGTGCTACATCTATACATGTCAATATTACAGCTGTGTCATGTGAACACTACTCAGAGCACCAGAAAAATAATGCGTAACAAAAGCTGCCTGCACTGTTAAACTGATTTCCTGTAAACTACAGGATTACATCTCCACTTATCGGATGCCTTCTGGCCGCTCATACCCTTCTCCACCCATCTCAATTAAACAAGGAAAATGTAAAGGGTAGTAAACAGGAGAAAACCCATGCAAACACAGACAAACACAGAGGAAACATACAAACTCTTTGCAGATGTTGCCCTTGGTGGGATCGACAACTCTACTAACAGTCATCTCTAACATACCTATGAAGTGTGTTTTTTTAGAATTTGACGTTCATGCAGCTTTCCTGTTTTGGCCACAGAAGTAAGCTATGAATTTCTTACTTTGATTTTATGTTCAATATAGTTACCTGCTTTTCAATCTCTTTCCTCCTTTTCTCCTCTTTTTTCTCTTCTTCCCGCCTTTTGATTTCATCAAGGATTTCAAGTCTCTGTGAGAAAAAAAAAAGGGGGTAAAAATTAAAGTTTCACTGTTGTTTTATTTTATTTTTTTGCAGAAAACAATAGTACAGGCGATTTTAAGAAACTTTGTAATTGGGTTTATAAGGCAAATATGCCTTATTATTATCATCAGAGAACAAAGGATTAAACAGCAGGAGCTGTGTGAAAGCCGGTATTGAGAGGTGAAAGAGGTCAGTGCTGACTTCAGAGGAGATAGCCCAGTGATGTAGCTGTAAATTTACTCGTTTGTCCTGTTTTGGTGCCTTATCTCCCTCCACCCCTCCCCTCTCCATAGAAAATCATGAAGACGGGGGGAGAGCTTCAAACTGCTTTTTCATGATAAAAATGCATTTTTCGGCTAATAAACCCAATTACAAAGTTTCTTAAAATCGCATTTACTATTGATTTCTGCAAAAAAAAAAAAAAAAAATTAAACAGTGACACTTTAAACATCAGAATAACAAAAGACGAGCAAAGGAAATACTTGTCTGAGATGTGATACAACAGCATTGGACAGTTCAATTATTATAAGTAGTAGATCAAAGTAAAGGAGAGATCCCAAAAATGTTAATGTAACCCCTTATCCACCACGACCCAGAGAACAGAGGTCAATTATTCCCCAAATGAATGGAGGAGCAGCGGCATGCATGCTTGGGCACTGCTCTTTTTATTCTCCATGGGGCTTCCAAACTATGCCAAGCACGAAACTTGAATATGCAAAAGAGGAGCCCGTGGAGCCTCATTGAAGAGTCTCAAAACACAGGACTAGCCAGATATCCCTCCGGGAAGGACCCAGCCAAGGGGCAGCTCCTGTTAGGAAACCACCAAAACCACCATATTAAGTGGCCCTATAAGTCAGTGTAATGACAAGGGATAAACCAAGGCTAGGTAACCATCCACATACAGCTGTTTCAGGGTGTTGCCCCTCATCAGTGTGGCGCAGGATTCTGGCTAGGTGGGAGCAATGCCTAGTAGAGTCATAAGAGAAACAGATTGCTGAACTCAGGGAGACCAGCCAAATGACAACACTGCCGGCTGCTAGTGAAAGCGCTCAATGCAGTGAAGTCCTAGGTGCATTGCCCCCTGGGAAACATGAATATGCAAAAGAGGAGCCCGTGGAGCCTCATTGAAGAGTCTCAAAACACAGGACTAGCCATACACTCACCGGCCACTTTATTAGGTACACCTGTCCAACCGCACGTTACCACTTAATTTCTAATCAGCCAATCACATGGCAGCAACTCAGTGCATTTAGGCATGTAGACATGGTCAAGACAATCTCCTGCAGTTCAAACCGAGCATCAGTATGGGGAAGAAAGGTGATTTGAGTGCCTTTGAACGTGGCATGGTTGTTGGTGCCAGAAGGGCTGGTCTGAGTATTTCAGAAACTGCTGATCTACTGGGATTTTCACGCACAACCATCTCTAGGGTTTACAGAGAATGGTCCGAAAAAGAAAAAACATCCAGTGAGCGGCAGTTCTGTGGGCGGAAATGCCTTGTTGATGCCAGAGGTCAGAGGAGAATGGGCAGACTGGTTCGAGCTGATAGAAAGGCAACAGTGACTCAAATAGCCAACCGTTACAACCAATGTAGGCAGAAGAGTATCTCGGAACGCACAGTACGTCCAACTTTGAGGCAGATGGGCTACAGCAGCAGAAGACCACACCGGGTGCCACTCCTTTCAGCTAAGAACAGGAAACTGAGGCTACAATTTGCACAAGCTCATCGAAATTGGACAGTAGAAGATTGGAAAAACGTTGCCTGGTCTGATGAGTCTCGATTTCTGCTTGAACATGACAATGACTTCACTGTACTCAAATGGCCTCCACAGTCACCAGATCTCAATCCAATAGAGCATCTTTGGGATGTGGTGGAACGAGAGATTCGCATCATGGATGTGCAACCGACAAATCTGCGGCAACTGTGTGATGCCATCATGTCAATATGGACCAAAATCTCTGAGGAATGCTTCCAGCACCTTGTTGAATCTATGCCACGAAGAATTGAGGCAGTTCTGAAGACAAAAGGGGGTCCAACCCGTTACTAGCATGGTGTACCTAATAAAGTGGCCGGTGAGTGTATATCCCTCCAGGAAGGACCCAGCCAAGGGGCAGCTCCTGTTAGGAAACCACCAAATCCACCATATTAAGTGGCCCTATAAGTCAGTGTAATGACAAGGGATAAACCAAGGCTAGGTAACCATCCACATACAGCTGTTTCGGGGTGTTGCCCCTCATCAGTGTGGAGCAGGATTCTGGCTAGGTGGGAGCAATGCCTAGTAGAACCATAAGAGAAACAGATTGCTGAACTCAGGGAGACCAGCCAAACAACAACACTGCCGGCTGCTAGTGAAAGCACGAAACTTAGCAATGTTTGGAAGTCCATAAAGAATGGACTGAGAAGTGACTTGAGAGTTGGGTTTCGGGTTGGCGATTCTCTTGACAATAAGCGCCCTATTACATAAAGCGATAATTGACCGGATCAAGACGATTCGGACGATTATATCGCTCCGTGTAATAGAGACAACACTCAGCTGATGAAACGATCATCATTTCTTTAGGTCCAGACCTAAAATCATCAGCCACCAACCGCGCATCACTGCGTGTAATAGCCATGCACGGCCAACAGCTGATGATTGAACAAACAGTTTACATCATCTCTCCAAGTTTCTGGTGTTCTCTCTGAGCTCAGAAAGGCCGCTTTAAAAGTTACAGCCGTGGGAATGGGGAGGAAGCAGAAAGCAGAAGACCAAGAACATGGAGAGGTGATGTAAACTTGTTTGGGCACTGACATTGCTAATGCTGTCTGTGCAGCCCTTGCTAAACAATTAGTAATAGGCCGAGTAAACTAGCGCCGATCTAGCAGATCGGCCATCATTTATAGTATTGATCAGGCGTTATCGGCCCGTGTAATAGGACCCCAAGTCAGCACTTACCACTGGCCCCCCTTAGAGAACCAATGTAAACTACTACTACAGAAAACCCAAACAGCTTCTTTTAAAATGCTTGATCTATAGTACTTGTAAAGGCAACCAGTGATTTAGTAACATCTCCTAACATTGCATGAAGGACACATTTTTACATATAGGGTCCACTTACAGTTTGCTCCTCTCTTCTTTTTTGCTCTTGAATTCTTTTTTCTTCTTCCAATGCAATTTTCTCCTGTTGTCTCTGCAGATTCTTTAGCATCTCCTCATGAAATGATTTGGGTGGTGGGTGGTTATGTTCAGTTAAAAAAGACTGTATGTGGTCTGCAAGCTGATATATCATCACCTGAAATAAAGAGAAGAACAGAAGTCAGTATACGATCAGCAGCAAAGTATTTAACATAAAAAATAAAAAATGAAAGATAGTGCTTCTATCAATTAAAGAGGGTCTAAACACCCCCGAGAACCTGACTGATCAAAGCTAACAATTAGAGATGAGCGAATTTACAGTACAAACAAAGCAAATCGCTTAGTTAGCTCGACAATCTGCTTATCAGCCTGCTGCCTTTAAAATCTATGCTGCTCCGCCTCGGGTGCCTGGAAAAGCTGGATCCAGTCCCTGGGAAACTGGTAGAAGTTTGCTAGGACTAGATCCAGCTTTTCCAGGCACACACAGCAGAGTGGCATGGACTTTAAAAGCAGCAAGCTGATATGTAGATCTCTCTTTGACACGTCAAAAGTTGTTTGTTTTTTTTATGACAAAGACACAGCCTGACATTTGCTGTAAACGAACATCGATCTGCCAGATACCAAGCCAATCACACAGTCAGAAGATCATAAAACAAGGGCTGCATTGATGTCTGTGCAGCCCTTCCTGTATGTATATTATATATATATATATATATATTATATATATAATAAAGTTTTACCTACCCTTTCCATGTTTCCCTGTAACTTCCTGGCTTCTCAACACAGTCGCTGGTGAAGCTTCTAAACTAGAGATGAGCGAACCTCGAGCATGCGCGAGTCTATCCGAACCCGAGCATTCAGCATAGCGGGGGCTGCTGAAGTTGGATAAAGCTCTTAAGCTGTCTGGAAAACATTGATACATGGATATGTTTTCCACATAGCCTTAGGGCTTTATCCAACTTCAGCAGCCCCCATTATACCGAATGCTCGGGTTCGGATAGACTCGAGCATGCTCGAGGTTCGCTCATCTCTATTCTAAACCCATCTCTACAGGCCGCTCAGCCAATCACTGGACGAGATGGGACAGCACAGCAGCCAGTGATTGGCTGAGCGGCCTGTCACTTCATACATGGCTTTAAAAGCTTCAAAAGGCGGCTGCAGTGAGCAGGAAAGCTCACTCAGCTCAGGGAGCGAAGACACCGGGAGTGTGGAGAGGTAAGTAATAACTTCATTCATTTTTTACATACTTTCAACAGCCGCTGACTGTGGGCCTCCTCTTACAAGGAGGGATGCGTGATCGGCAGCTGATGATTTTTAAACTCTGTGATTGCTGATCATAATGTTTATTACAGGGGCCGATATATGCCCGATTCAGCCTATTTGGACAGGTAATCGTCCCATGTAATAGGACCCTATGTGAACAATTTATTGTAGTTGTAAAGGTGCATTTACATGGTGTATACACTGGGGATTTTCACAGTAAATTTGTGTTTGTAAAATCCACAGCTTATTACAGAAGCAACAACCTACACACAGCAGAAAAGCACCATTTTAATCCATGTGTAGAGTAAAGATTACTAAGACATATTGGTCTACATTCATCAACCTGAGACACAAATGTGCACAGAACAGGAGGTGTTGTCATGGGTACATAAGAACAATGAAGCTTGTAACTTCGCACCGATACCACCAATAAGCCTTATGTTTTTCAAGTCCAGTGAAAGGTCTCAGTTTGAGCAATAGGTTGTATTCATGGTTTCCCAGACTCCCTAGGGGCTGCATCCAACTTCTTCCGCCACTGACATTGAAATGCCGAGCGATTGCATCAAGCATGGTCATGAGATCTAAGCAGATAATGTATGTATCTATGAGGGGTCTCTTACCTCTCCACATAGTGTTTTGGATAGTTCTTCTAAACTGCAAGTTAAGGAATTCACATTTTCGTTGGATAAACCCTTCACATTCTTCAGCTTTATCTCAGGCGGACTGTAATACAGAAATGGAGCTTTAGCCACTATTGAATACCAAACGTAATACTTTCTTTCAGACCATGTGAAATCAGATTGTGCCTCTGCAAAGAGTCTGACTATAGACCAATACTTTTTATAACTCCTAAAAATCCCATCGACATAGAAACCACATATACCAGATATTAAAAGGATTATCCAGTTAGGTAAAATATATGTTGAATCATCCCCCCTCCTGGAGACTAACAATTCCTTTCATACATGTCATGTCCTTATATGTCTCCTTCCCTGATTTTTGAGCCTGCTGCTTTCTGCTGAAGACACAAAAGTCTGTCTCAGCTCTAAGCCCCCTCCTCCCCTCCTCCCCCCCTCCATTCTGAGACAGCGCATGTAAACAGCTGTCTCTGCACTGGTTCTTCTCCCTGTACAGCAGGAAGGGTTAATCACAGTAATGTCACAAAGTAATGACCTCAGATTACCCTTCCAGCTTAACAAAGTGTATAAACAGCCATGGATACTGTTTACATGAGCCATCTGGAAGAGAGAAGTCAAGTTGCTGATGGACTGGTCAAGTTGCAGAGAGGGACTTGTTTACATCAGTCATCTGAGAAGGAAGGGGGGAGGAGTAAAACCTCAGAACTCTGAACGTACACCTCCTATGGATACTGCAGTGTAAAAAGACTCTAGAGGTGTTATAATCACACCAAGAAGCGACCCCCACCCATTACCTATTTTCTAATTAGAAGTCTCCTGTAGAAATACTCACACATCAGGGTACATCTGGGGACATTTCACCCAAAGGTCCAGTTGGACGTAAGACTCATTACCTTGAGGGCGTAATAAGAGGGTAACTTCTGGGGGCTGCTTCACCTGCACAAAGCAAAGAAATAACAATGATACCAATAATAATACAGCCAAGATCACATACAGGGATTGTAAAATTAAACTTCCCCAATTCAGAAGACTCTGGGGGCGACCAGCTGCTCTAAACAAGAATAAAATTGGAAAACCGGCACTTCAGATGATACACAAATCAAACCTACTGATAGCTCCCTACTGTGCAGGAGACATGGAGGAAGGAAGGTCTCTTACCTTCATCCTCGGTGTGAAGCAGGCCTATGTCTGTGTGTCACATAAGTGTGGTATATGTGAGGCAGGCCTATCTATGTCTGTGTGTCACATAAGTGTGGTATATGTGAGGCAGGCCTATCTATGTCTGCGTGTCACATAAGTGTGGTATATGTGAGGCAGGCCTATCTATGTCTGCGTGTCACATAAGTGTGGTATATGTGAGGCAGGCCTATCTATGTCTGCGTGTCACATAAGTGTGGTATATGTGAGGCAGGCCTATCTATGTCTGTATGTCACATAAGTGTGTGGTATATGTGACGCGGGCCTATGTCTGCGAGTCACATAAGTGTGGTGTATTGTGAAGCAGGCCTATCTATGTCTGCGTGTCACATAAGTGTGGTATATGTGAAGCAGGCCTATGCCTGTATGTCACATAAGTGTGGTATATGTGAAGCAGGCCTATGTCTGTGTGTCACATAAGTGTGGTATATGTGAGGCAGGCCTATGTCTGTATGTCACATAAGTGTGGTATATGTGAGGCAGGCCTATGTCTGTATGTCACATAAGTGTGGTATACATGAAGTAGTGAGTCTGTGACCACAACAATCATGAAAAACTAAAAAAAAAGAAATAAATGTAAAAGCAAAGTACACAGCACACTTGGTTGCTTGCAAATCACAACTGCATCAGTCTCCATGTCATGGTATAGGCCATGGTAATTCTCATACTATTTATGTCATTAAATATTATACATGGCTGCGGTAGTACCACAAGTTTACTGTCAGTCCCTTGTAGACTCTCCTGACAGGAATGTGTGAGGGAAATGTTAACACGCACCTGACATACTTCCTACCTGATCGCTTAGGGGCTGTCATGACACTGAATAGCAAAGAAAAACAAACTTTTCTTACCTGCATACCAAACATGTCCTGTTAATAGTATTCTGCTTTTATTTTACAATGTGTGTGAATATAGCCTTTCCAAGAGTATAATAAAAGTACCCATAGCAAATGTAAAAAAAATAAATAAATAAATTAAATAAATAAATACATACACACATTGTTATATATATATAACACAATCTAGTAGCAATGTTCACATCAGGAATGATCTGCTGTACATCATACACAAAACCACAGCAGTAAATCCCTGGCCTCAGCAGTGATGCTGGCATGTCCGGCACGCAACTGCTAAGACCTGTCATCGGATGGATGTGCACAACATCACAGTAAAATTAGTATAAATCATCAGGATCAGAGATGAGCGAATTTACAGTAACAAAGTGAAGCGCACTCTGCACTTCGCTCATCAGCCGGCTGTCTCTTAACTCACTGTGGATCCCAGTTTACCTGGACTGGGGGAGGAGCGGCAAGGAGTAGCAGTGAGTTAAATTGTAACTATCATTTGTAAAAACTTCTGACATGTCATAGCCACATGTCAGAAGAAGTGAGACCCCTGCCGATCGCTAGAATGAAGGGGCAGAAGTGCTCAGCAGCTTGGGCTCTGCCCTTTCATCTCCATTATACAGAGATAAAGTTTATAGACTGCTAATACGAACAGTCTAAGAAATTATAATGGCAGCCTATGGAACATAGATACGGAAGTTCCATAGGCTCCATTATAATTGAATAGATTGCAGTTATAGCGGAGATGAAGGGGCAGGGCTGAGCACTTCCGCCCCTTCACTCTAGAGACTGGCGGGTGTCTCAGCTCCTGAATCCCCACCAATACACACTTCTGACATATATACACTATGACATGCCAGAAGTTTTTACAAATTATAGTTATACTGCCAGCTGATAAGCAGATTGCAGAGATAACAAAGCGCCTCGCTATTACTGTAAATTCGATCATCTATAATCAGGATTACCAAACCATCAGATCTGACTGGTGAACATTGGTTGGTTGTTATAAGTAGACATGAGCGAACTTACAGTGTGAATCAGCGGCAATTTTTTTTGGTTGAGGAAAAGTAGTTCCTCTTTCCAGGTGCTCAGATTCCCTTGAAAAGTCCAAAGTGGCGACACTATGAAAGCAAAACTACTTTTTCTAGACAAAATAAATTGTCCAATCCACGGCTGCAGCAGCAACCCTCCTTTATGTACAGTGTGAATGATACCCGACCCTGATCCTAGTCAAAGTCACGTGTCACAATAAAGTGTCAGGTTGCGTGGTTTCCTACTTAGGGCTATAATAATGATAGTTTGATAATGACGGCCATAAAAAATGATCATGAACATTATAGGTGGCCGTCATTGTAAAATAACGGACGTTGTTTCCCCCGAAAGTGGGGGAAGGGGGCAGAACGGGTATTTAACCACATTACAAAGTTATATAACTTTGTAATGTGTGTTAAATAAGCAAAAAAAAAATTTCGTGGGAGTTGTCCTTTAAAGCGAATGTTCCATCAGGTACATTCGCTTTAAATATTGCCCATGTATAGAATGGCGCCAGCGCGGGGAAGCCGGTGTCGGTGTCCTTTTTTTTTTTTGAACCGCGGCCCGGTTCCCATGTACGGCACCATTCTATTCACAGGCAATACTGATGGTAACCCCATGGTACATTCGCTTTAAGCAGTATTACAGTAGGAATGTAGATAATTCCTACTGTAAGACTGCTTGCTAATTCTGCCCAATTGTCTTAAAGGGGTAATTGACTCAAACATAACTTTCCACATGAATGTGGAGTCGTTGAATCGTTAGTCTCACCATGGGCAGCAATATATGAGAAGTTATGTTTGAGTAAAATTCCCCTTTAATGATTTATCTGTTCTGCAGCAATGGCGTCACGTACATCCATATGACCGCTGCAACCAGTCATTGGCGTTAGTGTTTGTGTATCATACATGGCAGCATCAATGCTGAGACCAGGGACTAACTGCAATGGTTACATGCCTGTGACATTTCCATCCATTTGGTGCACAGTCAACATCATCTGCCCCATGGGTCTCCAAACTGCGGCCCTCCAGCTGTTGCAAAACCACATTTCCCATCATGCCTGGACAGCCAAATCCAAAGCTTTAGCTGTCCAGGCATGATGGGAGTTGTAGTTTTGCAACAGCTGGAGGGCCACAGTTTGGAGACCCATGATTCTGCCCCATGAAAAAACTAACGTCTGTAAATATCATTGCTGCTGTACCAGCTTTACACATGTCTACAGTAGTACAGCCATTTGCCTCTGCTTGTGTGACATCTTATACAGCACAGAAACCTAGTACTCAGGTAAGGTGAAGCCAGGAATGGGGAACCTCCAGCTGTGGCAAAACTACAATTCCCATCATGCTTTGGCTGTCCAGGCCTAATGGGAATTGTAGTTTTGCAACAGCTGAAGGGGCAAAGGTTTCCCCTCCCTGTGTTAAGCAGTTGCCCATAGCAACCAATCAGGCTCGTCCTTTCATTTTCTTATCTGCATTTGAAGAAGAAAGCTGCAATCTGATTGGCTGCTGCTGCCCTCAGGCCCTGCACTAGTCTGACAACTGCACACCTGTGTTTCACAAGTTCAGCGTCTTCAGCTGTTGCAGAACTACGACTCCCAACATGCCCTCATGATGGGAAATGTAATTTTGCAACAGCTGGGGAGCTGCTGGTTGGAGGTGAAGATTTCAGCCGCTTCTGCAGCTTTATCCTGCTGGAGGAAGCGGCGTGGACGGTCTGTGGATCCCACGTGACCGCGTCCACGTCTCCGTCCCGGTGTCGTCCCTACCTTCCACGCAGAAGTTTTCCGGAGATCGTTGAAGTCCTCCCCGTAGATGGCCTCCAGGACCTGCAGCTCGTTCTCCTGCCGCTGGGAGTGTGTTTCCGCGGAGTCTGCCTGCAGGGGGCGCCGCTGATCTCCAGGACCGGGCAGGCTCCCCGTGCAGGCGAGCTCGGCGGGAAGTGGGGCATTCCCCCGGCTACCTGCCATGCTACACCGGACACATCGCGCTCCTCATCACCACCGACTGTGACCAACCCACCCCGCAGGGCACAGCCCACGAGTTCACGGCCGCATATCCGCCATGTTTGTATTGGGCAGTATAGTGGTGAAGCGGAGGAGCTGTGTCTGCTATAGGAGCGAGGCGGCATCCGCCATATTGGAAACTGGCGTCGGTTTAAAGGGGACGTACACCATAGAAATGTGGACAGGGACTGTGTGCTATTCTCACATGGAGCTGCCCTATGGGAATTATTCACATATATTGTGCTACTAGTTCACTTACACAAATGGTTAAAATATATCAATTTTCAAAGCAATTTTTATTGCTTTGTTGGCTGTTCTTTTTTACATTTTTCTGAACCTTTAGAGGGTGTTTTTCCCACTAATTTCATGCAGATCAGGTCTCTGTCATTCAAAAGTGTTTTGATTCATGTATACAAGGCCATAGCACACAGTGTGTATACAAGGCCATAGCACACAGTGTGTATACAAGGCCATAGCACTTGCATTTTTCCACCTAGAAACCCACATGAGCCCTTATTTTTTGCGCCACTAATTGTACTTTGCAATGGCAGATGTAATTTTTGCCTAAAATATGCCGGGAAACCAGAAAAAAATTATATGTGTGGTGAAATTGAAAAAAATACATGAAATTTTTAAGTTTGGGGCGGTTTGTTTTTACGCCATTCGCCCTAGTGTAAAACTGGCTTGTTATAAATGTTCTTCAAGTTGTTACGATTACAACGATATGAAACTTGTGTAACTTTTATTTTATTTGACGGCTTTAAAAAAATTAAAACCTTTAAAAAATATATATATGTTCCTTAACCCCTTAACGACATCGGGCGTAAATGTACGCCCCCGCGCCCTGGTACTTGGTGCAAACGGACGTACATTTGCTCCCGATGTTTCCCCGATCGCTGCGGCATAAGTGCAGCATTTATCAGCAGCTCCTTTCTTGGCGTTGGGATATTTTTTCTTACTGTCAAAAGAACGTAAAAAAACCACTACATTACACCAAACTACATGGAATAAAGTTTTACACTACACCACTACATACCCCATATACCAATCCTCGAATAAAGATGGCCCCCAGTTCGCCGGCGGGTGCCAGCTGCGGAATGCACAAAGGGTTATCCTTCGCCATTCCGCAGTGTGCACGTACGCTTAGAGTGTATGAAGGAAGGGACACCCGAATCCAGCCCCCAGATGAATTAGTGGGAAGATCTTTCGGGAACTGATCTTCCCACTGCTGGATAAAGGTTACCACCTGTACGGGGATAACTTTTATACCAGCACCCCCTCTTCCGGTCCCTCGCTGCCCGAGCTACTGTAGCTTGCGGCACGATCCGTAAATATCAGAAGTAGTAATAGGGCCCTAATATTTAGCAGCCATGGAGCGGACCCAGCGCTTCTGGATATGAGGGACCCCGTATCGCACCAGGGCAACATTTTCCAGGTGACGTCCCCCACACTGGAGAACGGGAGACCCCAGAAGAAGTGCAGAGTGTGGTGTAACAGGGGGATCAGGAAGGACACCATTTTCCAGTGTGACTCTGCATACTGGATCGCTCCAAGGCGCACCACACGTCATTGGAGTTCTACATTATCTAAATTCTGTCCCTTATTCCTATTTCAGGGGTCACGTTGATCCGGGGAATATTCTGATCGCCATTATGGAGTCAGGAAGGAATTTTTTCCCTGTGATGAGGCTACTGTCGTCTGCCTCACAAGGGTTTTTTGCCTTCCTCTGGATCAACACAGGTTGAATTTGATGGACACCTGTCCTTTTCAACCTTATAAACTAATAATTGGCCTAATACCCCCAAATAAATTAGAACGGTCCCTTTTCCCCAGCTAAATACGTATGGCCACCATTCCCATTAGAGGATGCCATGATGCAATTACAAAGCCTCTGTGCGGCCAGGACAGTAGAAACCCCCCACAAGTGACCCCATTCTGGAAACTACACCCCATAAGGAATCTAACAAGGGGGGCTGTGGGGATATGGCCCCCTGGTGACAGAATGGGGTCACATGTGGGGGGTTTCTACTGTCCTGGCAGCACAGGAGCTTTGTAATTGCGACATGGCCTCCATCCTCCATTCCAGCCTCTAAATGGTGCTCTGTCCATTTGGTAGCTTGCCCTGTGCCCATATGGCACATTATGCCCACATGTGGGGTATTTTCGTACTCAGGGGAAATTACTCTACAAATTTTGCATTCATTTTCTTTTTTAACCCCTTGTGGAAATGGAAAAAATCAAGGCTTGACCAACATTTAGTGTAAAAAATGTTTAATTTTTACACTAAATCATTGATCTTGTCTTGATTTTCACAAGGGGTTAAAAGATAAAAAAAAAACACTAAATGTGTAGAGCAATTTCCCCTGAGTACGGAAATACCCCACATGTGAACATAAAGCGCCATGCGGGTGCAGGGTAAGCCTCCAAAGGGAAGGAGCGCCATTTGGCTTTTGGAGGCTGGATTTGGCTGGAATGGATTTCGAGGGCCTTGTTGCATTTGAAAGGCCTCTGTGTTGCCAAGACAGTTGAACCCCCCCACAAGTGACCCCATTATGGAAACTACACCCCTCAGGGAATCTAACAAGGGGTGTAGTGAGGATATGGACCCCACTGGTGACGGGCACATTTGGGCCGTGAAAGCGAAAAAATTTAAGTTTTCACTTTTACGTCACATTGCTCCACATTTGTGCCCATCACCAGTGGGGTCCATATGCTCACTGCACCCCTTGTTAGATTCCTTGAGGGGTGTAGTTTCCAGAATGGGGTCACTTGTGGGGGGTTTCCAGTGTTTTGGCAGCACGAAGGCTTTGTAAATGCGACATTTGAAATCCATTCCAGTGAAATCCAGCTTCCAAAAGCCAATTGGCACTCCTTCCCTTTGGAGGCTCGTGCTGCGCCCGCTTGGCACTTTATGTCCACATGTGGGGTATTTCCGTACTCGGGAGAAACTGCGCTACACGTTTTTATATTTTTCCTTTTTTTTATCCCCTTGCAAAAATGAAAAATAAAGGCTAAAACAACGTTTTAGTGTAAAAAATAGAATTTTTCCTTTTTTACACCACATTGTTCTGAAAATCTGTGAAGCACCTGTGGGGTCCAAATGCTCACCGCACCCCTTGTTACATTCCTTGAGGGGTGTAGTTTTCTAAATGGTGTCCCTTTAGGGGTGTTTTTTAGGTTTTGGCACCCCAAAGCCTCTGCCAACCTGAAGTGGTACAGTCAAAAATGACCAAATAAAACAGAGGAGTTGAAATTCACTAGGCGCTCCTTTGTATCTGAGGCTTGTGGTTGTGTCAAATAGCGCAATAGGGCCACATGTGGGGTATTTCTATAAACTGCAGAAATGGGGCAATCAATATTGGGGTGCATTTCTCTGGTAATAGGTTTATCATTATGAAAGATATTGGATTACAATAAAATCTCTGCACAGAAAATTTAAATTTTCAAATTTCTTACACACTTAGCTTTTATTTCTGTGACTCCCCTAAAGGGTTAAAAACTTTCTGGATATGCTTTTGCAGAGTTATGGGGGTGCAGTTTCTGAAATGGGGTGCTTCGTGGGGCTTTATAACATACAGTCCATTTAAATACACTTTAGGCTGCGTTCACACTATGTATATATTTCAGAAAAAAAGGGATTTCCAACAGCATCCGCAGTGACATACGTGTGTTTTATTCACACATCAGGGTACAAAAAAATGCAACGTTTCGGCCTAATGGCCTTTCTCAAGCATACAGACACAGTCTACACTGTTTTCTGCTTACGCGTGATAATTTATTAGTTCAGGCGATTACGCATGGGGCGATACCAAATATGTTTATTTATTTATCTACTTATTTTTATTTATAACATGGGGAAATGGGAGTGATTCTGACTTATTAGGGGAGGGGATTTTGTATTAATAAAGAAAACTTTTTTTTTTTTTTTTTTACACAAATACTAGAAGTATAGTTATACTGCATAGATCCAAGAGATCTGTTGCTGTTGATGCTGATGCTGGTGATGTTGGTTGTATAGTAGAGCACTCTACTGATGATAGTTGGTTTATGCGGCCCTCTGCTGGTGATATTGGTTATATGGGGCACTCTGCTGGTGATATGGTTATATGGGGCCATCTGCTGGTGATATTGGTTATATGATGCCCTCTGCTGGTGATATGGTTATATGGGGCACTCTGCTGGTGATATGGTTATATGGTACCCTCTGCTGGTGATATTGGTTATATGATGCCCTCTGCTGGTGATATTGGTTATATGGTACCCTCTGCTGGTGATATGGTTATATGGGGCCATCTGCTGGTGATATTGGTTATATGATGCCCTCTGCTGGTGATATTGGTTATATGGGGCACTCTGCTGTTACCATGAACAGCTTTTAACCCTTTGAGGACCAGGCCCAAAATGACCCAGTGGACCGCGCAAATTTTGATCTTAGTGTTTCCGTTTTTCCCTCCTCCCCTCCTAAGAGCTCTAGCACTCTCAGTTTTTTATCTACAGGCCATGTAAGGGCTTATTTGTTACAGGAATAGTTGTACTTTGTAATGGCGTCATTCATTTTCCCATAACATGTATGATGGAATCCCAAATATATTATTTATGAAGATATAAATTGATGAAATCGCAAAAAAGAATGCAATATGGTAACGTTTGGGGGGTTCCTGTGTCTACGTTATGCACTATATGGTAACAGCGACATGATACAATTATTCTATAGGTCAGCCCGAACACAACCATATGCAGGTTACACAGATTCTGTAATGTTATATATTTTTTTTAAATGAAATCCTTTTTTTTGGCAATTAATTATAAATAAAATGGGACTATTGTGACGCTTATAACGGTTTTATTTTTTCACCTACGGGGCTGTATGGGGTGTCATTTTTTCCGCCATGATCTCTAGTTTTTATTAATACCATATTTGTGAAGATCGGAAGTTTTGATCACTTTTTATTAATTTTTTTATATATATAATGTAACATAAAATCGGTAATCTGCGCACTTTTTCCCCTCTTTTCGTGTACGCCGTTTACCGGTCACAATGACGCTTGTTATATTTTAATAGATCGGACAATTACGCACGCTACGGTATATTATATGTTTATCTATTTATTCATTTTTATATGTTTTATTTATATAATGGGAAAGGGGGGTGATTTCAACTTTTATTGGGGGAGGGGTTTTGGGGTAGTGTATTAGTGTTTTTAACTTTTTTTTTTTTACACATTTGAAGTCCCTTTGGGGGACTTGTACATAGATTAGTTTGATTTTTACACTGATGAATGCTATGCCATAGGCACAGCATTGATCAGTGTTATCGGCGCTCTGCTCATTGAGCCTGCCTGTGCAGGCTTAGAGTAGCAGAGCGCCGATCGGACCGCATGGAGACAGGTAAGAGACCTCCAGCAGTCCGTTATACCGATCGGGACCCCCGCAGTCACACTGCGGGGGTCCCGATCGGTAAGTGACAGGGGTCTCCCCCTGTCACTTACACTTAAACGCCGCGGTCGCGCCGTGATCGCGGCGTTTAAGGGGTTAATGACACGCGGCAGCGCGATCGCTGCAGCGTGTCATTGCCGGTGAGGTCCCGGCTGCTCACTGCAGCCGGCCCCCACCTCCTATGAAGCGCGCTCCGCTCCGGAGCGCGCTTCATAGCGGGAATAACACCCGTGACGTAAGGTTACGTCATGGGTCGTCTGGGGACAGACTTCCATGACGTAACCCTACGTCCAGGGTCGTCTAGGGGTTAATATAATAATATTATTTAATGATATTAGCACAAGTAGAAATAACACGATAATACTGTAGTCATTTTTAGGTTATAAAATAATGTAATGGTAAATAACCAATAATATATAGTAACGATAGTATAAGAGCAGCTACAGTAGTATTAGTAATAGAGTATAAGAGAAGTAACCACAATGAATGATAGGTAGAAAATCATAGATAATGGTATAATTATATAACACTTATAGCTTAGGCTAAATGATGTATCAGGCTAAGTGTCGCTATGGTCACATGCCCCTCCATAGGCCACCATGATATAGAAGGAATCTGTCTGGCAGCATCAGAAGAATGGAGGATAGGGAGGGGCACAGCTTCTACAGAGTAAGGACTGAGTAAGGTCCTTCTACATGGGCCGATTATTGTCCAGAAGTGGTGCTAGAGACGCTCCTGCAGCCGATAATTGGCCCATGTAAAAGGGGCAGAGGTCAGCCGAAGAGCTGGCAAATGCCTGATTATCGGCTAATCGCATCTTTTGTGCCTGCTCAAAAATCTTTATTGACCGCACATCTCTCTGTAGAAACAGGGGTTTGTGCAGCCAAGCAAGATAAAGAGAAACTGACGGCACAGATATGTATAAATCAGTGCTGTCAGTTTCCAGATAACAGACAGCAATCTATACTTACCAGCCACACTGCTTGTTATCTGGTATCTGGCTCTCCGGTCCTCAGGCACCAGCTTTATCTTTAGACTGCCCCCTCCTCAAGAATGATTGACAGCCAGAGGAGGCGGGGTCTGAAGATACTTCCGATGTAAGGACCGGAGAGGCAGATACCAGATAACAAGCATCGTGGCTGGTAAGTATAGATTTCTGCTTGTAATCTGGAAACGTATCGAGGGCTGCATGAGCAGTACAAAGATCATTCATGCAGCCCATCTGCTAGGTTTCTCATGCCGTGTAAAGGCTCAGCAAATGAGCTGCCAATCTCGCTGATCAGCACTCGTTTGAAGTCTCTTGGTCTAAAAGGGGCATAAGAGTCCCAGGAGCTGTAAGCAAGTTATCAGTATCTGTGGCTATTTATAAAAGTGGCCAACCCCTTGGAATGTATTGTAAATTAATTAACTCTCATAGCAGAAATTTTGTTCCTGAGCTCTGTTATATTTCAACTTGATTTAAAAAAAAAAATTAAAAAATTTCTAATTGAACTTTGACTTTATGGCAATGGCCTACCCTAGTTTTGTATGTATTGAGATGTAACACAATATTTTTACTTGTGTCTGTGTTTTATCATTTCACTGCAATCATGCGACTTTATGAAATCTAATAATAGCTGTGTATAAGAGCTCGAAAATGAGTGTATTTCACGAATAAGCCTCCAAATATAGTCGCCCATCATGTTCTCCATATACTTTCCTTGGTAACGGGGTTCGTCTTCCTCCTCTAAGTAAAGAGACAGTGCGGTGTAAAGCATTATTTCAGTAAATAACACACATTACAATGTTATACAACATTGTAATGTGTGTTATTTAAGTGAATGGCCCCCTTCCCCATGTTCCCACACACACACACACACACGCTAGACCCGGTAGTGTGATGCTGTATGCTTACCGAATCAATGTTGACCCCGGCCGCCATCTTGGGACGATCACATCATCTTCAGGAGGCCAGCCGGACCGCTCCAGACCTCCCTCATGCCGGCCCCCCTCCAGCACGTCATCAGCTGCTCAGCCACGATTGGCTGAGCCTAACAGTGATTCCGTAAGTATACAGCATCACACTTCCGGGTCTAGCATGGGGGGGGGGCCATGGGGAAGGGGGCCATTCACTTAAATAACACACATTACAATGTTGTATCATTTTGGAATGTGTGTGATTTAGTGAAATAATGCTTTACACCACACTACCCCTTTAAGCTCTGTTTGAATTAATCAAAATGGGCATCAAGGATATGACTTTGACTACATACATTTATGTCATATGTCAGGAAGGGGTAAAAGTAATAATAAAGTAATATTACAAAGTAATGTTACTTTATTAAAGGAAATATTTTTGCAAATTGGTATTCTCCGGAGTACCCCTTTAAGTGCTAATTTAGAAAAGCCCATTTTTGGGCTATATGTTTAGCTAGAGCCCTATAGGAAGCTTAAATACATCCCAAACAGCCATGCTTTATGGCTCAAAAAAGTAATAGCATATTAGTAGTGAAGCAGTTGCTTTATTTGCACCAACATTGCCACTTTTGTGAATAATAGGGTGTATGGTAATTACTTGCATGGAGCTGAGCTGCAATACCTGAGGGAGGACATGGATCTAAGGCGATGTTTCCGAACTCGTAGTCAACCTCTTCAATTTCAGTCTATTCATTTAACTCCTAACACCTTACACATTTTATTCTGAGTTTTATTACTTTAGGAACAAGATTTTCAAAAATCCCATTTACACTTTGCAGCACACACCTATACTGCCATTGATTTTAATCATTGTAAAGAAAAAAGAAAACGCATATTTGTAATCTTTATCCTTCTAAACTTTTTTTGCGAATTGCAATTTTTAATAAAATACAGACAAAAAGAAAAAGGAGCTGCTGCACCTCACACCTATTGTTGACACTAATGCCTCTCGCTTACATTTAAAACCCAAAGATTTGGTATATAATAAACCAGGATGTTGGCATATAGTTTGATCAAACCATATTGCCTCATGTACCATGTGCAGGTCCCCTGGTTCTCATGAATTCCTACACTAACTCCATGCTGTGTCCATTCTACCTGCAGGAGCAATTGTGAGTAGTTAGACCTTGTTCACACTTGTGTTGCTTGGTGGCGTCTGTTGCGTTTGGGGTTTGGTCCTATGACATTGGGGTTGCAGGGCCATTCTATGGCCTCCCTTCCCTGCTTGCGCTCAAAACAGTGTGGAGTAAGTTTAGGGACTCATGTGAACCAGGGGACCTGCAAGTGGTACATGAGGCAATATGGTTTGATCAAATTATACACCAACATCCTGGCGTTGGTTTTTAAATGTAGCCGAGAGGCATTAGTGTCAGCCATAGGTGTGAGGTGCAGCAGCTCCTTTCTCTTTTTGTTCGCAATTTTTAATAAAAAAAAAAACTAAAAAATGTGGGGAAAAAACAACTATTTTTTTTTATGCCTCTGAACATATAAAGCCCTTTGACATCATTAGCACCACTTTGAGATCAGTAAAAGGCAACAATACTGTAAATGTATATATATAAACTGCAGGTCTTATACTTGAACCCTAAAAATATACATGTACAGACAATAGTGCTGTATGTACGAACGCATGGATTATCTACACCATAGTGTGTAAATTTCTATTGACAGGACGTGCCAAGTGTCAAATAGGAGGGAATAAGGGCATTGGATGAAATTAAGTAGATAGTTTCCTCTGTATATGTATAATAGTCTGGACCTGGATATGGACCTCTTCACTCTTCTGACATTTCTGTTTCAGTAAATAAAGTTTTATATTATGGCCCCTGACTGGAAAGCTACATCTCCCAGGGTGCACTGCATCTCAGAGCCAACTACAGGGTACCTGCCCTTTCTTGTAGTATCCACCCACCACTGGCTGGATCGGCTTCTACTTTTCACTGTAAGCACAGTATCTATCTTTCTGTCTCGCTATCTATTCATCTACATGTATAGAAAAAGAGAGAGATGAAACAACAGTGTCTCTTTTGCCCTATACTACTCAGGAGAGGCTGTTGTTTCCCTGCCCTAGGCCAGGTTTTCACTGTGTGATGTCAGTGGTGAGCGGTGTTACAGATAAGTTGTTACAGCTTGCCTGGACACAGAAGAGACAGAGATCATGTGACCTCTGTCTCTGAGGCCCCATTCACACGTCAGTGTCAGTTTTTACTGTCAGGAAGTCCTGATCAGGAGGCCTCAAATGTCATCAGGATAGTATCAGGATTTCCTGACAGTAATCCGTTTTTACCTTCAGGAAACCATCAGGAAAAACCTTCAGGATTTCCTGATGAGAAAAAAAAAAGTGTTCTCAATATGGTCTAGTATGCCAACATCACAGGTACCCACATCGCCCCTCGTGTACCCTGCCACTGCCTCCCCCTCGTGTACCCTGCCACTGCCTCCCCCTCGTTTACCCTTCCACTGCCTCCCCCTCGTGTACCCTGCCACTGCCTCCCCTTCGTGTACCCTGCCACTGCCTCCCCCTCGTGTACCCTGCCACTGCCTCCCCCTCGTGTACCCTGCCACCCTGTCCCCCTCGTGTACCCTGCCACTGCCTCCCCCTCGTGTACCCTGCCACTGCCTCCCCCTCGTGTACCCTGCCACTGCCTCCCCCTCGTGTACCCTGCCACTGCCTCCCCCTCGTGTACCCTGCCACTGCCTCCCCTTCGTGTACCCTGCCACTGCCTCCCCCTCGTGTACCCTGCCACTGCCTCCCCTTCGTGTACCCTGCCACTGCCTCCTCCTCGTGTACCCTGCCACTGCCTCCTCCTCGTGTACCCTGCCACTGCCTCCTCCTCCTCGTGTACCCTGCCACTGCCTCCTCCTCCTCGTGTACCCTGCCACTGCCTCCTCCTCCTCGTGTACCCTGCCACTGCCTCCTCCTCGTGTAACCTGTCACCGTCTACCCCTCGTGTTCCCTGCCACTGCGTCCCCCTCATACCATGTGTCATCCTCTAATCTGTTGCATAACTACAACTCCCATTTGTGATGTAGTCCTGCATATTTCTACACAAACCACGATGGGAGATGTAGTTCTACTGTGCCACTGCCTCCTCACCTCCTATACTGTGTCATCCTCTAATCTGTTGCAGAACTGCAACTCCCATTATTACCTGCCAATAGGGCATGATGTGAGTTGTAGTTCTGTAACAGGGAGAGCAACATGTTGCAAAACTACAATTCCCATCATGGACTTGTCAGCAGGACATGATGGGAGGTGTAGTTCTGCAACCTGAATGGGCACATGTTGCAAAATTACAACTCCCATCATGGGCTGTCAGTGGGACATGATGTGAGTAGTAGTTTTAAGGGGATAATCTCACCTGTCCTGGATCCTGCTTTGGTCCTCTTTCCTGCGGTGATGGTCCCCGAGGTGACGCTTCTGGCAGTTGATGGGGGGATGCCGCTGAAGTCCGGGGGGGGGGCTTGGGGGGGATGCCGCTGAAGTCCGGGGGGGGGGGAGGTTAGTGGTGCCGCTGAGGTTCGGGGGGGGGCGTTGGGGGGGTAGAGTGCTGCTGAGCTCCGGGGGGGGGCATGGGGGAACCGCTGAGGGCCTGGGGGGGGGGGGGGGCGCAGGGGTGCCGCTGAGCTCCGGGGGGCGCGAGGGGGGGGGTTGTGGAAGCGCCGGGGCAGTGGAGGTGTGTGCCGCTAAGGTCCGGGGGCGGTGCAGCAGCGATCAGCGGGCGCAGGGGTCTGGAGTGGGGCGGGCGCTTAAGTCCTGTCTTGGGGGGAGAGGTCGGGGTTAGGGGTGGCCGGGTGTCGGGCGCTGCGGTCCGGGGAGAGATCGGCGGGCGCTGTGGTCCAGGGGTGTCAGCAGGAGACAGCGGCAGCGTCGGGCGGCCGGGGACTTCGGAGGGTACCAATCCGGAACTCCGGACACTTTTTTCCGGAACGGACACCCTTCCGGAAAAATCCGGAAGGGTGTCCGTGTCTAATGTAAGTCTATGGGTCCGGAAATCCGTCCGGATTTCCTGATAGGAAATCCGGGCAGATTTTCCGGACGTGTGAAGGGGGCCTGAAAGGATGGGTAGGACAGAGGAATGGAGACAGAGTGGACCAAAATGTAAAGATTTTCAGCAGCTTCAGGGTGTTTATTAGGGTGTTTAGTAATAATAAAATGAAATCATTTCATTTTATTGTAAAATGAAGGATGTCCTTAAAAAGTACAATTTGTCCCACAAAAAAACAATCCATCCTACGTCTGTTGATGGAAAAATAAAATAATTTTAGAAGGACAGAGAGGTCCCAACACCAATAACATTGGGGCTAGGCTCACACTATGTAACTGTGCAGCTGTATTTTTTATGCGGCTGTAAATGTGCGGATGAAACTACGGCCGTGGGAAAAAATAGACATGCGGCTTAAGACATACGGTCATTTACTTGGAAATCTGGTTCAACTAAAAATAACAAATAAAATCTTAAGAAAGTGATGCAAACACCTCTGGATGCATCTGGGAAAGCAGGGAAACAGTTTACATGAATCGCTATTACCGGGGTTTGCGATCTTCTGCAGTAATGCCGATGTCTCTCATGGTTAATCTATTAAAATAATAAAACACATTTTCGTTGTAATAAAGTCCCTTTCGTTGTTCAATAATTAAATTTAAACTAATCCATCATTTTGCAATTAAATATACTGTTAAAATAAATATATATATAAATAAATGTATATTTATATATATATTTATTTTTTGACAGTATATTTAATTGCAAAATGATGGATTCGTTAGAATTAAATTATTGAACAACGAAACTGAATTTATTTCATCGAAAATGTGTTTTATTAATTAAATATTAATTAGTACAGGAAGCTCCATAAGCCGTTAATTCATATTGCCGGCAAAAGAGCTTTCTGTACTAATCATCACTTTACTTTAATGAAAACATCAAATGTTTCTTCTAATTATGTTATCACAATAGCATTATTAGAAGAAACATTTAGAATTATATGTGCGCTCAGCTGATTGGCTGATCGGCTGAGCGCACATATAAAGAGCCGGTCCGCAGTACAGTGACTTCATTGTGCTGCGGACCAGCGAAGAGGACACATCGGGGTGAGTATACAGCTCTCCCCACCCCCTCCCCAACACTGCACCCCTCCCAGCAAGGAAGGGGGGGTCAGTTAACCCCTTCCTTGCTGGGATGGGTGCAGTCTGACATCAGTCTGGCCCCCAAGGGGTTAAGGGGGATGCAATACATCCTCCCTTAACCCCTTGGGGGCCAGACTGTAAGCAGCGATCTGTAAAGATGCTGCATACTGTAAGGTGCACAACACCGCTCACAATGATGGGTGTTGTGCTCCTGTTTGTGTGTTTTTTGTGTGTTTCTCCCTTTTTGTTTTTCAGATATCAGTATCCTGGGGATTACGTCGGATTCCGTGGACTGGTCAATGAGGGGTGTGGGGGTGTTTTTATTTGAATAAAAAAATTTTTAACTTGTGTCTTGTCTTTATTTCTTTACTTTATAGACTTAGTAGTGGAAGCCGTCTAATAGACGGAATCCATTACTAAGTTGGGGCCTAGTGTTAGCCGGTATAAAATGGCTAACACTAACCCCCTATTATTACCCCAGTACCCAATGCCACCAGGGGTACTGGGAAGAGCCGGGTGCCAGTGGTCCCGGAGCGTCAAAATTGGCGCTCCAGGAACGGGCGGCAGCAGGCTGGTAAGATTTAGGCTGGGGAGGGCCTAAACCAATGGCTCTTCCCACCCTGGTGTTACCAGGCTGCTGTCGTTTGGTTTTTAACCCGGCTGGTTATAAAAATAGAGGGGACCCTATGCAGTTTTTTTAAATTATTTATTTATTTAAAAACAAAAAAAACGCATGGGGTCCCCCCTATTTTTATTGGATATTTTTATTGGATAAAGCCCTAAAGCTATGTAAAAACATGGATATAGTCCTTGGCTGTATCCATGTTTTCCAGACATCCTTAGAGCTTTATCCAACTTCAGCAGCCCCAGCTAATCAAATGCCGAATGATCGGGTTCGGATGGACTCGAGCATGCTCGAGGTTCACTCATCTCAAGTGGCTGCTGAACTTGGATAAAGCTCTAAGGTTGTCTGGAAAACGTGAATACAGCCAATGACTATATCCATGTTTTCCACAACTTCAGCAGCCACTGCTAATCAAATGCCGAAAGTTCGGGTTCGGATCGACTCGAGCATGCTCGAGGTTCGCTCATCTCTAGAGATTACACATTTAACATAATTCTTCTAAATTTTATTTTATTATTTTTTATTTTTATTTTTCCATTTTTTCCAGATTCAACAGATTGGTTGATACATTATGAAGAGACATACAATATATACTATCCGTCAAGGATTAGATACTAGAGATGAGGGAACCTGGAGCGTGCTCGAGTCCATCCTAACCCGAACGTTCGGCATTTGATTAGCAGTGGCTGCTGAAGTTGGATAAAGCCCTAAGGCTATGTGGAAAACATGGATATAGTCATTGTCTGTATCCATGTTTTCCAGACAACCATAGAGCTTTATCCAAGTTCAGCAGCCACTGCTAATCAAATGCCGAACGTTCGGGTTTGGATGGACTCGAACCCAAACCCGATTCGCTCATCTCTAGTGCCGTGGGATGCTTAAATTGCTGCACCTTGCATTACCTTGTATTCTGTTGAGAAAGACCTTATGGTCGGAACATGTGCAGCGAAACACTTGTGTGAATAAACACACTTTCTTTATTGCAATTACGTGAGTGCCGGGATTTTATTTTTTCGCAAAACTTCAACTTCCAGCATGCCCTCATAATGGGCATTATAGTTTTGCAACAGCTGGGGAGCTACTGGTTGGAGGTTTCCTCTGTTCTACCCCCATAAGGTGAAGATAGCAGCAGCTTCTACCCCTTTACCCTGCTGGGGGTATAAAAACTGCATGACAATCTAAGGATTCCCACGTGACCGCGTCTACGTCTCTATGTCCTCAGTCTTTACCTTCCATGCAGAAGTTTTGCGGAGATCAGTGAAGTCCTCCCCGTAAATGGCCTCCAGGACCTGCAGCTCATTCTCCTGCCGCTGTGTTTTCGCGAACTCCATCTGCAGGGGGCGCCGCTGATCTCCAGGACCGGGAAGGCGAGGTCGGCGGGAAGTGGGACATTTCCCCGGCTACCTGCCATGCTACACCGGACAAATCGCGTTCCTCATCCCCACCGACTGCTCAGCACTAGGACCAACCCACTACACCCTTCAGGGTACAGCCCACGAGTTCACAGGCGGATTTCCACCATGTTAGTATTGTGCAGTGTAAAGGTGATGCGGATGACCTGTGTCTGGTATAGGTTGGTTATATGCTGCCCTCTGCTGGAGATATTTGTTATATGCTGCCCTCTGCTGGTGATATTGGTTATATGCTGCCCTCTGCTGGTGATATTGGTTATATGCTGCCCTCTGCTGGTGATATTGGTTATATGTCGCCCTCTGCTTGTGATATGGGTCATATGGTTCCCCTCTGCTAACTGGTGATATTAGTTATATGGGGCACTATGCTGGTGATATTGGTTATATGGGGCACTATGCTGGTGATATTGGTTATATGGGGCCCTCTGCTGGTGATATTGGTTATATGGGGCACTCTGCTGGTGATATTGTTTATATGGGGCACTCTACTGTTACCCTGAACAGTTTTTAAAATAATATTATTAAATGATATTAGTACTAGTAGAAATAACACGATAATACTGTAGTAATTTTTAGGTTATAAAATAAAACAATGTAATGGTAAATAACCAATAATGTATAGTAGTAATAGTATAAGAGCAGGTACCATAGTATTAGTAATTATAAAGTAACAATAATAGAAGTAATCATAATGATAGGTAGAAACTCATATGGTGCGTTTACACGGAACGATTATCGTTCAAATTTTCGCAGTAACGATCGCATTTGAGCAATAATCTGCTTGTGTAAACACAGCGAACGATCAAGCGACGAGAGAGAAATCGTTTATTTTGATCTTTCAAGATGTTCTCAAATCGTTGTTGGTCGTTCGCTAAAAATTCGCACATCGCTTTGTGTAAACAATTTTTCAAAGATTCTCCCAATGTGTGAGATGAGCTTCAGCGATCTTAAAAATGATTGCAATAACGATTTTTCTAACGAATTGTCTAACGATTTATTCGTCTAAAGACTGATCATTATAAAAAACAAATCTTTGGCCTTTCCTCTTCACCACACTCAGACATCTCGGTCTTGGACCTAATATGTTGGAGTGGATCGGCTCCTTATACTCTCATCCTACGGCCCAGGTCTCGGTCAACGGCCTTCTCTCCCTCCCGTTCCCAACGGCCTTCTCTCCCTCCCGTTCCCCATAGCGAATGGAACACGGCAAGGTTGTCCCCTTTCTCCTCTTATCTTTATTCTCACGCTCGAGCCCTTTCTTAGGCACGTGAGAAACAACGCGAACATTTCCGGGATACGAGTGGGGTCGGTGGATCACACAGTCGTGGCTTACGCGGATGACCTCCTGTTCTTCCTCACCCGACCCCTCACCTCACTTCCTAATCTTCTTTCTGAACTTTTACTTTTTACTTTTATCAAACCCTCTCTAACTACAAAATTAACTTACAAAAGTCCGAGGCACTCAATCTCTCTCTCGCCCCTTCTGTTGTCATCTCGCTGGAACCGTCATTCCCCTTCCGCTGGGCACGATCTTTTTTAACATACTTAGGAGTCCAGTTGACGCCAGCAGTCTCCGACCTTTTTAAGGCCAACTTTCCCCCGATGCTTAAGCTGATCGAAGCGGACTTGCTCCGGTGGCACAAGGGCACCTTCACCTGGTTTGGGCGTTGTTCAATTTTTAAAATGAACATTCTGCTGCGTCTGCTTTATCTTTTGCAACCCCTTCCTGTGACGGTGCCCTTGTCTTACTTCAGCTTTCCACTCTCCTCACGAACTTCATCTGGGCGCACAAACAACCCCATTTAGCCAAATCAATCCTGTACCGCCCTAAGACGAGAGGCGGTATTGGTCTCCCCAACCTTTATCATTACTATGCTGCTGCCCATCTCTCCCGGGTGTTGGACTGGCACCGCCAAGCCCCCACTAAATTATGGGTGGGCTTGGAGATGTCGCTCTCATTGCTAGCAGTCCCATGGATACCGTCCGCCTCTCGCCTTACCGGCCCTCACCCTACTATTGCTCCCACCTTGAAACTATGTCAAAAACATCTTTCCGCCGGCTTTTTGGCCCCCCACCCCTCCCCCTGTTCCCGATCCTAGATAATCCTGCTTTCCCAGCTGGTAGGGAGGACCCTATCTTCCGGGCATGGTCCCGCTCTGGTTCCTTCCGAGCTGCCATTTTTCTCCAAGGCTCCACGTGGCTGTCCCTCGCTGACCTCAAAGATCTCGTGGATCCAGCACCTATAGAATTCTGGAGGGCGCTACAACTCCATCACTTTCTCCACTCTCTCCCGAACCCTTCTGGTTTTGCCCGTCCCCCCATTTGAAACTCTCTGTCTAGGCTCTGGCCCCATCCGCCACTCTCTCTCTCTCCTGTATACTCTGCTTGGCTCCCCGCCGAGGACTCACCTCCCTCATTTCTCTCTGCATGGGAGGGAGATTTAGGTACTTCTTTCTCTGCGGCTCAAGTAGACAGAATTTTCACTTGCACTCATTCTTCTTCCATCTCGTCCCGTCTGCAGGAAGCTGGTTGTAAAGTACTTTCACGCTGGTACCGAGTTCCCACCCGGGCTTTATCGGATTTTTCCGGAGGTCTCGCCATTATGTTGAAGAAATTGCAGTGAGGAGGGCACCCTCGTACACATTTTCTGGAGTTGTCCCAAATTGGTACCCTTCTGGAAAGAAGTATGGCGTATCTCTTTACCTTTACTGACCGCCCGCTCCCCTTCTCTCCGTCGCTCTTTCTCCTACATATTTCCGACATCTCCCTGAAATCCTACCGACGCTCTGTCCTCAGACATCTGATCAATGCAGCGCGAGCGTGTATCCCGGCCCTATGGCGCCGCCCTGAACCCCCCAGTATCGCCATGTGGTTTCGCAAAATAGAGGACATCAAACACATGGAGGACCTCACTGCACAGTTACACGGACGGAACTCTGTGTTCCTTCGGACATGGTTCTATTGGGACCAATTCATCGAGATACAGGACTCTTCTGGCTCAGTGAGTCGCGGCCCCTGGGTTCCCCCTCTCCCCCCCCCCCTTTTCTTCCCCCTCCTGCTGCCCCTTTGCTTGTCCCCCCCTTTTTTTCTTTCCCCTGTTCTTTATCTCTTTCAACAACTACTCCTCGGTTATGGTCCGAGTGGTAGTCCTCTTTCTTATTTTTCATACCCTTTAAAAGGTTACCCCCCGTTGTGGGTTGTGTAATGCACTTGGTATACGTACCACAAACAACTGTTGTTGCTGTCATGTTTTTCCATGAGTGTTTTCATGGATGTACCGTTTTCTCCTTTGAGTGTGTGTGCACTGTTGTTTTTTACTAAAATTTCAAATCCTTAATAAAATTGAGAATAAAAAAAAAAATCATTAAACGATCATTGTGCAAATTATTGCTTTGTGTAAACGCACCATCAGATAATAGTATATTATCACTAATTAGAGATGAGCGAATCGTTCATCCAGGGCAGTTTCTAGGCCATTTTGACTACAGGGCGAATCTGGAGAAATTGCCCCCCCCCCCCCCCCACCCCCTTCGTGCGTTGGTACACAGAGCTATTTATCTGACAGATATTGAAGCCAAAGCAAGAATGGATTACATAAGAAGAGAAATCTCAGTCTTTCCTTTATGACCCGTTCCCTGTTTATAGTCTGTTCCTGGCTTTGGCTTCAAAAATCTGTCAGATAAATGTCTCTGTCTAAACGCACCATAAGAGATGTGTGATTATCATTAATGAGTATTTCTAAGGGCTTATGCCCACGTCCCTTAAATTACGGTCGCAATGTACAAGGACATCCCTTAATGGAGCATGACACAGAGCTGTGCGGCTGTGTCATCCAAACAGTTTCCCTGCTCCCGGCATGATGCCCGGAGCAGGGAAACGGTCCAAGACAGGGCTTCCCTGTCCATAGGGCCCGTAATTTACAGGTTGTGGGAAAAACGCACATTTACAACGCACATTTCCCTATAGCGATATAAACTTGCCAGTGATTAGCTGACAGGCAAGCACATGCTCACTTGTTTGCCAGCTGAATCTTTTGGGCGGCCATATACATTACTGTTATCAGTGACACATTGCCCTATATATAAATGGGATGTGCGGCCGATAACAATGTAGGCAAATGGCTGCAGACCGGCTGCATATGACTGCATAATGGGCCATGTAGAAGGGGCACTATTCTCATATAGGTCCTGTGCTGGGAATATCTATCACTTCTCTGCTCCTTCAGTTTCTCCTCATCAGACATTTACTGCAGCATAGAGATAGGGTTAACCCTTACATTGTCTGCACAGGTAACTGATTCATAGGGAGGCAGTGTGAGGGTTAAATTCTCTGCAATAAATACAAGTGACTGATGAGGAGAAACTAGTGAAGCTGCCCATCCTCCCCCCCCCCCTCCCCACTCACATCGGGCCCTGATACGGCTGTCTTCCTGGTGACACACATGACCCCCCCCCCCCCCCCCCCCCCCCCACACACACACACACACACACACAGCTCAGATCCGCTGTAATAGGATAAGGGAGCAGGACTTACACAGGGGCTGTCATGCTGTGGCCGGGTCGGGAAGGAGACGCTCTGAGGGCTGCTGACTGTGTGCAGGGTCATGTGCAGAGCGGCCAGATAACGTCCCTGCTCTGCTCCCTTCTCCTCTTTGAAGCAGCCACAGGTTAATCTCCCAGGACACAAAAGGGCCCCAGGATCCGGGTGCTGCATGTGGGGGCGCACTGGACACTAAGCCTGCAGCTCTGGCACAGTATGTCGGCCACTGCTGCTAAGTGAGGTGTGGGAGGGCGCCCCCTAGCTGTCAGCGCCCCGTGCGGTTGCCCCACCCGCACGGTGCTAGAAACGGCCCTGCGTTCATCTAGGCTTTATCTTCAGGTTGCCTTTCCCCCCCTCCGAGGCAGGGTTTGAAGATACCGCCAGTGTGAGGACCGGAGAGCCAGATGACAAGTGGCATGGCTGACAAGTATAGATTTCTGCTTATCTGCTTTTCTGGAAACGTTTTCAGGGCTGCATGAGCGATGCAAAGATCGTTCATACAGCCCATCTGCTAGAATTCTTGTACCAATTAACGCACAATCAAGCAAGTAAGGTACAGCAAACAAGCTGGCAATCTCGATGATCGGCGCTTATTTGCACACCCCACATACCCCTTCCCCCATGGCCGACAAGTCTCCTGTTCTAAAAGGGGCATAACAGTCCCAGGAGCTGTAGCTCATGTATAAACTTGATTAAAAAAAAGCACCAATATTTCTCATTGAACTTTCACTTTATGACAGTGGCCTACCCTAGTTTTGTCTTAATTGAGATGACACACAAAATTTTGGTTTATGTCTGTGTTTTATCATAGAAACAATTCAACATTTCACTACAATCATGCAATTGTTATGAAATGTAATAAATGCTGCATATAACAGGTAAAAAGTATATTTATATTATATTTCCTGGATTTACGACCATACTGCAAATCATCATGTTTTCCATATACTGTGCTTGGTAACGTTCTCAGTTCATTATGTCCTGGTGACAGCGCTCGCCTTGCTCCTCTAAATAAGCTCCCACAATCTCTTTGAATTTATCAAAATGGGCATCAAGGATATGGACTTAGACTACATATCCAGGAAGGGGTTAAAGTTTAATAGATTACAAAGTAATGTTACTTTATTAAAGTAAATATTTTTACAAATTGGTATTCTCCGGCGTACCCCTTAAAGTTCCAACTTAGAAAAGCCCATTTTTGGGCTATATCTTTAGCTAGAGCCCTCTAAGAAGCTTAAATACATCCCAAACAGCCATACCTTATGGCTCAATAAAGTAATAGTATATTAGTAGTGAAGCAGTTGCTTTATTTGCACCAACATTGCCACTTTTGTGAATAATAGGTATGGTAATTACTTGCATGGAGCTGAGCTGCAATACCTTAGGGAGGCCATGGATATTAGGCGATGTTTCCGAATTCCTAGTCAACCTCTTCAATTTCAACTTATTTGTTTGAAGGAGAAGTCGGGCAAAAAATGTTCTTAAAGCATTGTATTGCCCCCCAAAAGTTATACAAATTACCAATATACACTTAGTACGGGAAATGCTTATAAAGGGCTTTTTTCCCTGCACTTACTACTGCATCAAGGCTTCACTTCCTGGATAACATGGTGATGTCACTTCCTGGATAAAATGGTGATGTCACTTCCTGGATAAAATGGTGATGTCACGACCCGACTCCCAGAGCTGTGCGGACTGTGGCTGCTGGAGAGGATGATGGCAGGGGGATGCTTAGTGTCCCTCTAGTGCCCTGTGTCCCTCAGTGTCCCCCTGCCATCATCCTCTCCAGCAGCCACAGCCCGCAAAGCTCTGGGGGTCACCATTTTATCCAGGAAGTGACATCACCATTTTATCCAGAAAGTGACATCACCATATTATCCAGGAAGTGAAGCCTTGATACAGTAGTAAGTGCAGGGAAAAAGCCCTTTATAAGCATTTCCCGTCATAAGTGTATATTGGTAATTTGTATAACAATTGGGGGCAATACAATACATTAATAAAAAAATTTGCCCGACTTCTCCTTTAACTGACACCTTACACGCTTTATTCTATTACTTTAGGAACAAGAATTAAAAAAAAAAAAAAACATTCACACTTTGCAGCACACAGTTATACTGCCATTGATTTTAGTCATTGTAAAAAAAACAAAAAAAAACTTATACACATTTTGTAATCTTTATCCTTCAAAACTTTATTTGTGAATTGCAATTTTTAATAAACAAACTAAAAAATGTGGAAAAAAACAACTTTTTTTTATGCATCTGAACATGAAAAGCCCTTTGACATCATTAGCACCACTTTGAGATCAGTAAAAGGCAACAATACTGTAAATGTAGATTTATAAGCTGCAGGTCTTATACTGGAACCCTAAAAACATAGGCACATTTACAGACAATAGTGCTGTATGTAAGAATGCATGGATTATCTACACCATGAATTTCTATTGGCAGGACGTGCCAAGTGTCAAATAGGATTTGGCGGGAATAAGGGCATTGGATAAAATTAAGTAGGTAGTTTCCTCTGTATAAGTATATTAGTCTGGACCTGGACCTCCTCAATCCTCACAAATCTGGATAACTAGATCACAAAATGAATACTGACCCACCAGGCAGAATTAATTCAGTAGCCAGGCTATATAATAATTCAGATTCAAGGCCAGAACACCAAACTAATTCAGACCCCAGATCAGACCTAATGCATACCTAAAGGTCCTATTACAGTAAACGATTATTCCAACAATCGTTTAGTGTAATAGCACACGACACGCACAATGTTGGCTGATCTTTCAACGTGCTAAAAGATCATGGTTTGTGTAGTGACGGTGACAGTTTGTGCAGCTGACCTCAGTGGGCAGCCCGAAAGATCTAAATATCATTTAGATGGCCCTTCCCTCTCCTCCCCACTCTCTGTCTGTGCATGTAATAGCTACCATGGAGAATTGTGCCATTTTAAGCCTAAAATTAACTCAGGTCCCAGACCCGACCCCAAATTAATTTAGACCCCAGACCAGGCCCCAGTATAAGCCCATAAAAAACAGGCCATTCACATGACATAATGTACGTTACATGTGCATCCACCAGGCAGGGTCCATCCTAGTATCCCATACAGATCCATGTCATAGCAGACCGTCCTGGTCATAGCTCACACATAAGCTCCTGTGTTACTGTCACCAAGGTAGTATCAGTAACTTGACCCCTCCTCGCTCCCAGGTCAGATCTATTCTAGCTGAGTGGACTGTACTGGGTCCTACACCATTCAGCTTCGTTTGTACAATGTCCTGACACCAAACGCCATTAGGACCAAGTGCTACGCCTTGAGCTAAAAAGGTTCGGACTCATATATGTACTCATATATGGAGTAATTACAGGGGCTTAATGGAAACCACACAGGTCCCACTTGCTATAGTAATTTTGTCAACAGAAGGGTGTAGGAAGCCATGGGCCCCCTGGTGTCAAGGCCCAGTATGGACCAGTAAAGTTATGCCATTGGTCATTATATTATGGGAAATAAAATTATTTACTACAACAGATAAGTCAGGAGAGCGGACAGGTCCTCTTCAGTCAACTCTGTGGTTTTACCCACACCTGTTACATGGTGTATGACCTGTTTGTTTCCACGTTGTAGCTAGTAAAGACATATGAAAGTTAATCTTTAACAAATACCAAAGATAGACCATACATTTTTAGATGTTTAGAGAGCAAAATGCAGAAGGAACTGTCAGGTGATGTTGTACAGTCTGGTCATGACGCACAATTCAAGTAATGCAGAGCCGTCTATAAATAAATCAGGAGCAGCCTGACACCTCATTTCCCTCTTATAAGGATTTAGGAAACGGAGATATGGGGATTTGTATGCAGTTAATTATAGCAAATTATCATCCTTAAAGGGGTTATCTGGCCTTATAAAATGCATGACCCATCCCCAACTTGGACTATCAATCTTAGATTGACTCCTAACACCCCACCACTCATACCTGCATCATCTTACTATTTATTAGTGTTGCCCTGTTCACTTGAATGGGAAAGTGCTGCAGTATCTTGCATTGTCACTACTAATAGTACAGCATTGCATATAAGTGCTAGATAACAAAGGTGTCAAGAGTCCGTCCTCCACTTTAAAACAAATCTATTATTTAAACATTTTATATAATGTTTAACATGGGGAATGTAATATTAAAGGAAACCTGTCATCACTTTTATGCTGCCTGAACCTCAAGTCATAGGGATGGTCCCAATGGTTTCTCCCTGCCCTTCCAGCCTTGATTGTTAGATCTCTCCCTATGCTGAAACAGGAAGAGGTCTACCAATTAAGAACGGTGGGACGGGAAGAAGCGTTGGGAACGTTTCCGTTGACTCATGGTTCAGGCAGCATGAAAGTGATAATAGGTTCCCTATACAGGTAACTGCATTCACACCTTAATTTCTATGGTTTGAGGAATTACATATCGCCACCTAATTTCATTGTGACAGTTGCCAATAAATTAAAACTATGTGGCCATTGCTTGTTGCTTGTGGCCTTTTTGAGCCTACTAAAAAAGGTGTCAGGCCAATTTCTTCAACTTAATTTAGGCATGGGGAAATTCAGCCCTCCAGCTGTTGCAAAACTACAATTTCCATCATGCCTGGACAGCCAAAGATAAAGCTTCGGCTTTCCAGGCATGATGGTAATTGTAGTTTTGCAACAGCTGGAGGGCTGAAGGTTCCCCATGCCTGACTTAATTGAATGAGTAGATCTCATCCAGTAGAGCCCACTACATACAGGGGCAGGGTCATAGACTCCAACCTCATTGAGGTCATGTTCAGCCTTTAAAACTAAACCAGACAGCAAAGGGCTGAAGGCAGTCCACTACAGGATACAGTACAACATTGTTCTTTGCTATATTTTACTATCGTGGATAACTACCAAATGCAATGGATCTCTACCTGCTGGCAAAACGTCATGACCAGGAAAATAACATTTGAGGAAAACTTCTGCAAGACATGCAAACTAGAAGAAGCCATCCGATATTGCGGACAAGATGACAATATATATTCTTGTAATAACAGAAGGACCAGTAGTTCAAATGCCTATATGGATACTGCCGCTCTCCACTATAACAAGTGGATGCTAGTCATACACTTTGGGATGCCATATTCTGGACTGAACCAATCCATCAATTACTAGAGGCATTAATGCGGTGGTTTCTAGTAAATTAATGTGCTGTTGGTATGGTCCAGAAAATGGCCGCATCTACTGTGTGTAAATGATGGGTCCACTTCTAGCAGGAACTCAGATCATAGTGGTGTGATTTCAGGTGGTCAGAGATGCGGGGATGAGCCAACTCCCAGGAACTGTAGTGCTCAGACGGTTTCCTGTTAGGTAAAAAGTAGACAGTACTTGGTTGGGGTTCCTTAAATACTATTTTTTAGATGGGAAGAGGCTGAATCTTTTTTCCTTTTTCTCTGGCTTGACCTCTGAGGCAGATGTGGAAGGGAGAGGAAGACTTTTAGACTTTGGTTTCTGATCAGATGTCTCTGCGATCGATGTTCTGAGACTGTCAATCCAGGCTTGACGATCAGCCTAAAATATGTAAAAAATAATTGTAAGGATGAAATGTATCAAAAGTTCACAAACTGTGGTGCAATGCTTCAAGGAGAGAATACACAGTAATCAGGGGCATCTTTACAAGATTGTAAATGGGGGCAGTGTAAAGGCCCTATTACACCAAGTGATTATCAACCGTTAGGGGTGTTAAAAGGCAACATGCATAATGTCGGCTAATTGTTGTCTTTCAACGTGTTGAAAGAACACAATCCTGACAGGTCAGCGCTTACTTGCTCCTCATTTAGGGCCATGTAATAGGGCCTTATGGATTTTCAGATACTGGTTCAAGGTGTAGTTTGGAGAGTGTTTCCGGTGCTCGATGAGTTAAAGGGGTATTCCACTCCCCTTCCCCCAGTTCAGAGCATGCCGCCTTCTGCTGAAGACACAGAAAACTGTGCGTGAGCTGTTCTCCCTATCTCCACTCCTCCCCCGTTATTTCTGAGACGGCTAATGTAAACAGCGTCTCTAGTTGTGTTTCTGTGCACTCTGTAATGCCGGGAAGGTTAATCACAGTGAGGTTACGAGCAACTTGACCTCAGAATAATCCTCCCGGTATTACAGTGCAGGTACAGCCCACCAGGGACACTGTTTACATATGCCATTTTGGAAGTTAGGGAGGAGGAGGGGGTTAAGAGTGAAGAAAGACAAAGTAAACAGTTCACTTGCAGTTTTTTGTGTCTTCAGCAGAAAGCAACAGCTCAGAACTGGTAGAAGGAGACTGAAAAGATAATGACAAGTATGGAACAAATTGTAAGTCTCCATGGGGGATGATTCAACATGCATTTTACCTTACCAGAATACCCCTTTAACATATAATGGATAACATTTTAGAAGTCCACGTTTAAAGTATTATTGTCACATAAAAAAAAATTCACATGTCACTCAGACATGTCATATATCCTTATGAGTAGGGGGCTGAGTGTTTCGGTCCACAGCTCGCTGCTCCCCTTGACTTTTTGCATAAAAAGGGCTTCATTGTAAGCCCATAGACTTAGCCTATGCAACGAGTTAGGAAAAGCAGCGAACTTGGGAGTGAAGCAATCAGCTGTGCTCTTCTCCTGGTATATCTAACAATCGATGGGTGTCTGAACATCAGACCTCAATTTATCAACACTTTTGACATGTCTGTGAGACATCAAAAGTTTTTTATAGTGACAGTAAGGGCCATGTTAGGAGCAAGCTCCTTGTTCCTCGCTTACTGTCGGTGCTTTTACAAGCACTGACATTGAGCCCGGGGGACGGGGGGGGGGGGAACCATGGGGAGCTGTCTAAGGGTAGCCCATAGAAAATAGCGGTGGTCTGCTACCACCACTACTATTGCACGGAGTAGTGGCCAGAAGACAGTCACGATGGTTATCAGGATTTTGGTTTATGCAGAAAGGCAATTGTTGTATTGTAGTTGTATTGTACATACCTCATCTTTTGTTAGGAAGAGCCACTCATTGCCGTCACATAGCCTGGAAAATCAAAGCACAGTTTTATTTACAAAATACAATCCTCTATATGTTCAAAATCTTTAGGCTATGTTCACACAACGTAAATTAACGGCCTTGGTTTTCACCCGGCCGGACGTGTACGTTGTATAATTTTGCTTCCTAGCTTGTTTCTGAGCGGGATGAAACAAGTAATTTATTTGGAATACTGCGCCCAGCCCAATAAACCACACAGAATTTTTTTTATTTCAAAATCAAGTTTAATTTTGCAGAAATAAATATTCCATCCGCGGCCGCATTGAAATTTACGTCCGTAGTTGGAACATTACCGGCCGGAAATAAATGACATGTTCATTTTTCACGGAGCTGTGAAAACAACGGCTGTTGTCTGATACGTAGTGTGCATTGTACAACCGTAGTTCATATATATATTGCAGCCAAGGCATAAACCTCAAAACTATGGCCGTAGTTTTGCGGTTCGGACTACGGCCGTAGTTTTACGTAGTGTGAACATAGCCGGAAACTGTAAAACAGATGTATAACTTGAACAGTGACAAACTATTCCAATTAGTGTGAGTGTGATAATCACCCAGCTTTCCGTTTATCCCTTCCTGGCACTATGACAGAATAGTCAGAATGAAGCATCTGGAAAAATGCTAAGTGACAACAGTGTGAGATGGTGCACAGGTGTACAGTAGCGGGGCATAAGCCTCTGGATAGCTAGCAGAGCTGTAAAACACTCAGAACTGTAACTATCAGGTAAGCTGTGAAGGAATGTTCTGGTAAGAGTACTACAATACCTTAGCCTGAACACATGCTTTTTCTTCTTATAGTCCGCCACTGCTTCACAAGCCGCACCGCCCAGGAAAAGAAGTTCTTCACCTGGTAAAGTTTCATTCAAGGAAAAACTCTTGACATCTTTGTAAAAATATAAATCATGATCCTTAAGGACACAGAAGACATTGTTCCAGGACCTGCAGAGCAAGAAGACACCATGAATACGTACTTATTTGCATTCTTTTCATTTTATATAAAAAAGTAGAAATGAGCATCAATCTTGCCAGAACTAAATGTAAGTGTACTTCTATAGAACTTCTATGCAAGAAGTCAGGCTTCTCTCTTTTTAGGTCCTGTCTACATTTCAGTGCTATGTGATTTCAGACTGGTTTTTCAAGTGTAAGATGGATACACAAATTCCTGCTGAAAACAGGACCTGATTAAAAAAAAAAAAAAACAGCTACAAGCCAAATAAAAAATCACTCAAGTGCCACTTCAAAAGAAAAAAAAGTGTTGGCTAATCCCTCAAAACACATACAGATGACTGCTAGGAAAGGTGATGAATTTCCTCCAAGAACGGTCTACAACATGTCACATTTAGACAGATGAGTTGCCCAGTACCAGCTGAGAAAATTCACCTTTAACTATCAGAACTCACCATATCGGAAAGTGATAGTGACATTATAGAATTTTTTTCTGAATCTGCTTTTCAGATGGACTGATGCACATAGCAAGTGAACACTGAAAGGCAGCGTTCACACAATATCTATCCTTGGCTGTATTTCCAGCGTCTTTTTGGATGGGCATCATTTCAAAGCAAAAATATATCCATATTATGCAAACTACAGCCGTAATATGCATACTACAGTCATATTACACAAGATCACAAGCAGTCTATACTTACCATCTGTGCTGCTTGTGAACCGGATGCTCTCCAGTGCTTCAGGCCGGGCTGGTGCTTGGTAATAGACTGGTGGCGGTGCCGGTCTATTCATGGTAAAAACAGAAAAGCGATCTACCGCTGGTACTTTGCTTCAAGGCTCCACCTCCTCCAGAATGATTGACAGTCGGAGGAGGTGGAGCCTGAAGATACAGCAGGCAACCGAAGGACTGAAGAGCCAAATGCCAAATGGATCTCAAGCAGCATGGTTGGTAAGTATACACTGCTTGTTACCTGCAAACTGGCAACACAGATATATACATATTCTAGGGCTGCACAAACAATACAAGGATCATTCATGCAGCCCGGTCACTCGATTTTTCGTGGCTTGTAAAGTTTCTGCAAAAGAGTGCCAATCTTGTTAATTGGCAGTCATTTGCGGCAAACAAATCTTTAGGTCTAAAAGATTAATAGATTAATTTTTATATGATCTCCCAGGGACCTGTGTTGCAGCACTTGTTTGTATATTTAACCTGATCCTATCTGTAACATTGCATAACATGAAGATATACCAAAGCTAAAGCTACCTGAGCCATAAAAACATCTATGCATACAGACCTTTAACCAGCCTTAAATACTCAGCTCCGATTTAATAAATATTGTACTTGTACTCTTATCTTAACCATATTGTCATTGGGTATTCTACCTGTTTTGCGCTTTCTTTAGTGGTCCTTCCAGGTCGTGTTTCCTGAGTAAGTTTCCTTGCATATGAGCACTGGCAGAACTAGACAGACTTGCTGGAAGAGTTGAGACCTCTTCTGTTACAATCACAGTTGGGTGTAATACGCTGTACTCTGACGGCCCTGCCCGTTCACTCTCTGGATCCTCTGTTGTGCTTTTCCACTCTTCCACAATTATTTGCGTCTCTTGTATATCATGTTTGCTAGGGAGTTGGTGTTCTATCATTTCTTTTTCCTATAACAAAATAAGGGAAACATGTCATAAAATATCGTCAGATCATTGAAAAATCATAGAGGTACATGAACATACTAATCTGGCTCAAGTCAAATGTTGGCCGGCCAAGCACAGAAACCACAAATAATAAAAGTTGCTATAACTGATTAGTTTTCACACAAAATTGTAGCCCAGCCAGAAGATAGAACAGTCTCCGCTTACCTCTTCTGGTTCCTCCACTGCTTGGCTCAGAGATGGTTCCCAATATTCTCTTTCGTCTTTTGGCTGAACACTGGGAATAGAAACATTGTAAATCAGTTAGTCATAGAGATCTATGATATATTCATGTCCGCAACAATAACATTAACATGAAATCTGTCCATCCCGTTCTGGCTTCAGATACCCCGAGCTTTTAGCCACTGCTGTTGGGGAAAGCTGTATGTGGCTAGAGATGTGCAAACTGAGCCTTCCAAATCCAGACTAGTTTTGAACTGTGCAAAAAGCCAAACCAAACCTTTTGCAAAGTTCGGATCAAGTTGAGAAGATTGGGGCTGCACATCTAAAAAACAAACAAAAAAATATTTTCTCACCTGTCCTGCTCTCTCCCGGTGTCCTCATCTGGGTCTTTGTGTCTTCAGCCACCTCCTGCCCGTTCAGCCAATCGCTGACTGAGACAGGAAAGTGCTGTGGCCAGTGATTGGCTGAGAGGGCTGTCTTTGTTGTATCTGCAATGACAGCTCGCTCAGCCAATTTCTGGCTGCATAACTGTCCTATCTTAGGGCCCTATTCTACCGGACGATTATCGTTCAGATAATCGTTAAATCGTTCTAATCGTTGAAATGCAGTTAACGATTAACGACCGAACGAGAAATCGTTGATCGCTTTATAAGACCTGGACCTATTTTTATTGTTCCTCGTTCGCAAATCGTTCACATTGAATAAGACGTTCGTTCATTCGCAGTAGATACGAACGCAATAGCGAAGAAAAAACGATCGCAAATACGATCATAAGTAACGATTATTGTTCCATGGAAATGAGTGAACGTTTCCAGGTATTTCGCAATAGCGGTCATTTGAGATCGTTAATTGTTAACGATTATGCAAACGATAATCGTCCGGTGGAATAGGGCCCTTAGTTAGGGATTGGCTGAATAGAACTTTGGTGCCTGCAGGGACCAGAGAAGAAGGACACCGGGGGAGAGCAGACTGGTAAGTATAGATGAGCACATTTTTTTGAACCATGATGAAACAGCTAAACGCCTGCAATCGTGTAGCTGTTTTAGGGCAGTTCATTTAAATTTCGGTTTGGACTAACCTAAACTTTACATTAGAGTTTAGCGAACCTGCCAAACCGAATTTAACAAGTTTGCTCATCTCTACAAGTGGCCGTACACTTCCCCTGTAGGACCCATTACGGGAAATCCATAAAATGTCAAAGGGAAAGCATGTGGGCGGATAATTAGAGGACCCGTTCCATCGCTGACATTAACAGCAGAGCTAATCATACATGTTAATAAGGAATGAAAGTCACATGTTCTATTGTTTATGGTCAGCTTTAACAACAGGGCCAATATGATGAAGAGGGGAATTTACTGGTGCATATTTTAATAAACCTGTACATCATCTGGATGAACTTCTGATAAATTCCCAAAACTTTATTGTTTCATCACTATACTGAGTCAACATTCTACATTATCTGGCTCACATATGAGATGAATGACATACGTGACAAGATGTTTTGTGTGGCTGTTCAGAAGGTAGCTATATTGAAAGCAAAACTGTCTACAGTGAACAGCATCAGTCTTTCAAATCAACTGGTGTGAGAAAGGTATACAGATTTGTAAATTACTTCTATTAAAACATCTAAAAAGTCTTCCCATACTTATCAGCTGCTGTATGTCCCACAGGAAGTGGCATTCTCTTTTCTGTCTGATGCCACTTCTCTCCGTAACAGAAACTGCTCAGAGCAATAGCAAATCCCTATTGAAAACCTTTCCTGCTTTGGACAGATCCTGTCACAGACAGAGGGGGCAGCAGAAAGCACTGTGTCAGACTAGAAGTAATGCACCACTTCCTGCAGGACATACAGCAGCTGATAAGTACTGGAAGAATGTAGTTTTTTTTTTAATAAAAGCAAATTACAAATCCGCATAACTTTATGACACCAGTCGATTTGAGTATTCAGTTATGTAGATGACAAAAATAATATGATAACAATAGTGAACATGATCTGTGCCGGTCTCGGCATGCAGCTGCCTTGTCATTGACCATCCCCACCATTAAACATGATCATCTTAATAATAATTAAGGCTCATTATTCGGTCTTACTGGATTTCTGCCTGGACCTCTCTGGTTTCAGCCTCAGCTGCCATAGCCATTTGTTGCATCCTGGCTTCCTGGTATTTACGTATTTCCAGCAATTCCAACTGAGAATGAAAAATAACATTATAAATGTGCCATTCATGCGAGAAGCATTGTGATGGAGGACGACCAGCACCTGAAATTTATTTATCAACTAATGAATGCCATATAGAAACACACTGACACAGACAGATTGTAGTACAGATTCCCTTTTAGAGTCTGCACTGAAATCAATGCGAAGTCTGCTTTAACACAGTGCCAGGCTATGTTCACACATAGTATTTCCATCAGTCTTTTTTCAACCAAAACCAGAAATGGAACTGACTAGGGAAAACAGATTCGCCCCTTCTCCCTGGTGTACGCCTGCTGTATCCCCCGCTTGCCCGATGGGTGGCCTGGAGGGCATGGCAAGGCGGGGAGGAGGCGTGACCACTAATAGGTATGCGCCTCCTTGAGAATATGGCTGAGGAAAAGAGCGGACCTAATTTAAGATCAGTGTACGAGTATGCCAGTCTACATAAATCCCCCCCAAGGTGTCTTATAGAAATCTGTACTGTGGTTTATCCAGCATGGATTTTGATGCTGCAGATCTGGGAATCCACACTCAGAACACAAATAAATGACCTGTATCCTATCAATGTGTTTCCTTGAGGATTTTATGTGGAAATCACATCAGATTGCCAAGGTGCAGATATCTACCATAATATGGGGCCAGATCATACATTATAGTGTATGCCCTTGGATTTCTGATACAAGTAAATGAAATATTTTTGCAATAAAAAAAAAAACTTGGCCTGAACAATATATCAGAGAATGCTATGCTGTTTATAGTGCATATTGGCTATTGCCTATTGTTTATTTTTTAGGAGACCTGAGGTCTGTATGCAGAATGGGAATAAATAAAGAAGAATGGCCTAAATCCCTTAAAGTGACTCTGTACCCACAATCTTAGCCCCCCCCCCCCCCCCCCCCAAACCACTTGTACCTTCAGATAGCTGCTTTTAATCGTTCGGCAGGTGATGCAGTTATTGTCCTAAAAAACAACTTTTAAACTGGCAGCCCCTGGCCTAGATTGTATATGCATTAGGCTGGCAAAACCTTTCTGTCCCTCCTCCCCATCCTCTTCATCATTAGGAATGCTCCAGGTAGATTGTCTCCTATTCCTCAGCTGTGTCAGCACGGCACATGGGCTGGATTGTTAAGGCACCTGTGCAATGTTCAGACAGGAGAAAATGTTCTAGGGGCATTCCTAATTATGAGGAGGGTGGGGAGGAGGGACAGAGAGGTTGTGCCAGCCTAATGCATACACAATCTAAGCACCGGCCATTGAGCACGGGGCTGCAAGTTTAAAGGTTGTTTTTTAGGACAATAACTGCATCACCTGCCGAACGGACCCCAGGACAGGTCTTGGATTAAAAGCAGCTATCTGAAGGTACAAGTGGTTTGGGGGGTTCAGATTGTGGGTACAGAGTCACTTTAAAACTAAAAAAAATAAATGTCACCTGTTACTCTTATAATAATCACTATATATCTGTTTTATGTATGTATATACTGTGTTGGGATTTGGACAGCTGGGGACCCTGGCTGTGAGCCATCTATGCTGAGCTTGATGTGGTCTGATGCCCTCAGCTACCACTTTCATTCATTCAGTGAGAGCCGGGCCACAGGCAGCTGGTGCAGTGTTTCAGTGTATCGCATTACACACGTACCGTAGTCAGCCTTTCAAGTGCTGAAAATCTTTCTTCCCATGTGGCCGTGGACTTTTCAAAGGCTTCATGCTTTTTTAGTAACTTCTCCACATCATCGACACTGTTTCCAACATGTGTGGCCAGCAAGTAGGGTTCCTTAGCTATTAACCAGGCCTCTGCCATGGAGGCATCTCTGGCAAACTGACAAACCTCCAACACTTAAAAGAATAGCAGGAAGATACTGTTAACCCTCACATGCAGCATGTCAGGCTCGCCATATTAATCTCAATTGACTATGCTTATAATACAGACAAATGGGTACGGAAATAGAATTCTTGGTCAATGCTAGCCTATGGGCACATTAGACTTAAAATGGTATGGCATATATACTAACTGTAACGTTAAACAAAACTGGAACCTATTTCAGAATTACTCTAATGCATAGACAATGTATATCTCTTCTAATTTTTCTGATATATAGGCATTACAGATTTGTAAATGACTTGTATCTGAAAATCTTAAGTGTTCCAGTGCTTATCGGCTGCTGTATGTCCTGCAGGAAGGGGTGTATTCTTTCCAGTCTGACACAGTGCTCTCTGCTGCCACCTCTGTCCATGTCAGGAACTGTCCAGAGCAGTAGCAAATCCCACTTAAAAGAAAACCTCTCCTGCTCTGCACAGTTCCTGACATCAGAGGTGGTGGCAGAGAGCACTGTGTTAGACTGGAAAGAATACACCACTTCCAGTAGGACATACAGCAGCTGATAAGTACTGGAAGGCTTGACATTTTTACATAAAAGTAAATTACAAATCTGTCTAACTTTCTGCCACCAGAAAGTAGCTTAAAGTAGCAGTAGCTCTTTAAAGGTACGTTCACACTTACCGGATCCGCAGCAGATTTCATTTAAATAACTGAACACAGCATCAAATCTGCACCATCAAATCTGCTGCGGATCTGCTGCAGATCTGCTGCGGATCCTGTAGGTGTGAATGCACCCTAATTAGGGTGCGTTCACACGTACAGGATCTGCAGCAGATTCGATGGCGCAGATTTGAAGTTTCAGATTCAATGCAAAGTAAGAGCCCTATTCCACCGGACGATTATTGTTCAGATTATCGTTAAATCGTTCGAATCTAAACAATAATCGTTCGGTTGAAATGCAATTAACGATTAACGACCGAACGAGAAATCGTTGATCGCTTTATAAGACCTGGACCTATTTTTATCGTTGCTCGTTCGCAAAACATTCGCAAATCGTTTGCATTGAATAAGACGTCGTTCGGTCATTCGCAGTAGCGAAGAAATAGCGAAGAAAAATTATCGCAAATACGATCATAAGTAATGATTATCGTTCCATGGAAATGAGTGAACGTTTTCAGGTCTTTCGCAATAGCGGTCGTTTGAGATCGTTAATCGCTAATAATTATGCGAACGATAATCGAAAGGTGGAATAGGGCCCTAACTCTGGGCCATCAAATCTTCTGCGGATCTGCTGCAGATTCAAATCTGCGCCATCAAATCTACTGCAGATCTGCTGCAGATCCTGTACTTGTGAACGCACATGTAGCTTTTGGACTCCTGGAATGGTAGGCAAGTCTTGTATAGTTGAGTTATATGTTTCTGCATTGGACCATCACTGATCACTTCCTAAAACTTTACTAGAGCTAATTTTTCATAAATTGCCAACTCTAGTACCAACAAGAAGGATGAAGAGTAATATTCAACTAAGAAAAATGCTCCTATCTGACCACTAGGTGGCACTGTGTGTTTACTTACAAACATTTAGCCATTCCCATCGCTTGTCCCATTTCTCCATCATCTCTGCCCTTCTTTCAGCGAGCTCGCCAAGCTTTTCCTTTATCTGTTAAAATGATAAAAATGGATTATAGAATACTGTCAGAGGGGAGGTTGTACATACTATGTAATCCATTGGCCATGATTTTCACATCGTGTGAACCTTAAGGCAAAAACAGACTCCAAAAAGTATACTTCAATTTACCTTCCCTTCTACTATTGATTTATGGGAATCAATGAAATGACAGAAACCCTTTAAGAACAAATCTTTTTAGTGCCCTTTAAATGGGCTGTCTAGGATTAGAAAAATATTTCTGCTGTATTCCAGAAAAAGAGCCACACCTGTCCATGTTTTTTTTTTTTTTTTTTTTGTATTGCAGCTCTAGTGACATGAATAGGTCTGAACTGCAGTACCAATAATAACCTGTGGTCAGTTGTGGCACTATTTTAAATAAAAAAAAAATCAGTTTTCATGCTGCTATACTGGGCTCCTAGTTCACAATGCTGGCTTCACACTGCAACACATCTAATAGACTGCTGAATTCAGAGGAGTACAAAATGATGGTGTTCAATGCTGACCTGATAGAGGTTCCCATTAAAAGGCAAATAACGATATATCATGTATGACATTTTAGGGATTGAGATTTTACCTCTTCTGAATCCGGGTGATTACGAGCCAGCAGAGTTTCACCTAGCTCAACACAGCTGCTATAAGTCGTGTTTCTGGCTTCGATTTCAGCCCTCAGTTCCTGGTGGTATTTTATCAGGAACTCAACAGACGACACATCTCTGGGAATCAAAAAATAGGACATAAACACATTTTTTGGCAAGAGTTAAGTGCACCTGTTGGTTACATGCACGGGTGGCGGCCATGTTATAGGACCAATCATTCACAAGATGTAGCTGATCAGCAAAACATCATAGTGTAGTGGATGGGAGAGCTCACAGCTTGGGTTATAACTGATAAATAAATATGGATGCAACAAGAAATACAAATGTATTTGTATGAACTTTAATGTTATGGTATGAACTTTAATATTACACTTTTAAAGCAAGGGCTGCACGGACATTGCTAAGGATATATATACAGCCCCTGCTGCATGATAATCGAGGCTCAGGAAACGAACGCTGATCGGTGCTCATTTACTTTAGTGATCGGGCTGTCAATGGGTTCAGCCTACATTATTCTAATGTGTATTGCGGCACGGTGATCGCGGCACAGATCACCCCCCTGCAGCAGAGATGACAGGAGCGCGTGATGTGTGCTCCTGTCATTGCACCCGACTACTCACCTATTCCCCCGTGGCGGCCGGCTTCATGTTCACCAGAAGTGACCTGGACTACGCTGCCTTCTTCTCCCGGCAGTGTAGTCCAGGCCACTTCCGATGAGCGCGTGTAGCCGTCTTGCACGGGGGAATAGGTGAGTAGTCAGATGCGATGACAGGAGCACACATCATGCGCTACTTTCATCTCTGCTGCCAGGGGGTGGGAGGATCCGTGCCAGGCAGTGGTTGGGCTCCGGCTAGGGGATCTGTGCAGTGATCATACTCTTTACAGCCTAATTAGGCTGTGTTCACACTATGTATATTTCAGTCAGTATATATTAGTCAGTATTGCAACCAAAACCAGGAGTGGATTAAAAACACAGAAAGGATCTGGTCACACAATGTTGATATTGAGTGGATGGCCGCCATATAACAGTAAATAACTGCCATTACTTTAATATAACAGCCGTTGTTTTAAAATAACAGCAAATATTTGCCATTATATGGCGGCCATCCACTCAATTTCAACATTGTGTGAACAGATCCTTTCTGTGTTTTTAATCCACTCCTGGTTTTGGTTGCAATGCTGACTGAAATATACTGACTGAAATATACATATACTGACTGAAATATACGTAGTGTGAACACAGCCTAATTAAAGTGTACCTGTCATTATAAAAAAAAAAAAACGTTTGACTTGTCCAAGGAACATACGAAAAGTTATGTTTGAGTGCAATACCTCTTTAATATTATAAATACAAAAATAGAATTGGCAGGTGAATAAGTCTTGTACCTTGGCTTCTCCTGGGTTTCAATCTGTCTAATGATACTTTCCATCCAGAGCATTAAATTGCGGACCATGCTGAAGAAATGGAACTTCTCAGCCGCACTGCTCAGCTCTGTACGGCGCCCATCACAGGCATCCAGCAGGGCTTTCCAAGCCTCTGTCACCTCCTTCTCCTTTTTCTGAATCTCCATGGCTTGATCGCCTGCATAAGCTGCATGTAGACGTGTTGCTGTCTCTTGGAAACCTTGAACCTGTCATAATAAAAAGCACCATATATAAAATGTATCTGTAGCCTTTGATACTCCTTCCCTCCCTAGTTTTATTCTGTACAGAGTGTCATTGTATTTTCATCACAAAAGTTAAAAGACCATTACTTGTTACGTTAGATGACTTCTAGTTAAAAGACAACTACAGTGGTACCTTGGTTTAAGAGTAACTTGGATTAAGAGCGCTTTGGTTTAAGAGCTCACAGTTTTTCTAAATTGTAACTGTACTCTGATCCAGGAAGTCTACCTCACCTTAGCAGATCCACTTCAGGCTGGGGCTTGCATCAAGGGACAGGACTGTGGAGGTAATCTTAGCTGTAACCCTTCTCTTCCCAGACAGTGCTTCTATACTGTGCCCACATATGCCCTGCTTATTCTTTAATGCTTACTGCAGTCTCTGTCAGTCCTTGTGTTTTCCATCCTCTGCATTCCTGCTATAATGTGCCTGCACTGACACTCAGCTATACACACTGCTGCTATAATGTGCCTGCACTCACACTCAGCCATTCACACTGCTGTATAGAAAAGTTTCTGTCACTGTCCTCCTGCACAGCTCTGTCATTCTGACTTCCTGATTGGTCTATGCTGAACACACACCCTTCCCCACTGTAGTCATGTGACTACACAGACCTTTTACAGCAGCCCTGCTATTCTCTCTATTCTCTGTCTCTAAATGTTTGTTTCATTTGTTTTACATGTTATTCAGAATAAAAAAAAAAACATTATTTTTGAGGAAGGGGGGAACTAATTGTTGGAATTTCATTGATTTCTTATGGGAAAATTTGCTTTGGTTTAAGAGTGATTTGGATTACAAGCACGGTCCCGGAACAAATTATGCTTGTAATCCAAGGTACCACTTTATTAATCGGTTGCAATGTTGAGGTGAGGCCAAACAAGTAGCCATCTGCATGTGCCCAAAATGTGGAAGTCAATGGCTGCTGGCAAAATTGAATGACATGTTTTGGCTGCATGCGGCCGGCTGCTCATGTGGCCTCACCCTAATCATTTTCCTGGGGTCCAGCTGCTGTACAATATGAAGCAGCGGTGCCATCATTGTAGGTGATATATCTACCTGTGAGCCAATAAAATGAATGCCCCTTTCAAAGTCTGCGTGTACTCTGTGCAATGTTTCAGCAGTGTGTACATCTCCGCCTAGCTCCTCTGGTAACTCCTTGTGCTTCTCTTCAATCAAGCTGAGGATCTCTGTGCCATCATAGAAGTATTTGTGTAGGTCGTACGATGCAGACAGGAGCTGGACACGGGTGTCGATCAGTTCCAGTAGATCGGCCCAGCTCTCGTTCAGGTTGTCTTTCCATTCTGCAATGGTTGCGGCTTCAGAATGACCAGCATCAATCAGTTCCTCAATTAGAATATTCACATTGTCAATACGTTCCTGTCCAATTGTCCCTGTCTCCTTTGCAAAGTCACGGAATTTGTCTCGAAGTATCTAGGAAAAAATAATTTTTATAGGGCATCAAGAAAGAACACCGCTCAAAAGCCAAACAAAGCAAGTCACATCATGACCAAGGCAAATACATTATTTCACATGCCAAATGTTATACCAACCAACCTGATTCATGTGTTGTTATAGAAGGAACCATGAATTCTGTATTGTACCAGTCCGCGAACTAAATCTGAACCAACTTTGTGTAGGGTGTCATGGGATTCATAAAGGAGACTCTCTCAACATATATATATACTATGAGCCAGTCTCGGTGACTTGGGTGTTGAATAGCTTTATCCCTTACGTATTTAATCAGTTTCTCTCATTCATTATTGTATTTGATTTTCAAACCCCGAGACAAATATACAGTTACTGAAGACATTTGGGAATGCAGGTACTTTTTCATAGAACTGTCACGATTCGTTCAGCTGGTCTGATGGTCCTATTAGACAAAGCAATTTTTACTGATAAACGATCGCAAACTAACCTGAAATTGTCACCATATTATACAGAAAGATAGTCGTTAGTTACCCTCATTATAATGATTGTTACTACGATCGTTTACTTAATCTGATCCCAGCAAAGGAAGGAACGATTACACTGCAATTACACTGAACGATTAGTTAACGAATGCGGAACTACAGCGAACGAATGTGGAAATACAGTGAAATACAGTGAAATCAACGACCAACGTCACACGAACGTTTTTTTGATAGTTGCCCGCAATTACACAGGACAATTATCAATATAACGATGTAATAGGGCCCTATACTTTCTATACTGTAACCCTTCAGCCAGTGATCCATAGCTGTTTGTCATTATATCACCTTCCATTTCATATACTAAATGTATTAGGGGGGAATTTATCAACTAAGCCATTATCAAAAGCACAATTTTTTTGCATTTTTTCCATAATTTTTATGTAGTGCAGAATTTATCAAAAACATTCCTTAAACGTTTTAAGTAAACTTGCTTAAAAATGTCAAAAAACATAAGGATAATTTTTATCAGCTGCAAGTTCATGAGATGCAGCCCCTTCATGGCTACCCATCAAGCAGACAACAGAGGACAGGACAGATGGATAGGATACTTACAGTGACATGATCTAAATCTTGACCCATCTCCTGGGATGAGGCTTTGATGTCTCTTTCTGCAATCCACTGCTCCAGATCTTCCACTTCACGTCTTAGCTGAAACATGTGATAGTGGTTGTCCAGGTTCTGTCTCCGCTCATCTGCCCTGTCCCTTAAGGCAGCATATTGTTTTTCCAGATTGTCCTGGTATCGTATTATCTGTTCACTGTGAGTAGAAAGAAGTATTATATGACGTGGAGAGAAGGGAGCGGCTGCACATGCCACCTATGGCTGATACTAATGCCGCTAGGCCTATTTTAAAAACCAACTCCAGGATGTCGGTATAATTTGATCAAACCATATTGCCCCGTGTACCACGTGCCGGTCCTCTGGTTCACACGGGTCCCTACGCTAACTCCACACCGTGTCGGTCAGCAACCGCCAACCCCGCAAAGCTTGCACACGCAGGGAAGGGAGGCCATGGAATGGCCCTGCAACCCCAATGTCACAGGACCAAACCCAAAATGCTCCACCAAAACCCAGCCGGCACCACCGGCGGGGAAGGCTGCCCCCAAACAACACAAGTATGAATATGGTATTACACTTACCACCACTGCTGCAGACAGAATGGGAAAGACATAAGGTTCTGACATGTGAGCACAGGTATATCCTGCCAATTTGGGTCATGGGGGTCTTATGAAGGGGAGTGCCAGCTGCTCAGAAAAGGGAGAACTATAAAATACGACATGGAGAGAAGGGAGCGGCTGCACATCCCACCTATGGCTGATACTAATGCCGCTAGGCCTATTTTAAAAACCAACCAACCAAGAAGTATTATATAACGTGCCTTGGTCATGGTATTATCATTTTGAGGACACTTTACAAGGAACCTTAAAGTGTAGCTGGTGTTTAAATTTTTTAATGCAGAAAATCAATAGTACAAGTGATTTTAAGAAACTCTAATAGGTTTTATTAGGCAAAAGAGCCTCTTTCTGTACTCATAGAGCTGTTTTTCTACCTCCCCCCTCACTTCCTATCTGTGCATTATCAGGCAAAGCTGTCTTCATTTCAGTGGAGCAAAATGAAGACAGGTCCATTATAACCTATGGAGGGGGTTGGGGCCGAGGGGTTTGGGTAAACAGGAAGAGGAGACAAGCAGCTGTACATTTTGGAGACATAAAATGCTGGTCAGAAAGGTGACTGCTAGTCTGGGAACTTGATGAGGGAAGATTGCAGGATTATTTTTCCAACTGCCCAGATTGTTTGAATGTAACCTTAGTGGACTCCACATACCCGTCGGGGTGTTCCAATGCCAGGAGTTTCTGAGATTGCTCTGCCAACTCTTTGATATTTTTTCCATATTGCTCCACTGTCTGCTGCAAAATCAGATGTTTTTTCAACATTAAAACGACACTTTCTTCATCCTACCAAGAAAGATAAATCAATGTGAGGACAATGGTTACATGGAAAAGTGGCCTATGGAGTATCAAATAATGGCAATTAGTTTACTAAAAAAAGGTAGTGGGGGACATTTATGAAACCTATGGCTAGGGCATACACCAGGGAGAAGGCGCAGAGTCGGGCCTTCTCCCTGGTGTATGCCTGCTGTATCCCCCGCTCGCAAGATGGGCAGGCAGGGGGGCATCAAGGCGTGGAGGAGACATGGCCTCCTCCAGCACCTCATTTATCATGAGTTACGTAAATCTGTAAAAGCGTAAATCATAATTCAAATGTACATTTGCTGGAAACAGGTGTATCTCCCGATAGTGTGTAAGCTCATGCATGCGAGCAGGGACCTCACTCCTCTTGTATGGATAACTATATGTATATCTCTGTAATGTCTGATTTCTGTCTATGTATGTACCCCCAGAATTGTAAAGTGCTGCGGAATCTGTTGGCGCTATATAAATAAAAATTATTATAAAAAAAATATTATTACGTTGGGCGCAGGGTCAGGTGCATGGCCAGACGGATTCAGTAAGAGGCCTGCGCCTCTTAGTGAATTTGTCTGGGGGAAAGGGGGTGGAGCCTAAATGTCTCCCAGTGTGTTAACATGGCCCAAAATGGTTTTCCCTGGAAGGGATTTTGTAATGCAATAGGGTAAGTGCATAAGCCTTGTATTCTTTATTATTCTTAAGGCACCCTGACAACTGTCAGTTTTTAAACAGCAGCTATATTTGCCATACATACGTAACCTACACACTGGCTACACATAAAGTATACTAAATATATATGCTATACATTTATAGAACATACAGCGCTGTCACTAAGGTTGGGTTCACACTGCGTTTTTTTAAATCCGTTTAACGTATAGGTTCTATGGAAAAAATGGATGCAATTGTGTGTCATCCATCCATTTGGATCGATTTTCCATTGACTTCTATCATATTAAAAAGAAACGGATCAAAACTGATGCAGTTTTTTTACGTACAGAAAAGTAGTGTTAACTACGTTTTTTCTGTCCGTTAAAAGTAACCAATTAGAAACAGATACATTGAACGGATTGCAAAAACGCAGTGTGAATCCAGCCCAACATCAAGGTGACATCAGTTTTTTTTTTTTTTTTTTAACATTTCTAAATCATGGGCTGGAATCGGCATCATCCACATAGTAGCATTATATTACCCAAGTCTATATTTTTAGATAGTATTTTTCTTTTATGCTAATTTTCTTTGTGTATTACAACAAGCATATATTAAAAATACCTTTGGCTTTTCATCCCCCATCAAATACAGCTGTTGTTCATCGATCCAGGCCTCTGCTTCATTGGCATCTATATAATACTGCTGGGCCTCGTTGGCTTGGCTAAGGGCTTTCTGCCTAGCTACTGTTGCTGTCTGCAGACGATCCCATTGCTCTTGCAGTGATTGTCGTTGCTTCCTGATAGGTTCAGGGTTAACATCGGGTTCACCTTCCATAGCCTCCACTCTTCTAATAACATCATCAACTCTAGGACCATGACCTGCTATTTCTTTCTGCAAAGTCTAAAGTTCAGGAAAGAAAAAGAAAATAATAATAAGTAGAAAAAGTTGTAATTGTAGCATGTTAACATGTGAAACGCACCTGCTTTGAAGCTCTCTTCCCCATGGTATGGAGACTGGAATAAACATTAAGTAACTTCCTGGAGGGTGAGTGCCTCTATAGTAAAGTATAGTAATATTTTCTCATGTTGCTCCTGAATTGTACCGCAACTAACCTTGGACTGTGTCCCCTTGTTCTTGTGTTTAGTTTCTTTTTAAAAACACCCCTTTCTCCTGAACCTAATTTAGTCCTTTAATATATTTAAAGGGGAACTCCAGCGATCCAAAACACACAAAAATCATATAGATGCTCTCATCGATTCCCATCAATTGTTTGACACCTTTCCTACTAGTCTACACTGCTTTTAGCCCCAGATTCAAACTTTTACCAATGATCCCAGTTTTACATCATGGCCCCTGACTGGAAAGCTACATCTCCTAGCATGCATTGCACCTTAGAGCCAACTGCAGGGTACCTGCCCTTTCTTGTAGTTTCTGCACACCACTGGCTTTATCTGCTTTTATTTTCACTGTAAACACAGTATCTATCTTTCTGTCTCGCTATCTATTTATCTACATGTATAGAAAAAGAAAAAGATGAAACAACAGTGTCTCTTTTCCCCTATACTACTCAGGAGAGGCTGTTGTTTCCCTGCCAGGTTTTCACTGTGTGATGTCCGTGTTGGACGGTGTTACAGATAAGGTGTTACAACTTGCCTGGCAACAGAAGAGACAGAGATCATGTGACCTGTGTCTCAGAAGGGAAGGGGAGGACAGAGGAGTTGGAGACAGAGTGGACCAGAAAGTGAAGATTTTCAGCAGCTTTAGGATGTGAGCCAGGATGTGTTGAAGACAAATGGACCAATACATGTAACAGAAACCTATTACACACAAGCTTAGATTATAGGTGGGGATTGAACAGGGTTAAATCTTTCTTAAACGGACTTCCCCTTTAAGACCTTCACTAATTTCAACCACAAACAATTATTTTATTAATAATAAAATAAAATGATTTAATTTTATTGTAAAATGAAGGATGTCATTAAAAAGTACAATTGGCCCCACAAAAAAACAAACCATCCTATGGCTGTTGATGGAAAAACAAAAGTACTTTAGAAGGACAAAAAGGCAACATCATTACCTGATTCTTTTTCAGAAGCATCTGCCCCATTTGAAGATTGTTCCCATAATCTTTTGACTCAGCAAGGGGCATTCTTTCTTGAACCCAGAGCTGCAAGTAGATGACAGTACACAATAAATATGTTTAGCATTTATCTAATCACTACTTTAAAATAAAGGAAAAACAATGAGAACAAATTGAACAGTAAAGTCACCAAATTCCCAATGCATAAAACTTCACACCAAATTACAGAATAATAAGGAAGGAATATTTTTTGGTATAGACTGCTGTCATTGCAGCTAATGCTCAATACTAATTTGCTGTAGGGGTTATAATACCTGTTTTCACTCACTTAAACCATAATTTTTACTTTATTCAAAAAATATCACTCCAAATCCTCAACTGGTATCATGCCGCTTTTTTGTATCATACGTGCTATTAAAGTACTGGCAACTCTGTCAACCAGATGAGTAGAATATAAAGGGGTACTCTAGAGAAAAAAAATTAACTCAGCTGATGCCCGAAAGTTATATAGATTTGTAAATTGCTCTTTTAGCTCTTATCAGCTGGTGCATGTCCTGCAAAAAATATTTTATTCTTTCCAGTCTCTCGTGGTGCTCTCTGCTGCCACCTCTGTCAGTGACAGGAACTGTCCAGAGCAGGAAAGGTTTTCTATGGGGATTTTCTCCTTCTCTGGACAGTTCCTGTCATGGACAGAGGTGACAGTAGACAGCTCCGTTTCAGACTGGAAAGAATATACCACTTCCTGTTGGGCATCCAGCAGCTGATAAGTACTGAAAACATTTAAAAATCTGTATAACTTTCTAGCACCAGTTGAATTAAAAACATTTGTTTTCCTGGAGTACCCCTTTAACCCTTTGAGGACCAGGCCCAAAATGACCCAGTGGACCGCGCAAATTTTGATCTTAGTGTTTCCGTTTTTCCCTCCTCCCCTTCTAAGAGCTCCAGCACTTTCAGTTTTTTATCTACAGGCCATGTAAGTGCTTGTTTTTTACAGGAATAGTTGTACTTTGTAATGGCGTCATTCATTTTACCATAACATGTATGATGGAATTCCAAATATATTATTTATGAAGATATAAATTGGTGAAATCGCAAAAAAGAATGCAATATGGTAACGTTTAAGGGGTTCCTATGTCTACGTAATGCACTATATGGTAAAAGCGACATGACACTATTATTCTATAGGTCAGTCCGAACACAACCATATGCAGGTTTACGCAGATTCTCTAATGTTATATATTTTTTTTAAATGAAATCCTTTTTTTTGGCAATTAATTATAAATAAAATGGGCCTATTGTGACGCTTATAACGGTTTTATTTTTTCACCTACGGGGCTGTATGGGGTGTCATTTTTTCCGCCATGATCTCTAGTTTTTATTAATACCATATTTGTGAAGATCGGACGTTTTGATCACTTTTTATTAATTTTTTTATATATATAATGTAACATAAAATCGGTAATCCGCGCACTTTTTTCCCTCTTTTCGTGTACGCCGTTTACCGTTCGCAATGACGCTTGTTATATTTTAATAGATCGGACAATTACGCACGCTACGGTATATTATATGTTTATCTATTTATTTATTTTTATATGTTTTTTTTATATAATGGGAAAGGGGGGTGATTTCAACTTTTATTGGGGGAGGGGTTTTGGGGTAGTGTGTTAGTGTTTTTAACTTTTTTTTTTTTACACATTTGAAGTCCCTTTGGGGGACTTTTACATTCATTACTTGGATTTTTACACTGATCATTGCTATGCCATAGGCATAGCATTGATCAGTGTTATCGGCGATCTGCTCATTGAGCCTGCCTGTGCAGGCTCAGTGTAGCAGATCGCCGATCGGACCGCACGGAGGCAGGTGAGAGACCTCCGGCAGTCCGTTTTACCGATCGGGACCCCCGCAGTCACACTGCGGGGGTCCCGATCGGTAGGTGACAGGGGACTCCCCCTGTCACTTACACTTAAACGCCGCGGTCGCGCCGCGATCGCGGCGTTTAAGGAGTTAATGACACGCGGCAGCGCGATCGCTGCAGCGTGTCATTACCGGTGAGGTCCCGGCTGCTGATTGCAGCCGGCCCCCACCTGCTATGAAGCGCGCTCCGCTCCGGAGCACGCTTCATAGCGGGAGAAACACCCAGGGCGTACAGTTACGCCCTAGGTCGTCTGGGGACAGACTTCCATGGCGTAACTATACGCCCTGGGTCGTCTAAGGGTTAAAGGACAACTCCCACGAATTTTTTTTTTAGCTTATTTAACACACATTACAAAGTTATATAACTTTGTAATGTGGTTAAATACCCGGTCTGGCCCCCTTCCCCCACTTTCGGACCCCCGACCCCCCGCCCGGAAGTTAAAGAATATATACATTACCTATTACGATCGTCACGGTCCTCTTCTCCCGGGCGGCATCTGGTGACGACGACGTCAGAGTCGGGGGGCGGTCCGGGTCTTCTTCCTCCTCGGCGTCTTCATAGAGAGTGAATGGGCCAGAAAAGGCTGCTGGTGCACATGCGCACCAGCAGCCTTTTCATTGGCTGGAGCGCATCACATGGCTTCCAGCTTCGTCAGCCCTGATTGGCTGAGGTTGCTGGAAGCCATGTGATGCGCTCCAGCCAATGAAAAGGCTGCCAGTGCGCAAGCGCACTGGCAGCCTTTTCCATCCCCAGGACCCGGAAATCAGAGACATCGCTGGACGGCGGACGGCGGTGACGGTGAGGCGGACGGCGGGCGAATGGAGTGGCGATCGTCACCGGAGGGATGGTGAGTATGGTGTCTGTGTGTGTCTGTGGGTTTTTTTTGGGGGGGGTCCCGCGGGAGTTGTCCTTTAATATAAATGTTATTCACTTATATACAGCATGTCTGCAGACCACAATGCAGTATTTACATGGGTATAACACGACATGGAGAGAAAGGAACGGCTGCACATCCCATCTATGGCTGATACTAATGCCGCTAGGCCTACTTTAAAATTCAACACCAGGGTGTCTGTATATACTTTGATCAAACCATAATAGCCCCGTGTACCACGTGCAGGTCCCCTGGTTCACACGGGTCCCTACGCTAACTCCACACCGTGTCAGTCAGTGACCGCCAACCCTGCAAAGCGAGCGCAAACAGGGAAGGGAGGCCATGGAATGGCCCTGCAACCCCAATGTCTCAGGACCAAACCCAAAATGCCCCACCAGAACCCGGCCAGCACTGCCGGCGGGGAAGGCTGCCCCCAAACAACACAAGTATGAATAAGGTATTACACTCACCACTGCTGCTCACACAGAATGGGAAAGACATAAGCCATATCCTGCTAATTTTGGTCATTTGGGTCTTATGAAGCAGTGTGAGCTGTTCAGAAAAGGGAGAACTGTAAAACACGACATGGAGAGAAAGGAACGGCTGCACATCCCATCTATGGCTGATACTAATGCCGCGGCTGAGCAGCTGATGACGCAGCATAGGGGGGTTGGCAGCATGAGGGACGGATGGAGCGGTTCGGCCTGCCTCCCGAAGACGACGTTATTGTCACAAGATGGCGGACGGGGGTCCACACGAATGCGGTAAGTATAATGCACCAACACTTCCAGGTCTAGTGTGGGGGGGGGGGGAAACACGGGGAAGGGGGCCATTCACATACATAACACACATTACAAAGTTGTAGAACTTTGTAATGTGTGTTATTTTGTGAATAAATGTTTAGCGCTGCACTACCCCTTTAACACACACAATTGTGTCCCCAACCGACATGTTTTACCATTACTTCAATTAATCTCTTGCACTTTATCCCTGCTCTTTCTCTATAGTGCTCTAACATAACACAGTATACCCATTCCTCTTCCAGAGGGATTACATGTCTCAGATTATAAATACTGTAACACAGAAACAACAGAATTCCTTCAGCTCAGGTAAAACATTCAAGGTTTATTAGTAAATTTTTAAAAGACACAGCCGACGCATTTCAAGCCAACTTGACTCTTACTCATGGCATCTGAATATGTTATAAATCAAAGGGAAAACTATGCATCCTATTGACTTCCAAATGAACGGGCTCTCACAAAGCCATATTGCAGGGGAACAGGGTGCGCGTGGCGCCGCTAGAACAAGTGCACGTGCCACCCGCACCCTGTTCCCCTGCAATATGGCTTTGTGAGAGCCAGTTCATTTGGCAGTCAATAGGATGCATAGTTTTCCCTTTGATTTATCACATATTCAGATGCCATGAGTAAGAGTCAAGTTGGCTCGAAACGCGTCGGCTGTGTCTTTTAAGAATTTACTAATAAACCTTGAATGTTTTACCTGAGCTGAGGGAATTCTGTTATTTCTGTGTTGTGCTTACCGCCGGAATCCAGGGGCTCTACCATCGTGCTCAAAACAACTACACAATTATATGAGAAAGCATGAATCCATGAGACTGGGCGCTGACCGCACCTGCTTTTCTTGTTTATAAATACTGTAGACCGATAACAATAAAAATGACTGTTCATCAGAATTCATGTTATTTTTTTTTTTACGCTATAACAAAGTGATTCATACATGTTGAATTCATTTTTGCATAAAGCTTTTTAAAAAAATTAAAAACATATGTTTTCAGTGAGTGGGGAAAATGCATATTATTTTGGACTAGGGCAATTTTGCATTGAGCATTATTGGTATTTATCCCGCCTTACAGGTCCTTCTTGTGTGGTGAGGAATCATTACAACAAGTTGATACAGAACAAGCATACTTGACATACGACATAATTTTATGTGTTTTATACCTTTGTTTTATGTATAACAATAACCATTAAGAGCTAAGCACTTACAGCTTCATCTGCCAGGTCCCGATGTAGCTGGTGAACCCGCTTTGAAGACTGTAGTCTTCTCTGTCTTTCTTGCAGTGGCTCTTGAAGTTGTAGGAAGCGTTCTTTAATGGTTTCTTCCTTTTCACCAAGGTCCTTGTCTCCTGCCAGTGATGGTACATCCGGAAGGACTTCATCCATTTCTTTTGTCTTGTGGTCAATTTGATCTTCAATTCTCTGTTGATCGATCATTAACAATTATGACTTCAGATTTTCCGTTTTCTAGACAATGTTTAGATTTGGTGGTCAATATAGACAACCCCCCAAAAAGAATAAATTGCTTGTAACTTCTGCACGCTTACCTTGTGTTTATTGAGAAGAATGTTAACACTTGTCAAGTCTTTGCCGAAGTCATCGGAGACCACCTGCATCTCTATGTCATTGATCCAAGCATTTAGGTCAGCAAACCTCTGTTCATACAGCTCAGTGCGATGGGCATCGAACAGAGTCTGCTCCTTCTTTAGAGTAGTAGACTCCAGCTCATCCCACTGCTCGTGTAAAGTGCTCAGCTTATCAGAGACTGTTGGTGCAAATTGTGGTTTTTCCTGTGCCAGGTGCTGTCCTTTCTGTAAAAATAGAAATATTACTGGTTGCCAAATATATTTTGTAGGGAGGGTCAACATGAATGTTTTGCAAGAGAGACAGAACTAAAGCTGGGTATACACCTTCAATAACTGGCAGCAGAATGATTGTTCATCCATGCGTTATCGATCCCACCCGCCGCCCATCCTGCCCACACACAGAAACGTTCAGCACAGCCAAAGCACTATGACTGCGGCTTATCGCTCCCTAAACAAAGGGGTTTTCCATCATGATTGACCTCTACCATTACTGACATCATCTGTCAGTGGTCATTCGAGAGAGCCCTATACTCCTTAGATTGATGGCTGAACTCGCAGCAGTGGGTACTGCCAACTAAAGTCTAAGGTGTATGAGGACCTTAAGATTCCACTGCCAAAACAATATCAGTAATTTTCAACCAAAAATTTCTTTTGGTCGGACCATACACTTGAAATGTGTTGGCGTTTGTTTCTCGCATATTTTTTAACTTGTGTTCCCCTGTTTTTTTAAATCAACAGGTGCATAACTTAACAGCAGTTCCAGCATTTCTACACCTGCGTGATGGCCGAGAGCTCAGTCCATGCATCTGTATATACTGGGAACACAAGTCTTATGCCAACCCATGACTCTACTTAAAACAAAGAAGTCAGGGCGCCAATACAGAAATCCCAGGGGGAGTCTGAAAGTTGGATCCCCTGCAATTTCATACTTGTCCCCAGTCCTGCTGATAGAGGACAGGTATTTTTAACCGGCAAACCCCTTTAAGGCAACAGGACATTCAAGCTTTCATTTTTGGTTGAAGAAACATTTTAAAATATACCTGGTCAATCTTCTGCAGCCTGTCTTTGTTGGAATCAATTTCAGCCTTAAAAGCCTGGTGTTTTAACCATTTGCTGTGCAGGTTGCGTGCTTCCTCATATGATGTATCTTGAGCAGTCAGCATTTTTTCATTTATCCACAAGGTAAACTGAAAAAAAAAACTAATTAGACATATTGATACTGTCCCTTCTCCAGTTTTAAGGGATCATAACGAGACATTTTGAGAGCGAATATGTTACAACTATGCTTTAACATTACGAAACACCATTATAGCCACTAGATGTATTAGCCAAAACAGACATTAATGAAAATAAAAAAGTTTACCTCATCGCAGTTTTCGACAAAGTCCTGGAAATCAACATGATCCTGCAACAGAGCTGAGACCTCTCTTGCCTTGTTCACATTCACAGCATACCTGAATGGATACAACATATACATGTGATCGACCAGTACAGTTTAATGCAACCTGTAATTTATACATTTTTTAAAAAAATCTGCTGCTCCTGCTCTATAAAACAATGGAGGTTCAGTGTCTTCAGCTGCACTCCTGTGACTGTCCATTTGGGACCCCCGCAGTGTGACCTCCGGAGTTCCAGATTGTTTCTCCTGACTGCCGAAGGTCTCTTACTTATTTTCGTGCAGTCAGCTCTGTGATCCTTTAATAAAGTCTGCTACAGGTGTGCGCTATTTGCAGATTGCAGGTAACACTGATCAATGCTGTGCAATGGCATAGCATTGAACAGTGTTGGAATTGTAATGAATGAATGTAATAGTCCCCTAGAGTGACCTAAAAAGTGCTAGAAAATTTTTAAAAAAACTTTTCTTAAAATATGGCATTGCGACTGCCTCACTTAATAAAAGTTTAAAACGAATGTACCACTAGGTACATTGTTTTGAGTTTTAGAATCAATGGAGTTGCGCTACTGAGGGGAAGGGAGATCTTCATAGTGCTTCATGCCAGACCATTGCTCGGGAATAGACCAGCGCCATGTGTGGGAAGCAGTTGGCAGTTCCAAACAAACAACAACTTGGCACCAGCATCTCTGCACCGGGGCCGGTGTGTTCATGTAAAAAACTTAAAACGATGTACCTAGTGGTTCATTGGCTTTAAATCACCCCCCTTTTTCCATTTAATATCTTAAACACATAAAAATGAATAATCATATTATATATCATAGTGTGCTTAATTGTCTAAACTAGTGAAACTATTAAAACAATTGTGTTCCTTTATGGTGAACGTGTAAATACACCAGGATTGCAGATTTTTTTGTTACATTATATATCAGGGGGAAAGAAATAAAAGGCAATAAAAACGTCCCATCTACACAAATATGGCACCAATGAAAACTAGAGATTGTGGTGCAAAAAGAAGACCCCAAACTTTATATCTTCCTTAATATGATAGGTTATTCCTGGATCAACTCAGGAATAGACCCTACCCTGGGGACTTCAATATCTTAGCCTGACCCTTATGGTCTATAGCCATGTAGAGACTGTTGCCTTTTTTTTCCTTTATTGTCTGATTTGATGATTTCTGACTTTACCTATCACGCAGTGAGACGGCTTTTTCCAAAGCTTTATCAGCAAAAATGTTCTTATCGTCGTCTAGCTTCGCTGCATGATTTATGGTTCCTGCTATCTTTTCTTCATTATTTTCCATTGTGGTCAAAAAGTCTTCATGCTTCTTCAGTCTGTTTTGTGAGGCTTGTAAAGTATTTGGTAGCTCAGTGTGAGCGAGTGTGTACTCCTAAGGAATAAAAAGTAATAATTTTTGTAATATAATAAAAAAAATTCATCTTACTAATTCAGACAGAAGACTCGAATTAAGAGTAACTTATTATGGGTAATATTATTGCAACACGATGTACACCAACTAATAATTCAGACACTGTGATCCTTGCAAGGAGATGATCATTGGGGCAATTCCTGTTTACAGTGTCGGACTGGCCCACCGATAGTCCTCCTGTCGGCCCAGGCACCAACCAATCAGGGGGTCATCCCGGGGCCCAGTGGAAGAAAGAGGGGCCCGTCTGGACATAGAGAGCTGGCAAGAGTAGACATCCAGTCTCTCTGTATTGGTATCTACCACTACTTGGTCACATATGGGGGAATATTGGTCTATTGGAATATTGTATGTTATTTAGTAAAGTATAGTAGTAATGACTATGGTAGAATTTTTTAGTTACTGTATATTACTGAGTTACTATGTGGTGGTAATATATGATCATTGTGTAGCTGTATTATTTGCCCCTTTTAGGCTGGGTTCACACACAGTATATTTCAGGCAGTATTTGGTCCTCATGTCAGGTCCTCATTGCAACCAAACCCATGAGTGGATTAAAAGCACAGAAAGGCTCTGTTCACATAATGTTGAAATTGAGTGGATGGCCGTCATTTAATGGCAAATATTTGCTGTTATCTTAAAACAACGGCTGTTGTATTGAAATAATGGCCATTATTTACTGTTATATGGCGGCCATCCACTCAATTTCAACATTGTGTGAACAGAGCTTTTCTGTGTTTTTAATCCACTCCTGGTTTTGGTTGCTATGAGGACCTGACATGAGGAACAAATACTGCCTGAAATATACTGTGTGTGAACCCAGCCTAATACTGGTATTATTACAAATGTTTGTCTCGGTATACTGGATTTTGTCAGTAACAGTATGATGGTGGTATGTATTGTGATAATATTCCTTGTTGTATACTGGTAATATTGGTAATATTGGTCTTGGTATACAAGATTTGGTCAGTATGCAAGGTGGAAATATGTATGCTGGTGATATTATTTGTCTATTGTATACTTTTATGTTTTGGTAACTTTATGACTGTACTAGTTAGAAGTATTTAATATCATACACAGAAAATGTATGCAAAAAATATATATTTATACATACATACACACACTCTAACAATGCTATCACAGAGGGCTATAGGGTGGGCCCCAAGAATGAATTCCAATGGTGGGCCTCAGCTACTCCAGATCCGACACTGCCTGTTTGTCTGTAATCTTGGATATTACAGAACTGTTCCACTTGGGTTCCCTTTTATGAGCCAAAATTAAGGGCCATAAAGCCATCCCATTTAAAGGGGTTATCCAGAGCTAGAAAAACATCTTTAACAAATTACGCTACTCTTGTCCTCAGTTTGCGTATAGTATTACAGCTTAATTGCAATGAAGTAAATGGAGAAGAACTGTAATAACACACACAACTTGAAGACAAGGGTTGCACTGTTTTTGCCATGTTTTTCTTATCCAGTACACAGGTGGCATTCCAACATCAGCAGGTACAATGTCTAATGAGAGATGGGTCATCCCACATTTTATTTCAGGGTTGGACATGTTGGCTTCTATTTTAATAATAATAAAAAAAAATACCTGATTGCTTAAAATGGTTTCACATTGCTTCACATCTTTCAAGAACCTCTGGAATTCAAGGCACTGAGAAAGAAAATGTTCTCTATTGTTCCACATTTTGTGCAGATCATTCCATCCAACCTCTAAATCTTCAACCCTTTGTTCAAGCTGCTGGTACTGAGGGTCACTTTGCCCCCGTGTCACTTTCTTGCCGGTGTCAACAATATTGTTGAAGTCAGGTTCATGGCGTTCCATGTCCTCTTTAAGTGCCAGGTGATTATGGTACAGTTGTTCTGCTTCTACCAGGGACATAGGCGTATCTTCCGAAGCTGTGGACTGTTGTGCTCTGTAGAGCCAGGTCTCAAAATCGAAAAGGTCAACCAAGAATTTCTGCAACTTGCTGCTTTCCCCAAGTGAATCCTCCTGATTCTGCAGCGCCTTCTGTAAGTCTTGCCACACATTGTTGATGCCAATCAGTTTGTCATAGATATCCTGGGCACGGTCAGGATTTTCGTTTGCCAGCTGTTTCGCCTCTTCTTGTAAATTTACGAGTTTAGTTTCAATAGCTCCTAGATCTCTCTCGATACCATATAGTTTCCTTTGAATTGACATGACTGAAGCAAGGTCATCGCCAAGGTCCTGGATAGAATCAACCACCCTGATCTTCTCCAATATCCAGTTGTTGGTTTCCTCACACTCCAAACCATAGTTGTGAAGGCCGAGAGCAGAGTCAACAGATTTTCTCTTATTGGCCACCATTTCTTGAAAATTGACCCATCTGCATAAAAGAGAAGAAACATTGTAAAGATGTATACCCATGAAGCTTATAGGAATAACCCTTGGCCCCTTTGACTCCTAGTACTCACATCTTGTTATGCACAATTTGTATAGAGCTCCAATGTCTGTGTTAGGAATATCATACACATAAGATGGCAGTAAGCTGAATATTTGTTTAGCCAACAGCTATCTCCCCCTATATCTCCATAAATTTGGCTCTGCTGAGCATGCATGGACAGCCATCTCTGGTAGTGGTTTGTCCCATTGAGAACAAATGGATTGGGCACCTGAACAGTTGAACCAATATGCCTGATTCCTCTTTCCTCTGAAGAAGAAAAATTGAGAGGCTACCAAACATTACATATTTGGCCAGTTGTGCCGACATCGGTGGGTTCAGCCGACACCTATGGTGTCATATGGTCAACTTTAGATTGAAAGACAAGGACCAAATGAAAGATTACACTCTGTGCACAAAGCTGTGGACTATGCTGGTGCTCGGGAGCAATGGGAAATAAATACATGAATAAATGATGGAACGCTTTTGTATCACCTGGCATTCATGTGGTCTAGGCCTTGCTTCACATGCATTCTGTTGGGATGTCCACTTTCAAAAAGTGCCTCAGAAGCATTATTCACATTTTCAATCTGGGAAGCCACTGCATTCATTTCTTGGCCCAGGGTATTGAATCTAGAAAAAAGATATATATTGTCAAATCTGCTGTTTAACTGCAATAGAGATACTTCCAGTGATACAATTATTCTGCTAGTGATCTTTATCACTACCAAAATATAATGGCAAGACCTGCTAAGCAACCCTCATAGGAGCATAGGTGCCATAGGTTTCCCTGTAGGACAATTGGAGCGTCTTAAGAAAAAAAGAAAACAGTTACCACCATTTAACATACAAAATATAGTAAAATGAGTTTGGAGTTAAAGAAAAAAAAAAGATTCCAATAAAAATTCTATTTACTTTAAAGGGGTTATCCAGCAATAGATAAGTTCATTTAGCCCCATTGTAGTACCACAAAGAACCTAAGGGCAGGTGTGGCGATGTTTTTGAAAGAAAACGTTTTTTTTTTTTTTTTATTTTATTTAGGATACCCATTGTAGGGATCTTTTACAAGCATCGCTACAAGCCACAGCTAGTGCAGCCTGTTGTTATCAGAGAAATGCGAGTAGTAGGGACCACAGCTAACACATGCAATTTATTGTAAATTTCAGGCTGAACCTGGGCTTATCACTGTTCTAAGGGAACCAATCAGCACGATTCTTCTGACATTGTTCCCTGCGGGTGTGCAGCTTGCGGAACATACCAGCCGAAGCTGCGGCAGTAGCTTTATAATGGCAACTAGTCATCTGAGCAGGGAGCCGTCCGTGACTTGTCACGGCTCTCTGGCTGTTAGTGTGCAGTGCGGGCATGATTGACAGGCAGAGAGACCCATTAGAGGCCTCTCTGCCTGTAAATCATCCCTGCACTGCGGCACCCCACCCAGATGACTAATTTCTGCATCCTCCCTGCCTCACGTGGCATAATAAAACTTATTTTTCCCCGATGTAACGCTGCTGCAGGTGCGGCTGGTATTCTCCACGAGCTGCACAGTAGCTGTATACTGTACTGCTGGGAACCATATCGGCACTATCGTGCTGATTGGTTCCCTTTAAAGCAGGGGTGGGGAATGTCCGGCCCCTGAGATCCTCTGATATGGCCTGCGGACATGCCCTCCTGTGTCTGGCAGTGCCGTAATCCACGTGAGGCTGTCCAAAAGAATAACAGAAGGGTAAGGACACAATTTACTTCTATGGTACAAATGTAGTCAGCCAGGACTATATTTCCACACATATGAGTTTTGACTCAAAAGCTTAGCACACCATGTTTTTGAGTAAGTAAAAACTTGTATACGTAAAAAGAAATACAGGAAATCACTTAAACATGGTCACTAGCTGATAGATATTTTTGCACGGCCCTTGAATGATTTTATAAATGGCAGAATTGCCCTTGGGAAGAAAAAAAATATCCCACCCCTGGTTTAAAGAATCAACTCCAGGTGCTGTCTGAAGTTCAGAATTGCAAATTCTGCCTACTGCGGCCAGGTGGGGGGGTGGGGGGTTAGGCTGGGGCTGTAGGAGCACTCTGTAAGTTATATATCATCATCCATTAAGACATTTATATTAAAGTTAACCTAAGTGATTGTAGTGAAGTTAAAAGTTATACTGGATTACAATCACATAACTGTTGTATTTCAAAGACAGTGCCGCACCTCTATGCAGGTTGTGTGCGGTACTGCAACTCAGCTGCATTCATTTTAATGTAAGAATGCTGCAACACACAACTTGTGGTCAGGTATGGTACTATTTGTGGGTAAAAACAGTCAAGTTTCTCTAATCCTGTACAACCCTTTTAATTTACATTGTCTTAGACCCCAACTTTCCAAGCTCTCTGACCTGATCAGCCAATAAATAAGTATTTCCTTGTTCATCAGTTGACCGCTGGCCATATTACACAGAGCAATAAAGGCTTGTTTGCCCCACAATCACTCCATATGATAGGGCCATTGTAAGTAGGAGTGTTTAAAGAGAAGAAACCCTTTAAAGGGGTTATCCAGCACTACAAATGGCCACTTTTCCCCCTACTGTTGTCTCCAGTTCAGGTGTGGTTTGCAATTAAGCTCCATTTACTTCAATGGAACTGAGTTTCAAAGCCCTACCCAAACTGGAGTCAAGAGTGGTGCGAAAGTGGCCATGTTTTTGTAGCGCTGGATAACCCCTTTAAAACATATAATATATCTACTAGACATCATGTTTTTATCTCTAGTATAGATTTAAGTACAGCTAAAGCATCACCTATGCTGAACAACCCCCATGTCCTCCAGGGATTCGGGAATAACCATCTTCCCCAGCCACTTCTCCTTCTCATTCATCCACAATTCACATGAATCTATTTCTCCCAGAATTGTGTAATATGCAAGAGTGTCTTGAAGTTTTTGAGAACGCAGGTCAGCGAGAGATGCCAGGTCAGCGTAGAGAGCCCTCAGTTTTTGCAGTCGGCTGTCTATCTCAGGGGATTCTTTGTATTCCTCAGGGAAGGTTTCAACTTGTTGGTTAAGACCTTCCAAAGCCTTCCTGTTCAACATGATGTCATCTAGAAGATCTTTATGTTTCTTTACGAGAACATTGGTGGAATATTCATCATGACCAATGTCATCTGTTTGCATGATACGATATGTATCCTGCATCCTTGCAGCCAGATCATCGGCATCAACCTGGAACTGGAAAAAGTTTTCAGTGTCTCGTAACACTTTGAGGCGGAAAGCTGCTAAATCCTTCAGCTGTGCCCACTCGTCTTTAACACTGTCGATACGCTCTTGAATCTTTGGTGTATCTGGATGCTTATTGGCAATCAAAAACTCTCCGTCTTTGATGGTTTGTTGTAAATTAGATTCAAGTCCTCTCAGTTCATCTTCAAAAGCTTTATGTTTTCTCTGTAGAATGGAAATGGTGGTGAGATCTTTTCCAAAGTCCATAGAAGTATATATTTGTTCTTTCTCCTTTATCCATCTTTCTATCTCATCCATGTCGCCGAAGAACTTCCACATGTGCCTACACTGCAGTAGTTGAGCTTTCCGATGTGCTGCCAGTCCAACCAGATCTTGGTAACACAATTCTAGATGGTTTACTCTGTCTTTGATCAGCTGTGGGTCACATGGCTTGTATCCTATAAAGTACAATGGCACAATATTAGTGCTGTGGTAGTGCTGTAGGAAGGAATCATTGACTGTCTCTATACTCACAGTAACTTGGTCTCGCTGTGATGCACAGTGCTGACTGACAAAATTCATGGAATAGGCAAAAACACAGATAAAAAAAAAGTACCTACCTAGCTGGTTCCCCCTGCTATCCCCACCACAGCTCGTGTTCTTCTCCATCCAGCTCCTGATCTTTCTTTTTTCTGGTTCCAAGTAGAACAATAGATGAAGGACTCTATCAATCTATCACTGGCTGCAGTATATTCCAATCCTAGCCAGTCAGTGAGTGAGAGTGAGAGTGAGTGAGAGTGAGTGAGTGAGAAGCTCCTGTTCTAAACGCTCATCTTGGAAGCAGAAGAAAAAAGATCTGGGGATTGGATGGCAAAGAATGGGAGCTGTGGGAGAGCAGTGAGGGGGAAGGCTCTAGGTAAGAATAGTTTTCTATTCTATTTTTCTTCCTGCCCTAGCACTTTTGGCTGGAATACTCCTTTAAAAGGGGTTATCCAGCGCTACAAAAACATGGCCACTTTTTCCCCTCTATTGTCTCCAGTTCAGGTGTGGTTCGAAGTTAAGCTCCGTTTACTTCAATGGAACTGAGTTTGAAACCCCACCCAATCTGGAGACGAGAGGGGAAAAATCAGCCATGTTTTTGTAGGACTGGATAACCCTTTTAAGTCCTCTAAATTGTGGTTCAGAGTTCAAAGAGATGCATAGTGGGTAAAGTTAGGTAAAAAAAAAAAAAGCTACATTTACCCCTGCGTAGTGCTGTCCACAATACACCAACCCATTCATCCATACAAGGACCTGTCAGTTTTTTTTGCAGGACAGATCATCACAGCCCCTTAACATGTACAGATATGTGAATGCAGCTCTAGACGGGTGTCAATTTAGAAGGGTTATCCAGTGCTACAAAAACATGGCCACTTTTCCCCTCTCTTTTCTCCAGATTGGGTGGGGTTTCAAACTCAGTTCCATTGAAGTAAATGGAGCTTAATTGCAAACCCCACCTGAACTAGAGACAAGAGAGGGTGAAAAGTGGCCATGTTTTTGTAGCGCTGGATAACCTCTTTAATAGTCCGTTGGAATAAATGTTTGGCATATCCTTTGGTCGTCTGTGCATTAGAAAAGCAAATCTATGTCAATTCTTTTCTTTCTCCAAGGCATCTGCAGTGTGAACTACCACGACTAGTGTGAACTACCATTCCCACAGAAAACAGGCAGCAGAGTCCGAGGGGTATTCACAAAGACTTTACCACAGGATCTGTTTCAGAATCCATGTGAATAATACTCTGTGTGTCCTTAGTGCATTGTAATAATTCTTAAATTAAGAACTTGTCTCCTACCGTCTTCCGTGACAAACTTCTGCATAGCTGTTTTATAAGACATGACTTTTTCCTCCTGAGCTGCTATGTCGGCTTCAGTTAATAGGTGTTTTTGAAGCAAATATTCCACTTCATTCAGGTGTTTACCAAAGTCCGGTGATAAAAGCCCATTCTAGAAAATGAATATTTTCATTAAAAATATTACCATAATATCAAATTACATTTGCAAAGAAACATTTTGATGCATGTAAAATAAATGTTTTGGTCAATAGAACAAATTTATATTGATGAGAAAGTATGTCTATCAAAGTCTAAAAGAACGTTTAAAAGTTAAAAGTCTAAAAGAACGTTAAAAGTTGTTTGTATATGTACATCACACTATATCTGCCCACTATATAACTTGAATATGGCATTTGTCCTCAGTTTTCCCCTCTGCAGGCTTTATCTCATTCATAGTCTTTAGTTGCCCCTGAGCTACTGTAGTTTATGTACCCAAGCCCCTATGATGTCTCCCATAGACTGTACACAAAAAGAAGAGGGAATCTTGCTCTCCTATACTGCCAGAGCACATCCTTATAAGCAGCAGCAGCAGCATGGAGGACATTACATAGCAGTACTGAGCAGTCTAAGTTGTGAATTCAGCATATATAATGCTTACTAGAGCCTTCAGCCATACATAGACTTCTAATCAACAATGTTCAGAATTAGCGCCTTCATTATGATGTGTCCTTTATTTCCAAGCCCATAAAATCAACTGGCAGCATAAAACCTGATAATTCATTAAACTTTTCTTCTTTAAGACAGACAGGAGGAAGGAGCATGAAATGAGATTGATAAGTGGGGAAAATCCTTTTTCTCTAGTAAGATATATTAAAAAGTTTCTTACATTGCTTGTTCTAATGATTTACACAAAGTTTGTTAAAAAGTTAGGAACTATTTTAGTTACCTAAAGCCTCCTTAAGAGTAAAGCAAGAAGATTTGGGCATATTATTATATATAATTGACTAATAAAACAGTGTGCATTATGCTTTACAAATGACAAGGTGTTAAACTGGATATTGAGTCTGTTAGTATAAGAAAAGTTACACTTTACCTTCATTTCATCCATCCAAGTAACAGTATGTAGCATGTCTTGGAAAAGAATTTGAAGCTCAAGATTCATGTTGAGTCTTTGTCGCCGATCATGTAGTCGCTCAAGGAGATATTGCCAGAGGCGTACTATGTTGTCTTTTCTGGCATTGATTCTTTTTATGTCATGATAATTTTCATTCTCCAGCTCCTTGGCCACATTGACTATTGCCTGAATACGCCCTTCGTAAGCAAAGATGTCCGTCTCAATAGCTTCATGCTTTTTCTTAGATGCTTCCACCGAAGGCAAATCACAACCAAAATTATCCTAGGGTAAAAACGATTTTAATGACAAAGTGTATGGTGCAATAACGCCAAGAAACGGAAAATAGAATGCTGAGAAACTTTCCGATTTCACCTTCAAAGGATATTGTTCAGTTTTTAATATTAGTATATAGGGGGTCCCATAGTTATGATGCTGGTTAACACCAGTACAACTCGACTCTACAATAAGGTCTAGTCACATGGATTAGATTTTTATAGTTTAAACCCATGAACCCAACCTTCTAATGTTTACGATGGCTCCCAACTCTTCTCTGATAACAGAGAAGAATTAGGTAGATGAATGTCATCATGTCCATTCTTTTTGCTCTAAGTGGAGAATAGCCACCAAAAGAGATATCTGGCAGTGGCTTAAACCCCGATCAGCAGGATTAAGCATGTCCATTCAGGATTAAGCGCCAGGAGTAAGCAACTGTTAGATCAGCGCTCTTGCACATGCTAACAGTGAGCGCATAAGTACAGGGGGCGCAGGGGGGGATGAGGCAGTGCAGGGAGGTGCAGGAGGGGCTCTCAGATGATCTTTAGATTGTCCAGAGAGCCCATCGGAGAAAGTGGCAGTCTGCTGCTGCCGCTCCTATCAGACAGGGTGACGGCCAGCAGACCATCGTTAAAATTTTTTAACATGTTGAAAGTCAAGGATCAGCCGACATCGCACATGTTGCCTGATCGTTTATCCTCTTCTCTTTTATGAGAACACATACATGCCAGAGGGTTAGAGGAGACAGCCGTTGGGTAAGCAAGTGTTTTGATAACATCTATGTAAAAAAAAAGTATGCCCATGAGCGGCATGACCACATTGGAAGACATGACATTTCTGAGACCGTAACTGGAACCTGGATTTCTAATTGGCTTGTGTTTTTGTTCTTTCTCATATGTAAATTAATACTTTCTTATAAGCCTTGAACTTGTTGTAAACATGTTTCAATGCTAAGCATTTGTATATTCTGTTAATGATATTTGTGAAAAATTTTAAATAAATAAGAATAACCTTAAAAAGTATGGCCAGTTTCATCCTCTAAAAGTAGTGAAACATGATGTCAATATCTATAGCTATATAACTATATAAATAGTCTGTTCTCAAATAAATCCCATTACCTGAGAAATTAGATGCTGATTCTCAGCCACCCACGCCTCTCTCATTGCCGCTTTGCGATCCAAACGTTTGGCCAGCTGTTCCAGTTTCTCCTGTCGAATCAGCTCATTCCTTAGTGCTGTCTCGCGTTCATGTTCGGCCTTCTCAAGTCGACCCCATGCCTGTATTTCAGGGTTTAAAACCATGACAGCTGAGATCTTTCCCTGATGGGTCATCTTACAGTTCATACTTAGAATTTGAGATCCTGTACTATAAATTTTACATTGAAAACCACTAGAAAGTTTCTTCTAGGAAAATCTTAATGTGGTGCTGCACCACAAGGCATCAAGGGAAGATTGCTTGGTGGCTATAAGAAGTTAGAATGTGGTACTCCACAACAAAGCATCATGGGAAATTAGTATTGGGACAGAACAACATTGGTAAAAATGACCTAACACAGAGTTAAAAGGGTACTGCAGAGGGAAATTTATTTATTTATTTTTTTTTACTGATATCAGAAAGTTATGCAGGACATACAGCAGCTGATAAGTACTGGACGACTTGATATTTTTAAATAGACATAAATTACTAATTTATATAACTTTCTGACAGCTGATTTGAATTTTTTTCCCTCCGGAGTACACCTTGAAATTTCACCATATCCAAATGTTGAACTAAAGAGATCAGTACATTAATTCTATCATCTTTAGTGTACGGATCTGTACCACACTACTGTCATGGCTTCAACTGTTAATGGAGCCATAAAAGTGAATCTGTCACCCCCTGAACACCTACCAAGCTGGCAACATTAGTGGATAGCAATAAAAGCATTCAGAAAATACCTATGTTGCCTATGTCTGTGGTTTTGTTTTCAGAAAAATGCCTTTATACGTGAATAGTATCAAGGAGGCGGGGCTTACCATTCCCAAGGCCCCGCCTCTTTGAAATTATTCATGGCCTGAATAAAGGTATTTTATTGTTAAAATAAAAAACATGTACACAGGCAACATAGCTATTTTCTAAACTTTTATTGATATATATCCAGCAGTGCTGGGGTGACAGATTTGCTTTAAAGGGGTTGTCTAGAAAAAAAAAAGTTATGTATGACTGGGGTTTGTATAACATATAAAAAAGGAGTGATACCTACCCCAATCCCCCTCAGCTGGTACTCTGATGCTCCTGCTTCCTGCCCATCAAAGCTGTTTCCTGGTTCCCATAATGTGTTGTCCATAGAAGAACTGCCCTCTCAGCCAGAGAGGAGGAGCAGTGATGGGCAGAAAATATGGGAAACATATTAGAGACATAAAGTCTTACCCTATTGATGTCCGATACCAGCTGGCCATCTCGCGGCACAAACACTTTCTGTTTGTTCTCCCTCATCCTGGACTGTATGGTGAACAGCAAGACCTCGAGTTCCCCTTTTTCTTTAAATCTATAAAGGAAAGTGTGAGTTTCCCATTAGTATAAACCAGACCTATGAACACCTAGTTCTATCTGGTGCAATAACGCCCAGTATTTGGTCGTTCGCCATCAGGATTTCTTGCTTACACATTTAGTAACCTCACCTAGAAGTAAACTTACTTTGGCGGTTTTTCTATGGTCCTATATGCACTGAATGACTGCAGCTGTTGCTGAACACCCAGTAAGGAATTAGCAAACTTCCAGTTTGTGAGCGCAATAATGGTTTGTTCAATCCACGTCAAAAGATCTGAAGTGAGTCTTTCGTATTCATATATCATCTTATCTGTGTCCATAAGATTATCCAGAACCTGAAAAGGGGGAAAAAATCGTAATCATGGAGACACACCATATAAAATGAGCATGAACATGCTCATTATTTACCAGCTGCTTTTGCAAAATACAGAAGAATTTTTTTTTCACCTGTTCACACAATGTTTTATTTTCACTCAAAATTCCGTCCGTATTTGGTCTTTTTTTTTTAACTTTGTGGGGACATAGCGTGTATGTAGATATGTTTCTATACATTAATCATATGGAAATATTTAAGCGAATGTACCATCAGATACATTTGTTTCAAGTGCTACACATGAATAGAATGGTGCCGGCATGGCAAAGCCGAAAGCCGTTGCCGTGGTCCTTTTCTTGATCTGCAGCCCAGTTCCTGCGCACATCGCTGGTCTATTACTGAGCGGCTGAGGCACCGAAGGCGGGCCAGCCCACCCCCAGTATGACAAAGCCCCATTAGAATGAATGGAGCCTTGTCGTAGAGGGGCAGGGGTTTCCTCCACTGGGGGGGGGGGGCGGCCCGCCTCCAGTGCTTCAGCCCAGGCTGGTGCTCGGTAATAGACCGGCGCTGTGCGCAGGAACCGGACTGCGGTTCAAAAAAGGACCACGACACCGGCTTCCTCGTGCCGATGCTGTTCTATTCATGTGCAACACTTAAAGTGAATGAACCTGATGGTACATTCACTTTAAGCCGTATTTTTTTATTCACTCCCCATTACATGTAATGTAAAATTACCGGTAGATATATACATTGTGGATAGGTTGTTCATGAAGACAAGAAGGCATAACATGCCAGGCTCTTCACAAGAATCACCTACACGGATCTAAATAAGACAAGACACATTGAAAAGTGTGCACTTTGAAGCATGTTTTACCAGTTCATGTCTATAGGTATATTCAGCAATATCTTTCAATATATTTTTTCCTGCATTTAAATGTACATGTTTAATGGATGGCAAAAATGTGATGTGAGTGAGCCCTTTCATGATATCCATGATATAACTGTATAGGACTAATGGTGACCTATGGTTAGTTACTTGGTGTATGTGAGGGCAGTGACATGACTGATTCCATGTATAGTCCTAGTCAGTAACGGCCTTATTACTCTAAGCGATTAGTGGCCGTTCAGGATAATAGTGCTGCTCAGTGTCGGACTGGCCCACCAGAAGACCGCAGGATCCTCAGGTGGGCCCCCAGCTTTAGAACCTGCACAAACTCTGACTAACATGTCGTTTCTCATTGGTGGGCCCCCAGGATAATTTCCGCTGGCGGGCCCCAGATACCCCAGTCCGACCCTGGCGCTGCTCCTACACTACAGCACTGGTATCACTGCAGTGTGAGGATACATGTAGATTAGGACACTGCATGATTTCTTTGTCTACAATAGAATAGCCATAAAAAGTGATAACTTCTCTAAGTACAGGACCAATAAATATATGCTAAAAGTAATTGAGATAGATGCTACCCAATCACAGGCCAGCTTGTACTGCTGCAAGACAATAAGCTGCACTGTGCTTGGCTGCTATAGGCAGCCAATCACAGTGCAGCTTTAACTGCTAGAGCACTATAAGCTGCACTGTGATTGGTTGCTAACTGGTTGCTATGGGCAGTTGTTAACTCATCACCACATACCACAGCCAAGCCAGTTGGGAACAACATACCATGAAGCCTGACAGCCAGACTGAGGTATGTATACATTTTACCCTTGTCCCTTTACCACTGGGGTCCTGTTAGTATCCTGCAGGGGGTGGTAGTCATCACTGTAACATTGTATGATGCTGTTTTGGATGTTTCCTGTACTGACTCTGAAGGGGCTGAGGACACCACTGCCCTGTTGTCATGGTTACCGCAGGGATTAAAGTGTTTACAAGCCGCTCCATAGCCTAAAGTGGGACAAATATTAACGTTTTTTTTCTGATTCATTTAAAGGTTGATAGCAAGGACCCCACTGACCACTGTCATGTCGTGAAGTGAGAAATAGGTGGTGCCTGGACCCCCGCACAGGACAGGTAAGTGATATCTCCTGTATGTGCTGCATTGATACACTGGGGGAGATTTATCAAACATGGTGTAAAGTGAAACTGGCTCAGTTGCCCCTAGCAACCAATCAGATTCCACCTTGCATTCCTCATAGACTCGTTGGAAAATGAAAGGTGGAATCTGATTGGTTGCTAGGGGCAACTGAGCCAGTTTCACTTTACACCATGTTTGATAAATCTCCCCCACTGTGTGCACAGTGAAAGCCATTGCCCATTGGTCTTGATTAGTTTCAATGGGTGTTGGTTTTAATTTGTAGGATTTATGTGACCAAAATTAACTACAACCAATCATGAGTCATGACACAACTCAAAGGGGTACTCGGGGCCAAGTGTATATTCCGCGTACGGCCGGGGAGGGGGTGGAAATAGAAGGCTCCGGTGACTTACCTCCCCGCTTCCAGTGCTGGCTCCCAGATCGCGCCGCTCTGTTTTCCCGTCCCGCGGCCGCTTCATGGTCAGAGCTGCGGCTTGAGTCATCACTTCTCAAGGCAACTCACAAATTTAGCGGTCGTAGCGGAGTCCCGCCTCGGCACTGAATGGCTGAGCTGCCTTGTGACGTAACGTCTCAAGCTGCAGCTCTGACTAGGAAGCGGCCACGGGATGGGAGAACGGCGCGATCCTGGAGCCAGCGCTGGAATCGGGGAGGTAAGTCACCAGAGCCTTCTATTTCCACCCCCTCCCGGCCGTACGCGGATTATACACTTGGCCCGGAGTACCCCTTTAATGGCCTTTTAGATGGGCTGATATCATACTGGATAGTCGCTAGAAACTCTCCTGCGGCGATAATCGGCCTGTGTAAAAGTGACATTGATCAGCCAAAGACCGAGAAAAGGAGAAAAAAAATTATCTTTATCGGAAGAAAATCTTAATGTGTAATCAGGGCTTTAAGAATAAAGGGAAACTGACAGCACAGATTTGTACAGTATATATCCATGCTGTCATTTTCCATATCACAAGCAGTGTATACTTACAACCGCGCTTCTTGTGATCTGGCATCTGGCTTCTCCGGATCCCCGGCCAACGGCTGTACCTTCAGGCCGCCCCCTCTGCCAGCTGGAGGAGGCAGGGCCTGAAGACACAGCTGGTGATCGGAGGACTGGAAAAGCCAGATGTCAGATCATAAGCAGCAAGGTAAGTATACACTGCCTGTGGGCTGGAAACTGACAGCACATATATATATATAAATATATATATATATATATATATATATATATAGAATAACTTTGATAAAGGTGATTATATATGTAGATAGGAGGTAAATGTTTGAACAATGTTGTTAACTTATTGTAAAAAGAAAACGTGCTATTCAAACATAAAGACAATATAAGATGAGGTTTAAATAGAAAATACAGGATGGAGACAACCGTCTGCGGCTTCGGCTCGACTGCCCCTTTCCTTTGAGTGGCCCCTCAATGTTCTGGAAATGGGTGGAGGACATTGTCTGCATTAGAATGGGCTCCCCTGTGATGCTGAGGCAGTTTGGACTCCACTACTAGAAGGCCTAGCGGGATGGCGATTTCCCTGAACCTAGACCCGGAGTGGACGCTGTGCCTTAGCACCCCATGGGCAAACTGTATATTTTCTAGTTGAGATGTTAGATGTCTCAACAATGTTTTTGACTTGTTAAGTGTGTCTTACGGGTCTGTGTGTCACGGCCGCGGCGGCGTCCCGTGCTCCGGGCCGCCGCCGCGACTCCCCACTGCCCCATGCAGCAGCCGGTGTCCGTAGGCAGGGACCCGGCGCTGCTGTCACTTCGGCCCCGGGGGGCGCCTTACCTCTCCACGCTCCTGTCCGTCGCTGTGTCGGCCGGCGCGCGCGTCCCCGCCTCCTAGGGCGCGCGCGCGCCGGCTGTCTCGGATTTAAAGGGGCAGTGCTCTCCTAATTGGTCCATGTGCACAATCACTCCCTATAAATTCCAGCCCTGCCCCACTACAGGTGTTGGAGCCTCTACATGCTTCCCATAGCGTTTGGCCCAGCTCCCTGTTGTTCCTGTGTCCTGTCCGTTACCTGGTCCCTAGTCCCTGTTCCTGAGTCCTGTCCGTTACCTGGTCCCTAGTCCCTGTTCCTGGTTCCTGTTCCCCTGTCACTCCACCTGTTCCTGTGTCCAGCTTGTCACGTGCTCTCTCATCTGCAGACTATTGCCTGTGCCATCTCCAGCCACGCCTCGCCTGCCGACACCAGCAACCAAGCCAGGGGTAGCGACCTGGGGGTCGCCTGCCGCAGCAAGTCCATCCCGCCTTGCGGCGGGCTCTGGTGAAAACCAGCGGCCCCTTAGACTCCGCTCCCTGGTGAGGTTTGTGCCATCGCTGGTGCCGGTCCAGTGGATCCACTACTCCGGGCGTTACAGTAGGCTCCAACCATGGATCCCGGCGAGGTGCCTGATCTCCGTGACGTCGCCAGAGTGGTCGCGCAACAGGCTCAACAAATCCAGCAACAGTCGCAGCAAATCCAGCAATTGACTGCCGCCCTACAGCAGCATGCTACAGCCCAGCGCTCACCACCACCAGCAGCTACCTCGAGACTTCGACTGGCCCTCCCGACTAAATATGGAGGCGATCCCAAGTTGTGCAGGGGATTCCTGGCTCAGTGCACCATGCATATTGAACTTTTAAGTAGTCAGTTTCCCACCGAGCGCTCTAAAGTGGCTTTCATCATCAGCCTATTGGAGGGTAGAGCTCTGGCCTGGGCTACGCCGCTGTGGGACCGAGATGACCCTGTTGCTGCCAATCTCCGAACCTTCCTGGCCGAGTTTCGCTCCGTCTTTGAGGAACCTGCCCGTGTTACTTCAGCTGAGACAGCTCTCCTCAACCTCTCTCAAGGGAGCTCCTCTGTTGGTGACTATGCCATCCAGTTCCGCACCCTGGCAGCTGAATTGGACTGGAACCAGGCCGCCCTATTAGCCACCTTCAAGAAGGGCCTTTCCACTCGAGTGAAAGATGTGCTCGCTGCCCGAGACCTTCCTACCTCCTTGAACGAACTCATTCTACTGGCTACCAGAGTCGACACCAGGTTTTCCGAGAGAGAGGAGGAGGTCCGACAAGAACGGCGTCTGAGTCTGCCCCGTCGCCATCCTCGGTTGGCACCGGTATTCCAAAATCCCGTTGCTCCTATGCCCCAGTCGTCTCCAGAAGTGCCTATGCAGGTGGATCGAGCTCGCTTGACGACTGAAGAAAGGGCCCGTCGACTAGAGCTGAATCTCTGCCTATACTGCGGTGGCGCTGATCACTTTCGGCAGAGATGTCCCCAACGTCCTCAGCGTCCGGGAAACGCTCGCACCTAGGTCCAGTGGGAGAGGTCTCCCTAGGTGTGAATGCCACCTCTCCAAGATTGACTATGCCAGTCTCCATCCTGACACCCTCAGGGCAAGTTCTCCAGACTACGGCCCTCATCGACTCTGGCGCTGCTGGCAGTTTCATTTCTGCTTCGTTGGTCCAAAGATGGCGGCTACCCGTGATACAGCTAGCCCAACCCCGGTCTATCTCTTCGATCACGGGCGAGATTCTTACCGAAGCTGTGCACTGCCAGACTGAACCCCTAGTCCTCCAGGTGGGCGCCTTACATCAGGAGAGGATCTCCTTCTATGTCTTGCGCCATTCCTCCTCCGCCATCTTGCTGGGTCTTCCTTGGCTGCAATTACATACCCCTAAGCTGGACTGGAGAACTGGGGAGGTTCTCAGCTGGGGCCAGGACTGTCCTAATAGGTGTCTGAGACCTCCTCAACCCAAGTGCTCTACGAGGTCACCTGCTAATGCCCAGCCTTTGTCTGGTCTACCGCACGAATACCAAGACTTTACTGATGTCTTCTCGGCCAAGGAGGCAGACTCTCTACCACCTCATCGGTCCTATGATTGCCCTATAGACCTTCTTCCTGGAACTTCTCCCCCACGTGGTCGAGTATACCCTCTCTCTGTGCCTGAGACGGAAGCTATGTCCTCCTACATCCGGGAGAACTTACAGAAGGGCTTCATCCGTAAATCCACGTCTCCCGCTGGCGCTGGATTTTTCTTTGTACAGAAGAAGGACGGTTCCCTCCGCCCATGCATAGACTACCGGGGCTTAAATAAGGTGACTGTCAAGAACCGCTATCCTCTTCCGCTAATCCCAGAACTATTCGACCGTCTCCGTGGAGCTAGGATCTTCTCCAAGTTGGATCTCAGGGGAGCGTATAACCTGATCCGTATTCGTGAAGGAGACGAATGGAAGACCGCTTTCAACACCAGAGATGGGCACTACGAATATCTGGTCATGCCATTCGGCCTATGCAACGCCCCAGCGGTCTTCCAGGAATTCGTGAATGATTTATTCCGCGATCTCCTCTACGTCTGCGTCATTGTCTATCTTGACGACATCCTGGTCTTCTCCCACGACCAGCAGACCCACGTGTCCCATGTACGACAGGTTCTACGGAGACTACGGGCCAACCGTTTGTATGCCAAGCTGGAGAAGTGCGTTTTCCATCAGCGCAGCCTGCCGTTTCTTGGATACATTGTCTCCGACCGGGGCCTACAGATGGATCCTGCCAAGCTCTCAGCTGTTCTCCAGTGGCCTCGTCCTGATGGACTTAGAGCTATCCAACGATTCCTTGGATTTGCCAACTACTATCGGCAATTCATCCCTCACTTCTCTACCCTGGTTGCACCCATAGTGGCTCTCACAAAGAAGAAGGCGGATCCTAGACGCTGGCCTCCCGAGGCCGAACATGCCTTCAATAGCCTAAAGTCTGCCTTTGCCTCCGCTCCTGCTCTAGTCCGCCCGGATGTCTCCAAGCCGTTTTCTCTTGAAGTTGATGCTTCCTCTGTGGGCGCCGGAGCAGTCCTCTCGCAAAGGGACACATCAGGCAAGACCAGAACCTGCGGGTTCTTTTCTAAGACTTTTTCCCCTGCCGAAAGGAACTATACTATAGGAGATCGGGAACTCCTGGCTATTAAGCTGGCACTGGAGGAGTGGCGTCATCTCCTAGAGGGGGCTAAACATCCCGTTAACATCTACACGGACCACAAGAACCTCCTCTACCTCCAATCGGCTCAACGCCTCAATCCCCGGCAGGCCAGGTGGTCCCTCTTCTTCTCTCGGTTCAACTTCACCATTCATTTCCGTCCAGCCGAGAAGAATATCAAGGCCGATGCGTTATCCCGAGCATCCGATGTTATGGGGCAAGAGGAATCTCCTCGACACATAATACCTCCCGATCGCCTAGTACCAGTTGCCACTTCTACTCTGCAGCAGTTGCCTCCCGGTAAGACTTATGTGCGCCCCGCACTCCGTAAACGCATCTTGAAATGGGGTCATTCCTCTATGGTGGCCGGGCATCCGGGAGTTCTAAAGACCGGGCAACTGATCTCCCGCCACTACTGGTGGCCTAGCCTACTCCAGGATGTCAAAGACTTTGTGGCGTCCTGCACCATCTGTGCCAGAAACAAGTCCTCTCATCAAAGACCTGCCGGCCTACTTCAGCCCTTGCCAGTTCCAGACCGCCCCTGGTGTCATATAGGCATGGACTTTGTCACAGACTTACCTCCATCTGCGGGTAACACAGTCATCTGGGTTGTCACGGACCGCTTCTCCAAGATGTCCCACTTCGTGGCTCTTCCTGGATTACCATCATCCCCTCGCCTGGCCCAGCTGTTCTTTCAGCATATCTTCCGCCTCCATGGTCTTCCTCTTCATATAGTCTCTGACAGAGGCTCACAATTTGTCTCCAGATTCTGGCGTGCTCTCTGCTCTCTACTCCAAGTGAAGCTGGACTTCTCTTCGGCCTATCATCCTCAGACCAATGGGCAAGTGGAGAGGGTCAATCAGGTCCTTGGCAATTATCTTCGACATTTCGTCTCCGCTCGCCAGGACAACTGGTCCAGTCTGCTTCCTTGGGCAGAGTTTTCCTACAATCATCTGGACTCGAGCTCCACAGGCAAGTCACCCTTCTATGTGGTCTATGGACGTAACCCTCGTCCTCCTCTGCCTCTCTCTCCATCCTCTGAGGTCCCAGCCGTGGAGGAGTTGTTATCTGACCTGCAGTCAATCTGGGAACAGACTCGACAATCTCTGCTCAAGGCATCTGTCCGCATGAAGGACCAGGCGGATAAGAGAAGAAGACCCGCCATGAATTTTCTCCCTGGTGACAAAGTCTGGCTCTCGGCCAAATATGTCCGACTCAAGATTCCCAGCTACAAGTTGGGTCCTCGATTCCTCGGTCCTTTCTCGGTGCTAAAACGCCTCAACCCTGTCACCTACAAACTCCGCCTACCCCCTACGATGCGGATTCCAAACGCCTTCCATGTCTCCCTCTTAAAGCCAGTGGTCCTCAACCGGTTCTCCCCGCCTCCTAGGGCGCGCGCGCGCCGGCTGTCTCAGATTTAAAGGGGCAGTGCTCTCCTAATTGGTCCATGTGCACAATCACTCCCTATAAATTCCAGCCCTGCCCCACTACAGGTGTTGGAGCCTCTACATGCTTCCCATAGCGTTTGGCCCAGCTCCCTGTTGTTCCTGTGTCCTGTCCGTTACCTGGTCCCTAGTCCCTGTTCCTGAGTCCTGTCCGTTACCTGGTCCCTAGTCCCTGTTCCTGGTTCCTGTTCCCCTGTCACTCCACCTGTTCCTGTGTCCAGCTTGTCACGTGCTCTCTCATCTGCAGACTATTGCCTGTGCCATCTCCAGCCACGCCTCGCCTGCCGACACCAGCAACCAAGCCAGGGGTAGCGACCTGGGGGTCGCCTGCCGCAGCAAGTCCATCCCGCCTTGCGGCGGGCTCTGGTGAAAACCAGCGGCCCCTTAGACTCCGCTCCCTGGTGAGGTTTGTGCCATCGCTGGTGCCGGTCCAGTGGATCCACTACTCCGGGCGTTACACTGTGTTAGTGAGCTGGGGCAACCCTGGGCTGGACGCCAGGGGGGTCCATGATAGTAGGCTGGGGTGGGCCTTAACAGCCCTTGGGCAAATTGTATATATTTTATGCAAAGACAATAAAATAAGGGTTTTAAATAGCTTATTGTCAAAATTAAATGTGTTATTCAGACATAAAGACAAAGTAGGATGAGTTTTAATAAAAAAAAATACAGGATGGAGACAACCGTCTGCGGCTTCGGCTCGACTGCCCCTTTCCTTTGAGTGGCCCCTCAATATTCTGGAAACGGGTGGAGGACATTGTCTGCATTAGAATGGGCTCCCCTGTGATGCTGAGGCAGTTTGGACTCCACTACTAGAAGGCCTAGCGGGATGGTGATTTCCCTGAACCTAGACCCGGAGTGGACGCTGTGCCTTAGCACCCCATGGGCAAACTGTATATTCCAGTAAGTTTTGTTGATACATTTTACAACAATTTTGTTAACATATTGGCCAATGTAAATGTGCTGTTCAAACAAAAAGACAGCATAGCATGGGTTTAAAAAATAACAGAATGACATTAATCATAGTTATTCAGGTGTACCCCAATAGCTGTCAGTACCTTTTAAAAAAATCCATTGTTTAGTGTAGACAAATTCTAAAGTCTCACATTGAACTAGCTGCCTTTTACAGAGCTAAAAAACATGTCATACGTGTACCCCAATAGTTGTCTGTATGTTCTGATTGGTCCAAACTACAATGCAAACAAGTTCCACAATCTCACATTAAACTATCTGCATTTGACAAAGTTTGCTATCTGGTATAGTCAGGGCCATATTACCAGCTGCTGCTGCCCTATGCACTAAACCTGAAGACGCCCCATCTTCACTCACCAAATAGCATCAGGATTTTCTAGCTTCTGAACAACCTATTGATATCTGATGAGTCATAGGCCGCGTTCCCACATTTACTGTACGTCACCACATGCAGCCGCAGCCAGACCCTCATGTGGTAACCTATAGGCATATGGCCAATAATCCCGGTAACAGCACATGACTACTGAGGAAGAAATGGGAGCCTGGTTTCGGCCACATGCATTTTTCTACATGTGGAAACATTGTCTGAATCGCGTTTTTCATGGTTTTTAACTGCTTAAAACATAAACAAATTTCCACATTGAATCACTGATAAAAGCAGTCTGCATATATCTAACACAGCCACATCAGACCTCAATAATATCGCTATACTGTGACTGGATAACACTGCCATTCCAGACCTGACCAATACCACCATACCCCCAACCCTTTGAAAAGACACCTGATTTACTGGCAAGTCTGAAAGGTGGGAGACAAAAAAAAAATCCTGCTCCCTGGTGCTGCCCCCCTGCAAGGTGCTGCCCTACACACCGGACCACTGGTGCCTAGTGGTAAATACAGCCATGAGTATAGGGGTGAATACATGTTCAATAAATGAATTGCATCTACAGTTTGCTCTTTTAGGGGTTAATACAAGATGACTACACACATTTTACCTAGCTCTAATGATTTTTATTAGTGTAATAAAATGAAGGCTCAGAAAGGGGTACAGAAAGGAAAAATGAAAAAAAGGAGGGAAGGTGGATATTGAGATTACATTTGGAGATTTAATTGTAATCTTGTTCTGTTTATTAATTTCCATACTATGATTTATCATGTAATTGACGTCCAGCTGTCCTTCATTGTGATAATACTACGAAACTCCACCATGTGTGAACATCCATTCAATTACACCCGTGCATTTCAGATAATGATGAGAGAACTTTCTGAGTTTCTAAACTCAAAAACGTTTGTGAAGTCTATGCCTGCCATTACCGCATACATTGAGTTCTCTAATCTGTTGTCTCTTTACGTTATGAGAACAACCATGTAGCATTCCCCCCTCAACAGGACAATGTGCAAACTGTCCATCCTTTCCACAATGACAACAAAGGCAAACCAGAAGGGTTCTGGAAGAGGGAGACAAACTCTGATCTTTCTGTCTATATTTTCTTTTAATGGTCTGTCTGATCTGAGAGTAACTTGTTTCTCTGTACCCTATATCAAGTCTCTTGACTCGAATCCCTAGTATCCTAACTGCTGATGGTGTCATAGGCCCCTTCATTGTTTTTCCTTGTTATCACCTTGTAGAGGCCGTGACTGCCACCCATAACACCTTATACATTGCTCTTTTAAAAAAAAATAATATATTAAAAAAGAAAATACAGGATGGAGACAACCGTCTGCAGCTTCGGCTCGACTGCCCGTTTCCTTTAAGTGGCCCCTCAATGTTCTGGAAACGGGTGGAGGACATTGTCTCCATTAGAATGGGCTCCCCTGTGATGCTGAGGCAGTTTGGACTCCACTACTAGAAGGCCTAGCGGGATGGTGATTTCCTTGAACCTAGACCCGGAGTGGACTCTGTGCCTTAGCACCACATGGGCAAACTGTATATTCCAGTAAGCTTTGGTAATACATGTATCAACAATGTTGTTAATGTATTGGGCAATGTAAATGTTCTCTACAAACATAAAGACAGCGTAGCATGGTTTAAAAAAAAAAAAAAGTATGTCATTAATGATAGTTATGATAGTTATTCAGGTGTACCCCAATATCTGTCAGTACAGTATTTGTAAGTGTACTCACTGCCCTTACTGACAGCAGCTCCCTGTGTACCTCATAGAGCTAAAATCAGACTCCCCTCCTCCAAGCTGTGCTGCCCTGCACGGTGGTGTTTCTGTCCATAAGATGGCCGAAATGGAGGAGCATGTGACCATGCTCCACCCCCACCCCCCAGTGTCCTGCATAGGCATATACAGGCTTACTTGTGGACACAGGAGGTGGGGCATGGTCACATGCTCCTCCATGTCAGACATCTTACGGACAGAAACACCATAGAGCAGGGCAGCACAGCCTGGAGGAGGGGAGTCTGATTGTAGTTCTAAGAGGTACAACAGAGAGCTGCTGTCTGTAAGTACAGTGAGTACACTTACTAATACTGTACACTGAGCTATTTTACTATAAAGTGGCCAAGCACTTTAATTTTACACAATATTAATTACTTTAGCTTAGGAACCTAGGCCCCTCCTGCTATATGTTCAACCATATCCTGTAATTTCTTCAGTACAATCTTCTGTATAGAAGCCTTGTCTACCATTTCTCTGCACCATAAGTTTCTGCACCATTGTTTCTCCTTGTTATCACCTTGTAGAGACCGTGACTGCTACACATAGCTTATAAATTGCTCTGTTTTTTGACATATAATATGTTAAAACAGTAAATACAGGATGGAGACAACCGTCTGCGGCTTCGGCTCGACTGCCCCTTTCCTTTGAGTGGCCCCTCTATGTTCTGGAAACGGGTGGAGGACATTGTCTCCATTAGAATGGGCTCCCCTGTGATGCTGAGGCAGTTTGGACTCCACTACTAGAAGGCCTAGCGGGATGGTGATTTCCCTGAACCTAGACCCGGAGTGGACGCTGTGCCTTAGCATCCCATGGGCAAACTGTATATTCCAGTAAGCTTTGGTAATACATGTATCAACAATGTTGTTAACGTATTAGTCAATGTAAATGTGCTATTCAAACATGAAGACAACATAGCATGGGTTTAAAAAATAACAGGATGACATTAATGATAGTTATACAGCTAAAATACATGACAGACGTGTACCCCAATAGTTGTCTGTATGTTCTCAGTGGTCCAATCTACAGTGCAGACAAGTTCCACAATCTCACATTAAACTAGCTGCATTTTATAGAGCTAACGTTTATCAAAGGGGAATATCCCGATAGTTAAGGGTACATTTTTAGTTCAGTAAGTGAGATACATCTACAGTTTCCTATGTCTTATAGGGATTAATACAAGATGACTACATCATGTAATTGACCTCCAGCTGTCCTTCATTGCAATAATGCTATGAAACTCCACCATGTGTGGACATACTTTCAATTACACCCGTGCATTTCAGATAAAGACGAGAGAACTTTCTGAGTTTCTGAACTCAGAAACCTTTGTGAAGTCTATGCCTGTCATTCCCGCATACATTAAGTTCTCTCTCATTTGTTGACTCTTTACGTTATGGGAACAACCATGTAGCATTCCCCCCACAACAGGACAACGTGCAAACTGTCCATCCTTGCCATAATGACAACAAAGGCAAACCAGAAGGGTTCTGGAAGAGGGAGACAAACCCTGATCTTTCTATCTAGCTTTTCTTTTTGATGGTCTGTCTGATCTGAGAGTAACTTGTTTCTCTATACCCTATATCAAGTCATTTGACTCGAATCCCTAGTATCCTAACTGCTGATGGTGTCATAGGTCCCCTTCATTACTAAGAGCCTACCTGATCCTCTACCTGAGTGACTACAATTACTCCTATCATCCCTAATACTGCCCTGACTTTCCTGCCTGATGACCAGGTATATTTGGCCTGTTCCCCGGTGCCTCGTACCAACTCCTTCTGGTCCTTGGGGATAGGCTGCTGCTCACACCGGGACCACACTTGTGGAGCGACCTGGTGTCCTCTAGCAGCAGAAGTCCAGCTTCCGCATCCTGGAGCGGGATAAAGGGTGAAAACCTAGAGGGCACTTAGACCCCGCTCCCTGGTGTGGCCCAAAGCCAAAACGGTTGAGTAGCACAGCGGGTCCACACTCGCTGTCCATTACACTATCACCCACTGGGGAATGCATAACATTTACTTGCAGCCGGTCCTGATAATCCTTTAGTATTTGCAGTAACCTCATTGTTAGGACAGAGCTGTCTACATCCCGACTGGTGACTATGACCCTACACCTGTTCGTTATCTTTGTCTTGGACAACTTATCCTGCTACTCTACAGAATCCAGCCTGCTCCTCAGTATGTCTATGGACTTACAGAGTACCAGATTGCTGTGGTGGAAGCTACCATTTTCAAAATGCTTGAGAGTCCCAGCTTTGTGATTGGTTAAGGGCTAGTGATGTCATCGTCTCTTTCTATGCTTGAATCTCATTAATTCCTCTGGTCAGCAAGATAGTTGTCCTCCGCCATAGATGATTGCCCCCATTTGCTTCATTCTGCTATTATATTGGATGGACTGACTACTAGCATTGAGTCTGTATTAACATGCATATATAGTACACAGAATGTAAGGGTAATTTTCAGCCCAGTGGGGTCAAACAGAGTGCTGCTGAGGTCACTGTGACTGCTGCTGCTGACATCCATAACAATGCATCATGTGTGCATTATTGCCACACCCCACAAGTATACACTTCTGCATAAAAGCATTGTCTATCAATTCTCTGCACCAAAGGTCTTCATTGTTTCTTCCTAAAATCACCTTGAAGAAGCCATAGCTCCTACATATTACTACTAGAAGGCCTAGCGGGATGGTGATTTCCCTGAACCCAGGTCCGGAGTGAAGTCTCTGCCTTAGCAACCAATGGGCAAACTGTATATTTTTTATTTAGGTGTTAGATATCTGAACAATCTTTTTGACTTGTTAAGGGTGTCGGTCGGGTCTGCATCAAAGGACTGGGAAAGGCCTGGGCTGGGCACCGGGTGGTCCATGATAGAAGGTTGGGGTGGGCCTTAGCAGCCCTTGGGCAAACTATATATTCTATGCAAAGACAATAAAGTGAGGGTTTTAGATAACTGACTGTCAAAATTAAATGTGCTATTTAAAAAAAAAGACAACGTAAGATGAGTTTTAATTAAAAATACAGGATGGAGACAACCGTCTGCGGCTTCGGCTCGATTGCCCCTTTCCTTTGAGTGGCCCCTCAGTGTTCTGGAAACGGGTGGAGGACATTGTCTCCATTAGAATGGGCTCCCCTGTGATGCTGAGGCAGTTTCGACTTCCCTGAACCTAGAACCGGAGTGGACTCTGTGCCTTAGCATCCCATGGGCAAACTGTATATCTCCAGTTGATGTCTTAACAATGTTATTGACTTGTTTAGGGTACCGGGTGGGTCCAAGTCAGCGGCTGGGGTAAATCTGGGCTGGTCACCGGGTGGGACAATGTTAGGAGGCTGGTGTGGGCCTTATAAGCCCTTAAGCTAACTGTATATTTTCTATGCAAGGACAATATAGTAAGGGTTCTAGATAACTTATTGTCAAAGCTAAACTTGCTATTAAAATAAAAAACGACAAGAATGGGCTCCCCTGTGATGCTGAGGCAGTTTGGACTCCACTACTAGAAGGCCTAGAGGAATGGTGATTTCCCTGAACCTAGACCCGGAGTGGACTCTGTGCCTTAGCATCCCATGGGCATACTGTATATGTCTACTTGAAGTGTTAAATGTCTCAACAAGGTTATTGACTTGTTAAGGGTGACGGGTGGGTCTGCATCAGCGGCTGGGGTAGGTGTGGGCTGGGCGCTGGGTGGGACTATGTTAGGAGGCTGGGGTGGGCCTTAACAGCCCTTAAGCTAACTGTATATTTTCTATGCAAAGACAATAAAGTAAGGGTTCTAGGTAACTTATTGTCAAAGCTAAACTTGCTATTAAAAAGAAAACAAAAAAATGACAACGTAAGATGAGTTTAAATGAAAAATACAGGATGGAGACAACCGTCTGCAGCTTCGGCTCGACTGCCCCTTTCCTTTGAGTGGCCCCTCAATGTTCTGGAAACGGGTGGAGGACATTGTCTCCATTAGAATGGGCTCCCCTGTGATGCTGAGGCAGTTTGGACTCCACTACTAGAAGGCCTAGCGGGATGGCGATTTCCCTGAACCTAGACCCGGAGTGGACTCTGTGCCTTAGCAAGCCATGGGCAAACTGTATATTAACAGTTGACGTGTTAAATGTCTCAACATTGTTTTTCACCTGTTAAGGGTGCCGGGTGGGTCCGGGTCAGCGGCTGGAGTAGGCCTGGGCTGGGCGCCGGGTGGGACAATGTTAGGAGGCTGGGGTGTGCCTTAGCAGCCCTTGAGCTAACTGTATATTTTTATGCAAAGACTAAACAGTAAGGGTTCTAGATAACTGATTATCAAAACTAAATGTGCTCTTAAAAAAAAAAACAAGGTAAGATAAGTTTTAATAAAAAATACAGGATGGAGACAACCGTCTGCGGCTTCGGCTCGACTGCCCCTTTCCTTTGAGTGGCCCCTCAATGTTTTGGAAACAGGTGGAGGACATTGTCTCCATTAGAATGGGCTCCCCTGTGATGCTGAGGCAGTTTGGACTCCACTACTAGAAGGCCTAGCGGGATGGTGATTTCCCTGAACCTAGACCCGGAGTGGACTCTGTGCCTTAGCACCCCATGGGCGAACTGTATATTTCCAGTTGAGGTGTTAAATGTCTCAACAATGTTATTGACTTGTTTAGGGTGCCGGGTGGGTCCGTGTCAGTGGCTGGGGTAGGTGTGGGCTGGGCGCTGGGTGGGACTATGTTAGGAGGCTGGGGTGGGCCTTAACAGCCCTTAAGCTAACTGTATATTTTCTATGCAAAGACAATATAGTAAGGGTTCTAGGTAACTTATTGTCAAAGCTAAACTTGCTATTAAAAAAAAAAAATCGACAACATAAGATGAGTTTTAATTAAAAATACAGGATGGAGACAACCGTCTGCAGCTTCGGCTCGACTGCCCCTTTCCTTTGAGTGGCCCCTCAATGTTCTGGAAACGGGTGGAGGACATTGTCTCCATTAGAATGGGCTCCCCTGTGATGCTAAGGCAGTTTGGACTCCACTACTAGAAGGCCTAGCGGGATGGTGATTTCCCTGAACCTAGACCCGGAGTGGACTCTGTGCCTTAGCACCCCATGGGCAAACTGTATATGTCCAGTTGAGGTGTTAAATGTCTCAACAATGTTTTTGAATTCTTAAGGGTGCCGGGTGGGTCCGTGTCAGCGGGTGGGGTAGGCCTGGGCTGGGCGTCGGGTGGGACAATGTTAGGAGGCTAGGGTGGGCCTTAACAGCCCTTAAGCTAACTGTATATTTTCTATGCAAAGACAATAAAGTAAGGGTTTTAGATAACTGACTGTCAAAATTAAATGTGCTATTTTAAAAAAAAGACAACGTAAGATGAGTTTAAATTAAAAATACAGGATGGAGACAACCGTCTGCAGCTTCAGCTCGACTGCCCCTTTCCTTTGAGTGGCCCCTCAATGTTCTGGAAACGGGTGGAGGACATTGTCTCCATTAGAATGGGCACCCCTGTGATGCTGAGGCAGTTTGGACTCCACTACTAGAAGGCCTAGCGGGATGGTGATTTCCCTGAACCTAGACCCGGAGTGGACGCTGTGCCTTAGCACCCCATGGGCAAACTGTATATATTCCATTTAGTTTAGGTGTTAGATCTTGTTAGATGTCCCAACAATGTTTTAGACTTTTTAAGGGTGCTGGGAAGACCTGGGCTGGGATAAACACTGACCGGGTCCTCATTAAGGGCTGGGAAGGTCCAGGAGCTTTTAAGGAGTTCTTTGTGGGTTTTTACAAAGGATAGGTAAATTAATGTTCAGAATGGGTAAAATTGGGCTAGGGAGGAGGGGCTCCCTCTTGGTGCCTTCACCTTGACGTGGTGAGGGAGCTTGCGTGCCTTGGTGATTCATTGAGCTAAGCTGGTGGGAGTAGTACTCCCGGTGGGGTCACCCGTGCCAGACAGGTCAATGGGGAGAGGCCAGACTAAGAAAGGCACCCAGTAGAAACAGCTGGCAACCTTCGCCCTGTCTATTGTCAATTACATGATCATGATCAATAGATGGCCGCTTTTTGCCATTAATTGGCGGCACATACCCATTGTAGGTACATCGCCTAACAATGTTATGGACTGGCCAGTGATCAAATTGCCTGTTCAAGTTGGAAAAGCAGAACAATTGTAGCAAAGGTAAAGCTTGGAAAAAATACAGGATAACACCGATGAATATTCAGGAGAAATTTTCTGAAACATTCAATACTGTTGGTGATTTCCCTTAACCAAGACTTGGGTGAGTAGGGCTGAGTCAAGGTATTTTGCTACTTTGGCCCGATGAGCAATGTAAGTGAGCATGGACTGTATATATCTCACTAGCGATGTTCATGCAGCCCTTGCTTTCACATGTGCAATAATAAAGTTTATACTTACCCTGGCTCCCCAGTGTCCTAGTGTATTTTCCCTGCGTTTCCTGCTCCTTGCAGCCACCTCAGACACCTCTTGCCCCAGATCTACTGTATACTGACAGGCCACTCAGCCAATCAATGGCTGCGGGGCTGAGCTGCCTGTCACTGAAGACATGGAGATAGAAATGTCAGAGCTGGCTGTGGGGAGCAGGAAACACAGGGAAAAGATACTAGGACACCGGGAAGCCAGGTAAGTATAAACTTTATTATTGCACATGTAAAAGCAAGGGCTGCACAGACATGGCTCGGCCAGTGATTGGCATAGGTATTGTCATTTCAGAGACCGTCTTAGAAGTTCTAGTGGTGTCTGCGGGTAGAGGACAGAAGCAAGAAGGACACCAAAGAGCTCAGTGAGGTATGTATAAGGTTTATTATTTTACATTAGGGATCAGGTATGTATGGACTTTATTAATTTCTTTACACAGCCGTCAGCCGTGCATCACTATTACATGTAGCCATATGCAATTGGCGGCTGATGGTTTTAGGTCAGGACATAAAGACTTGATGATGGTTGTCATAAGCTGATCATTGTCTTTATAACACTCAGTGATAATCTGCCAAATCGACCCATTACTATGACAGCGTAAAGGAAATTAGGCACTGTATAACCATAACAGCAGTCATTCCACTCCCTGACCTCAGTATAGAGCTGTCAGCACTTCTGATGTCTCTTTCTTACTAAAATGACTTCTCTAATTTTAGCGGATTTGTTGTATAAACCATATTGGTGTTTAAAACAAATTTACCATCAGTACATTAGCTTTAAAGCGACTCTGTACCCACAATCTGTCGCCCCCCAAACGGCTTGTACCTTCAGATAGCTGCTTTTAAACCAAGATCTGTCCTGGGGTCCGTTCGGCAGGTGATGCAGTCCTAAAAAACAACTTTTAAACTCGCAGCCCTGTGTCAAATTAGCGTAGCCTAGAGTGTGTGAGCAAAAGCCTTGCACCACCTCTCCATCTCTCCTTCCCACTCTCCTCATCATTAGGAATGCCCTGGGCAGGATTCTTCCTATTCATCACCTGTCTGAACACTGCCTATGTGCTGGATCGTTAAGGCCCATGTTTAGTGTTCACACAAGTGATGAATAGGAAAAATACCGCCCAGGGCATTCCTAATGACGAGGATGGTGGGGAGGAGGGACGGAGAGGCGGTGCAAGGCTTGTTTTTTAGGGCAATAACTGCATCACCTACCAGACAGGCCCCAGGACAGATCTTGGATTAAAAGCAGCTATCCGACGGTACAAGCGGTTTGGGGGGGGGGGGTCAGATTGTGGGTACAGAGTCGCCTTAAGTTTTGCACATGAATAGAACGGTGTCGGCGTGGGGAAGCCGATGCCCCCAGTGGGAGGAAACCCTGCCCCTCTATGATGCGGCGCCATTGATTCTATTCGTCTGCAAATCTTATCGAATGTACTGAGGCTACATTTGCTTTAAAGCCAGTATTGCTTCCTTCCAGTATCACCTATCACTCATAAAGTACTTCTATGCAAAACCTGCACCATCAGTCAAAAGCACTAACCTCTGAAAGGCAATAGATAAAACATTAGGGTCCATTTACACAGAAAGATTATCTGACAGATTATCTGCCAAAGATCTGAAGCCAAAGCCAGAAATGGATTTGAAAAGAGGAGAAATCTCAGTATTTCCTCTTTGGCAGATAATCTGTCAGATAATCTTTCTGTGTAAATGGACTCTAAGGGTCCCTTACAATTAGCAAACCTCTGATACCAATCAAGAATACAAATACTACAACATATTTTTTCCTGAAATAGAGATGCTTACAACACCACTAAGGTCTTACCTTTCCGATTCGTTTCCCTTCCACAGCCAAAGCCTTCATTTTGGAGAAATAATGATAATAGGCCACCACATACGTTATAATGGATTTCTCATCGGGATTTTCAGTGTAGACATCTGCAAATGCAAAGTTTAAAATAATTTGTCAAAAATACACAAAAAAGGGATTTTACATTACAAACAATACAGGTCATTTATGAGACACATGAGCTCCTGGTACTTACGGAATGGTGGTGGGTAAGGGCAGGACAGAGACTATGCTCTTAAATATTTATTTAAACTATTAGTTCTTTATGAAGAAAAGTATGTAAAGGTAAACTAAGGATATGGCTTTGGGCCAGTGGTTGGCATAGGTGGTGAATCCTTCAAGAACATAAAGACATTTGTTAAAGGAATAGTGTGTAAGAATCCCAAGTAACCGCAGAATGTTTATCTGGACCCCTCAGGGTGGAATGATGGATTACATGCCAGCTTCACCTACTAGCTATTCATACTAACAATTGTAGGGTATTTCCGGTGTCAACTCTACAATTGGTTTATTTGCACCAATAATCCTCACTCTATACTAAGGCCGGGTTTACACTACGTGAGACACCGGCCGTTCTATGACCCGGCCATGTCACAGAATTGTGCTGAATTGGGATGCTGGGGTGCTCACGCATCCCAATTCACCATAGCACTCAATGGAGAGTGGGGCCAGAGGCGCACTTTCCATTGTGCAAGCTGTCTGGGTTGTGCGGCCGCTATTCAATGAATAGCGGCCACACAAACCTGACATGCCAGTTTTTCCTGTGGCTGCTAGGGATCCTGGCCGGAATGTCCACTATGTGGGACATTTATGAAAGATACACCCGAGGCGTACGCCAGGGCGAAGGTGCAGATTCGCCCCCTCTCCCTGGCAAACGCCTCCCGTACGTCCCGATGGGTGGGCTCTGGGAGCTTGGTGGGGCGTGATAAGGCAGGGCCTCCTACCGCAGCTCATTTATCATGATTTACGCCTGCGAGCTGGAAGCAGTTGTAGATTTAGTACGCCAGGCGCAGATTCGGGGCGCCCAGCCGGCCGCATTCACTAAGAGGCGTGCGTCTCTATGACATGTCAAAAGTTTTTTGTAACAACAGTGACACTTTAAATGGCCTTGTCGTTCCACGTAAACATTTTTGTAAGGTACCATTAATACAGAACTATACCTTTAATTTGTTTATTGAATAGATTGGGATCTAGGGCACCAAAGGTTGGGCAACATATTAAAGCCAGCCCGGCCCATAACATCAAAACATGCTTCAATCTCTGATTATTTGATTCTAAATCTTTTATGTTAGAAAACTCATGATAAGAATCCTTCCTTTGTATCCTTTAGCTGCCAGAAGGAGTAAACATGAACCATATAAACCACATAAATTGTTGAAATGATCTAATAATTCAACGAATGATTTTACTATACAATAGTCATTTCAGATAAAAACAAAACATGATGTGAGTGCAGACTCTTAGTACATAGCTTCCTCCACACAAACCAGCAGACATAACTCAATGTCACTTACCCTCCGGATCTAGAAGTTGTGTTATCCCCAGCTGTCTATCAGCCACAGTAAATGCATTTTCCAAGTTATATTTAGGGTTCGATTTCTTCAGTTTTTCAAAGTTGATCAGATCAGGCCTGATGGTATAATATCACAGCAGTTAGTGTATTACAACCTGCAGGGCAGCACTGGAGCTGCTGCTCCCTGTCTTGGCTTTTGATAACCTAGGAACTAAGAAAACATGGAAAATCTTGGCATATACAATGCATACCACTTTTTATAGCATACTGCCATCCTGCTCATATATGTCCAGGAAAGAAAGGATCCAAATAACAAAGATGCCATGACAATGTAAAATGTTTATCTCCAACTTTTTGTTTTTCAGTTGTTGCAGAACTACAACCCCCTTCATGCCTGGACAGTGTGTCAGGAGTAGTAGTCTTATAAAAGCCAGAGAATGCTATTGGCCATACTCCTTGTATGGGAGTTGTATTTTTGTAACTGGTGGGGAGCACCAATGTAATGTATAATATATATATATATATATATATATATATATATATACACTTTACATTGGTGGTCCCCCACCCATTGGTGGTCCCAATAATTAATTAGTAAGTTGGAAAAAAAAAAAAAAAAAAAAAAAAAAAATATATATATATATATATATATATATATATATATATAATTTTTTCCAACTAACTAATTAATTATCGGGAGACTCCACAAGAAAATCTGGAATGGAGTAAATCTCAACTTGCTTTATCATAGTGCATTCAGATTAAAGGAGTTGTGTCATCTCCTATTAGGGCAGATAGATCACATAGAGAGGAGTTCCCATTCCCTCCTGTGAGCCAGAGCCAAAAACAAAGAGATGCAGATATGTAATCAGCCGATTACAGGACCAGAAATATTTTTACAACATCATCTACCTTTGGATGATCCCTGGCTACACCGCCGTGTGCAATTTTAGTACTTCTGCGCTTTATGCATCTGGAGTGGATTCGACTTCTGGTCCTGTAATCGGCTGATTACATATCTGCATCTGTTTCTCCCACCCCTGGTGGTGATGTCCCCCAGTACAGCTGCGGAGTACACTGTTCTACGTTTTATATAGAGTTGTGCCTAATACTTGCACAACCTATCCAGGTGAGTGGATCCCTGCTAAACCCTGCTACCACACACCTGATTAAATTTACCACACGAGAAAGGAAGCGCCCCCTCTCTTTTCTCTTCTCAAAAACAAAGAGAAGCACATGCTTTAACAGACCAGCAATCAAAGTATTACATGATTGGCCATGCTATAATTTATCTATTTATCTATAGAAAAGGTTGTCTTCATAGTTCCACCTGTTCTTTACCCCAAAGATAATTTGTGTGTTCCACAATATAAAGTGTTTGTGTCACTTAAAAAAACTTTTGACATGCCACATAGACACAGCAAAAGTCTTCATCAGCTAGAATCTGGGCTTGAGGCCCAATCAGGCTGATTCAGCAGATATTACTCTGTGTAGTAAAGACAACGATCAGCCAAAGAGCCGATCAAAAGCTAATCTTTGCCTTTTAAACATGTTTAAAAGTCATCAGCCACCAGTCATGTGTAGTGATGCGAGGCCGAAAGCTGATTTCTTCTGATGCTAAGAAAAAAATAAAGAGAATACTTACCTCCAGGCTCCAGCCTTGTTCCCATGTTTCCCGCTCACTACAGCCTCCTCCATCACTTCCACATTTCTGAAGTGACAGGTCACTCAGCCAATCACTGGCCATGGAGCTGTCCCATCAGGATCAGAAGTCCCCAAGGTGGCTGCGGTGAGCAGGGAACACAGAAACAAGGCTGGAGGAGACCCAGGGGAGTCTGGACAGGTAAGTATTTCCTTTATTATTCTTACACCAAAGCAAGGGATGCATGGACATCTCTAAAAATGTCCATACAGCCCTTGCTGCAAGATAATCAAGCAGTGTATAAGTTTGGTAAGCAAGCGACAATCTGCTAGATCGGTGCTCGCTTACAGTTTGGGGTGTCATACAGCCCTTAGGCCCCACCAATAGATAGTGCCACAAGAAGTGCCTGTGTGTGACACCCCCCCCCCCCCAGCTTGCTGCAATCTCCATCTTACTGCATGGGGCAGGCTGTATAGATGTGGAAACCATCTCCAGCAGCGAAACAGTAAAACCATCAAACTGCTGAGAGAAGTGGTCAACAGAGTTCTTTTCCTGGCTCTGTCTTAAGATCGCTGAAGGTCTGAACACCCAGACCCTGACTGATCAAAAGTTTTGACATGCCAAAAATGTTTTTAAGTAACAGGGAAAACAAAGGACATCTCATCTCATCATCTTACCTGTGTTTGTGGATGAGGGCATTGAAAGCTAATCCATCCTTCCAACTGGATGTAAAGTTGGTGACATTGACATTTGGATATCTGTAATAAACATAATTTTATATTATTAAATAATTTTAAAAAAAAAATCACCCAATTAAGCAGTTCTTCTGATGTCATAACCTTGGGAGACAAAACCCAACAACTTATTAACCTTCTAAAAATGTTGTAATTAGAAAGAATTATTGTTTACAATAATGATTAGCAAAACCGATTTCCAAAAACATTTAACCTGTGATTTAGTTTTCAAGTTTCCCTTCCCTCCCATCTATAAATGTGGACAAAGTTTATCCCATGCACGAAAAAAATTAGGGTGGTGTTTTTTCAAGCCAAAACAAGTGGATTTAAAAGGAATGGGAAATATAATGGAAGGGCTTATACTTCTGCTTCCTGCTGGATCAACTTCTGGCTTTAGCTTAAAATGCTGCCACAAATAGTAGAGTGGTGTTGTTCTATGAATGATACTCCACATTCATACTAACCCCGCTGTCTTCATCTGGCACCAGAGCAATAAGGCGTCTTTTGCAGAACGAGTCTCACTGCCTTTTGTCTCCACAATAATATCTTGAATCTAAAGAAATCAAAAGAAACCAAAGTCATTAAATAAGTTGCTTGTATCAATAGATATACTTATTAACTGAAACATGAACCATTATGTAGGTTACCTTTATCAACAGAAATGTTTTATCAGAATCTAGCCATAGAATCTTAAAGTGACTCTGTACCCACAATCTGACCCTCCTAAACCACTTGTATCTTCGGATAGCTGCTTTTAATTCAAGATCTGTCCTGGGGTCCATTCAGCAGGTGATGCAATTATTGTCATAAAAACAACTTTTAATCCTGCAGCCCTATGTCAAATTTGTGTTGCCTAGAGTGTCTATGCCCTAGGCTTGCACCGCTTTTACATCCATCCTCCCCACCCTCTTCATCATGCCCCTAGAACAATTTCTTCTATTCATCACCTGTGTGAACACTACACATGAGCTGGATCCCTAAGGCACCCGTGCAGTGTTCAGATGATGAATATTCCTAGTGATGAGGAGGGCGGGGAGGAGGGATGGAGGGGCCTTTCAATTCTAGGGCACATACACTCTAGACCACGCCAATTTGACAAAGGGCTGCAGGTTTAAAAGTAGTTTTTTATGACAATAACTGCATCACCTGCCGAACGGACCCCAGGACAGATCTTGGATTATACAAATTTACAAGCGGATTGGGGGTGTCAGATTGTGGGTACAGAGTCGCTTTAAAGCAAATTTACCATCTCGGAATTCAAAAAATATTTTTTCTCATTATCCTGTCGGCATCAGCAAGGGGATCCCAGTGGCACAGTCCATTTTTCAAAGCGCTGGCCGGTTCCAGCTCTATGCACTGAAGGCGCCCCCAGGTAATGATATCCCCTCCCCTTGGTGACGCGCCTACATTAGAATCAATCTTGGCTCCATCCCCGAGGGGAGGAGATATCATTCCTCTAGGAGGGGGGGGGGGGGGCTGGGTCCATCTCCATTGCATAGAAGAAGAAAATGGGCGGTGTTTTGAAAAATTGCCTGCACCACCCAGAACACCCATAGGGTAGTGAAAATAATAAAGTTAATTATGAGATGGTACAATCGCTTTAAACAATTGTATGGGTTACTTGGATCAAAGGAAATATATCACCAGAATTTATATGGATAGAAACATAATATTGTATAGGTTACCAGTATCAATAAGATAATAATACTAACCAGAATCTATATCAATAGAAAGTAATCCCATTGTGTAGTGAAATTGTATTGATAGAAATGCATTTCGAGAAGGTTTGGTAATACATGAAATGATGTAGGACTGTGATGAAATATTGCATACCTGGAATCGCAGTATAATGGTCCAGATGAGCCCAAGTATTAACCTGTGATTACCATTCACAATGTCATGGGGACCGATATTTTCCAGATGAACCTTCTGTTCTCGGAGAAAATTAAGGGCTTTGTCTACATTTTCTAAGCAGTGGATTCTCATCCTTCCTTTAGTCCTTCTTGGCTGTAAAAAAAAATGTGGATAAAAGTTCTCTGATATAAGATAATATACAGGTTAATTTATCACTAAGAAATATTATTGGTGGGAGTCCAACTGCTGGGACCCTCATAGATCGCAAAAACTGTGTAGACCCCAAGCTAAGTTGAGTGATGGTCAGAAATCACAAATAAAGCCCTACACAACCCCCTACTTCTTGCCAGGCCACTGCCCCGGTCCGGCATACTTACCAGCTGCTCCCCTGACAGCACCTCTAGAAGTTTTAACAGCATTCTTCCATCTCTTAGGTCCAAATAGAGATCAGATATACGACAGCTCACAAATGCCAGATGTGAGTTCACCCATTTTGTAAACGTCTTCTTTTGTACGGCTTCTCGTTCATCTGAAATACATAATAAAACATTAATATTTCGAAAGAACACATCCCAAAGGAATCTTTTCATTATACATAGATAGAAGAGGAAAAACAGATTGATCGCTCCAAAAAATATGTTTAGCTTGTTGATCAGGCTCTCTGTGGGCACAGTGTGCCAGGCCCTTACTTGAAGCACCTGTTCTGCCCTTCAACATAGGGTTCTGTAGCAACAGAGGTGTGTAAGTAATAATGTACCCCTTTACAATATATTAAATGGTATTCCACTCCTTTCCCCAGTTCTAAGCTTCTGCTTTCTGCTGAAAACACAAAAATCTGTGTGCAAGCAAGAAAAGGGGGAGGAGGGGTAAACAGAGAGAAAAGATCACACACAATTTTTTGTGTCTTCAGCAGAAAGCAGCAGCTCAAAACTGGGGAAAGGAGACTGAATATATAATAACAAGTATGGAATGATTACCCCTTTAAAAAAATTAAGTGGAATACCCCTTTAAAAATATTAAAAGACACCTTGGAGGTCTGGAACCTGTACAAAAGAACTTGGATCACTGCCTTGTGCCTTATAATTTACAGTACAGGGTGCAATATCCCAAAATTGTATTATATAGGATGTATGCTGATGAATGCTTTATAGCCATTACAACAATATATCTGTGAATTTTCTGCAAGGTAAAAGCATTAAAGCCCACCAAACAGATCTCTCATAGTCTCATGAATGTTATATAAGAAAGCAGTGTCTTGAGATGAAGCAATCCAGTTACTATAGGATGCAATGGTGCTAATAACTCTGTGTTAGGAAATGCACCCACAGGTAGGGGGCGCTGATAATGTTACCTGCAAGGGCTTTAATTCTTGATCTTTCAAACATGCGGGCAGAACTGTTATCATTGTCCAGGTCATCCTCCGTTGTCTCCCAGCGGGAGTTCACCAAGCTGTATTGTTGCTCAATTTCTACGTTGTCAAAATCGGTGGTCTGCATTTTCTTCTTCTGTTGCTTGGCTACTTTCTAATATCAATTGTTCATTCCTGCAGAAAAATTATAAGTAAGGGATAAGTGAAGACTTATAAATACATTTAAATTATAATTCATCAGCTGTCAATTGGACATTCAAGACATTCTAATATTTTAGACCTGGAAAGAAGTAGCAACAATAGCTTGCCGAGTCCAATGTCAGGCTATGGTCACACATAGTATGAGACCGGCCGTGTCACAGAACGGCCGGTCTCAGAAAAGATCATCAAAAGATGATCTTTAGCGCCGCTGAGTTCTGATGCGGCCGCTAAAGATCTCCCCACAGCACACAATGGAGCATGCGTCCGGAGCCGCTCGCTCCATTGCACAAACTGACAGGGTTTGCGTCAACTGACATGTAAGTTTTCTACGGCGCTGCTAGGGATCCCGGCCGGAGTGTATACTATGTATATACACTCCGGCCGATATTCCCTCAGCCTGAAGCACTACGTAAGTACCGCAGAAATCACAGCCGTTGTAACAACGTCCGTGATTTCTGCTGAACTTACGTAGTGTGAACATAGCCTCACTCTGTAAATGTAGAGGTCAAGATGCTAAATTGCCCCCTCAAAGCTCCCTCATTTTAGTATATGGAAACCCTATTTTAGAAAAGTACAACATGCAGCTATCAGTGCCATTGTGTGTGGCCTCCAACCATCTAGAACAGGGGTAGGGAACCTTGGCTCTCCAGCTGTTGCAAAACTACAACTCCCATCATGCCTGGACAGCCAAAGCTAAAGCTTTGGCTGTCCAGGCATGATGGGAGTTGTTGTTTTGCAACAGCTGGAGAGCCAAGATTTCCTACCCCTGATCTATACAGACACAGTGTGGGAGTAGAGATGTGCAGGTATTTATGGTCCCCTGTGTAGTCATACAGAGAGTATGGGGCTTCTGCTGGTAAAGGTCCTACTACGTGAGACAGCTGCCTGTTGAAAAGGCCGATATTGCTCTGGGTAACAGTCCTGGTGCTTAGATGATGAACAAGCAAATGCATGATCTTGGTAGGTTAGGGAATCCTTGTTTGTCAACTGCACATCTTTCAATGTAGCAGTGGAAGTGTGGGGACAAATGATGAAAGTAAAGGCTTAAAGGGGTACTCTTGCAATTTTTTTTTCTTTCAAATCTACTGCAGTCAAAAAGTTATACAGATCTGTAAATTACTTTGATTTAAAAAATCTCAAGTCTTCCCATACTTATCATCTGCTTTATGTTCTGCAGGAAGTGGTGTTTTCTTTCCAGTCAGACATAGTGCTCTCTGCTGCCACCTCTGTCCGGGACAGGAACTGTCCAGAGCAGCAGCAAATCCCCATAGAAAACCTCTCCTGCTCTATACGGTTCCTGACACGGACAGAGGTGGCAGCAGAGAGCACTGTGTCGACTGGAAAGAATACACCACTTCCTGCAGGACATACAGCAGCTGATAAGTACTGGAAGACTTGAGATTTTTAAATAGAAGTAAATTACAAATCTATATGACTTTCTAAAACCAGTTTTTTTTTTAAAAAAAGGGGGGGGGGAATCACCAGAGTACCCCTTTAAATGTGCTTTAAATGTTACAACAAGACTGGACTGATCCTTCTACACCAACATTTATACCATTGTTTTAAGTATTGCAGACATCATTGTATAAAATCAGTAGTAGTCTATTGACTAATTGTAAACATGAGGCCAGATTTCACGTCCACAGTCATAACATAAGGTTTCAAAATCTTTCCTGTAAGGAATACGCTCGTTCGTACTCTGGGTGTATTTATGTAGTGACCACGTTCCAGTCATGGCTTTCTAATCCTGGATTAGTGATGAAATATGAACCTATATATACATGCATGTTCTAGTTCAAGGCAGTCAAAATTCAATCAATTCTAAGGTCTATATTGGTTGTATTGGCTATTTTATTACTACTGAGGGTCACCGTAAAACAATAATTATATCTAATAAACTCAATGGACGGTGGACGGTCAATTCTTTGGGGGGACGGTGGAATCTGCCTGAGCACAGAATGAAGCCTATGGAACTGCGGAACTTCAAGCGGGGGGCCGGGGGCGCATGGCAGAATCCACTTGAAACCCTAGTGTGCATGTACCCTAAGAGATCTGCTATCTCACTCCAATACTGTGTATATTATTGGTATATATTGTCCACCATATGCTGTTCTGTTCACTGTGTACTGCAGACATCATAGCAGCCAGTCTCTACCCACTCTGCAGCTGAGTTCAGGGTAAACTAACAATTGGATATAGAAAGAAAATGTTTCTGGCAAAAAAATAATAATAATAATTGAAGAGTGGAAACATCATATCTTAGCCATAATGGACCATGCAGTTATTACTAAAATAAATAAAGTAACTAAAATATATAAAAAGATTTTTTTTTAAATAGCAAATAGTTCATAAGGCTGAAACATCCATCTATCCAGTTGTCTATTTCCATAAAAACAGGTCATAAAAATAGTGTTATTTCTTCTTTAGGATTAGAAAAAACACAGCTATTTAAAAAAAAAAAAAATAGAAACAGAACCCCAACCCCAATCATTCAGCTCCATTCACTTCAATGGAACTGAATGGCATAACCACATGGAGAGGTGATGTTTGTGGAACAAAACTGAAATAACAGTTCAAAGTTTTTTCCATCATAAAAACTACAGCCTTTGGGTATAAAATAACAAAATACATTATTTACCTTCCTGAGTTCAGCACCCCTGCTCGGGTCCCAGAACATCTGTTTACTCCTCTGACAGTGTGCTCTTCCAACTCTGCTGACATCCAGCGGTCGGCCTCTTTCAATATCCTGCTGCCCATCAATATTAAAAAATAAACATGTTATCCTTACCTGTCCACGCTCCTTCAGTGTCCTTCTCTGGTGTTGCCAGTGTCCCCCACTGACTGCACAGCCTTCACTTCCAAGTCTTGGAAGTGGAGGCTCTACAGTCAGTGGGGGACACCAGCAAAACCAAAGTAGGACACGGAGGGAGCGTGGACAGGTGAGGATAACATGTTTATTGTTGGATATGGATGGGAAGCAGTATATAAAAGCCAGCGGTCCGACAACCCCTTTAACTCACTGTAGACAATCACTGGCCTCATTGTGATCAGAACATCAGCAGCAGAACAGAGAGAGCAACTTAACACGGGAAGTACCGTATTTTCCGGCATATATGATAACTGGGCATATAAGACGACCCCCAACTTTGCTGTATAAGGCTACCCCTCTGCCAAAGCACACCAAATAAAAATTAATTTAAAACATCGGACAGCAGCGAAATCTGAGAGGCAGAGAAGGAGGTACAGTAATACCGGTAAAATACAAGGTCGGGACAGACAGGTGAAAGGGATGTGTTTTTCTGGGCACACTTTGCCGTAACTCTTTTTTTCATCCTCCAGATGCCTGCAGCTTGCTCTGCCCTTCATGTGGTTGCCACATACGGTTCGGATGCGGACGTTTTTGAGCTCCTCCCACCATATGCAGCAACCGCAGATTTTCCAATCCGATTCCGCAGTTTTTCCGCTCCCGCCCTATAAGACGACACCTGGCGTCTTGCCCATTTTTTGGGTGGACAGCGGAATCTGCCTGACCGCATATTGAAGACTATGGGATGGGTGGAAAATGAAGCGGGAATGCGCGGAATCCGTGGCAAGTTTTCTGAGAGAGATCCTTAGTGTGCACGTACCCTTAGAGAAAAAGCCACAATTTATAGATGCCAATGCTAGGGACAGGAACACAGTGTTTTGCATGATCAAACAAATCCTTTCTGGGGCACAGAGATGTGATGTGAAATTATGTGAAGACATATTTCCCAACATGAGATACTGAGACATAAGCTGTCCTTTGCTTAGTACCATCCACCGTTAGAAGTGAGCAGTTCTGAGAATGAGGTTATGTTGAGACACTGCTGTCTGATAACACTACGATGACACAACCCTGGCAACGCTTGATAACATTGGCTACAAGTAGGCGAGAAGGAGAACAGCTGAACACTTACCAAAAGTGACGCGAGATGTGAGTAAGAAATGGATGACATACACATCGATTGACTCATATTTTCTAATAGCCTTTTAATAGAATGAATGGGAACATGGGGGTGTCACTTAAAGTGACTCTGTACCCACAATCTGACACCCACCCCCCTCCCCCCCAAACCGCTTGTACCTTAAGATAGTTGCTTTTATTCCAAGATCTGTCCTGGGGTCCATTCGGCAGGTGATGCAGTTATTGTCCTGAAAAACAACTTGCAGCCTTATGTCAAATTAACGTGGCCTAGAGTGTTTGTGCCCCCGCCTTTCCATCCCTCCTCCCCGCCCTCCTCATTATTAGGAATGACCCTAGAAGGATTTCTTCTAAGCATCACTTGTCTAAACACTGCACATATGTTGGATCGTTAAGTCCTATGTGCAGTGTTCTGACAAGTGATGATTAGGAGCAATCCAGCCTGGGGTATTCCTAATGATGAGGAGGTAGGGGAGGAGGGACAGAGAGGTGATGCAGACCTAGGGCACACACACTCTAGGCCACACCAATTTGACACAGTGCTGCAAGTTTAAAAGTTGTTTTTCAGAACAATAACTGCATCTCCTGCCGAACAGACCCCAAGACAGAGGTTGAATTAAAAGCAGCTATCTGACGGTACAAGCTTTAAGAAACTAATACTTCACTACTTCAGTCTTCCCACACCTTTCTCTAAAACTGGAATCACTTTTTCTAGAACCACACTTGAAGTCAAAAACATTTTCCTGTCTAATTCATGCTTCTTTATCTTTCAATCATGCTTTACACTGCAGCTGAGCATCATCTGTCATGATCGATGGCTTATGTTAGATTTGCACCTGACCATCAGGCCAATCAGAGGAATTTCAAGTCAATTTCAAGAGTGGCAATCTGGGTGGCACTCTCAGCAGGGAATCATGCAACCCTCACCTTGTTGGGAGCTAGAGGCAGAGAATGTGGGGAATAGGTGAATAAAAATGGAGCAGGCCATATGGCTGTTGGTATTGCGAGGTATGGGGGGGGGGGGGTTAAATAGAGGAACAGAGGGGGACAGGTGGATGAAATTAGTGTACAAGGACTTTAAACAGGACAAGTGGGCAGGTTCAGAGGGGAAGCAGTAGGCAGTGTAGGTCCATATGTACCATTGTTAGGGTTTGCCCTTCCAACTTTTTGGAAGGATGGATAAGCAGCAGATCACTATTTTATCAGATCGTAGATCATCACAAAGTTTGGTCAGGGGTGACCTATGGTTACTGGGGGTGCAGAGATGGTCTTACAGGTGGGCTGCTGAGGAAGGTAGCTTTGGCCTTGGGGTAGAAGTGAAGCTGTGGGCCTAAGTACCTCCATCTAGCAGTGGGGTGTAGCATTCAGGTAGGCTTTTTGTTTTTTAACTGAGGAGTGGATAAGATGTTTTTAGCCGTATTGGGTTATGCAGTAGGTCAGGGAGGTAACTAACATATGGAAAAAATAATACATAGCTCGTAAGGCTGAAACATCCATCCATCCATTTAGTTCAGCCTATTCCCTCAAGGGTTGATCCAGAGAAAGACCAAAACCCCCAAGAGGTAGAAGCCAATTTTCCTTCCCTCGGAAAAAATCCTATGTGACCATAGAAATAAATCCCTGGATCACTGACCCTTCTCCAGAAACTAGTGACTATTGTTAGGATCCCAGGTTTCCCTGGCTGATACACCGTACACTAAGATGATAACATAAAAAAGCAAGATGTTTATCTCTCAAATCCAAAGTGTTACTTTAAATAGCCGCGCTAAAATGATCTCAGCGACAGCTGCCAAATTCCGTGACTACCAGAAAGTGTCAGTGAAGGACGGTGCAATCCAAAATAGTTGTGCACCCAGGACAATGGGAAGTATGAGTATACTGCATGTACTATAGGGAAAAAATCTAGAAATCCTACTGCACTTTCAGTGCACTTTTGTATCCAGTGATTCAAAAACATGGCCACTTTCTTTCAGAGACAACACGACTCTTGTCTCCAGTTCAGGTGCGGTTTGCAATTAAGCTCTATTTACTTCAATGGAACTTAGCGGCAAAACCTGCACCCAAACTGGAGACAAGAGTGGGGCTGTCTCTGGAAGAAAGTGGCCTTGTAGCGCTGGAACCCCCTTTAATACTTACTGTATTGGTAAGTATATAGCAAATGCTGCTGCTGTAGAAATATACTGTATGTATTTGAAACCCCACTGAATCTGGAGACAAGAGAGGGGGAAAAGTGGCCATGTTTTTGTAGCGCTGGATAACCCCTTTAAACTGTGATCAATGTTCAATTGGGTTATGGGACACCCAAATGTGCCCGCATTCCAATTAAAATAAAATTATGTTCATCCGGCCAGAACTGCAGTTGTAAGACAGCGGCCCATGTTTGACACGGCAATGTCAAACAATGGTCGTTGTCTTACACAGTGTGAACATAAGAGTGTGTTCACATGTTCAGATTTACTAAATACAAGGCCAGAAATGGATTTGAAAAGTCTCAGGCCTCCTTTACTCGACTGTATATTTCTTTCTGTATACTGACTGTAATTATGGATATGTAAATAAAGGCAGTATAAAAACCTATAGGTTTACATGAGGCAAATGCACAAAACCGTTATTTTCAAAACCGGTCTGTATATTTTCAAAAAATCCTGTCTGCATAAAAATATGGCATGCGCTTAAATTATCCGTATTTGCCCATAGAAGTTAATGGGTCTGATTTACTAATGTTTTCCCAGAGCAGTTTCTTGTCCATATTCCCTGTCGGTTTGGTGTTCCAACATATTTACTAAAGGTGTGTGACACAATTTTTTTAACAACCTTTTAAACTGACCACAACCAACAAATTTATTAAGCTGTCATTTTTTACAGGTTTTCTATCCAAAAAAACAGCCACTTCAAGTGTGGCGGGATGGTCTGGATTTAGTTTTGTCCTGTGAGAATCCTTCTAGATTTCCTAAGAGCATACGCCATATTAATGAATTTGACGTGGAAAAAACAGAAACAACCAACAGCATCATGGCCTAAAATTTAAGCATTGTTAGTAAATGAGGCCCAATGGGTCAGTGAAAATTACTGACGGCACCATTTCTATCCATATGTGGATCATTTCCCTGGCCTTCCTAGTTGGTACAGGCTTGTGACATCATTCCAAGTAGGGATGAGCGAATCACTGATCTCAACGAAGCAAAGTGTTCCGCTCATCAAGCCCACAGCCTTTCAGCGCTACTCTGCTCCCTGCCGCTCCACCCAGGATGCCGGGAAAAGCTGGACCCAATCCTGGGAAAACTTTCTCAGTTTCCCATGAATGTGCAAATACTGATGGATTGCCTCCTCAGTCCGGCAGTGACTGCAGCCTAGTTGTGACGTTGCAGGAAGAGGAAGCCGGCGGGGTGCGGGAGCGGTGATGTGCCCCTCTGTGGGGCACAAGGATACTTTCTTTATTATGCTCCCCCTGCCCCTGTCTGCACTGTATTTTTTTTTATTTTTGCAAGACTTCTCCTTTATTATGTGTCCTCTTTATGATCTGTTTCTGGCTTCGCAACACAATATATGATGAGACTGCAGATTTTTTTCATTGCACCTTCAGTATTTGATTTTTATGTCACCTATTTAGAGGAGTTGCAGAGAACTTTTGTGACGTTTTAAAAAAGTCACATCTAATAAATGTCCTCTATGAATTTCTCCCCAATCTCTAGAAAGCAAACCACATCAAGACCACATGTAAGTCAGTTATCTATGGCTTCAGCCTCACACAATGTGAGCTGAAAAGGCTGCTCCTGTGACTATCCAACTGCAGTAACATTATTATTATTATTAGATTGATACAATTTGGAAACATAACTATTCATATTACATACAATAGTAATCGCCTAATGACATAAACATCCATCTGGGTTCTAACAGTTCCACCAGTAGTCAGGTATCACCAAGTGCATATGATCTTTTTTTTTTCCTTCTCTAAAACTTACTATGAAGTCTTAATGGCTTTTTTTCAGGGATGTTATCAGTAGTCAGGCATACGCCCAGAGAGGGCTTTCCCCACCCTTGTGATGCTGCGTCATGCTTTCTAGAGAACGTGTGCATCTACCAACGCAAGCATCAGGTCATGGTTACGGCTTCCTACAATTACAGAAATTTGGAGAATGCCTTAGACCTCAAACTGGGGACTCCTCTGTATTATTTTATTATATCACCTCCTAACGTATATTCACATGTCACATATTTAATGTTACCTAGTGTTGCCCCTTGGAACCAGTTAAGTGGCTTTGTTCATTTGGCAGTCTAGTGCTGCGTTTACACAAAGCGATAATTCGCCCAATCGATCGTTTAACGATTTTGAAGCAACGATTTGGTTTTTATAATGATCCGCGTTTAGACGAATAAATTGTTAGAAAAATCGTAAAAAAAATTCGTAAGAAAAATCGTTAATGCGATAATTTTTAAGATCGCTTAAAGGGGTAGTGCGGCGCTCAGAAATTATTCACAGAATAACACACATTACAAAGTTATACAACTTTGTAATGTATGTTATGTCTGTGAATAGCCCCCTTCCCCGTGTCCCACCACCCCCACCCGTGTACCCGGAAGTGTTGGTGCATTATACATTACCTGATCCGTGTCGAGGGCCGTCCGCCATCTTGTGCCAAACGTCATCTTCGGACGGACAGCCAAGTCGCTGCCGCCCATCCCCCCTCCGCCGCGTCACAACTGTGCTCAGCCGCGATTGGCTGAGCACAGTTATGCTCAGCCAATCGCTGCTGAGCATCGGATGACGCTGCAGAGGGAGGCCGGCATTCGGGACAGTCTGAGCTGTTCGCCGGCCGCCCGAAGAAGACGTCACTCGCTGAAGATCGGAGACTGGTGTCGGCACGTGACAGGTGAGTATAGCGCACCACACTTCCGGGTACACGGGTGGGGGTGGTGAGACACGGGGAAGGGGGCCATTCACAGACATAACATACATTACAAAGTTGTATAACATTGTAATGTGTGTTAGTCTGTGAATAATTCTTTACCGCCGCACTACCCCTTTAAGACCCTCTTTTACATAGGGTGAATCTTTAAAAGACTGTTTACACAAATTGATCTGCAAATTGTTAGCGAACGATGAACGACGATTTGGGAACATGTTGAAAGATTAAAATGAACGATTTCTCACTCATCGCTTGATCGTTTGCTGTATTTACACGGAACAATTATCGCTAAAATGCAATCGTTATTGCGAAAATCCGATTGATAATCGCTCCGTATAAACACAGCATAGCTTGAAAAAATGAAGTCTGACAAGTTGTTATGGTAAAACAACCCGTATACACATACAATGGTTGTTGGGTGAACACTTGCTCAGCTGACCCATATTTCCTGATATCCTCATACACATTGACGTTTGGCTCAGTCATGTCTTCAGAATGAAGAAGGGAGGGAGATGCCCCTGATAGACATCTCTGGTGCTGTTTTATTTCTCCAAGAACAAAAGGATCAGGCAGTTGAAATCCAATGTGCCTGATCCTTCTCTCATCTGGAGCTGAAAGCCCCCATGCACAACAGATAGTCGTCTGGTCCTGACAAAATCAATGGGGGAGATTTATCAAACATGGTGAGAAGCAGCGCTTTTCAATTCCAGTCCTCAGGCCTCACCAACAGGTCATGTTTTGAAGATTTCCTTAGTATTTCACAGGTGATATAATTATATAGTGCATCAGGTATTATCACAGGTGTTCTTTGTATGGTATATCCTCAAAACATGACCTGTTGGTGAGGCCTGAGGACTGGAATTGAGAAGCACTGGTGTAAAGTGAAACTGGCCCAGTTGCCCCTAGCAACCAATCAGATTCCACCTTTCATTCCTCACAGACTCTTTGGAAAATAAAAGGTGGAATCTGATTGGTTGCTAGGGGCAACTGAGCCAGTTTCACTTAACACAATGTTTGATAAATCTCCTCCAATGTTTGGAGTACTTTTTACTGATGTGCATTGGGGTCTGGACTATCCTCTATGCTGAGCTGTGCTGTATTCTATATTTCTGTAAAACTATGTTTTCCAGGACTTCCTAGGGCTGCATTCAACTTCTCCAGCCACCAGAATTCAAATATCAATCATTGCGGTTTGTGTGAGCCCGAATTTACTGTAAGCTCATTCATCTCTAGTCGTTGCTTTCTGTGCAGATTACATAATATATTTAGATCCCATTCACATCACTTTTCACTGTCCACCTGCTGTATATGTCAAAATAGCAATAAAAAAAGGTATTTAAAAGTAAGGTGTATGTAGCATTCCTGTATTTTCTATGAGGAGGGGATCGGTGGGGTAAGAAGGGTTAAGAGAGCTCTTGCTGCAGCTTATCTCTACCTGAACAAAGGGGTCGGTGATGATTTTCCATCACATCCTATCAACACCAACATCATCTGTCAGTAGTTTTTCGGAAGAGCCCCATACACTTTCAATCATCAACCTGGCGGCAGGTATGGCTGACTATAATCTTAAGGTGTATATGGACCTTTAAAATCCAGTGGAGATTTGAAACGCCTTGATTAAGAATAATAAAACAGCCATAAAGGTTTAGCCATCAGTTATGTCTCCTGCCCGCCGCCATTACTCCCCATACATAGGAATGTTTGGCACGGCCGAGAATTCCTGTATTCTCCATCAGTAGGCAAGGGGTGGGGTAAGAAGGGGTGAGAGAGCTCTTGTTGCAGCTTATCTCTACCTGAACAAAGGGGTTGTTGACAATTTTCCATCTCATCCTACCCCTATCACCACCGACATCATCTGTCAGTAGTTGTACGAGAGAGCCCCATACAGCCCCGACCTCGCAGCGGGTATGGCCAACTATAGTTGGCTCTCCAACCTTGGCAAAACTACAACTCCCATCATGCCTGTACAGCCAAAGCTTTACCTTTGGCTGTATAGGCATGATGGGAGTTGTAGTTTTGCAACAGCTGGGGGGCCAAGTTTTCCTACCGATGGTCTGAAGTGTATGGGGACCTTTAGAATCCAGTGTAGATTTGAACGTGTTTTTGAGGGATTGAGTGCCAGCTATCCTGAGGGAAACTTTCCAGGTCTGTAAGAAATGGCTGTGAACGGCAGGTTATACACACAACTTTTGAGTGCTTTTTCTTTACTACTAACATATACTAGCATATAGGCCAAATAGTTCGAAGTAGAGTACATTTAGTCTAGTAAAGCCTATGGGTATGCCTTGGGTTCACAGCATTATATGACTGAATACTGTTTGATTATATTCAGTGTCACGGCCGCGGCGGCGTCCCGTGTTCCGGGCCACCGCCGCGACCTCCTCCTGCCCCATGCAGCCGCCGGCGTCCTTGTGCAGGGACCCGGCGCTGCTGCTAGTTCGGCCCCTGGGGGCGCCTCACCTCTCCTCCGCTCCTGTCTCCGTCTGTGCCGGCCGGCGCGCGTGTCCCCGCCTCCTAGGGCGCGCGCGCGCCGGCTGTCTCAGATTTAAAGGGCCAGTCCGCCCTTAATTGGTTAATTGCACCTATCACTCCCTATAAATTCCAGCATGCCCTGTCACTTGGGTTGGAGCCTCTACATGCTTCCCATAGCGTTTGGCCCAGCTCCCTGTTGTTCCTGATTCCTATCCGCTACCTGGTCCCTAGTCCCTGTTCCTGATTCCTATCCGCTACCTGGTCCCTAGTCCTTGTTCCTGGTTCCTGTTCCCCTGTTTCACCATTGCTTCTGTGTTCAGCCTGTTACCTGCGGTTACGCCTACAGACCTCGGCCAGCACCATCTCCTGCCTACTGCTCCTGCCACGCCTCACCTGCCGTCACTAGCAACCAAGCCAGGGGTAGCGACCTGGGGGTCGCCTACCGCAGCAAGTCCATCCCGCCTTGCGGCGGGCTCTGGTGAGAACCAGCGGCCCCTTAGACTCCGCTCCCTGGTGAGGTTAGTGCCATCGCTGGTGACGGTCCAGTGGATCCACTACTCCAGGCGTTACATTCAGGCATATGGTACGGCGGTATTCTTCTCCCCAACCTTCGTTTAATCTAATGGACATGCGTCTACGTAACTATATACGGTGGCAGAGGACAGCAAAAAACGTTATGTGAATGGAACATAAGAGATGAGAAAGACCAGAACACAGATCAGTTGTATATACCATTGTCTGATAGTTGCAGTCTTCATCTCCCATAACCCCTGCCTGCTTCTTTCCAGTGGCCATACAACTGAATTCAATTTAAAGGGATTATCCAGCACTACAAAAACATGGCCACTTTTGCATCACTCTTGTCTCCAGTTTGGGTGGGATTTTGAAACTCAGTTCCATTGAAGTAAATGGAGCTTAATTGCAAACCGCACCTGAACTGGAGAGAAGAGTAGGGGGAAAAGTGGACATGTTTTTTGTAGCACTGGATAACCCCTTTGAGGGGTGGCTTCCTGCTCGACATCAAGAGTCATTCAGACAATAGAGACATGAAACCTAGGCCACACTTTATTATATGTACATAAAAATGGCTGATTTCAAACGGCTTCCTCTGCCTCCTCAGGCTTTTTCTATGATTCTACAAACAGCTTTATCACCAGATAGCAGTCGCTCGGCCTTATCTGCAGCTACTAGTCTCAGCTCTCACGCCCTTCAGGATTCTACTTATCAAAAAAAAAAAAGGCGCGCTGTGAATTTGTCAGTTCTGCTAATCTCACCTCCTGGCCACAATAAAAAGCTTCTTTCTACATTCCGAACAACCGCAGTTTATCCATCAAAAGGGAAAGGCCTATAGTACTGAACCAGTCTTCACAACAGCGAAAGTGAAGAAATGCGGAATTACAGCGAATTAATGTGGAATTACAGCAAACGATTAGTGAATGACAATAATTTTAGGGTCAGATCGAAATCAAAGATCACGATTTTTCAATTGTTGCCAGCAATTACACAGGGCGATTATCCTTTTAATTCGAACAATATAACGTCCGGTGTATTAGGGCCCTGAAATGTAGGGATTACATCAAGTGAGAACTTCCCCTTAGGTTACGTTCACACACAGTTTTTTTGGATGCATTTTTGGTACTTATTGCATACATTAAAAAAAAAAAAAATGCAATGCATGCCTGTTGTTTTCCATTGTACCACACTGCCTACTGTGAATTCTAGTGCAAGCATGGATTTTAGAGACGGGAGAATAAGTGACTGCCACTTTTTTCGGGCATGTTCTTTAGCAATCTACAATGGAAGAGCAGGTGGCTGATTATAGTCCATTACTAAGATTACAAAAGTATCAAAGTACACTGCAGAAATTAAAGGCTACCCTACACATTTCTGCAGTGTATTTTGTCTTTCAGAAAAAAAAAAAAAAAATATATATATATATACCATCTGAGCATAGCCATACACCCTCTCCCATACATGATAAGTCACATCCACTCATCTGTTTGCACATAGCCAGATATAGAGGTAGGTGTCTGAAATAAGACTCTCTTAGGGACGGAAATCATACATAGAGTATATTGCCCAGTAAATTTACCAAGTTCTGTTAAATAAACTCAAAATAAATAACCATACAAAATAGAATTATAGCCTATTATGTAACGGAATCCAATTGCTACAACTAACAAGTAAAGATATCTAGCTAGAAAGCTAGATAGTAACAAGTGTATGAGCACCTATGTCATTTTTCCAATATACAAATTCTAAAATTGCCACCATCTTTATTGCTCACCTATAGGTGAAAGGATCACATAACATCTCCCTGGATGCCATACAAAGCAAAGGCATGCATTGCAAAAATCAAATAATATATGCAATAGAAATGTTTTGCCTTGGTTTGCACTACATATTCTTGCTAAATTTACAGATGCGAGAGGCTCATGATATCCATTCTATTGCGTCAGGATGTAAAATGTAAAGTTCCCGGCCACAACTCCACAATTTCACCTTTAAATAGAAGAATACGTAATATAGGACGTCAACCCAGGAAAGGCTGGCTGTAAAGAATAGGAAATCAGCTTTACCTTGTTCCCTGCAGCTCAACCCTTTACATTGGATCCAATGTCACCACCACAATGGAAAAGATGAAGTCAAACTTAGGGACAAAGGAGAAAGGACAGCTGAAAAAAAGGTCACTAATACACAGCTCTGTACATTTTGCAGACACAAGACACACCCCATGTTCCAAAATAAGATTATCAGTAAGTGAGCAGGGACATTCCTGTGCTGAGATACTCTCTCTATAAGGGAAGCGCGTACAGTCAGCTGCAGAATGCCATGAACACACTGTCACTCACCCTACTGGCAGGACGCAGCAGTGACCCACCGCTCAGGAGGTGAGGGACAATCCCTGCAATAATCTCAGGGCACTTATTGGAGAACCTTAAGAAGTCACCTATACGCCAATGGGTGCTAATATGATGCAGAAATGGATGTATCACTGCATTAAAGTACTATTTTGTAGTATGGGCATCTGGGAAATCTGGGCTAGAGTTTGCCAATCCGTGGCTCTCTAGCTGTTGCAAAACTACAGCTCCCATCAGTTCCCCAATCTGTCACTTTCCAGTTGTTGCAAAACTACAACGCCCATTAGTTCCCCAATCTGTCACCTTCCAGCTGTTACAAAACTACAACTCCCATTAGTTCCCGACCTGTCACTTTCCAGCTGATGCAAAACTACATCACACATCAAATCCCCAATCTGTCATTTTCCAGCTGTTGCAAAACTACAACTCCCATTAGTTCCCCAATCTGTCACTTTCCAGCTGTTGCAAAACTACAACTCCCATTAGTTCCCCAATCCGTCACTTTCCAGTTGTTGCAAAACTACAACGCCCATTAGTTCCCCAATCTGTCACCTTCCAGCTGTTACAAAACTACAACTCCCATTAGTTCCCGACCTGTCACTTTCCAGCTGATGCAAAACTACATCACACATCAAATCCCCAATCTGTCACTTTCCAGCTGTTGCAAAACTACAACTCCCATTAGTTCCCCAATCTGTCACTTTCCAGCTGATGCAAAACTACAACTTCCATTAGTTCCCCAATCTGTCACTTTCCAGCTGATGAAAAACTACAACTCCCATTAGTTTCCCAATCTGTCACTTTCCAGCTGTTGCAAAACTACAACTCCCATTAGTTTCCTAATCTGTCACTTTCCAGCTGATGCAAAACTATATCACACATCAGTTCCCCAATATGTCACTTTCTAACTGTTGCAAAACTACAACACCTATCAGTTCCCCAATCTGTGGCTCTCCAGCTGTTGCCAAACTACAACTTGCATCATGCCCTGGCAGGTATCTGGGAAATCCAGGTAACATCTAATAGACCAATCTTCCCCATCCTCCACTCCTCCGCTATTGCTAAAAACATAATTATTTTTGTGAATTAGCTGGAGGATCAGGGAGCACTGGTTCCTAATGTAAGACCTCAGGGTGCCATACTGTGGATGTAATGTAAGATACCTGATTACAGATCTAGTGTTAAAGGGGTTGTTCACCAAAAATGTTTTTCTTTTAACTGGCACCAGAGATTTGGTAATTTACTTCTATTAATAAAAATCTCCAGTCTTCCAGTACTTATCAGTTACTGTATGTCCTGCATAAAGTGGTGCATTCTCTCCAGTCTGACATGGTGCTGCCACTATATATGAAATACATTTATATAAGGGAAATTTTATTATAACAAATTTGCCAACATTTTGGTGCAAGGTGTGGCAAATAATTGGCTTCCATGACACACATTTATTATAAATTTTAGACACATTTAAGACTCACACCCCAATTTTAGTGGCGTAATATTTTGACCCAAAGTTAGCTAGATGTATCTAACAGCATGAGTCACTATGATAAACCTGATGCATTTTTGGACTGTCTAGTCTATGTTTGCATTGTCTGTTAGACAATATTAGTAACACTGTCCACTGTACTCCACTGTATCGATACATGCTGATGACAAAACAAACTCTTTAGAGGGTTTTTACTGCAGTTTTTTAGCCCAAGCCAGTAGTCGAATAAATAGCAATAGGAAATATTCAGAAAAAAATTATGCTTTTCTTGTGGGCTACTTGTGACTTTGGTACTTAAAGGGAACCTGTCACCCCCGCTAGAGCACCTTATACGTACCTGATCGCGCGCGTGCTCCTGAGATGAGTCCAACGCTCATAGAGAATGACGGAGCGTCGGACTCACCAGGCATTGGTACGTATTGGTAGTCATCAGGTACATATAAGGTGCTCTAGCGGGGGGTCGGGAGCCTGTCACCCCGGCACGGGGGTGACAGGTCGTCTTTAAAGGAGAACTATCAGCAGGTTAGACAAATCTAACCTGTGGATATGTCCCTATTGCACAGGAGACGCCGAAGAGGAAGGCATGTCTCTTACCTTCCTTCCCTGCGCTGTTCTGGTGCAGTTAGTCATGTGCTCCACGGTCTGGTGAGACTGTTAAGAGCACTGGGGGACCTGTTAGGAGCACTGCCCGCCCCCATAGTGACAATATGGCCCACCCTCGGCTGGCCCGTTCCATTCATTATTAGAAAGGGGCGGGCTGGCCAGGAGAAAATTGGCACTATGGGGGCGGGCAGTGCTCCTAATAGGTGCCCCAGTGCTCCTAACAGTCTTACTGGACTGCGAAGCACACGACTAATTGCACCGGAATGTTGCACAGGAGAAAGGTAAGAGACATGCCTTCCTCTTCGGCGGGAGGAGCGAGATTAGTTGGCAGCAGAGAGCAGAGAACAAAGGATTACACTGTGGAACCTGTGTGAAAGCCGGTATTCAGAGGTCAGTGCTAACTTCAGAGGAGATAGCCCGGTGATGTAGCTGTAAATTAACTCTTTGTTGTCCTGTTTTGGTGCCTCATCTCCCTCCACCCCTCCCCTCTCCATAGAAAACCATGAAGACAGGGGGCAGAGCTTCAAACCGCTTTTTCATGATAAAAATACTACTGATTTCTGCAAAAGAATTTAAACGATGGTGACACTTTAAGACTAGGTTTATATGCATCAGTAGTTTATCACATGGCCAGTTTGCTATGTATTTCTGGAGCTATTGTCTGTGCAGCTTTTGCAGCTTATGGCTATGTTCACACAACGATTTCATTTAATCTCAACAACCGTTATTTGATACTCACAATAATGGTTGTTGTTTGCATTGACCTCAAAGGGAATCATTGAAGAATAAAATAAAAACAAAAAAAAAAGGTCTGTCGTGAAAATAAAATTGGTGGCCGTTTTCTTAGCAAAAAAGCCAAAACATGTTAAAAGAAAACAGATCAAAAGCCACACCACAAAACTCTGCAGTTTTTGTGCAGGACAATTGGCTTTGCAACATACTAGGTACATGAACCCAGCTAAGGCTGGGTTAACACTACATTTTTTCAACCCGTTTTTTTCATCCGTTTTTTGCAAAAAACAGATAGAAAAAAATGGATGCATATGTGTGCATCCGTTTTTCCATTAAGTTCCACTATAAAAAATAGTTCAAAACGCATCTGTTTTTTTACGTTCACAAAAACGTAGTCGACCTCATTTTTTTGTCCGTTAAAAAAAAAAAAAAAAACGGATCTGTTTTGATCCGTTTTTTTATAATGTAAGTCAATGGAAAAACGAATCAAAACAGATGCACACACATGCATCCATTTTCTCCAAAAAACGGATTGCAAAAACGTAGTGTGAACCCAGCCTTATGGGTGAGTTATCCGGAGTGTGCATCAATGGCCTGAAAGTAGTCAGCTAAAACTTTCATAATTGCTTAGAAAACGGCCACTAGCTGACTACATTCTGGCTATTAAAATGAACGGGGCCCATACCTGAGCATGCAGATATGTCAGAACCTCAGTGATATTTTGCTGACATACTGTATGCATGTCCTGGGAGGCTCAATGGTGATGTGAGCTTACCGTGCTTTTCTAGAGGTTTGACCTGTGTAGCGTGGTTGCAGTGCCATCTAGAGACTCTTCTGTACATCTGCAAAGAACAACTAATGCACAAGGCATTACTACAGATCTGTCTTGTATGGAAATAAAACATGGCATGGCAGATTGCTACTGAAGTTTTTAAAAGATTAAGGCATGCACCAACCCAAGGCATATGGCCTTACTATACCTCCTTACTCATTCCATTTCATATACAGGCATACAGCTTTTTTCTTTTTACATAATCTGACAGAAAAACACTGTATAAAACTGTGGCATTCCCCAAATGATGTACTGAATATATGGAGATCTTCTCCATAACCAATGCTCTATGCCTGAACAAGCTTTGAATGGAGACACACAGGAGTCTCATAAAAGGGTATGTTCACACTGAGCAAATTTGGTGGAATTCCGTGGCGCTGGTATTACAATTCGGCTGCATTCACTTAAATGGAACTGAGCTGCAAAACCCACACCCAGCCAGAGGACAGGAGAGGTACTGTTTCTGGAACAGCTATGTTTTCCTAAGCCTGGATAACCCCTTTAAGTTTATATGATAATTTGAGGAAACATCATGTGTTCTAGCATATTAGCAATATTAATAGATAGAAAGATTATATGCCAAGTAGTGATCTGTTTACTCCATAATAATATACTAAATAAAGCAGAATATGCCAACGGATACAGTTGAGGTTTTATTAATATGCAATGCAATCACAATAAAAACACAAAACATGATGTAAACAAATATAAAACTCTGCAGATAAATTATCTCTAGAAGAGTGGCGCCATCTGTCGCGGGTCATCAGGAAGAACGCTTACAGAGTCTTCTGCTTTTCCACACAGCATACAGAGCATGGTATACTCCTGAAAGAGACACAAGCATGGCAAAGCCTGTTAGAACACTTATTTTTATTGGCTCATTCACATCAGTGTATGGCAGATGTCTCTATAATAAGCCAGGGCAATGAAGGGTGGAGATGGACAATGGCGGAAAGAATCCAGTTTATGGGTTACATAACCTCCAACTAGATGTTATCATACTGGATGTCAGGCAAGCATCTGATATAACCCATCGGGCCTGTATAGTGTAGGGGGCATACTACATGGCCCCATTAGCGCAGTAAGCGAGTGCGGATCGGCTGTATCGCTGCTTGCTTACATAGCCTATTAAACGGCTCAATGTCCATGCAGCCCTTGCTTATATAGAGTAATAAAGTATATACTTACCTCTCCATGCTTCCCGGTGTTCACCGCAGCTGACGTTGAAGCTTCTTAACCCGGCTGCACTGTGACACACTGCTCAGCCAATCACTGGACGAGATGGGACAGGGCTGCGAGCAGTTATTGGCTGAGCCACCTGTCACTTCAGGTGTGGAGGCTGCGGTGGTCGGGAAAAAGTCAGGAGGACACCAGGGAACTTGGAGAGGTAAGTATATTTATTATTTTCTCTTCAATGTCATCAGCTATCGATCACGCATCACTACTACATGTGCAGTGCACAGTAGGTACCCAAAGATTTTCAAATTTGCTAAAAGACAACGATCAGCCGATGATTGGCTCCTCGGCAGCTGCCTGGACGATCTTTAGAAGAAAGTGGCGTTCTGCTGCCTCCGCTCCTATTACATGGAGGGACGGGCGGACCATTGCTATCGTCATTGCCATTTTAACAAGCAAAGCAAGCAAACACTTGTTCCTTGGCTGTGAATCTTACTGTATGTGCAGTCACTGAAAAGAGTTATACAGAATTAGAGAAAACTACTATCTTTTAAAAACAGCACCACCCTTGTCACCAAGTTGTGTGTGGCAATAACATTTGCTTCCATTCACTTTTATGGAAATGAGTAGCATTACCACACCCAAACTGAGGACAGTAGAGGTGCTGTTTCTGGAGGAAAGCGGACATTCTTTTCTAAGTCTGAATAACCCCTTTAAATTGTAGCTATTGGTTGCACATCATCCTGTGTAATCAGGGGATAGGCAGCTGCATTCATAAATTCAATGGGTTGCGTGAATGATCTAACAGTCATTCAAGAGGTCCCGACTGCATGATATATACATGTGAAGGCTCTGCAAACAAATGCATTTTTCGGCTAATAAACCCAATTACAAAGTTTCCTAAAATCGCCTGGACTATTGATTTCAGCAAAAAAAATTTAAATGACAGTGACACTTTAAAATGCCACAGTAGACAATAAATATAAACCTTAGGGTATAACATATAAGCCTTATGTTGCTAAAATATCCTATAAGAAACTGTATGACTGTCTATGATTTCACAGGTGCCACTCGCTGAGTGATTTCTCTCATGTTCTGTACCTGATATTCATCCACCACACTGAAGGTATACTCATGCTTTGCAATCACATGGTGACAGTTTTTGCACATATCTGCAAAATAAAGAAGATATTAGAGTTAATAATTTACATCACAAACCTCCATGTACTTATGTCATAAGAGCTCCTGTTTATGCTGTTGGGTGTTTTCGGCACTGGCATTGAGGCTTTATTATAGATATCTATTGGGTATCCAGCACTCACTGTGTATGGTAAATTGTGACTTATGAGATCTTTGCTTCTGGATATATTAATCACATTGCTGCTTATTTCTCATTTGTCACCAGTATCAAAGGGCCTTATTACATGGAGCCAATATCAGTATGATACACCAATATGTGTTATAGGGCCAGTAATTAGCCGATAAGCGCCAAATGCGCAGTCGTCAGCTGAACATGCCTTGCTTTGCTAAAAAAAGCATAGTTCATCAGCTACACATCTCTCCAAGAAATAGTTGATGTGCAGCTGATGAATGATGGCAGCAAAGGGCCACACAAACGTTTCGGCAATTGCTGGTGTGCCTTTCAAGCATAATGGTATGTGCACACTTCGTATGTTTGAAGGAAAATCCTTTGCGGAATCCGCCACTCGTGGACTGCGGTGGGTGCGTGAGTCTCTGCCCGTGTCATAGACTCCATTCTATGCACAGGCAGATTCCGCCGTCTGTCCAAAGATTGAATGCGGTTTTCTATAGGGATTTGCTGCTGCTCTGGACAGTTCCTGTCACAGACAGAGGTGGCAGCATAGAACACTTTGTTAGACTGGAAGGAATCCACCACTGTCTGCAGGACATATAGCAGCTGATAAGTACTGGAAGGCTTCAGTAAAATTACACATCAATTTATAAAACCAGTTGATTTGAAATACAAAAAATTGTGGAATACCTGTTTAATATTTATGTATTAGCAATAGCTGCAGAACAATGCCTTTACATAAGATGTACTTCTGCTGACAATACCCGGCCTATTGAGTGTGTAATACAGATCTGATGGGCTCAGGAGCAATACAAGCACTTACGATCATATGTAATGATCTCTTCTCCATCCTCTTCATCCGCTGTTTTATTGGCGATGAGCACAAAGTCTCGTGTATTGCACTTTGCACAACTTACATAGTTCAGCAGAAAGGATCCGGTCTCTAAGCATGTGTTACCCTAAAAATAAGCGTACAGACAGGTATCAGGACTCTGGGTGTAGGGTATATAGACATAGGTTATACTACAGAGCAGAATTCATGATATGCCATTATGCTTTTCTAATGTGGTATAAGTCGTACACACGAATCTATCATATCTATTTGGCTGTGATATAATGTATATACCTCTCCTGGACACTGCAACAACATGGTGTGAGAACAGCCCAGTGTATATACATCCCGGATGTGAGCTTTAAAGGGGTATTCCTGCCAAAATTATTTTTGCATTAATACATTGCCCACCCGTAGCCTTCCATCTTTCCAATACCAATTTATTACGAATTCTGCACAGTTTTGCTGTTATCCAGATGCATTCACCCCCACCAAACAGATAGAATCATCAAATCTAAGTCCAACCCGTCTCCACTCCCTGCTCCTGGCCCGCACCCTCCGAGACGGCATCACGTGTCCTCCCTCTCTTCAATGGGCCGGTTTAGCACTTCTAACCCAGCCAATCGGAAGAGAAGGAGGACACTGACGGGGATGGCTGATGTTAGAGAGGGAGAAAGTGATCAGTGCAGCTGTCACTGTCTCCCTCTCTAACAGCAGCCACCCCCGTCACCCGCACTGTGTGCCTCCCCCCAGCGCTCACCTGCACTGTTCCCCCTGACTGCGCTCACACTGACAGCACTCACCCACGGCAACCCCCCCTGCGATCACCCGCGGCATCCCCCCTCCTCCTCCTCCTCCTCATCGACGGCACTTATTTTCCACAACCCCCCACCCCCCGGTGTCACCTGCCTGCATTCCCCGCCACCCGCTCTCATCTCGCACCCGCCCCTCGTCTCACCCGCGGCAGCAATCCACCCAATCACCCCCCCCCCCCCGTCTCACCTGCGGCCATTCCCCACTCTCACCCGTGCCACTCATCATGCACCCGCCCCTCATCTCACGCGCGGCAGCACCCGACCCCCCCCCCCCACCCCGTCTCAACTGCGGCCATCACCACCCAGTCCTCACCCGTGGTAGCATGTTACTCCCCCCGCCCCCCGGTCTCACCCGCGGGACGTTCCTTCCCCCCGTCTCACCTGCGGCACCTCCCCTCGTCTCACCCACAGCAGCACCCGACTCCCCCATCTCACCTGCGGCAGCACCCGACCCCCCCCACCCCGTCTGCCGCGGGTGAGACGAGGGGCGCTGCCGCAGGTGAGACGGGGGGGAGGAACGTCCCGCGGGTGAGACCAGGGGGCGGGGGGAGTAACATGCTGCCACTGTGAGGCCGGGGTGGTGATGGCCGCAGGTGAGATGGGGTGGGGGGTCGGGTGCTGCCGCAGGTGAGACAGGGGAGTCGGGTGCTGCCGCGGGTGAGACGAGGGGCGCTGCCGCAGGTGAGACGGGGGGAAGGAACGTCCCGCGGGTGAGACCGGGGGGCGGGAGGAGTAACATGCTGCCATGGGTGAGGCCGGGATGGTGATGGCCTGCTACATCCCCAACACCAACTCAGTTCTGCTACATCCCCGACACCAACTCAGTTCTGCTACATCTTCAACACCAACTCAGCTCTGCTACATCTTCAACACCAACTCAGCTCTGCTATATCTGTATCACCATCTCAGCTCTGCTATATCCGTATCACCATCTCAGCTCTGCTATATCCGTATCACCATCTCAGCTCTGCTATATCCGTATCACCATCTCAGCTCTGCTACATCCTCAACAGCATCTCAGCTCTGCTACATCCTCAACAGCATCTCAGCTCTGCTATATCCCCATCACCATCTCAGCTCTGCTACATCTTCAACACCAACTCAGCTCTGCTATATCTGTATCACCATCTCAGCTCTGCTATATCCGTATCACCATCTCAGCTCTGCTATATCCGTATCACCATCTCAGCTCTGCTACATCCTCAACACCATCTCAGCTCTGCTACATCCTCAACAGCATCTCAGCTCTGCTATATCCCCATCACCATCTCAGCTCTGCTACATCTTCAACACCAACTCAGCTCTGCTATATCTGTATCACCATCTCAGCTCTGCTATATCCGTATCACCATCTCAGCTCTGCTATATCTGTATCACCATCTCAGCTCTGCTATATCTGTATCACCATCTCAGCTCTGCTATATCCGTATCACATCTCAGCTCTGCTATATCTGTATCACCATCTCAGCTCTGCTATATCTGTATCACCATCTCAGCTCTGCTATATCCGTATCACCATCTCAGCTCTGCTATATCCGTATCACCATCTCAGCTCTGCTACATCCTCAACAGCATCTCAGCTCTGCTACATCCTCAACAGCATCTCAGCTCTGCTATATCCCCATCACCATCTCAGCTCTGCTACACAATCATCAGACATAAGCATTGCATGATGGGAAATGTAGTTTCCTATCTTGATTATAGACCATCTTTTAGAAAAACTTGTAACTCTGGAACGTCAGCAGCTAGAAAGACTGGGGACGGCTCAAATTACTCAGGGGGACTTGGTGAGTAAGACCAGCTAGGTTTGGGAGCATTTAATTTTTTTTGCTCTTGGGGGGAATACCCCTTTAAGGGTGACCATGTATGTCACATACATGCTATGTCAACAGCTATTTCTCCTGTAGGCCATATATACACTCCTGACTCCACTAACTACATGTTTATTAGTGAAGAGAGGAAAATAAGAAGGGACGAAAACAGCTGAACAGGCACTTTTATGCTTCTGTGTCACTGCTAGTAATTTTAAAGGTGTACTCTGTTGAAAAAAAATGATTTCACATCAACTGGTTTCAGAAAGTTATATAGATTTGTAAATAAATTTAAAAATCTCAAGTCTTCCAGTACTTATTAGCTGATGTATGTCCTGCAGGAAGTGGTGTATTCTTTCCAGTCACTCTACTGCCACCTCTATTGGAAACAGGAATCTCCAGAGCAGGAGAAGTTTTTTTTTTTTTTTTTTGTGGGGATTTGCTACTGCTCTGGACAATTCCTGACAAGGACAGAGGTGGCAGCAGAAAGCACTGTGTCAGACTGGAAAGAATACACCACTTCCTGAAGGACATACAGCAGCTGATAAGTACTGGAAGGACTTGAGATTTTTAAATAGAAGTAATTTACAAATCTGTATAACTTTTTGTAACCAGTTGATTTGTTAACTTTTTTCTATGACAAGTACCAGCGTACTTACCCTCCCTTAGTAGAGAGGCGCTGCACATGCTGGGCATGTTGACGGTACAACCTATACTACCGATTAAATAAATGGGCTTGTGCAAGGGACTTGCTGGGTACCATCCATCGTGTGCAACGTCTCTCAATGTCACAACCTGCGGGAGAGCACTGACATTACATGTAGTAAGCAGCGTAGCACGGCTAATGTACTCGCCACACATCCGAGGGTATGCTTGGAATTTCTGCCAGGTATTTTCCCAATTGAGACGCCATGTTACTTTTCCCTACCAGGGATCAGCCCTCCAGCTGTTGGGAAACTACAATTCCCATCATGCCTGGACAGCCAAAGCGAAGCTTTGGCTGTCCAGGCATGATGGGAATTGTAGTTTTGCAACAGCTGGAGGGCTGACAGTCCCCCATCCCTAAGCTAAAGGGTCACAAGTTGGAGAACTGATGGGAGTTGTAGTTTTGCAGCAGATGGAGAACCACAGGTGGGTGTCCTCCCTCCCATGATGTATATCTAATAGGCTGTAACTAAATACTATTGGTGCTAACAGTGACAACCATGTGACTTGTCACCCAGCTTTCCCTGATAGAGGAAACCCATAAACAGACCCGGCCATGAAGCTCCTCCCCATAGAACCCAGCTGCAGACAAGCCCTGCCAGGTCACCCCCGGTGCCGCCCTCCTCACCCGGTCCGGGTACTCCTGCTGCACACAGCCTCCACACATAGCGAGCCCAATACGCTCTCCGCAACGTAACTTTCGTAAATCGCAGAGTGAAGGACTGAAGGATCTACGTAGGGAGCGTACAAGATGTTAGAAACTTGTTCCGGGATTCCAAATATCGCGTGAAGAGAGAGAAGGGGCGACGGCTGCATTCTTATATATCACCACCAGGGGGCGCTGTACGTCAGGAATGTAGTGTTACTGAGATGTGTCAGTCTCGGGCATGTCTGCTATATGAAAATCACATAAAGTTTTCAGTTTTGACTCAAAAATATATATTTTTTTTCAGTTAACTGGATAGACTTGCTGTAATAGCTTTACTAGCTGTTCATATACAGTGCTCTATGAGGGCATATATATATACTGTATATATATGTGTGTACTTTGCTATTGTTATTGCAGTACTATACAGAAACTATATATTGGACCTCAGCTCATGATCATTGAGTACCATTACAACAGGTTTTTAATACCTATCCCCTACTGGTGCAGTCTGCCTTCACAAACATGAAAGAATTAGGCCTTATTCACAAGGCCCATAAAGTTGTCCGTAATTGCGGATCCGTAATCACGAAACACATTGATTTATATTGAACTACCCACAAAGTCCGTCTTAAGTTTGATCCGTAATCCATTACGTAAAAAATAAAAAAAACTAGTACAGATTGTGATTGCGGTACGGATTACCAATAGAAGTCTACGGGATCCGTATTTTTATGTGACGTCCGTAAAAAATAACCGGATCAAATCTATGCAAAGTAGTACTATTCACATTTTATGGAAACGGATGCAAATACAGATGATTTTCCACGGATTACGAAGAAAAAATAGCGAGAGGTTTTGCGGCCCAGAAAAATCATTGAACGTGTGAATGAGGCCTTGGAGTAAGAATAGTGGCTCTGATTAAATTCGGCGCAAAACTGTGTCCAAAGGTGCATTCAAACCCTTTTTGAACCCTATTTTTAAGTTCACCATGACCATTGTCTCACTGCTCTTACAGTAAAGAATCTCTTCATGTATTGTTGTGGTAGTAATCAAATTGGTAATAAGGTAATAGTCTTTAACTAAAGTACAAATCAACTGGTGTCAGAAAGTGCCAGAGATTTGTAATTTACTTCTATTTAAAAATCTTGAGTCATACAGCACTTATCAGCTGCTGTATGTCCTACAGGAAGTGGTGTATTCTTTCCAGTATGACACAGTGTTCTCTGCTGCCACCTCTGTCCATGTCAGGAACTGTCCAGAGTAGAAGCAAATCCCCATAGAAAACCTCTCCTACTCTGGACAGTTCCTGACATGGACAGAGGTGGCAACAGAGAGAACTGTGAAAGAATACAACATTTCCAGCAGGATATACAGCAGCTGATAAGTACTGGAAGACTTGAGATTTTTAAATAGACGTACATTACTAATCTGCATAACTTTCTGACACTAGTTGATTTGAAAGAAGGAAAAAAAATCGCTGAAGTTCCCCTTTAATGTTTGTAGGCTTTGATTAAAAAATATAAAAATTACCCTACATTTTTCACCCTGCTGAGCTGGCACTTTTTAAGCATTTTTGTGCAACTATCGTTAAAGGGCGTTGCCTAAATAGCATAGCACTGTGAGACACTTTACGTTTTAATTGAAAAACAGGAGAAATCCTGAGAAAATGCCAATTTACCAGGAGGCAGGGGCAGTGGTAAACATAATAAACAAGCTCTACTTACCTCTCCCCATGCCTCCGCCTGGCTTACCGCTCCGGGCCTCCCTCCAGGCTCCGGGATCTGCTTCTTAAGGGACATCACTACTTGGCTGATGGATTGCCCACTTAGCCAGTCAGTGACTCGGGTGGGACACCACTGCAATCACTGATTGGCTGAGCGAGCAATGCATCAGCAGGTTAAGGTATTTCCCCCCCCGAGTCGTGATAACATCGCAACTCGAGAGAAATTGAGTTCTGTCGGTGGTTCCGGAGCCAGTAAGGCAGTGCTGTGGAGGCACAGGGAGAGGTAAGTAGCGCTTAGTGCTGCAAGATTAGTATTTTCACCAGATATATAACTTTGACATCTTATCAGACATGTCAAAAGTTATTAATCACAGTGGGTCTCTGCTGACACCCCCTCTAATCAGATGTGACTGGTACGCTTTAATGTAAAAACTGTGAAAAATAGTAAAACTGTAGAGAAAATCTAAACCTCTAGAAGTATTTTGTTCCCTTTTTTCTAGTCAGAGCTGACACTGCACGTCTATACAGAGCATGTAAGGTCAACAGTTCAAGCAAGAACAATAACATGAGCTCCGCCATGTGACCTACGCCTGATCTGATATAGTCATTTATTCACCTACCACATATCACAGATAGATGTAACTGAGGGGCGAGCTGTTATAGGGATGACAAGGCAGACATTATATATATATATATATATATATATATATATATATATATAGGAAATTTACAATAATATCCCCCTTGAAGACTCGACCAATCGCAGTGAAGAAAAAATGTGCTGCGATTTGGACTGAATCGTGGCAAAAACGGTGCTATTTACCAAGACTGTACAATTTGCTGGAAAACTGCATTAAAAATTGAGGCAAAAACACATAATTAAAGGGGTATTTCAGGAAAAAAAGAGAAAAGTAGGAGATTGCGGGGGTCCAACTTCTGTACCCCCTGCCGATCTTTTTTTGGGCCCCTGCCTTATGTGCAATGAATAGAGCAGCGGGTCACATGACCAGAAACTCTATTCATTCCTTCTTCTGGAGTACTCGGCTCTTTCTGTCGCTCCATAGGAATGAATAGAGCGGCGCGTCACGTGTTGTACTCACTGCTCTATTCATTGCACAGAAGGCAGGGCCCCAATACGGAGATCATCAGGGGGTACAGAGGTCGGACCCCTTGCCATTGCCTATTTTTTCCCTATCCCGTGGGTAAGGGAAAAGTAGATTTTTCCTGGAATACCTCTTTAATGCTAACTAAAGACCATTTATCAAACATGGTGTAAAGTGAAACTGGCTCAGTTGCCCATAGCAACCAATCAGATTCCACCTTTTATTTTCCAAAGAGTCTGTGAGGAGTGAAAGGTGGAATCTGATTGGTTGCTAGGGGCAACTGAGCCAGTTTCACTTTACACCATGTTTGATAAATCTGCCCCCATCCACAGCCTCAGGATTCAGACTGATTGTTCCTTCATACATATGCATCCTTTAGTTTAATTCCAAGCTCACATGTTTATGGTGGAGTCAGCTGAGGGCTTATGTGTGTGACCCAGTTCAGGCCTTTGTCATCCTGTATTGTGTTTATACCCATAACTACTTCACTATTTCATCATTTTTTAGAGACGAGCGAACTCTCGGTATGTTCTCTTATCCCTAATTACATTACAAAACCTGATTTAGGAGGGTGCAGCTCTGAAGGCGCTCCTATGTTATACAACAGCTGTGGATGATCCACATCACTTACCAACCCTCCATTACTTACATAACATCTACACAAACTGGAAAACATATCTGCGTACAATCATTAGAGGTTGGAATGATTTCCTTGGTATTATGGTCAATAGGAGATGCCAAACTAGCTGAATGTATGTGTTTATGTTAAAGGGGTTATCCAGCGCTACAAAAACATGCCCACTTTCTTCCACAGACAGCACCACACTTGTCCCTAGGTTGGGTGCAGGTTTTGTAAGGGTCCATTTACACAGAAAGATTATCTGCCAAAGATTTGAAGCCAAAGCCAGAAACAGACTATAAATAGGGAACAGGTCATAAAGGAAAGCCTGAGATTTCTTTTCAAATCCATTCCTGGTTTTGGCTTCAAATCTTCGGCAGATAATCTTTCTGTGTAAATTGACCCTTATGCTGCGTTTACACAGACAATAATGATCGCATTTGAGTGATAATCGTACGTGTGAACACAGCAAACGATCAAGCGTTGAGCGAGAAATCGGCCATTTTGATCTTTCAACGTGTTCTCAAATCGTCGTTGGTCATTCGCTAAAAATTCGCAGATCGCTTTGTGTAAACAAGCTTTCACCGATTCAACCTATGTGTGAGATAGGCTTAAGCGATCTTAAAACGAATTTTCCAAACGATATATCATTCCGTCTAAACACTCATCGTTATAAAAAAAAACATATTGTTACTTAGAAATCGTTAAACGTTCAACTGGGCGAATTATCGACCCGTGTAAATGCAGCATTACTCAATTCTATTGAAGAGAGTGGAGCTTAAAGGGGTTATCCAGCGCTACAAAAACATGGCCACTTTCCCCCTACTGTTGTCTCCAGTTTGGGTGGGGTCTGGAAACTCAGTTCCATTAAAGTAAATAGAGCTTAAACCGCACCTGAACTGGAGACAACAGTAGGGGGAAAAGTGGCCATGTTTTTGTAGCGCTGGATAACCCCTTTAATTATGAAGCACACCTGAACTGGAGACAAGAGTGGTGCTGTCTCTTGAAGAAAGTGTCCTTGTTTTTGTAGTGCTGGATAACCCCTTTAATGGCAAGAAAATGGTGAACTGCTGCCAGACACATCAGAGACCATGTTTTAGAATCCTGCATAAAAAAAGAAGTATATGTCGGGAAAATGGATAGAACGAAGTTGCAAAATGACTATGTTGTGCCTATTCAAGTCAATGGAGCCATCGGACTGCACATCCCATTCCAATGTATAGCCCAACATGGGGCTAAAAATGTGATATAACTCTAGCCTTAAGCTAGGCTATCCGTCACAGGTATTCATCAGCATTCTGCTTACATCTACGGTAGCGGAGACCATTTATTTTAGTGACTCAAATTAAGACACCTGATTTCCACTAATGTTCATTAATTTAACTCACTAGCATAGTCTAAAATGGTATTAAGTCCCATTAAATTTGTGTATACCAGTAAGAAAGTGTCCCGAATGGACTCACTACATAACCCTGTTTGGGAAATTGAAATAATTGGTGCCCACTGCTGTAGACCACAGTATACA